>NC_142034.1:38141568-38784260 GCF_982192425.1 Myodes glareolus
ATGATCTCCCTTGGGGGAGGACAAGAGAGTCAGAGTCGCAGACTGCCAGGAGGGCAACATCTAGCAGAGGGGTAGGGAGTGACTTTCAGCTGAGACACCTAAGTCCCAGGTGCAGATCTACAGAAGGTCCTTGGTGTGCATGAGCTGGTCACTCTAAGCCTAGATGATCTTTGTTCACATTGCCCCAAACCTGAACAGGCAAGGTAGTCAGTTACATCTGTTGAACTCTGCCCAACAATGAGGGAGGTGCTGAGGATAAGGGATTAGAGCTGCCAACTTCAGAACAAACTCATTCGCAGTTTAAAGGCTTCAAGCTTTGGGGTCTTTCTCCCTCCCTCCCTTCCCACTTGATATCTCTCCAGATATCAGCAGTGACCACCACCATTAGGTAAGGGGAGAGAGTCAATTAGTGAGAGGATTAATTACTCTGAGGCGGGCGCCCCGTTTGTCTTCCTTACGGGTGTGAGTGTGTGCTCAAACAGAGGAACATGGGCACGCACCCAAACACACATTGTTGTCACGCTGTCTTAGACGTTTTATTTATGTGTTGGATTCCTGCCCAGTGCTGCTCACAGGCTTTCCATAGGCGTTAAGTCTCCCACCAGACTCCAATCTCCTTTCCTCCGGCCCAGGAATGTGCCTGTCACAGGCACAGCACGCTTAGGTCCCAGCGGAAGACCCTGGTTTGGAGCGTCAGGGCTCTTCAGCTTCTCGCTTCTCTCCACTAGCTTTTCTTCTTTCCCACTGTATTATTCTGTAGCTCAGGCTTGCCTGGACATCACTGAGTAGCAGCCTTGAACTCAAGTACTGGGATTACAGCAGCGAACCGCGACAAAGGGTGCTTTTTCCCCTTACTTTGCTTTGCTCTTCCATGAGTTTCTCTTGACACATCTTCCCTCCCTTTACAGCCTCTTGCTTTGGGGGCATGCCTTCTCTTCTTCACGCCTTTTCTATTCACTTCTGTCTCCTTCAATGCAACCTCTCTCTTCCATGGTAACTACCATTGCTCAGCTGGACTGACTGAGATCGGGACGCTCCACCTCGCTGCTGCTCTAACCATCCTCCCCATGCTCAGAGTCCCCCCAGTCCTCATGCGAAGTCTGGATTGCTTACCCAGGCCAGGTGCATGTCATGATATTTGGCAGGATACCGCCCTTTCTTGGCTTCGCTGTCCCTACCCTACTACTGCCCAAGCTCGGTTTGGAAAATGCCTCCGGGGGCAAAGTGCTCTGTGGAACACCACCGTTGCAAGGCCCACCTTTCCCAACTTCTCACCTTCAGTAATGCAGTGATAGGAGCAGGTGCCCTTGCTTGGATTGGGGCTCCCGTCTGGGAAAGTGTAGAGAATAAAGATCTCCCTCTCCCACAACTCCCTTACTATGCGATTCAAGGGAGACAACGATATAAACTAGAAAGTACTGCATATTTAAGAGTGCAAACCTCGAGAGAGGGGAAGGGGAAGAAGCAGGGACTGGATCAGAGAGACTCCAGCAGAGCAGTTCCCTGTGTTGCATAAGCTGGATCTTCACAGGTCTGTGTGGAGTTTGTGTGACTTCCAGGTGGCAGGGGTCCAGGGTGCCTCTAGCTGGCTCCTTCCTTCCTCCCCACTAGACCTATGCTGCTGAATATTCGGGGTTTTTGTGGCTGGCAGCCCTAGGAGACTACTGTGGCGGCGGCGAGGCCTCCTCTCCCTCTTCTGGGGACCATGGTCTGGTCTAGAGGAAGGAAGCGGCTGCTCTAGGAATTAAATAGCAACCCACAGTGACTAAGAAAGAACGGTCCCTGGTTGGTGGGCAACACTCCAGGCTGGAGTAGCCGGTGTGGAGGATATGGGTTCAAGGACTCTGGACCCCAGAGGCAAGGGAGATCAGTGGGTGTGTGAGCGGGGAAGTCTGGTCAGTCCCAGTTCTGAGACAGGGTCTCTCCCTCCATTCGAACTGATGTTGAGAAGCTTCTAGAAAGACAAATCTCGACGGTGGAAGTCACTATCTGGGCCCTCTGGGGCCTTTTCCTATGGTGCCTTAGGAGTCGGGTGGAGGAGAAGATGGCCAGGCGTCCAAATAGAATCTCAGGACACTCAGGGATGTAAGTGACTGAGGGTCTATGTGAATTTGAGGGATGGAGGGTAGTAAAAGGGGTGTATTTGAAATTGTGGACAGCGCCATGGTGTAGGTGAGGGTGAAAGGCTGGGGATCATTTATACCTACGCAGAGTTGAATATGGTGGATTCAGAGATGGCGGATTTAGAAAGCTGGGTCAGTTTTCTCTCCTTGTCTCAACTACTGATTACATTTCAAAATAAGAGCTCAATAGAAACAGTGGGGGGAAAAAACATTAGTCTTTTGTGCTGTCACCGCCGAAGTGTTAAACATGGATTTTAGACAGAATCAAGGAACATGCCTTGCCTTGCGCCGGCTCGTTGACATACACACATCCCAGAAGCCGGGATTGACTCGGTGACCGGTTTTCTTCACCATCTGAACCCGGAGACATGCAGAACATAACGCCCTAGAACCAGTGTCGTGTCTTCGCCCAACTCCCATTCCTTGGTCTCAAAGTCATTACACCTCAAATCAGTAAAAACCTCTCCCCGACTACAGAAGGAAGATGCGAGTAGGAAAAGGCGGGCAACGGAGTCCAGTGGCACCCTACAGTTCCCCAAGACAGCAATTTCTCAGTTGCCCCTCCCCGGCCCCCTCTGCTTTGCACTGAAGTAGCCCAGCTGCGCTGAGAGTGAACCACCAGGGACCTGGGCGACTACAGACTCCTGAGAGGGGCGGGTGAGTCCAGGGCGATAGCAGCTAGCTCTGTAACAGTTGAGGGTGGAGAGCCTGGGGACCGATGGTCCCTTCGTTTAGAAAGCCGCTTGGGAGTCGGGGTAATAATAGAGGATCCGGCGCTCCGCCGCACTTGGCAAGTCCGGAGGTACCAAAATTCTTGATACTTGTTCTAGGAAGTGTCGGGTCCGCAGGAAGATCCCGATGCCTAGTCCGAACCCGAAGAGCCCGCCGATCGGTGGGAGAGCTGCCTTCTAACCCCTGCTCAGTCCTGAGTCTAAGCCTAGAAAAAACCAGGAGAGTGGTTGCTGCGTGAGAGCTTGGCTGCGCTACTTGAGTCCACAGATGCTCCACGCGAGTGTGGAAGTGGACAGGGGTAGCGAGAATGCTTTGGAGGTCTGACACTCGGGGAGCGGGGGGCGGGGGTCGCAGAGGAGTCGTGTGAGGCAGGCCTTGGTGGTTGGTTTTACAAAGCAACTATCGTGCGGCGGGAAGGCAGAGATACAGAAGAGCTTCAGGGTTGCCGGGAGGTGCAAGAGAAAGCAGAAAGGGGGGCGTTGGCACAGCTCTAAAAACTAACAATGCCATCCAACATAAGCCAAATTCGGGGCAGCCTCTTCTCTCTTCGCTGGAAGAGGGTATTCTGTTTGTGGACCCGAATTCACTGCCAGTCCAACTGCATTTCTGCGCACTTTTCTCCTAATTTAGACCTGTGGAAGATCTGCCAGGTGAACAGATGAAGTAACTCAAAAGGCAGATTCTAAAATATCTAGATATGGCTACAGGGACACCCTTACTTCCTTCGAAATTTGAGTAATGCACCTTCCTAGCATCTCCCCCAAATAGGGGGCAAAAGTAACACCGCTTTGAGACAAATTTAGGTTAAGTTTAGAAAAAATAAATCAGTCGCTACAGTTAACTTGAGTGCTACTGGAAACTAGAATCACTTAAAAGTTCAAGTCTTCAGGACCAGCATCTGACTCCCACAACTAGGCAGATCCGCCCCCGCCTCGGTAGACGGAGACCAGGAGTTTATAACGCAGACAAAATTAGGAAAGTGTATTAACTCTAAGGAGTGTACTCTGGTAGGTATGGCTCGCTGAAGTCTGAAGAAACGAACTAGCTCAAGCCTGGAAATGAAGAGGTCTGGGAGCCAGGCTAAACTGCCAGTGAGCTGCACGCCTCCCTCCCCTGCAGCTGAGGTGCAGTCCCCCGCTGCAACCACCTCCCCCAGCTGCGGGAGCCCCGCGGTTTCCCACCTAGTCATTTGTTTTTGTTTGTAAAAGGTGTCTCCGGATCACAATTTTCTCACAACTTCTCGCCAGAGTCGCAACTCCTCACCCGAAGCGCTTCCCCACCCACTCCTTCTCGCGTCCTGGCGCCGCGCCTCCGGTTTCCCCGCCCCCATCAGGAAACCGCCCGAATCAACTTTCCAAGAGAGCGCAGCGGGAGATCGACACTCGTGTCTCCCAGACACCCTGCCGGGTGGACTTTGGTTGGACTGGGGGGGGGGGGAGAGGCACCTAGAGACAGGAGGGAGATTAAGCTGCCAAGCGCCCCCTATCTCTCCAAAGACTCGAATTGTGCCGGGGGCAATTTCCAGGCCAAAAGAGCAAGAAGAGGAGGGCTATTGACACCTTCTCAATTGCCGAGCCAGTGTACCTGGACCTCCCAAGCTTCCAGACCCAGTTACACTCTAATCCCAACCACGCTTTTGCCGCCCCCACCCCCACCCCCGTATGTTTGCCTTTAGCCTCCCACGGAACTCTGGCCTCCTCCGCACCTCCTTTCATTCCCTGACACTGAAACCGACGCCTTACCAAACCTGGAAGTGGCCAGAACATCTCGCAGCCATCGCCGGTACCGCGCGGGGCCACCGCCACTGATCCTCTAAACGCGGTCTCCCCGCACTCTCCCCGGCCGGGGGGGAAAATGCAGAATGGTTTACAGAGGGACCGCGAGGCGCTGATTGGTCGCAGTTCGCCGTGACGTCGGCGGGCGCTGCATTAAGGCGAGGGGGCTTCCAGGGCTCAGCCAACAGCCAGGAACAGTGACCGAGCCGCTGGAGCTGGGAGAGACGCGCCGAAGACTGGGCCTGAAGACCAGAGACCTAGGGACCCGCGCTGGGAGAGAGCCAACAAGAAATCTGCGGACCGGACAGCGACACCGAACTGTTCCAGCCGCTGGCCTTCCGTAGCGCTGCACCGGGACATTACTCTAAAGCTCTCCAAGACGCCCCCTCCCCTTGGCTCCTCCCTTTGAAGGAGAAAAAGAAAAAGAGGAAAAAAGAAAGGAAGGATACTAGAAAGGAAAGCCAGATTTGCCACCACAACAAAAGGGGGGGAAGGGGGGGGAAAGTCAAGCGACTGTGGGACTGAAACGTAAAGCCGCGAGAGCGTGGGCCGAGCGATGCGGGGCTGCGCGCCCAAGCGGCCGCGAGTTGTGCCTGAAGCCAGGATGCACGGCCAGGCACGGTGAAGAACCAGATCACATTGCCTTCCCGAAGGAGTCCAGGCGCAGGGAGGGCCGCTGCGAGGACACGGAAGGCCGCCAGGCAGGCCAACGGCCGAGGTGACAGGGCTGGGGCGGTGGGGAGCGAGCGATTGCGCCCGGCTGCGTCCACCCGAAGTTGTCCCTTTTCATTTTTGACTGGCAAAAGCACTCTCCAAAGGGGGGTGGGGACCTAAGCATCAACTACAATCAACAAATCTACCCAACCTGCCCTCTCTCCCATCCCTTGGCCTGCCCTCGACCCCTTCCCAGGCCCAGCGCAGTCGCCCAGACTTTCCCGACTCTCTGCAAGAAGCCGGCAACGTAGGATCCAAAGCGTTCTACCACTGAGTTCTTTTCTTTCCGTGTTTTTTTTTTTTTTAAGGGAAAAACCCGGTGGTGGGCGGTCTGGCACGCACACACAACCTGCCTTCATACTTCGAAAAAAGCAGATGCACTTTGACTTCTGACAGCTCTACCTCAAGCCGGAGAGAACCCAGCGTCGCTTTCTTGAATCCCGAGCTCTTGCCGTCTTTCTTTTAACCTGTTTCAATTTTATTTATTTACGTCCCGCCCCCTTTCTCGGTGACCTTCACTCCTTCTCGGCTTTGGGCAGAAGAGCCGCTTTCTTGTCCGCTGGAGCCTGGTTTTCCTCGCCTGGTGAGCTGAGGTGGCGCTGCTCCAACCCTGGGATTCCCGGGCTGCCCCCTACCAGCCTGGTCTCCCCCCTTTTGATTTGCCGGTGCGGATTTTTGTTTGCCCGACTTGAGCGGGTTTTTTTTCTTTTTGGAGGAGCTGGGAAGCTCGGGCTGGTTGTCTTCAGGAGTCATCTCCTCGATTCTATTTGCCCCATTGATCGGAGCCTAACCGGACCAAACCAAAGACCATGGTGCACTGTGCGGGCTGCAAAAGGCCCATCCTGGACCGTTTCCTCTTGAACGTGCTGGACAGGGCCTGGCACGTCAAGTGCGTCCAGTGCTGTGAATGTAAATGCAACCTGACCGAGAAGTGCTTCTCCCGGGAAGGCAAGCTCTACTGTAAAAACGACTTCTTCCGGTGAGTACTTCCCTCCCGCGCCTCTGCTGCTCCCTCCCCACGGGTCCTTCCTGGCCAGCTTCGGATCAGAGGTCAGCGTGGCCGCGTTAGGAGCTGCCTTTTCTCTCGGGCAGCCAAGTCCCTCTGGCTTCTTAGGAAGTTGGGATGCCGAGATATCTGTCCTACTTGGTACTGGAAAGTGTGGTCTGTGTTTGGCTGCAGGTGCCTAGAAAAGAAAGGGTCTGAGCCAACTTCAGCTCAGAAGCCCCTCCACTTCGTTGGAGAGGTACAGCAGCCTCGGGGTTGCAGTTCCCGCTCGCCTTTCCCGAACCGAAGTTCTCCTGCAACCAACCGCATTTTCCGTGCCTCCCAGATAGCTGCTCCTTCAAGTTGCGCTCAGAAGCTCCGGCTTTATTCCAGCCACTGACTTTTCCTTCTCTGAGAGGTCTTTTCCGAACTAGAGACCGGGTGGTCGCGGGGTAGGGGAAAAGCCGAAATAAAGAGCCCGCCCTTGAGACCAATCCTGTATGCCTGGGGTCTCCCTAAACATTGATTGGCTTATAAGCGTAGACCTGGGAGAATGGTACTGTGCTGGCCTTGGCCCAATGCCCAGCGCCGACTCCTCTTCGCGGCCTTTCCAGCCGATTCCCCACCAGGAAGGCCACCTTCTGGCGAACACGCGGCTCGTTAGAGCCGGGAAAATTCTCCTCTGTTTACCATTTTGCTTGTATTTTCTTAAACTGATTATTTGCCACAATCAAAGTTGAACAGGGAAGAATGGCCTCAAATGTAAATTGTATTTTCCTCTGGTTTGAAATCCCACACTTTATTCCGCTATTTTGGTTTGGTTTGTGAGGATTGATCAAATCTGGGAAAGAGTTTGAAGCCACCGGGCCTCCTTTGCTCGAAGGACCAGGAAGCGCAGTCCCCAGTGACGATTCGGGACGCGCGGCTCCTGTTTGTAGAGGACCTGTGAAGGAAGCTAAGAGAGGTTCGAGCTGCTATTGCGGAAAGGCTAAGCTTTGGGGCTTCGGCATACTGCTCGGGTTTTCACTCTACAAGGGCTGAATCCGTGCTGGAGAGCGCTAGCCCCACCGGCTCTCGGCTAAGCTCAGCGGGACTCCTGAAGCCAGCTCAACCCGGCCGCGACTCCCGCTAGCGCCAATCTGCCAGGCTTTTGCGCTCGAACGTGGCAACTGCCCAGCTACAGCCACCAAGGCTCTCTCTCAGAGTCAGTGTTTGTTTACTCAGGGCGGGATCGGACTTTGCCAACCCGCGCCTGTGCTCAGGTCTTTTTGTGGTGAAAGAAAGGCAAAGCTAACAGTATAGAGCGGGACCTTTCTGCGGAGCTCTTAGCTCGAATTTGACTTCTCTGAATCTAATCGGAAAATGTGTGCTCAGTTTCCCTTCTGCCCTTGTAGCCACTTGGAAACCTTTTCTCACGACGCTTTTTTTCCTGGGGGATAATGTCGAGGCGTGAGGTTAGAGGTTATGGGCAGCTTGAACCGTTGACACTGACCGAATGTTTCCCCTCCCTTTTCCGTGATGTCCCGCAATCTCTCCTGCCTCCTCTTATGTTTAATAAATTTTCATATTCATTCTCTCTCCTTCTTCCTCTGGCGGCTTTTATTTCACCCTGTCTCCTGTACTTCTCTCTAATCTCCGCACACCCTACGCAGATGTTTTGGTACCAAATGCGCGGGTTGTGCGCAGGGCATATCTCCAAGCGATCTGGTGCGGAGAGCGCGAAGCAAAGTCTTTCACCTCAACTGCTTCACGTGCATGATGTGTAACAAGCAGCTTTCCACCGGTGAGGAGCTCTACATCATCGATGAGAACAAGTTCGTTTGTAAAGAGGATTACCTGAGTAACAGCAGTGTCGCCAAAGAGAACAGCCTCCACTCTGGTGAGACCAAGATTCCCAACGGGCTAGAGGGTGGGTATCCGGGGAGGAAAGTAGGGACCCTGCTCATCACTCTTTTTTCTCTTCCCAGCCACCACAGGCAGTGACCCTAGTTTATCTCCGGATTCCCAAGACCCATCGCAGGATGATGCCAAGGACTCGGAAAGTGCCAATGTGTCCGACAAGGAAGGTGGGAGCAATGAAAACGATGACCAGAACCTAGGTGCCAAGCGCAGAGGACCCCGAACCACGATCAAAGCCAAGCAGTTGGAGACGTTGAAGGCAGCCTTTGCAGCTACACCCAAGCCCACACGCCATATCCGTGAACAACTGGCCCAGGAGACTGGCCTCAACATGCGGGTCATCCAGGTCAGAATCCTGGTTGGCCACTGTTTCCCAAAGGCTCACATGGCCACTAAGGGAACATAGGCTGAGCCTGGGAGAGCCCAGAGTTTTTGGGGTAGGGGAAGAAGTGAGTGGGACTAGGAAAAGGCTGTCCTGATACATTGGAATATGAGAAAAAAGCCACACAGAGGTGACAATGGCTAAAGGGACGGGAGTGACTCAAGAGCGCACCATAAAGTTGGAGGAAAACACAATGTCCAACATCACAGTGGCAACAGCTAAAGTCCATCTTTCTGTACACAGCTTGTCCCTTTCTCGTCCTTGTTAAGGAGCAGAGAGGTGGCTGTGGGGTCCAGAGTCATTCAGTTCCTCCCGGTTCTGTACAATAAGCTCTCCCTCTATTTCCCCAACCCCAAATTTGTGAGTGTCTGAGCCCCAGTAAGAAAAACACCAGAGCAGAAGCTTGTCCTCCCCAAGGAGGTAGGGTGACCAGGATTGAAGGAGAGATGGTGTGGCGGGGAGCCGGCTCTGCCTAGAGGCAGCCTGATGTAGGATGGGGAGTCTGGTCCTGCCTGTACTGTGGGTCTAATCAAGATGCCTCGAGGCCAGGTGAGGGCGTGGGTGAATGTGCCTGTCCAAGTGTTGGAAGGGCAACCTCTGGGAGGCTGTGTGAACCTGTGCTCATGAATATGGGTTTGTGTGCCTGTCAGTATTGGAGAGAGACTGTGTCTAAGTATGTTTGGCACCGAGATTTTGTGTGGGTGTGAAAAGGAGATTGTGGGTTTTGGTGTCACTACCCTTGGGAAATAATCAGCAGAAAGCTTTCTGTATCTCTGTCACTACATGATATGGGGGTAGGGACCAACAAGAGACCCTGAAAGGGAAGCTGTGTATGTGACACTATTTTGAAGCGTTTCAATGTCTATGATCCCTAAGATAATATAATGCTAAGCGTGTGATTGCTGGAAATAGTGGGACTAAAAAGTCAGACAAGGCAGTAGTCTGCTCAGTTCTCTTCTTGGGAATCCTGCATACTCTTAGTCTGGTACTATTCATTCAGAGACCACCACCGCCACCACACACACACACACACACACACACACACACACACACACACACACCTAGTGGCAGTGGAGGGATGAGTGATTGGGCGCTTGTTGCACATCGGCTGACCAGTGGGGTCTCCGCGGTCTCATCCTGTTCCTGTGTGCTTCAGGTCTGGTTCCAGAATCGACGTTCCAAGGAGCGGAGGATGAAGCAGCTGAGCGCGCTGGGCGCGCGGCGCCACGCCTTTTTCCGCAGTCCCCGCCGGATGCGGCCGCTGGTGGACCGCCTGGAGCCGGGCGAGCTCATCCCCAACGGCCCCTTCTCCTTTTACGGAGGTGAGTGTGGTCGACCGGCTAGGCAGGCCCAGGCCGAACCCGCTTCGCTGGAAGCGGGTGGCAGCGCAGGAGGTATCGCTTGCTTTCTGTTGAGGGGTAGGGGCAAAGACAGGGAGGGAGTCAGGGGAGGTGATTGAAGTCCCAGCTCCGGTGAGAAGAGGGTCCCGGGAAGGGAGAAGCTCTGAGTTTTATGCCAAGTCTCCTCTCCTGCTCTGGTGCCTCCCGAACAGCCAGTTCCCCGAGCTGCCCTGAGATGCTCGCTGCCAGGCCTTTCTTGCCCTGTGGTCTCACTAGACCCGGGGTTGTGCTCTGACACCTCCTTTCTGGTCGGCAGATTACCAGAGCGAGTACTATGGTCCCGGGGGCAACTACGACTTCTTCCCGCAAGGACCGCCATCCTCGCAGGCCCAGACGCCAGTGGACCTACCCTTTGTGCCATCATCTGGGCCTTCGGGGACGCCTCTGGGAGGTCTGGACCACCCGCTGCCTGGCCACCACCCTTCCAGCGACGCACAGCGATTCACCGACATCTTGGCACACCCTCCGGGGGACTCGCCTAGTCCTGAGCCCAGCCTGCCCGGGCCTCTCCACTCCATGTCAGCGGAGGTCTTCGGACCCAGTCCACCCTTCTCATCTCTGTCGGTCAACGGCGGGGCTAGCTACGGGAACCACCTGTCCCATCCTCCTGAAATGAATGAGGCAGCCGTGTGGTAGCGGGGCCTCGCATGGGCCACGGGATCTTGTGGTTGTACAGAAACGAACTTTTATTTAAGAAAAAAATAGAAAAAAAACATATAAAAAGCAAGCCTCCTGCTCCACTTCCTCCAGCCTCGGGGACCATTCTCAGTATGGGGGAGACTGGAAGGCAAAGGGGGTCCAAAATAGGATCCAAATCCGCCTCACGGTAGAGCTGGGATATCCACACGCTGGATGGCAAAGCGCAGAACTGGGGCTCCTGAAGGGGAATTCTCAGCTATTCTCAACCTTCAACTTGAGTCTGGATCCGTGGACCGACTCCACCGGCTTCGGCTCCTCTGGCTAACTGGAAGACGACTTTGACAGCTGCAGCCTTGAACAGTCCTGGGCAATGCCAGGAGCCTTGGGAGGGAAACCTAGAGTCCCCAGCCGGATGAGGGAGGAAAAGCTGTTGGGGGCTTTCCAGTCAAGAGGGTCCTAGTTCTGGGAGATCTTAGTGTTGTCTCAGAGTTCAGCGACGACAACAAACTCTTAATAGCTTCAGAAACACCGACCTGCTGTGCATCAGGTGGGACTATATATATATTTTTTGTCTATCCGGGTTTTTGATTTTTGTTTTTGCCAAAATTTCAAAATTTTAATGTAAAGCTCTCAATTCTTCTACCTTCACAAATTCTCTCTCTCTCTCTCTCTCTCTCTCTCTCTCTCTCTCTCTTCCTCCCTCCCCACACACACACCACTCACACACACACACACACCATCTCCCCACCTCTCTACACACACACACACACACACACACACACACACCCCGTCTCTCCACAGGATGGTCTCCAGTCACACCTCTCAGTAAAATGACTTGAACATCACCTCTACAAAAAAAGTACTCTACCTTCACACGAAAGTTTAAATAAAAAAAAGAGAGACTATTGAACTAAAAACAGTCAACTGTTTACGTATAATGTTAAATTCAGGAGTTCAGTGTTTTACTAATAATATATCCTGTTTTGAAACCTCTTGTTCAAAAACAAAATGTTTTGAGCAGTCAACCAAAATTGTTCCTTTTCTTTTCCTGTAGATGTTCTGACAGATTTGCAGGGCTTGCGGCTCACTGTGCTAGTATGTAAAAAGGTGTTGTTTACACAAGGCAAAGGAAAAACATGATATCCAGACAGTTGCCAAATAGAATAAATTATAGCACAAATACTGTAATGGTGCCTGGCACCAGCAACTTGAGAAAGTGTTAAAAAAAAAAAGTGTTACAAGGTTTAAAAAAAACATCTTTGCTAATTTTTAGTCCTGTTGAACATTCATGAAATTGTTAATATGACTTATATAGACCCACACAGGTTTTATTTTTGTGTCTTTAAAATAAAAGTCCAAAATATTTAAATTTTATGGTCAAATATGCAGTCAGCAGCTGCTACTTGTTCCTTTATATATTAAATTTCTCATATGTCTTTTATTGTTCTATAAACTTAAGCTTGTGTGACCTCCAGTGCATATTAGACCATTCACTGTATGAAAGAAAACATGTTGAATAAATTTGTGAGTTTTTAATAAAAATAGAAAACCTGATGTTTAGACAATTGGTGTGGTATCCCATGTTTTCAGCGATTGGAGGGAAGTCCCAATAGCGTGCTGAGTGGACCTTCAGAAGTCAGTAGGGAGGGAGAAAAGACTGGGGTGATGCTTTCACCTTGGCTCTGGCTGAAACCCTTCACCAAGCTCTCTTCTTTGCCTCTCACTGTTATTAAATACAGATTTGCATACTGTGAGTCTAACTGATACAGTTAAAGAGATTTGCTGATAAGTTAATATAGAATTGGAAATAGAAATCAAATCCACAGCTAAAAGAAAGCGAATGATGCCGATCTGTGGTTAGGTGCGAGAGCCTGCACTCCTTCTCCTCTCTGCACTTGCAAAGCCAGGCTTGGGAATGTCACATACTTGTAAATAGATAGTTAGACCTGGTCTTTTTCAGCTTCAATTCATTTTCCATAGATAATCCTGCTTTCTAATTTGGTGAGTTGAAAGATAACCTAACATGAATATAAAGTATAACTCGAAATGAAATACTTTAATCCCTTTCATAGAACTGATATGAAATTGTTATTGGATGGTATTTACTACATTTGAAGTTTTCCAAAAGGAAAACTACTTTGTCTGGCATAGGATACATATTAAGTTTCTGCAGAAGATGAACAAAAATAACTAATATAGAAATCAAATTGCAACTGGGAGTTAAGTTTGCCAATAGATAGCGGGTTTTGAGAATCGTTCAATCCCATCCAAACCTCCAAAGAAATGGAAGAAATGTCAATGTTTCTCTTATGAGATACTAATGTGTAGGTGTATGAGAGTTTTAATATCAGGGTTCCAGGGGTTCTTTACCATATTGCCTAGATTTCAGTCTGGATCATATCTTATTTTTTTAAAATCATTATTACATTAAATTGTATGCAATTTCCAGTACCGTTTCCTTATTTTGTAAAACAGAACCAAGTTTATCATTCCTGCAGAGAAGGCTTTAGAGTAAGCAATATTTCATTGCACCCCTTCGATGGCTTATCTAACTAATGACTATCAGGGAGGGATCTGGCTGTCTTTTTTCAGAAATAAAAATTTATGAAATACAAGGGAGACTTTGGAAACTTCTAGCTGCTGCATACAGCACATTTTCTTTCTTCATATGCAGTCACTGGGTCTGCGTGTTTTCCCCGTTTAGCATTTATATGCATGAAGTCGCAGCTAACATTCATTATCGCCACCACCCTGGAACCCTCCCCCTTAAAACTATTCATTTAACTGAACGTCTGCTCCTCAGGAAGTGGCATTTTCCTATCAAGGGCACTAAATTATTTAGCAGCTTTATTGTGCTATCGGAGTATTTGATAAGAAATGCTTTAAGAGTTGGGCAGGCGGCATAGATTCAGTTCTTGTAACTCGGTGCCAGTGGCACGGTCTTTTCCCTTGGCGGGTCTTTGTGAAACCCAGCGAAGACAGAAACAGGTGGTAATACTCAGCCGTCTAATCTGGAACCGAGGGCTGGGGGAGGAAGAGAAATGGTAGTGGCTGGGTTGCATTCACAACTGCTGCCCACCTCTGGCCCAAGGGCAGAGGGAACCATTCCTGGAGAGACTGCCAGGAAGGAGGGAAATGCCCTTTGGTCCCCTATTGCCCCTTCCCATCTGAGAGAGAAGCCTCCTCACAACTAAATCTGGCAAGCACTTTTCTTCCCCCACGCCAGCTTAAAGCCCCCACTTCTGTGCTTCCAGGCACCTGTAATTAGGGTTCCAGTCTCAGGGGGCTGCCATCTAAGCTGAGGAGGAACTTAAAGCTCCCCTACTGTCTCCTGATGCAAGGGCAGGCAAGAAGGCAGGTGAATTAGTGGAGAACCGGGACAGGCCCTGTCAGGGGTCTGGGACCCAAGGCTGATGTTGTTTAGGAAAACAGATAGATCAGAATCTGGTTTCTGGAAACTTGAAACTGGCGGGTTTTGACCATCTGAGCGATGTCCAATTTAGTTA
Source organism: Myodes glareolus (assembly GCF_982192425.1). NCBI lineage: Eukaryota > Metazoa > Chordata > Mammalia > Rodentia > Cricetidae > Myodes > Myodes glareolus. Next base: position 38,155,724 of record NC_142034.1, read on the forward strand.
CCTCTGCCTATGGGTGGCTATTCTTGCCACTTTGCAGCCCAGCCAGAGGGAGGTGAATCCTAAACCCCTCTGTCTTTTCTCCAGAGGAGAGATTGCACACCTTTATGCTCCTCTCTCGGCTCAGTACATCTGTTCTGCATCATAGAAAACTTAAAGGTTGACATTTCTTTAGGAAGCTATACTGCCCTTTACTGGTCCCTCCCATGGCCCACCCTCCATCTCCAATCCCACTCTACCCTAGTCTGAAGCCCTTCAGCCACCTCTCAAGAAACCAGAATGCAACTGGGGAAGGGGCCCCAGAACATTTGAGGGGTCTTTCCCTTGCCCTATGCCTCAACTTCACTTAGCTGCACCTTAAGCTCTACCATTCTTTCTCCTTCACTCTTCTCCAGGAAGAAGATTCCTGGGGTAGGAAAGCAGGGGAAGCAATTCTGTGGAGCCTAGGGTATGTGCGGCAAGAGTAAAGAGCTCTTAACTCCTTCCTAAAAATGTGCCCCAAGTCAGGGACAACCAAGACAGGAGAGGGAGAGCTGGTAAAAGGTTTATGGCACCTTATGATCCTGTTTGCTCAGTTCAACAGGCCACAAAATAGGCCAGCAGTGTCCTGTATGCATACCAGTTTCAAGCTGGTCTCTGTCCTGCTTCCCTTTCCGCCTAACTCTTCCCTCCTTACCTTTAAGGGATGGTTCTTAATGCCTGAAATAGCAAGGGAAGAGGATCTGGGGATGTAATTTACTAAACGTGGGATGGGAGAACACTTTTGTTCCTTATGCCCAAGGCAGTGGCAACTTATAGAGGACAGAGGAGCACATTTTTGCTATGGAGGCTCTGATATAGGCACATGCTAGAAATCACAGAGGGCACCCTTAAAAACAAGTCTTCTAACTACTCAGTAATACAAAGATTTTCTTTGCCTAGGTCTTTGTCTGGTCTGACATTCTTTGCCCTTCCTGTCTGAAAGACTTTAAGACAGTCTCTGTTTCTCTTTTGTAGCCCTGGTCTTCCTCACTCAAGAGTCACTTAGGACAGAGGCATGGGAGAAGCTACACTAAAGGAGTAATCTCTTCTAGCCTGAATCTGAGGGTCTCTGAAGACTCGGAGTCAGGGACTGTCTTCCTGTGGGTTCCACTGGGGAGCTACCAGATACATACCTAACATTGATCTGCTCTGTGATCCAATTGGCCTGGAGCATACTTAAGAAGTGGTACTGGGCTGGGGATCTAGAACTGGAAGAGTTCCTACTTAGCATGCACAAAACTCTGGGTTCAGTCCCTAGCACTGAATAGACAGGGTGTAATGGCACAGGCCTATAATCCCCCTTGACTAAGGAATTCAAGGTCATCTTCAGCTACTTAGCGTGTTGGAGGCCGACTTGGGCTAGAGACTCTGTCTCCATGGACAAATAAGAACGAGGTACAGTCACAGTGTATTACTGTGCATTATGTATTACTAATGGCTTTTTTTTTTTTTTTTGAGACAGGGTTTCTCTGTGTAGTCCTGGAGCTGTCCTGGAACTTGCTCTATAGATCAGGTTGGCCTCAAACTCAGAGATCTGCCTGCCTCCGCTTCTCTTCCTGAGTGCTGGGATTAAAGGCGCCACCAGGCCTACTCATGCCTTTTTATTGAATGGCAGCTTTTCTGTTTACAGAAGATCTTAAGTCTTCACGGAAGATGAAGACCTCCAACATATCCGCTTTATGCTCAAATTTGTCATTCCTCATTGCAGTTCTTGTTTACTGCCCAGAAGGCTGGTCACTGTGTGGAGGCTCTAACTTACTCATCCTGTATTTCATCTAGCAGTGCCTGCCACGCAGTGGGCAGTCAAGGAACACCCTATGAAGGGAAGAGAATGTAAAGTGATTGCGTATCTTCATGTGTCTGTGTGCAATTAAATTTATCTCATTAAGGTCTTTATGTTTTGAGTCTAACCATCTAATGTTAGAACCAAGTGAAGGGTTTCTCATCTGCATTTGTTCAGCAGTTTCCGGGGGCGGAGTCACTCCATCTTAGTACAGTAAAGCTATTAATATTATAAGGAACGTGTAGGAGAGTAATTCTAACCGCTTGCCCCCTTTTGCCTGCCCAGGAAACGGGGTACAAGATGCTACTGAAACGATCTTGATTTGTGGTACAACCACCGCGATTCCTAATTATTCCTAAATAAAGATAAAGATCGCACTTGGCCGCACATTTACACACGCAGGCCTCTCAGATCCTGGCTGCTGAGAGTTGGAAGATGTGTGCCCGGGTTCCTCCACACTGTGAAAAACCCTGTTTGGAATCCCTGTCTGTGCTTGCTCGAGTACCTGAGGTTCCAGAGGCTTATCCTTTACTCCTTTCACAAATCAGCCAGCCATCATGAGCCACGAGTACTTAACGCGCTTCATTCCTAAACCAACCTCGCACAAAGCTTGAGGCATTATTTTGTGCTTAGGGGACCCTGGAAGCTCAAAAACGCCATCAACGTGCCTCGCTAGAGGCGGTCACGTGCCCCTGCGCGCTCCCGCGCCTCGCGCCGAGCGGCCCTGGTCTCCGGCGCACGCGCGTTCGGCCGGCTGCGCTCTCTTCCAGGTTTCTCAGGCCTGCGTCTCCTGCCTAGCAACGCCTGTGGTGACGCGAAGCCCCGCCCCTCCGGCGCGCGCCTCCCGGAAGTTGCCTATCCGGGAGCTGAGCTCCGGCCCCGAAGGTTTCTGCTTGTGGTGTGGAGTGGTGTCGGGCGGGAGCACCCAGGCCGGAACGTCGGGCTGGGGCACGGGGCTGCACGTTCACGAGCGCAGCGCCGACTGTGACCTGGTGACCATGGCGGGGTCACAGCCCTTGGCCCTGCAGCTGGAACAGTTGTTGAATCCGAAACCGCGTGAGGCGGATCCTGAGGCCGACCCGGAGGAGGGTGAGGCCTGACTGGGGGCCGGCCACGTGCGGAGCTGTGGGCTGGTGCGGGCCGCTAGCCCTCGGGCCTGCTCTCTTTCCCGTTGCGCTGAGGCAAATTGTGTCTCGGGAGGGTTGACCCCTGGAGGGGTGGAGGGTGACACCTGCAGTCCAGACTTCGGGGGTGGGGGGAAGGCGGGGCGGGCACACGAACTCTGGCTGGGGGTAGCTGCAGGGAGCTACTGGCTGCCGACTGGCAGTTATTTAGGAAGCCCTTTTCTGGTATTACCTTAGAAAGGAGAAGGAAGTATGATGAGTTTCAGGGGTTTGTGTGTTTAAAGTTGACCGCCTCTAAAAACTTACTTCGAAAAGGAAAAAAGTAGGATTCTCTGGTGCTGTTTAAGGTCTTAAGACATTTGCCCACGTTCTGATGACAGACTGAGTCTCCTTAAGCCTCTTCTGAGACTAGCTGAGAGTAGTTGTGCTTTAGGCTTGAGTCAGAGAGTTGTGAGGAAGGTATAGTAGAAGAGGTTAGGACTCGTGGTGTAGGAATAGCAGGTGAGGAGACAGGTTTGTTTAAGCCAGGGTCAGTGAGGACAACTGGAGGGGTGGGACAGAGTGACTATAAACTTGTTGACTGATTGATATTGGAGTGACTCTCACATGCTGAGGAAGAATTAAGTTCCGTGGGCATGTGGCTGACATACTTGGGGCCCTGAATTTTATTTTCAGAACCTCCAAAAAAGAAAAACAAATAAAAACACTATGGAAAAGGAGGAATCAGACTAGATTTATAGAGTCAAGGCGTAGGAACAATTTACTAGTAGATACAGGGAGATAGCTTTCTATTCAGAAACAGACATCAATATGATAGTCGTTTCTCTAGCGACCAGAAATAAATTCCCTGTTCCTGTAAGTTAGTGGAAATCGTATAGAGGACATTTAATGAATTGAGAGCTGGGGATATAGCCCAGTTGGTAAGAGTACTCACCTAGCACAGAAAGGTGGCATGTGGAATTGAAATTGTTTAGTTGAGTTCCTATTAAAGATTTTTTTTAACCTCAGATTCTATTTTCCTCCCTCCCCACAGCCACTAGAGCCAGAGTGATTGACAGGTTTGATGAAGGGGAAGAGGAGGAAGGTGATCTGGCAGTGAGTAGCATTAGAAAACTGGCACCATCCTCCCTCTTGGACACAGACAAAAGGTATTCTGGCAAGACCACTTCTAGGAAAGCTTGGAAAGAAGACCATTGGGAGCAGACTCTGCCAGGGTCCTCTGGTGAGTAGACATAACCCGAAACTCTTCTCTTGCTGTTGCGTTTATGGATGCCTTCTGTAAGTCAGTGTGTCTCTACTCATTTTAGGAGAGACCATTGATTTGGTACTAGAAAGGGCCTTCGAAGTCACTATTTCACTTTAAGAGAATCCTAAAGCCCAGTGAGGCATGCTCCTGTTATTTCAGAACTAGGGAAGACTGAGGCAGGAGGATCGGAGTTCAAGGCTGACTACATAGTTCTGTACTAGCATATGCCACACCTGAGACCCTGTCTCAGAAGAACAAACAAAAATGAAACCTAAAACCCAAAAGAGTTACCAAGTTCAGATTAATGGCTCACCCTAAAATGAGTGAAAAAACGGGCAAGGCATCCTAGGTATTGGCAGGGCTATGTGTTAAAAGGCAGGTGGTGGTGTTGCACACCTTTAATTCCAGCACTCAGGAGGCAGAGACAGGCTGATCTTTGTGAGTTTGAGGCCAGCCTGGTCTACAAGAGCTAGTTCCAGGACAGGCTCCAAAGCTACAGAGAAACCCTGTCTTGAAAAACCAAAAAGAAAAAGTCAGATGTATGTGTTGCCTTTATATTTTGACCCTTTTTTTAAAAAAAATATCTATTTATTTATTTATTATGTATACAGTATTCTGTCTGCTTGTATGCCTGCAGGCCAGAATAGGGCACCAGACATCATTACAGATGGTTGTGAGCCACCATGTGGTTGCTGGGAATTGAACTCAGGACCTCTGGAAGAGCAGCCAGTGCTCTTAACCACTGAGCCATCTCTCCAGCCCCGACCCTTTTTGTTTTTCAGGTCTTATATTGATTCTCTGTGTATTAGTTATGAAACTGACCTTTTGTCATTGTAAAAAGTAATAATTCTTCTGTCTTTCCTGAGAAAGAATTAGGATGTGAGCTTATAGTTTTAAGCAGTAGTAAGTTTCTCAAAATGGAAGAAGTCTCCAAATATGGATATTGAGAGGATGCCATATATTTTCTTTTAGGAAGGTCATGTTGAGACTGAGTTTTCACCACGTGTCAGCCACTGTAGTTAGCTCTTTAAGTTCTGAGAGCCTGGGACAAAGAGCCACCAAAATATTACCATAAGGTCTGGAGATAATAGTCCAGTGATTAAGAGCACTTGTTCTTTCGGGACCCAGGTTAGATTCCCAGCACCCACATGGAGACTCACAACCATCCATGACTCCAGTTCCTCTGTAGGCACTAGAGGTGCACATAGGTACATGGAGGTAAAACTCTCAGATGTAAGTAAATCTTTAAAAAAATAAAAATAGTACATCATTATCATTTGACTCTTTCCAGTAGCCCGAGAAGTTGATATTATTTATTCTCATTTTACAAATAGAAAAGTAAAGGACTAATTGGTTAAGTAAAAGTGATAGAGCTGCTAAGTAGAAGAGCCAGAATTCACATGAAAGCAGGTCTATGCTGTGTTGTATGGAAATTTCTTAATTTGAGAAATGATTAAATTTAAGGGTTCTACTGGTTTTTCACTTAACTTCTGTATTTTTAATTTTGACAGCTTATCTGAGGCTTTTTAAATTTGTGTGTTTTATTTATTTTCCCTTGAGGCAGTGTCTTGAATGGTCTGGGGTCACATGCTTTTTATTTCAGCACTTGGGAGGCAGAGGCACGTGAGTCTGAGTTCAAGACCAGTCTGGTCTTCCTAGCAAGTTCCAGCCACAGTAAGACCCTGTCTCAAAAATCAAAAACAAGCAAACAAAAAAATTAGGACAGAGGGGCTGGAGAGATGGCTCAGAGATTAAGAGCACTGGTTGCTCTAACAGAGGTCCTGAGTTCAATTCCCAGCAACCACATGGTGGTTCACAACCATCTATAATGAGATCTGGTGTCCTGGCATACATGCAGGTAGAACACTGTATACATAATAAATAAATAAAATCTTAAAAAAAAATTAGGACAGAGACTTATCATGTCATTCTGGTTAGTCTCAAACTTGGTATGTAGACCATACAGTACTGGGTACTGAGATTATAGTCATGAGCCACCATGGCTGGCATGAAGTTTTTTCAAAGCACTTTTTATTTTTTCCTGTAATCATACCTTTTGTGTCTGTGTCTTCACTGTATTTTTTTAGATTGAACTCATGTTCTCTTTGTCTTTGTTTCCCCTTAGCATTTTCGAAATAGTACATATATAGTAAATGTTTGTTTGGTTGAATAGAGCACAATAACGTGTTTGCTTTCATAGTAGATGCTACAGTTCATTAATTGAAATGAAAGATGTGGCCCTGGTATTTTTCTATATGTAAACCCCGTCCCCCCTTTTTTTCCTTATGATTTAGACAAAGAAATATCTGATGAAGAAGAATCTGGAGATGGGGATTCAGAGGGCCTGGGCCTGGAAGAATCTGAGGAGGAAGAGGAAGAGGAGGAGGAGGAGCTAAGTGCTACTGAGGAAGAGGATGCTGACAATGATTTGAAGATCAGTCTGGCTCAGAAGAAGGGCAGAGGGCGTTCTGCAGAAATGCCAGGCTTCAGTTTCCAGGGCATTAGTGATTTTGAGAAATTTACAGAAGGAATGGATGACCTTGGGAGCAGTGAGGTGGAGGAAGAGGAAGAGAGTGGCATGGAAGAAGGAGATGTTGAGGAAAACTTAGAAGGTGAGAGTGAAGAAGACAGGGAAGGAGACAGGAACAGTGAAGATGACGGTGTGGTGATGACCTTCTCCAGTGTCAAAGTTTCTGAGGAAGTTGAGAAAGGAAGAGCTGTGAAGAATCAGATAGGTGTGTATGTGTGTGTGTGTGCTTTTGCTAGTTTTTTTTTTTTTTAAGAGTTTCTACGTTAATCTGCTTTTTGATTTTGGTTGTTCTGTTTCTCCAGTACCCCTTCTAATTAGTCTGTACATACCTCACTTTACCCAGAAGCCTGCACCCTAGTTCTTGTTTTGCTGCTTAGCAGGCTCTGCTCTAACCTTGGGGAAGATTGAAGAGGAGCATGTTCTCTCTTTTTGTCATGTATTAGGGTTTCCTCTCTCACAGCAAGTATTTCCATCAAGCGAGGGAGAGTTTATTTTCTAGAATGGAGAATGCTTCTATGGCATGAATATCATAATGCCTTCTGCTTAGAGATTGGTGCTTCTTCCTCTTCCTTCTTAGTCCCCAGAAAGAATTCCTGACTAAGAGATGGCTTCTCTTTCACTTTTTTCTTCAGCGTTGTGGGACCAGCTCTTGGAAGGAAGGATCAAACTACAGAAAGCTCTGTTGACTACCAATCAGTTGCCTCAACCAAATGTCTTTCCGGTCTTCAAGGACAAAGGTGGCCCAGAATTTGCCATTGCTCTAAAAAATAGTAAGACTACTCATATCGTTTTGGGGGTATACTGAGTTGGATGTAAAAAAAATGTCCTGCCTGCATTTCCCAAGTTATTGGAGTACAAGCTTGTGTGCTATACTGAGTACTCTTAAGACTCGGCCTAGGTTAACAGACCATCTCAGCAGTTGATTAGCTACCATCCCCACTGTCTGCAGTATTTTTATAATCTTCTTACAAGTATTCAGAATCCCTATGTAGTTTAAACTAACTAGTGTCTAGTGTTATAGTCTAGTATAATACTTATAAACCTTGTCCTTTTAGACTGCTATGGAAAGGTAGGTTTCTAGTGATTTCCTTATTGCCTTTCAGAGGCATTCAATGAAGGTTTTTTTAAAATATTTATTATTTGTATGTGAGTGTTAAATAAATAAATAAAATATTTATTTTAAATAAATAAATAAAATATTTATTATTTGTATGTATAAGAGAAAGAGAGAGAGAGAGAGAGAGAGAGAGAGAGAGAGAGAGAGAGAATGAGAACATGAAAGATTGAGCAAGCAATCACAAGTGCACACATTGCACAGCCCATATGTGGAGGTCAGAGAACTTTGTTCAGTAACTTACCTCCTTCTGTACTTATGTGACTTCAGGTTATCAGACTTGCAATACAAGTACTTTTACCTGCTAAGCCATCTCACTGGTCCAATTTTGTAGTATTTTTCTTGGGCCTTGGGCTTTGGTAACACCAAATACACTGCCTACCTTGCTGATCTCTTCACAAGCTCTTTATATATATGATTTTTAATTTTTAAAATTATATATATATGTGCATTTGTGCACATGAGTGCAGGTACCTCTAGAGACCAGAAGAGGAGGGCATCAGATCTCCTGGCTATAGTTAGAAGCAGTTGTGATGCTGGGAACTGAACTCCAGTCCTGCAGGAGTGATAAGCACACTTTACCTTTGAGACATCTCTCCAGCTCTTTCTCTCTACCAATGTAAACAGTGAATACAGGATTCTGTCCTTAGGTTGTGGGTTGTGAATGTTCAGTATGTCTTCTTGTACCATGGTTTACTTTCTTTCTGGTAGCTTTTTTTAAGGATTTATTTATTTGCTATGTATACAATGTTCAACCTACATATGACTGCAGGCAAGAAGAGGGCACCAGATCTCATTATAGATGGTTGCTGGGAATCCAACTCAGGACTCTGGAAGAATAGTCTGTGCTCTTAACTTCTGAGCCATCTCTCCAGCCCTAAATAATAGACTTGTAACTATATTCTAGCACTGTAGACCCCTGAGAACCAAGTCTTTGTATGTTCTGTACTTTAAATCTACCTTTCAGAAATGTAATATTTCCTTGACTTTTCTAGTACCTGCACTTAGTCTCCAGGTGTTTTACTGTTGCATGTTGGCAATTATATCTCTTGAACCATGAAATGACTTCTAATGTCTGTGTAGATTAAGATTAAGCATAGAATAACCTTAACAAAATTAAGGGATTTTTTTTTTTTTTAACAGAAAGCTACTTCTCCAAAGATGTTAGCTTTCTCCCTCTGACTTTCATTTAACAAGTCTTACAACATCAGGAATTAGGCCTTTTATGTTGGTGATAATGATGTGCAAGGAAGAAGGCAGATTATTTAAGAACATGCCAGATGAATTTACAAACTACATTATGTACATAGCCTATATTAAAGTAGGAAGGTGAACACAGTGAGCCCCCATTTTATATCACTAGCTGGGATTAAACGTGTGCACCACCACCGCCTGCCTGGAATTCATGCCAGTCTTACTACATCTATCTTTATATTGACAACTTATTTCTTCTGGACTACTGTGAAGTAAATAATGTATGTCCTTTTATTTTTCAATAAATCTTTTAGTGTGCATGCATAAAAGATAAGGATTTAAATTTTTTCAAAAAAAAGATTTATTCATTTTCTGTGTGAGAGTTTTGCCTGCATGTATTTATATGTACCACATGCATACTTGTTGCCTTTGAGGCAGGAGGAAGGCATTAGATCTATTGGAACTGGAGTTGAATTAGGTTGTGAGCCACCATGTGGGTGCTGGGAATCAAACATATTCCATCTGCTAAAGTATCATGTGCACTTAACCACTGAATTGTTTCTCCAGCCCTAAAATCTTATTAGTAGTTGCATGAGGCCCCCACCTTTAATCTCAGTGGATCTCCAAGTTCCAGGTCAGCCTGGTCTACACAGCAAGTTCCAGGACAGTTAGGCCTATATAGTGATATACTGTCTCAAAAAACCAATATTGTAGCCATTATTCCACTTAAAAATATTGACAAGTTTGTTAACAGTGCTAGGAAATGAACCCAGGACCTTGTGCATGCTAGCAAGTGTTCTGCCACTGAGCTTTACCATAGCTGGGCATTTAATTTTTAACAAGAATGGCTGACTTGGACAGATGGGAGAATTGAGAGCATTTTTATAACAGGTACTCTGTTGTCTTCCCAGAGTTTGCTGTACAGCTTTAAATGAAGTGATTATAGGAAAGCTAAACTTTAACCAAAGTAAGCTGACCTTTTAGTTAAATGCATGTTATTAATGTGTTTAATGAGATGCATTACAAACTGCAGCAAGCACCATGTTTCATTACAGGTCTAAAATGCAGTATCATTAAAGACCTTTAATAGAAACAATGGTTGACATTTTGATATTTCCCATAAGCAAAACACCAGGAATACATATAATATAATGTAAATGTAAAGGAACTGTTAGAATATTTGACTTGCTTGAGAATTTAAAAGCAAATTCTACTATTAGTAAAGTATATTTTCTTATTCACCTCCCTCATTGTTCTGTGGCCCTTTTTCCAAGACCCTCAATAATTTTGACTTGAATAGATTTTTCTTTGTTTCATTTTGCTTTTTGATATGGGGTCTTACTAGTAGCCCTAGTTGTCTTGCAACTGGCTATGCAGATTGGTTTGGCTTTAAACTCAGAAAGATATGCCTGCCTCTGCCTCCTGAGTGCTAGGATTAAAGGCAAGCACCAAAATGTCCTGCTGACTAGACTGTTTTGTTGTTGTTATTGTTTTTAATTTAAATATCCTTTTGAAATTTTATTTATTTATTTTTGTTTTTCGAGACAGAGTTTCTCTGTGTAGCCCTGGCTGTCCTGGAACTAGCTCTGTAGACCAGGCAGGCCTCGCATATACAGAGATCCATTTGTCTCTGCCTCCAAAGTGCTGGAATTAAAGGCCATGAGCCACCACCTCCTGGCTGAAGTTTTATTTTTCTTACATATACTTATTTTATGTCTGAGTACATAGGTGTACCCTGTGTGTGTAATGCCCACAGAGGTCAGAAGAGGGTGTCGGATCCCTTGGAACTGGAGTTACAGATGGTTGTGAGCCACCATGGAGGTGCTGGGAACTGAACCCTGGTTCTCTGAAAGAGCAACAAGTGTTCTTAATGGATGAACCATGGCTGTAGCCTCATAGACTAACATATCTAATAATAATTTGACTATAACACTTGGAGAATGGCATCTTCTTGGGGCTGAGCAGATGGCTCTGCAGGTGGAGGTACTTGCCATCTGGCCTACCAACCTGAGTTCAGTCCCTGTAGGCCATGGGAGAGAACTGATTCCCTCAAGTTGTCTTCTGGCTTCTTCATGCATGCTGTGGTATACATGTATCACTCCACCAATAAATAAGTGTTAAAAAATTTTTAACTAAAATAAATGAAAATTTCAAATTTTAATAAACCTTGGGTAGTCATGAAATTGTATTAAGCAATATTTTTATTTTACTTTTGGAGATTTATTTTATTTTATTTTTGTTTTTTGAACCAGGGTTTCTCTGTGTAGCCTGGAAAACCAGGCTGTCCATAGACCAGGTTGGCCTAGAACTCAGAGATCCATCTGCTTCTACCTCCCGAGTGCTGTGATTAAAGGTGTGCTTCACCACTGCCCAGCTTCTTAGCATCTTTTGAACTATATGAATTCACTGTCTACTTCAAAATAAACAAAATTTGCTGGGTGTTGGTAGCATACACCTTTAATGCCAGCACTTAGGAGACAAAGGCAGGCAGATCTCTGTGAGTTTGAGGCCAGCCTACTCTACATAGCTAGTTCCAGGATAACTAGGGCTGTTACACAGAGAAACTGTGTCTCAAAAAACAAAAAAAAAAAACAACAAAAAACGCTTAAGGAAAGATGGCTTGTGGCTCACAACTTTAATCCCACTGCTCAGGAGGCAGAGACATACATATCTCTGAATTCCAGGCTTGATCAAACACTTTTGAGGCTTTGCTGTGTGAGAGTAGAATGCTCCAAATATTTTACAGCACTTGTCATCTTCTCCATATCTGATTAGATTAGGTGACAGGAGTCAGGTTCTTCCTGAGTTTCTTGTGTCTTTCTCGCTCTAGGTCCAAGCTTCAATTCTAGTGATAGAACTGTTGGGAAAGTGGTTCTGGCACTTCCAGATACTTTGCATGGACATTTTCTCTTTCTTTTTTTCTTTTTTTCTTTTCTTCTCATTTTCCCTTCTTTTCTGAGACTGGTTTTCTCTCTAGCCTTGGCTGTCTTGGACCTTACTCTGTAGATCAGTCTAGCCTCAAACTCAGAGGTTCACCTGCCTCTGCCTCCTGAGTTCTGGGATTAAAGGCATGTGCCACCATGCCCAGCCTACCTAGACATTTTCAAATGATGCAAGATTCACAAGGGACAAGAAAATTGGGACTGTAATTGTTTGTAAATAGGAGCTGGAGCTATATCTGTTACAATCTTCCTGTCTAACTGTATCATAAATCCGGATTTATGAGATTTGCATTTGCCAAAATATTGGCAGAAGAGTTGTCAAAGACCGTGGAGCTCTGTCACTAGTCAGTAGGTGAGCTGTCCCTACTACTAACATAGTCTACCATTGTGAAGTTGATGGCCTGCTTCTGAACTGCTCCTTGGGCTGCAGTGGTACATAGCTATGGATGGTGGTTCCTCCATGCTGGGGCCACTGTCCATGTAGTTTTGCTCTCAAAAAACCTGTTGTGTTTTTTTTTTTATGTTAGAGGCTGAAGAGATGGCACTTGCTGCTCTTGCAGAGGACCTGGATTCAGTTCCTAGCACCTACATGGGGTCTCACAAACCATCTGTAGCTCTAGTTTCAGAGGATCTGATGCCTTCTTCCAATTTAGGGTTGGTAACTACATGTGTTTCAAATAAGCATAATATGAAAAAAGAATGTAAAATTACGTAATTAATGCTTGTATTTTCATCAGGCATGATGGTACTTACCTTAAATCTTAGGACTTGGCAGGCAGACAGGTGAATGGATCTTTGGGTTGGTAAATTACGTGCTTAACATGCTCAAAGCCTGTGTTCAATCTTTCGCACCACAGAACAACAAAAAAGTCACAAGTAGCTAGAGATGCCTTTTGGTTTGTTCAAGGTCTCTCTGGAAATGTAATTGCTGAGACAAAGGAATTGTACTTTGTTTTCTTTTTTTAGCTTTTTGGGTTATATTGCCATGCTGTTCCTTAGAGAAATTATAACAATTTAAATTCTTGTCTGTAACATTCCTTTTCCTGCACTCTTGCCACCACAGGGCATTATTGATCTTTTATATTTCTTCAACTGTGGGTGGGAAATGAAAGCAATCGTTTTTGAATAACTTTTCATTTGATATTTATATAGTACCTGTTGACTTGGTTTTGCAGTGTAAGCTCTGTTTGGTTTGTTCTTGGAGAAGGTTTCTGTGTAGGAATATTGGTCCCTATAAATGCCTACTTACTTTGTCCAACCTGGTTCATCAGGTATTTATGTTATATAGAAACTAAGGTGGGTCACAGAGCAAGAACTTTACAATATAATGATGTGGTGGTACTCTGTCCCCTGCTTCTCAAGTGTATGTGTGTGTGTTTCTGTTTCTTGGGATCAAACCTTAGGGATTGGCTCGTTAGTGAGTAAACCCCTGCCTCCAATGTGGTTAGTTTCTTATTCCTTGATTCTACCTGCCCTGAAAAGATGAGCTTCAGTATAATCACAAAGCATTAAAAACTAAGGGCAGCTTAAAAAGTGCTAAAACCGGGCTGGAGAAATGGCTCAGAGGTTAAGAGCACTGGTTGCTCTTCCAAAGGTCCTGAGTTCAATTCCCAGCAACCACATGGTGGCTCACAACCATCTGTAATGAGATCTGGTGCCCTCTTCTGGCCAGCAGGCATATACACAGACAGAATATTGTATACATAATAAATAAATAAATATTTTAAAAAAAAAGTGCTAAAACCAAGCTTTTGGAAAGATAGTAAATTTTTCATTTACTATCCAGCCCTGGCTAGCCAGGAACTATGTAGACTAGGCTGGCTTAGAACTTATCTCTGCCTCTGAGTGATTAAAGCCTTGTAAAAAACAGGGTCTCACTAAGTAGCCCAGGCCGACCTTGAGCTCATTGTGAAGTTAAGGGTGATCTTGAATTTGTAATCCTGTTTTAGCCTTCTTGACTGCTGGGAGTCTTTGCCACCACACCTAGTTTAGTAGCATTTTTATCCCAAGACTTGGGAGAAAAGTCAGTGGTAGAGTGCTTGTGTAGTATACACAAAGCTATGAGTTCAATCTCTAGCACTTTTAAATAAAAATAAAATAGAAATAGTGAGGCATGGCGTAGGAAGCAGTCCTGATGTGTCGCTAGTGTTTCACAGTGGGGTTACTCCTTCACAGTATTAATAGTGAAGTATAGACCCTTGTATGTTGGAGCCTCGTGATAGGTATATTTAACTATATATGTATATTTAACTAGCTCGATTGACCGTATATGCCTGGAGGCATGTGTGTGGAGGAGAGACAGATACAGGCAGACAGATTCCAGTAAGCTTCTCATAATCTGGATTTAATGTGTAAAGTAACAACAAGGCTTTTTTTGGTACAACATCATCCCTAAATGTTATGGGGGTAAAAAACAGGCTATATTGTACTTTCTGAGAGGCAACATACTGATGTACTCATTGGTGTTCAGAAATTTCTGAGTCATTTTGTCAGAGCTTTGCTTTGCATTATGGTTAGACCTTAAGACCTAACTGTTGTCTTGGATATTGCTCTACTTTATTATACTTGTTTTTATGACTTAAAACTTATTCTTAAATTGCATTATTAAAGTCATGCATGAATATAATAAGTAGTGCAGAAGGACTCAGGAAAACAGTATTCCTTTGCTTACATTCTTATTCTGTGCTCATGGTACATGAGCAAATACCCTATCATGTCAGGCAAATACCCTATCACTGTGTTAACCTCAAGCTCCCTCACTCTATTTGTTTAATTTTTCATTTGTTTGTACACATGTCTCCTTTGTGCTTCTCTCCCTGATTACCTCCGTCCCTGTCCCCACCTCCAAATTTAGGGCATGCTAGCCAAGTACTCTACTACTGAGCCATTTTATACTTATTTACTTATTTACTCTCAGATGTGAAGGACGAGAATATTATTGGCAGGTTAACTAGGATTGGGATTGGGAATTGACTGTTAAATTTAAGAGCATGGTGGTCATTTGTGACCTTGATAAGCAGATTCAGTAGAGTGATAGGATTATACACTTGATTGGAATGAATCCAAGAGAGAATGGGGAAAAGAATTTTGAGGCAGCATAGAAAACTCTTTGAACGGATGTCGATTTAAAAGGACAGAGAAATGAGACATAAGAGAGAAGATGTAGCCAAGAGAAGAGAGGTTTTGAAGGTGGGAGCAATGTTTCCATATTGATAATGACTCAAGTGGATGAGAATTGGGCATGAAGAAGAGGAAATCTGCACGGCACTTTGCTCAAGTAGTAAACAGAGTTGGGGTTATGCATAAGTGGCCTTAGATAGATGTATGTACAGATTAAGTGGAATGGGAGCAGAGTGATAGACATAGTGGAAAGGAGCCTGTAAAAACTATCTTGGTTCATTCACTTTTTTTTTTTTTTAATAGAGACAGCAAGGTCACCGATTGTGAATGTGGACTATGAGGAGATAGTAGAAAAATCTCTGATGATATTAAATAGTTGTCCCACTAAAATTTTGCTTTCTCCTCTGTTCATGTAACCAGGACCTCAGTGCTTTATGCATATGTTAACCATAAGAGTTGAAAATGAGCAGACTACATTCTAGTGTCATTATCATCGCATTAACAATACCAAGACAGGAAAGAATTAGAAAATAATTTTTCTTTATGTGTGTTTATCCTTGAATTTGTAGTGGCCAGGTTAATGTCAGGATGTCTTCCTCAGTTGCTTCTCTGTTTTTTCAACTAGACTGCATGTTGAGCTTCCAGAATTCACCTGTCTCTGCCTCCCAGTGCTGGGTCACAGATGTGTGCTGTGGTCCTGGACATCTGGGTTTGTTCTCATGCTTGTTGCACAAGCATTTTACCCACCAGGTCATTTCCTCAGCCCCTTCATTTTCTTGAAATTAATTTAATTTTTAAAAAATATTTATGTATATGAGTGTTTTGCCTGTGAGTATGTCTTTGTACCTGTAGAGGTCAGAAGAGGGTATTGGATCCTCTGGATCTAAGCCACTTTGTGGGTGCAGAGAATTTAACTTAGGTCTTCTGGAAGAGCAACCAGTGTCTTTTACCGGCTTTTTCTCCAACCTCTTTTTAAAAGATTTGTTGACAGGAGGTTTCTGTCCCACCTGGTCCTGCAGTCATTCAGTCCCAAAGAAATGCACACAGAAATGTACACATTAATTATAAACTGATTGGCCTAGTAGTTCAGGCTTCTTCTTTTTTTTTTTTAAGTAATTTTATTAAATTATAAAAGTTTCCATTTCCGCCCCACCTCCCAACACCCTCCCACTCCCCCCACTCCCTCTCCTCCTCCCTCTTCGTCCCTAAGGGCAGACAGGGTTTCCTGCCCTGTGGGAAGTTCAAGCTCCTCCCCCTCCCTCCAGGTCCAGGAAGGTGAGAATCCAAACAGACTGGATCCCCAAAATCCAGTATATGCAGAGGAAACAAGTCCCAGTGTCATTGTCAATGGCTTTTCAGAAAGACTCTGCTTCTTATTAACTCTTTAACTTACATTGACCCATAATTCTTGACTGTGTTTGCCATGTGGCTTGGTACCTTTTTTGACGAGGCAGTCACATCTTGCTTGCTCTGTGTCTGGCTTCCTCTCTGTCTGGGTCACGACTGCAGACTGACCATTTCCTCTCCCAGAATTCTCCTGTTCTCATTGCCCTGCCTCTATTTTCTGCCTGGCTACTGGCCAATCAACATTTTATTAAAATACAGTTGACGGGATACAAACCATTGTCCCATAGCAAAGATTTGTTAATTTTATGTGTGAGTGCTTGCATGTGTGTTTGTGCACCACGTGTGCCTGGTACCTGTGAGACCAGAAGAGGGCACCTGATCCCTGTTACTGCGGTTATAGGGGTTGTAAGCTGCCTGATGTAGGTGCTGGGAATTTAGCCAGGGTTCTCTGTAAGAGCAGCAAATGCCCTTAACTCCCGAGCCATCTCTGTAGCCCTCAATGATATATTTTTTATTGATTATGGACATTTTTCTAGGTTGAAATTACATTCTAGGCATGAAAGTATTGGCCTTTATCAATTTCCTTTTGCTATTGTAACAAGTTATCAAAAGTATGGCAACTTAACAGAACAGACTTCTTGTCTTACAGCTCTGGAGGTCAATAAAGGTGTTGGTATGGTGATGTTTCAGCTTTCATTGGCTGCCTCTGTGTATGGGATCACATTTTTCTTTTGTTATCAGAATTATCAGGTCCATACCTCCAACTTCTTTTTTGACTTACATAGTCCAATTATATTATTGTCTCCATGCCTCCTTCTTATAAGGACTACTTGTCACCTTAGGATCCCTGGTCAATCTAAGATCATTTTTTCATCTCATGCCTTTCACATATCTGCAGAGTCCTTTTTACCATGTAATGTAATAATATTTGGAGATTCTGACAAACGTAGGAATGGTTAGTCAGCCAACTTTAGTATACCAGTATACCCTTCTATCTTCTCCCACCCAAAGGTTTTCAATAAGAAGGTGGTTGCTGCTTTATCTCATTGCCCTGAGATAGTCTTGGTGTTCTGTGTGAACAGCAGTGTTGAGCCTTACTGAGCCCTTTCACTATGAAGATCAGAGTCCAGTTTAGGAAAATCATTTAGTGTGTCTTTGCTAGTTGCCTTCCTTCCATCTGACTAAACTGTCACGTGTCAGTCGTGTCCTTTAACATTTGCCTGCATTTGGTGACTTTTTCTGTCTATGTTCTGGAAGATTGCTGAATTAGAAAGTTATTTGGTTTTTGTGGTTCTGGGTGGAGCCCAGGGCCTTGTATGTACTAGTCAGGTGCTCTGCCACTGAGCCGTGTCTCCAGCCCCTCTGGTTCTTTTTTATTTTGCCTTTTAATTATATTTTGAATCTCTGAAAGGCCATTTATTTTCTGAATGCTCTTTTCCTATATAATTAATTTACTTAGAGTGTATTATGGACATTTAAAGCTCTCGTTTTTGTTTTATAGTCATTTTAGCTCCTAGAATTTTTTTCCCTTTCAATTTTTATCCAAGTCATGTATGAATGTAAGAGAGAGTGGTCGGTCATTCTATAGAACTTGTCGTGGAAATCATTTGTCTTCTGTGTGTACTGCTTTTTTGCTATAAATCACTACCCTGCAACATCAATTACAATTTTTAATAATTTGGGTAAACTTTATAAGTATATAGATTTCTTTCTTCAGTTACCATACTTATGCTTGATTTCTTTAGTTTTGAGCATTGTCTGTGGACTCTCAAATGTCAAAGTGAAGATTTAGTTCTTGGTCTTGCTGCATTCACATATACTTTCTGCTCATGCTGTTTAGCTGCTGCTTTCTGATTATTATAATCGGTTAAATCAATATTCATTGTTCAAATTATCATGCCTGTGTAAGAACTGTTCACAGCTGATGTTTTAAAAATTGTATATGTAAAGTATACATCTGTGATTATTTCTCTTTCCTACATACTGTGTTGTTGTCTAGAGTTAGTGGTTCCATCCATCCATCCTTTCATATAAACAGGGTGTCTGTCCGCCCACTCACCTGCCTGCCCATACATTCATGCATGCATGCATCCATCCATCCATGCATGTATCCATTCATCCATGGTCTTACTCTGAACTCCAGGCTGGCCTGGAACTCACCCTGTAGGTCATTCTGACCTTAAAATTGTGACAGTTTTTCAGCTTCCAAGCCCTGTGATTATAAGAAGTCACCACATCTGGTGTAGTTTTCCGTGTTGTAACTCAGTCCTCAACTTTTTTCTAGTTGTCTGGATTTTTTTCAGTATTTTACCTGAAAGTCGTGCCTGGTGGTTATACCTGTGTCCCAGCATCCCAGGGGACTAAGATAGGAGGATCATTTGAACCTAGGCTGTTCAGTACTATGCCTCATCTCAAAAGATTTAAAATGTTTTTTAAATACTTTTTTTATTATTATTTTATGGGCTTGGATGTTTTCCTGCCTGTATGTGTATATACAAAGCATGTGCCTGGTGCCCAGTGAGGCTAGAAGGAGGAGTCAGAGTCCCTGAAACTGGAGTTACAAAAGGTTGTGAGCAGCCATGTGGGTCCTGAGAATTGAACCCCAGTCCTCTGAAAGAGCAACCAGTACCCTTAACTGACCCATCCTGTCTAGCCCCTTATTTTTTTCTTTTCTTCTTTTTTCTAAATTTACATATATTTCCAGTCCCAGAGGATCCAACACCTTCTGGCCTCCTTGGGCACCAGGCATTAATGTTGTGTACAGACATACATGCAGAAGAAATACCCATACATATAAAAATAATAAATAAAAAGTTTAATTGCATCAAATATTTTGCTATTTTGTCTTTTCAAAGAAGTCTTTCCTAGAGTCTTTGACTTGTGACCTGCACCTCTTTGGGGTCCAGCTGTCATGCTGGTATCCATCATAACTGTTATCCAGGGGTCACCTCAGTTTCTTGCTTCTGTGGTTTCCTGTTTTGTTTCTCGAGACAGGGTTTCTCTGTAGCTTTGTAACTAGCTCTTGTAGACCAGGTTGGCCTCGAACTCACAGAGATCCGCCTGCCTCTGCTTCCCGAGTGATAGGATTAAAGGCATGCGCCACCACTGCCCCGTGCTTCTGTGGTTTCCTGAAGCAAAGTGCTTCATGCTTGATAAAGAAGGGAACACAAGATATAGTTTTGTTGTTTTTGTTATTCTTTTTGTTTTTTGTATTAGATTTTGGTTATCTACAAATATCTTAAGTCTGTCAAGTCAATCACAGTTGATTGACAGTGTTAAGATTCTGTGGAGTTCATTTGTCTTCCAGATTCGAGTTAATATTGGCAAAGAAGAAACTATTTTGATTCTTGTGCCCCTTTGCTCCCCAGAAACTGGAGACTTGGCAGAGTTCTGAATTGTCTTTACCTGCCTTAGTATAAGTCTGTTTTCATCTATTACACAGGGTAGAGGACTTTATGTCTAGAAACTCAGTTTTTAATTCTAGAAAATCATCTTGAAATTATTTCATTTTCTTTCTCCCTTCTGTTTTCCGCTCCTTCTGGAAGACCTTTTATTTGGCTTTAGACTGCTCTATAGTTTTTTTCTTTCATTTCCCCCCCTTTTTTTTAACCCTCTCTTGTTTTCTAAGACATTTCCTGAATTTTCATACCCTTTTGAGTTTTTTTTTTAATGACTTTGGTTGTATTTTTGTCTTATTTCTTGGAAGATGTGCATGGTTCATGTTTTCTGAAGTGCATTCCTACTCTTCTTGAAGTTATTTTCCCCTTTGCTTTAACTCCTGTACAACGTGTTAGTATCGTTTTTTTTTTCAGTAACCCTTTTCACTTAAGTTTTAAGAGTAAGATACCAAAAAACTGATTAAAAGCCTTGCATTTTGAATGCAACTTTGGTTTGTGGTTTTTATTGTTTTGTTGTTGTTTTTGTTGTTGGTGGTGTTTATGTGTATGTGTGACTTTTTTTTTTTTTTTTTGAGGCAGGGTTTCTTTGTGTAGCCTTGGCTGTCCTTGAACTTGCTCTGTGGACCAGGCTGGCTTTGAACTTTGAAGCAGAGATCCACTGCTGCTTCCCAAGTGCTAACTAAGCAGTCTTTTGGACTACATCCTAGCCCCTGGAAATTTATATTCTTTTGTCATGCTTTCATTCCACAAAATCTTTTGAGATTGATCCATATTTTTCTTTTAAAATATTTATTCATTAATGTGTATATATGTACATGATATGTGTATAGGGGTGCAGTGGGGCTCCATGTGCCACAGAGCACCTATAGGGGTCAACTCTAGGAAGTCACTTCTTCCTTTTTGTGTGACATTGAACTCAGGTTACCAGCCTTGTGTAGCAAGCTCCCACTAATCTGTCTGCACTATAACAACCCTTATTTTTCACCAGATATGTATTCATATGTGTCCCCTTAATATTGAACATTCATTTGAATGCTCATGCCAAAGTTTGTTTCTAGTTTGGGACTGTTAGACAGATCTGCCACAAACATATATGTATAATTGTGTAGTCTCAGATTTTCATTCTCTGAGTAACTGAAAATAGAATGGCTAGATCACATGTTAAATGTGTTTTTAAACAACCCAGCTGTTTACCAAAGTGATCACATCCTTTTGAACCCAGAAGTGGGTCTATTTTCCAGAAACACTTGATTTGGCCACTGTATAAAATTTTAGACATTCTAATAATTGTGTCTTTTTATCTTGTAGAATTGAATTGCTATATATATTCTGTCTTTGTCCTTCCTTTGTAGGTTACTTTAAAAAATTGACAGTTCAGAAGTGACTTTTTTACAAAGATGCAAGTTTGTTTTTTTTTTTTTAAAGATTTATTTATTTATTATGTACACAGTGTTCAGCCTCCATGTGTCCCTGCAGGCCAGAAGAGGGCACCAGATCTCATTACAGATGATTGTGAGCCACCCTGTGGTTGTTGGGAATTGAACTCAGGACCTCTGGAAGAGCAGTCAGTGCTCTTAACCTCTGAGCCATCTCTCCAGCCCCAAAGATGCAAGTTTTTACAGGGGCAAAAGAATAGTCTTCGGGGGCTGGGGAGATGGGTAAGTGGTTAAAAGCATTAGTTGCTCTTCCAGAGGACCCATATTTGAATCCCAGCACCGACATAGTGGCTCACCACCCTCTGTAACTACAGTTTAGGGGATCCAATGCCCTCTTCTGGTCTTTGAGGGTACCAGTTACTCACATATATCTACCTGTAAGCAAAACACTAATACACATAAAATAAAAATAAATATATGTGTAAAAAAGCAAGAGAATAGTATTAAACATCAGATGAACCTCAACCAATGTCTCATGCTTTATATTAAAATCAATCCAAACTAGTTTATAGCAACTTACAGTAAAACATAAAACTAATGTGTTTTCTAGACCACAAGTGAGTACAGTCTTTATGATCTTGGGTTAGGTAGAGATTTCTGGGACACTGTATCCATGGGACTAGAGAGAGTGCTCAGTGGTTAAGAGCACTGAATGCTCTTCCAGAAGACTTAGTTTCAATTCCCACTATCTGCACTTAGGCATACTCCTTTGTAACCAGTCTCAGGGGATCTGGTGCCCCTTTCTGGCCTTTGTTGGCATTTGCATTCATGTGGTGCACAGACACATGCAGTTCATAAAAGAAGAAATTAATGATTTTGCTGTCTGAATTAGAACCTTTTGTTCTGTGCTAACAGAATGAAAAGACAAGCTACAGACTGGGAAGAAACACTTGCAAATCATATTCCAGACTCAAAAAAGAAAAGAAAAAGTACATCTAGAATATGTAAAGTTTCTCAAAATGCAACAGTAAAATTACATATTTGAAAAGATGGACAAGAGCCAGTAATATGACTCAGCCAGTAGATGCTTGTCACTAATGCTGAAGACACGTTCAGTTCCCTGGTACCCAATGATGGAAAGAGATGACCCACTCCTGAAAGTTGTCCTCTAACCTTTACACATGCATCATGCTGTGTGCATGCTCACATGTGCATGCATACACAAAGAAATAGATGTAAAACAAATAAATAAAAATAAACATAAAGATTGGACAGAACTTTTACCAAAGAAATGTATGATGGCATATAAGTAGATGGAAAGACATCTCGCCCAATCATATTCATGCAATCATCACTGGAGATTCCTCTGTATTCTCTTTAGAGTATGGAAGACAAACAACTGACACCAACTTGGGGTTTTCCTAGGTTTCTGGTAGGAATGCAGAACAGTACAGCCATTTTGTAAAAACAGCTTAGAAAAAGTTTTGTTTCTAAAAATAAATGTAAGCATGTATTTACCACATGCTCAAGATGCAGGGATCCCACTGTTAGATCTCACTAGAAAAATGAAAACATGTTCACACAAAAACTGGTACATAGACATTTACAACAGCATTATTCATAATCAACAAACCTGGAAACAACCCAAATGTCCTTCAAACAAATTGAACAAATGTATAAACAAATTGTGGTACATTACTCAGCAGTAAAAAGGAATCAGTCTCAGTGGTGTTATGCTAACTGAAAACCTCAAAAGGTTATTCACTTTAAAACTCCATTTATGTGATTTTCTCGGGGAGTGTTGGAACTACGGGGAAGAGATCAACTCAGTGGCAGCCAGTGGGCTAAGGGTGGGGGAAGGGTTTGACTACAAAGAGGCAGCCCAGCTTTTTTCTTTGTCTTGTATGAGTTTCCATTTTCCTCTCCAGTAGCCTCGTTTTCTTGGAGTGTTTCCCACCTGTTTTCCACCCTCTTACTGGTGAACCCTTCAGCTTGCCTTGATTGTGAGCATTTTGCTTGTATTGAAGGAGGAGGGAGTGTAAATAGTTGTGTGCTTATTCCCAGATAACTCAGGAATATTTCTTATGGTAATGGATACATGATACAGTGCTTCTAGGGATAGAGGGGTGATCTACATCAACCTATAGTGTCACTTTTGCTTGAAATATATATCTTTGGCACTAAAGCCTTACCCAGAAGAGAATAATAGATTATGTAAAGCTTCTGGATTTTGATGTGGGTTAGAACTGAAAAATGAGATGTCTTTAAACTATTTTTCCTTCTATCTTTGATAAGTGATATAATGTGGTTTGGACACTCAGAGATTCCTGAGATTCCAGGTTCTGGTTGATGATTTACTGCAAAATTGCTTATAAATTGAAGTAGAAAATGTTTTGCAGACCTGGCAGCTTTCTGGCTTCACACCCATTTGTCACCCAGCATTTCCCTTTGTATATAGAACAAGAATTAATTAGGCTGCACTGCAGGAAAAGTTTATGGCTATAATTTATATAGAACGAATTTCTTTTTAAAGAGACAGCATTGTTTTATTATACATATCTACTTGCATTATATATGTATATGTATATATATAAATGTATATATGATGTTTTGGTGGTGAAGGTGTTTTTTATTTTTGTTTTTCCTTAAAACTGTCTGTGTAAGATTCAGGAGCAGATGCTCACTTTTCTGTTTAATGTGTTATGGTAGTGGAATAGAGGCTTTTATAGTGATTGCTTTCTGATCGAACTTGGTTTTTAATTCGGTGTGTTCTGGAGAGTACTCAGGTGCAGGTTTGCACTTCAGATAACAGTCAGACTTGTCTGGTTTCCAGAGCTCCGTATTCTTTTGGTCTCTTGGAAGACTTGGGATTCTGTCTTTCATAGGTCTTGCTCATTCAATTAATGTTTTCATAATCAATGCAAGTCAGAACTTGCAATTTGTTCCTGATTTGCACATTAAAGAGCTCCATTAATTAAGAATCCTGGTGTTTGGCATGTTCCCGCAGGATCTGTGCATTATTTACATGGTGAAAGTGTGAGAAGCCAGCTCCTTAGCTGTACTGCAGTTGCAGTTAGTCTTGCCTTCTTGCTCTCTTCTTTCTTTTCTTTTTGCTTGTGAATAACAGTTGTTTCACAACTCATTGAAACCCCTTAGGGATACATTGTACCAAAATAGGAACAAATGATTCAAACGGGAGGGCTGTGGAAGAAGAGTAGAAAGGAAATTCTTTATTTAAAGGGAAACACAAACTCTGAAAAAGTATGTAGAATTTATGTGTTTGGTTTTGTGGTTCTCTTTCTTGGCATAAAAGTAGGAAATGTACTAGGGTTGAGTGGTAATTCTGTTTCCTCTCAAATTGCTCCTCCTCTATAGTAATAGTTGTACTTACAAATGAAGTACTTTTTTTGTTGTTTTCAAGACAAGGTTTCTCTTTGTAGTCTTGGCTGTCCTGGAACTCACTCTGTATACCAGACTGGTCTCAAACTTACAGAGATCCACCTGCTTCTGTCTCCGGACTGCTAGTATTAATGGCGTGTATCACCGCCGCCCAACTACAAATGATGAAGTTACTTTTTATAATTCAAGTAATCCTAAAAATGTAGACAAACACAGAAATATGCTATGTGAAGTGGGCTTTTTCATCACTTTGAGTCTGATACTGATGACACATGACTTTAATTCCAGCAGTTGGGATGGGAGGCAGAGGCAGTTGGATCTTTGTGAGTTCAAGGGTAGCCTGGTCTACAGAGTGAGTTCCTGGACAGCCAGGGCTACACAGAGAAACTTTATTTTAAAAAACAAAACAAAACAAAAAAATGAGTTTTCTTGTGGTTTCTCTGGAATTCTTGTTCAAAGCCAGTGGTTGTTTCCATCTTGATGTGTGAGAGGTATATTGATGGGAAGCATGAAATAAGACCACCATCTCAGCCACTTCTTCCTGTTTGACATAGCTAATATTTACCGACACAACACAGTTTCCTGATACTAGCTGCCCCATTTTTCTCAGTACCATAGGAAACTGCAACACATTTCCCAAAAGAATGCAGGTATTTATTTGAGATGGGCGTGCTATGTAGCCTAGACTAGCCTTGAATGCACAATCCTCCTGCTTCGGCCTCCCAAATGTTGGGATTTCAGGAGTGTGCCCCCATGCCTGCAATTCCTTGTCGTCCCCCCCCCTTGGTTTTTTAATGGGGCTTAATTCTTAGTTCAATTTGTACTTATGTTCTTCCTCCTTGCCTCTCCTAGTCTTGAGGCAAGTCAAGTCACACCTGGAATTCATTATATAGCTCAGACTGGCTTTACATTTGTGGTAATCCTCGTCTCAGCCCCTTGAGTGCTACTTTACAGGTTGGAGCCCCCATCCTGGCTGTTCTTCCCTTATGTTAAAAGTGCATATAACACTATAATTTATCTTAAAAATGTAAATAGAGCCAGGGGTGGTTGCACATGCCTATGATCCCAAGACTTGGGAGTTGGAGGTATAAGAATAAAGGTCATTCTCTCCTATATAGCCAGTTCAAGGTCAATCAGGGTCCTAGAGAGATAGTTCAGCAGTTAAGAGCAGTGGCTTCTCTTTTAGGGAACCCAAATTCACTTCATAGCACCCACATAGCTGCCTATAATTATAATTCTAGGGAGTCTAACACTCTCTTCTGGTCTCCATGGATACTAGGCATGTACAAGGTATGTAGATAGACCTGCAAGGAAGACATCCATGCACATAAAATATTTTTTATCTCTCTATTTAAAAAATAGAAATTCAAGGTCAATCAAAGCTGCTTGATACTATGTCTCAAAAGCTTTTAAGAAGGGTCAGGGGAGATGACTTGTGGGTAAGAACACTTGCTGAATAAGCATGAGAACCTGAGTTGGGATTCTCAGCAAACCATAAAACATAGGACTGGCTGCTTTGTGCCTGTAACCTTAGTGCTTGTAGCAGTCAGAGAGAAGATCATCTCTGGGGCTTGCTAGCCACCAGCCTAGCTGAAAAACTTCAAACTCCACGTTCAGAAGGATCCTACGTCAAGGGAATAATGTGATGCATGATAGAGGAGGACATCCAGCAATCTCCTCTAGCCTCTATAGGCATGTATGCCTCCACATATATGACACACACATGAGGAAGACAAAGAAACAAAATATTATAGCGGAATATAAGAAATAGTACAGGAGAGCATAAAAGAGAAAAACAAAATTCAGAGAACAACTTTGGGATTCAGCTCTTAAGATCCAGGCACTTTACATGGGTAACTGAGTTGCAAACAAGTACTCCTACCTACTCAGCTATCTCACCAGTCCTCCTCACTTTAAAATTTGTCATTAAGTAATTTCTTTGTTTTGCTATTTCTTTTATTTTGTTTTTAGAGCTAGGGATAGAGCCCAGTGCATTCCACATACTATATATATATATATATACATATATATACATATATATATATATGTTTGCTATCCTTGAGTCAGCCACACTTACCTTTATATTATGTGTATGGGTTTTTGTCTGCATGTATGTCTTTTTATTATTATTTTATGTGTATGAGTGTTTTGCCTGCCTGCCTGCATGCATGTATGTATGTATACTGTGTGTGTGGATACCCATGGAGGCCAGAAGAGGGAGTTGAATCCCCTTGACCTGGAATTATGGATGGTTGTGAGAGGTCCTCTGTAAGAGCAACAAGTCCTCTAAACTGCTGAGACATCTCTCCAGCCCCATCTTTTTCTTTTAAATATAGTATATATCCATTATATGAAATTTGGAAAAAATTAAGCAAAATTAAGCAGTGGTCTCCTGATTCTAGCAATTAAGACCATGTGCTTTAGAGCTAGGCTTGGTATCTCAGGCATGTAATTCTAGCCCTCGAAAGTTAAAGGCAGGAGGATTGAGTGACAGTGTGTGTGTGTGTGTGTGTGTGTGTGTGTGTGTGTGTGTGCACGTGCGTGCGTGTAGTTAAGTGTTTTCAATATTTTGGTATGTGGTTTTATTTCTTCTAGATGTTATAGTGATATTTTATTTATGTTTTAATAAATAAAGCTTGCCTGAAGACCAGAAGGTAAAACTAAGCCACTAGAGGCCAGGCAGTAGTGTCACACACCTTTAATTCCAGGATTTGGAGACAGAGGCAGATGGAGCTCTGTGAGTTTAAGGCCACCCTAGGCTACACAAGATCAATGCAGAAACAGATCCAGGCAGTGGTGGCTCACGCCTTTAATCACAGCACTAGAGGGGAGTATAAGCCGGGATGAGACAGGATCTCGTTCTCTTTCAGTCTGAGGATTTCTTAGAGACAAGAGCTCTTTAGTGGCTTGGCTGCTTTTTTTTTTTTTCTGATCTTCAGGTTGAACCTCAATATTTGTCTCTGTTTTTTTTTTATTATTTGTGCTACAAGATGTTTCTTCTTTGTGTATATAGTTAGAAAATAGTACTTATTCAAAAATTGTTCTGTAATCTGACTTTTTTTCTATGTAACAGAGATCATGACTGTTTTTCCATGTCATTAAAGGTTTTACAGCATTATTTCTAATGATAGCATAGAATTTCATCATATGGGTAGTTTAACCAATTCTTTATTATTGGATATTTGGATTGTTTCAAGGTCTTCATTTTTCTAAATGATAAACAATTACATCTTTGTTACTGAATCTTATATCCAGGGTTACCTGATTACAGAAAATGAATCTAGATGTGGAATCTGTGCATTTCCCAGGATAGTTGAAACTTGAAGGCTTTTGATCCCTATCACCAAACTGCCCTCCAGAAAAGTTTTGTCAGTTTACATTCTTGCCTTGTTTATATGAATGTCAGTTTCTGATCCTTTTCAATCCTGGATATTGTAATTTTGTTTCATCTTTGCTGCTTTGATAGGTGGAAAATGGTGTGCTTATTCTAATTTACATTTCTTTTAATTTATGTTTCACAGTATTTAATGAGGGCAAGCATTTTCTACTTTACAATTATTGACCCTTGTTATTTCTTTTCTGAATCAAATAGGAAGAAATTTAAACTGGTTCTAGGAATGGATACTCTCCTTGTTAGTCAAGGAGAAGACTTCCTCTTATTCTTCTCTCCCTTCTCCTCTCCTCCCCTCTTCTCCTCTCTCCTCCCTTTCAGAGATAGCCCCTCACTCTAAGACCCAGGTTGACTTTGAACTCAGGATCCTCCCACATTAGCCCTCTTACGTAGTAAAACTAATCTGTATACCATCACACAATTTCCTAGTTTGGCATTTGATTTTAACCTGTTTCTTCTTTTCGCTAGATTTTTTTTTTATTGATATGGAGAAGTATATTTACCTTAGAAGAAGACTCCCTCCCCGATGATTGATTGATTGATAGATAGATAGATAGGTAGATAGAGACACACACACACACAAACAGAGAGAGACAGACAGACAGACAGATAGACTTTTTTTTTGAGACAGGGTTTCTCTTTGTAGTTCTGGCTGTGAACTTACTATGTAGACCAGGCTAGCTTCAAATTTATAGAGATCCACCTACTCCTGTCTCCCAAGTGCTGGGATTAAAGGAATGTACCACCACATCTGACCTATTTTCTATTTTAATTTTATTTTATTTTATGTATATGGGTGTTTTGCCTCCATGTATATATGCGCATCACATGTGTGCCTGGTGCCCACAGAGGCCAGAAGAGAGTGTTGGATCCCTTAGAACTGAAGTCACAGACAATTGTGAGCCACTATGTGGGTGTTGGGAATTGTTAGATCTTCTGGAAGAACAGCTAGTGCTCTTGATCATTAAGCATTACCAACCCTATCTCTTCATATTCTTAGAGATGTTTGTTTGTTTGTTTGTTTGTTTTGAGTCTTGCTAACTTGGTACATATTATACAGCTCATACTAGCCTCAAATTTGTGACTGCCTTAGCTTCTTGAGTTCTTGGATTACAGGCATTCCCTAATCTGCCAAATTTTTCTTCATTTGATCTTTATTGCCCTTTTAAAAAGTCAGAGGCAATTGAGCGGTGATGGTGCATGCTTTTAATCCTAGCACTCTGGATCAGAGCAGGCAGAACTCAGAACTCTGAGTTCGAGGCCAGCCTGGTCTACAGGGTGAGTTGCAGGACAGCTAGGACTCTTTTTGAAATAGTTTGTTAATAACAGTCATGTTGCTTGTAAATATTTAAACACATGACTCTAAAAATGAGGGCATTTCTTATGCAATCATCATCTCACTTAAGTGAGTTAATAGTTTCAGTAATTTTGTAACTTGCCCATTCAATATTTGGATTGCTTCATTTTTTTTTAAATTTTTTGGTTTATTTAAGCCAAGCTCCATTTGTATTTACCTTTTTTAAGAGTCGCCCAACAACTTTTCTGATTAAAATAAAATTAAACAGTTCCTTACAAATAAGCAACAAAGATATTTGTAGGTTTTTTTTTTAATACCTGTTATAAACAATGCTGAAAATACTTTTTTTGGTCTATCTCTTTACTTTGAAATCTGTTTTTTTAAAAAATATTTATTTATTTATTATGTATACAATATTCTGTCTGTGTGTATGCCTGCAGGCCAGAAGAGGGCACCAGACCCCATTACAGATGGTTGTGAGCCACCATGTGGTTGCTGGGAATTGAACTCAGGACCTTTGGAAGAGCAGGCAGTGCTCTTAACCTCTGAGCCATCTCTCCAGCCCCCTGAAATCTGTTTCTTTATGATTAATTTCTAGCTGTGGAAGGAAACATGCATGTGTATAATGCTGATACATTTTTGCCTGGCTGCTTTCTGGATGTGTAGAGCTAATTAAACTCTTTCTTATTTGTTATGAATGGAATCTTTTCCTTAAATTCTTTTTTTAATTCTTTATTTATTATGTATACAATATTCTGTCTATGTGTATGTCTACAGGTTAGAAGAGGGCACCAGACCTTATTACAGATGGTTGTGAGCCACCATGTGGTTGCTGGGAATTGAACTCAGGACCTTTGGAAGAACAGGCAATGCTCTTAACCACTGAGCCATCTCTCCAGCCCTCTTTTCCTTACATTTTTGACACCATCAAGAATTATCAAAAATTATTGTATTTTATTAATATATGTGTATTTTTGAAGTATTGGGGATTTAACCCAGGGTCTTGCACATTCTAGGGAGATACTATACATCTGAGCTTCATCCTCAGGCCAAGAAATTGGTTAAAGAAAACATGATGTTAGATGTCATTTATCACATAGCTTTAAATTTTTTATGTCTTGTAATTGTTTGTTGTTATTGTTTTTAGTGTAAATTTAAGCATCTGTGTTTGGCCATTTGAATTTTTGAGACTCATTAATCCATTCCTTAACACTGTCTTTTAGAATACATGTGTTTTTTTATGTCCTCCTAGTGGGACCTGGTTTTTGTTAAGATTTGGACTTCCTTTAATTTTTCCACATTGTTTTTTCAAATGTGGGAACCAAATTTGGATGTAATTTTCTTATTGAGTAGTAGTATTGAAAAGGGAGATTTTTACCATTTTTTAGTAATTGAAGAAAGGTTTTGGGAGTTGGGAAGGTGACTCAGTGTTTACGAATGCTGTTTTTCCAGAGGACCCAAGTTTGGGTTCATAGCACCTGTGCTGGCTTACAGTTGCCTTTCAGTCTAGCTCAGGGGTCTCTGATGCCCTTTTTGGCCCCAGAGGGCACCCACCCTCATGTGCATTTCCCTCACATACACATATTTAAATCAATCTTAAAGTGTTTTGAAATTATTATTTTAAAATTTATTATAAAAATATTGCTGAAATCAAACACTGAAATTAATCAGACCAAAGACTTTACAATTCAGTGAACTTCTATGTAGTTCCGGTGACTGTTCAGAATGGAAGCTGTGGAGCTTCACGTTGGATTTTATATTTTTATATACAATAAAATACTAGTCAGCTTTAAAGAAGAATTTGCAGGAAAAAGGATGGACTTAGAATGTATAATATTAAGTGAAGTCACACAATCTCAGAAAGAATAATTAAGATAATTATGTATTTATTTGTTTAATCCGTTCTAGAGATTAAACTTGGGGCCTTGTGCATGCTAGGCAAGTGCTGTACAGCTGAGCCATGCCCTCAGCAATATTAGTAACTAAAAATTTGATTGCACTTGGTTCCCCATGTAGTTTTGCGACGTAATCCACAAAGATATATTAATGCAGAAAATGAAAACTTCAGTTTTTTTAAAAAAGCTTATAGTAATGTTTTCTTCTTTTACAAAATGGAAATAATAACAGCACTTACCTCTAAAGGATTGCTGGAAAGATTTAAATGAGTTAGTGGAGTCATTTTTTAGGGTATATAGCCTCTGGCCACAGTATTTGCTTCTTCTTGAAAAGACTATGTGAATAAATATTAGACTATATGTAAAGGTGTTTGAAGTCTTGAAATTAACATAGAGATTATGTGTCAAGAAGATTAGGAAGCTGGGCCATGTGGTGCCTCTCTGAGATCCCAGCACTAGTTAGAAGGATCTGGAGTTTAAGATCATCCTGGCTACATCCTGAATTTGAGGCCAGCCTGGGCTACATGAAACCCTATGCCTGAACATAAAAAGCAAAATAAAGTACACATAAAACAAAAATAGATTAGAATGTCACTCAAATATATCTATATCTATACATTCAACAATATAGAATAGATTCACCTCTGTTTCAATGTATTCAACAACACAGATTCCACCATTTACCCATCCTAAGCATAGCAAAGGAGTCCAGCCCTTGATTTCAAAGTACTCGTAGGAAAAAGTGGGTTTTAGTAAACTGCTTTGAATGCAGGAAACATTATTTAAATAGTTTTATATGAATACAATCTCAAAGTAATTTGTTGGCGTTGGTGAATAAACAGCCTTTGGTCTTACTAGTAGTAAAAATTGAGACATTCTTTGAATTTTTAAGGCTCAGTTTAGTAAGCACTAACAATTACTAAGTCTTCATGAGAATGTGCTTATTTTATGATTTTTAAATTCCTAAGCCTGGATCTGGGATTGGCTCAGTTGGTACAGTGTTTACCTAACATGCCAAAAGCCCTAGGCCAGTCCCCAACACAACTTGGGTGTGCTACTGTAGACCTGTAATTGCAGTATTCTGGAGGTTGAAGCAGGAAGATTAGAAGTTCATGGTCATCCTCAGGAATTCATCCTGTGTTTACATTTAGAGTTAGAGATAATAATGTGGTCAGATATTTTGCCATTGACTTTCCAAAATGAAAACATGCATAGGAATTCATTCTGGTCAATGTTAGGTGCTGGAGTGACAGACTGAGTTATGTCTCTGACCTGAAGCATCTTGAACGTATTGAAATCAGATTTATAAGCCTGGTATGGTAGTGCACATCTTTAATTTCAGCCCTAGGGAGGCAGAGGCAGGCAAATCTCTGAGTTCAAGACCAGCCTGACCTACAGAGTGAGTTCCTATAGTCAGGGCTACACAAAAAAAACCATGTCTTGAAAAACTGGAGCAGTGAGGAGGAAGAAAAAGAAAAAGAAATTTCCCAACAAGGAAAATCTGGGATTTTCTCTTTATATACAAAGTATATTCAGAATCCAGGATACTTAAAATCCAAGTTTTAGTACAATGTGATTTTACCAATGATAGGAATGACCCTGAGAGAAGAGTGATTAATTCCACATGAAATCCTGATATTTCAAAGAGGTACTTTCCAAATTCCCCTTTTCATTGGATTTATTGTATTTTGAGAAGTTAGTCAGGGGCCTGGAAAGATGGATCAGCAGTTAAGAGAAGTTAGACTCAGTTTTGCAGTAGGGAAGAACCATCCCTTTTTTAGTAGAAGCCCCAGTGTCATTGAGGTTGGTGGACTCCTCAGACTGTCTTACACAAACTGAGAGAGGCCTGCTTCTAATTTTATTTTTAATAACTTTCCTCACTTCACAGTTTACTTTAAATTTTAATAAAATTTTAAATTATGAAGGTAATATATACTTATAAAATATTCAGACAGTTCAAAAATATATGCAGTACAAATGATAGTATCCCCACTCTTCTTGGATAACTGCTGCTAGGCAGTTTAAATACACTTGTAAATAAACTCGGATTTTAAGTACCTTGTATTCTGAACATGTATTTCTTTCTGTTTAAAGGGGGCAGAAATGAATTTTTCTTTTTGGGAAAGTACTCAAGAGCAGTGTAGGTTGTCTAGGACCTGTGCAGGAAGGTAACTGTTGCAGATTTCTGGAAGTACATTGATCAGTTAGATTGCTGTGTCCTATAGGGCTTTTTAAGGATTTATTGACACTTCATCAAGGTATTTGAGAGAGTATTCAGGGAAACCTAAGAAATTCTGCAGTTCCTTTCTCTTCCTTATAAATTCATGCCTGGTCAGAAATTACAGCTTGAGTGGGATGTCCCTCCACACAACTCAAATGCACTCTATTTATCATGTTATTTAGTGTGGCAGTAATGTAAAATGTTGAGGATTTTCTTCTTTTTGTTTCTTTCTGCACAGGGGCCCACCCAGCATATATTTCACCATGTGTCTCTTCACCTCTCCTCACTCCAACTTCTCCTCACTTCCCCAATTCCCTACACCATTCTCTTACACAGGAAAAAAAATAAGTTTTGTCCACTGAGTCCTCTTTCTTATTTTATTTAATATATCTTGAGTTGAATGTTTCTCACAAAAACACTTTGCATTCCAAATTAGCCCATCAAGCTGTTTTCTCCATAGACTGCATGTATTGTACAGCCATGCCCTCTTGAGATGTGAAAACCCAAGTCTGCTTATAGCTTAGCCGTCATGATTTTAGAATATAAGTCCCCATACTCTGCTTGGAAAAGTTATTCTTGTTGTTATTTTTATACCATTAAGAAAATTGTTCTTTTGATCCACAGAAATACCAGCACAGAAGTACCCTTCTCCCTGTACTGTCCAGCCCCTGCCCTAGCAAACAGTCTGTCTAAATCTGTGCACACCTGAATATCTGCATCCTTCCATGGAAATATACAAATGCTAGTTGGATGTACACTGGAGATGATAGCCATTCATCCAAATGTTGCTTGTTGAGGAATTGTAACCTTCAGTCCTCTTTCTTACTAGTAATGCCATTCTGCTTGGGGAATATAGAACAAGCCCAAACAGTAATACTGACAGAATTCAGAATTATGATACAGTGGAGCCTTCACGTAATTCTTTGTTGAAGAAGTTAGGGCCTAAATGTTAAGGCTTATTGTTATTCTGAGTTGATAATCTCTGCCTTGCTTTAATAATTTTTCCTCATGCCTGGGTAGCCTGCGAGTTGCACAATAATCACTCACACAGCTTTGTAATCAATGCCCAAAGTAATAGGATTCCTCTGGCCACCGGCAATTAATAAATTTGTGTCTTTTTTAAAACACTAGCAAGTCGGGCCTGAAATACGACTGACTGGCTCTCCTCATTTGCATATTTATTGCAGTGGAAAAATTCTTACCAGATGATTGATGCTGAGCCTGCCTCTTGAATTCCAAGCAGCACATTATTATGAAATGAAAAATGCTGGCCATACAGTTGATTAAAGTTGAAGACAGTGGAATCGGTGTTTTTTAAGATTGTGGGAGAATTAAAGGCATATTTTAATAGATGTTGACAAGAAGTGAACTAACAAAAGCAAAGCAAAGGATTTGCTTGAAAAGATTTAATCAAATGTCTTTCTTGGGGGATTAATTGCTGGGGATGCCTAGTGCAAGTGGCAGGCTTGTGTGGATTTGAATGAAAAGTATTGTTCTTGGCCAGTCTTTCCTATGTCATTTTGACCTGTACTTTAGCTCTAGTTCTGGAGTTACTTTTGATGAGGTGGAGCAGGAGGAGTGGAAAGACACTCTTATAATCTGCAAATTCTAGTCCAGTGCATCTGTCTGGAGCGATGAGGGAGAGCTTTTGTGTATTTGGGTGTAAATAATTGTTTGTTTGCATATTTATTTACAATAATTGTATAGACATCTAAAAAGTGGAAAGGCAAGCTTCATTTTACTTTATACATTCATACCCTTCTCATTTCCCCTCCTTCCACTGCCAAAACTGCACTTACTAGTTTATAATCTAATGAGCACACATCCGAACTGATTCTACGTCTACAGTTTTGTTAGTGTTGGACAATCTAGATGAATTGGGAAAAGTAAGCTTGTTGGGTGAAGAGGATATTAGACTGGTGACATTTTACGTTTAGAAATGCTTGCAAATGAGTAGTGTGTAAATGAATGTCGGGATCAGTGAATACCAGTCCAGTCCAGTCCAATCTTAGTGCTGCAGCTCAACACATGCAACTCTGAAAAGATTTTGAGCATGGGGGAGACAATGGTTTCATAGTAGCAGACCTTCTGTTTCTAAAACTTTTAGAGAAATATCTAAAATATGCCAGACAGTAATACAGCTTTTGTTTTTACCTCATTTTTAAAAATAAGATCAACAAGGAAAGAATTGACTACATTTTATAGGTAAGAAAATTGATGCTCAAAGAGATTAAATTGGTTCACTCAGCAGAGCATGATTAATTAGTAACAGAGTTTAGGCTCTGAACTCTCAGTGAAGTGTTCTTTCCCTTGTTCTCTACACAGAATTATTCCTAGCCAGCACTGGTAGTCACATGCTTATATTGAGTTTTGCTAGTGTTGGAAAGCAGTGTCTTTCTTAATCTCCTCTTAAAAGAAAAGCTTCTGGAAATGGACCATATGGGGCAAACTAAACACAAATATCCATGACAGTCTCCATTTGATTTGTGGCCTTATGCCAAGAGGGTTTGAGCATTGAGTCTTCACTGATTCTCTTAACTTTTTAACTCTGTAATCATTGGCAGAAAAATTAGAGATGAATTAGAAACTGTTGATTTCAGTCTATCTATTATTCATAGTTTTGAACAAATAGAATACAGTCCTATATGAATAATAAAGAGGGTATTTATTTGCTTTGCTTGGGAAGAATTTAAAGAATTCACTGTTGGATTTGAGTTTCCAGATTCTTTACTCTTGTCATCTGTGGCTTTGAGGAAGCCTCTCACCTTCAGCAAAGGATTGCTCCACTATGTCTATATGTTTTACACACCATCTCTTTATTTATTTATTACTGGAGGGGGGGAGTATGTCATGTGTGTGGAGGTCAGAGGACGTCTTATAGGAGTCAGTTCTCTCCTTCAACCATGTGGATCCCAGGGATCAAAATTTAGGTCGTTAGGCTTAGTGGTAAACACTTTACTGGATGAGCTTTTGCATGCCAGACAGAAGTGTGGCCTTCATATTGGTAAAGAAATGAAAACTGAGTTCTGTCTTCTAAATCTGTTTATGGGAAGTTATCCATGTAGTGGCCACTGTGATAATTGCTTTGATTAACTGTGTGTGAGGGCGGTAGGGGGGCTTAAAAACGTAATTATAGAGTTCATTTCTGGCCAGTCTCTTGACACTTTGAATGAAGCTTATACTTAAGAGCTACTTTCTGGTGGGTGTAAGAAACGAGAGCATGTGAGAGTGTTATCAGAAGGCTCTTGGATTTACTGATGCCGACTCTCTGTTGTCTTGTTAGATTGATAAAGCTATTGAATGGATCTACAGTGGATTAAAAAAAAAATACCAACTGAAACAAAATAAAAAGTGCTTGAGAGGGCTGGAGAGATGGCTTAGCGGTTAAGAGCGCTGACTGCTCTTCCTGAAGACCCAGGTTCAATTCCAAGCACCCACATGGTAGCTCCCAACTGTCTGTAACTCTAGAATCCAAAACCCTCACACAGACATACATGCAGGCAAAACACCAATGCACATAAAAATAATTAAAAAAAAGAGTGCTTGAGAGTAGACATTAAAAGTTGCTGTCTTAACCCTGGCGGTTGTAGTGCATGCCTTTAATCCCAGCATAGGCAGGTGGATCTTGGTGAGTTCAGGGCCAGCCTAGTCTACAGAGTGAATTACAGGCTCCAGAGTTACAGAGAAACTTTATCTCAAAAAAACAAACAAACAAAAAAAAGAGGTTGTAGTCTTTCACTGAGCAGTATCAGTGCACCCCTTTAATCCCAGTATTTGGGAGGCAAAAGGAGGTGGGTCCAGCCTGGTCTGCAGACAGTTCTAGGACAGCCAGGGCTAAACAGAGAAACTGTTAAAAAAAAAAAAAACCATAAAAAGAAAAGAAAAAAGTTGGCTTTCATCTGATCCCTTCATGGTTCTTGGTTATGTTGGAGTTGAACATGTTATTTGCCAATTGGCAAGCAGCTATGGCACACACTGTTTTGTAGCTTCTTTCTTTTAAAAGTACTTTTATATTAACTTTTTTTAAAAATATGTGTATGAGTGTTTTGCCTGCATGAATGCATGTGCACCACTTATGTGCCTGGTATCTGTTGAGATCAGGAAAAGGCATTGGATCTCGTGGAACTGGAATTACTGATTGTTGTGAGCCACCATGTGTGTGTTGGGAACTGAACTCTACAAAGGTAACAAGTGCTCTTAACTGGTGGGCCGTTTCTCTAGCCCCTATAGTTTCTTCCATCACTGGTGTTTTAGTGGAGAAGTGGTGCTTCATTCTTCTTTTTCACCTTCCATTATGTTAAAGAACATGCAGCATAGCAGCAAATTTACCATTTTCCCCTAGAGACAAGGTTTCTATCCCTGGCTGGTCTTAAGTCCCTTATACAACTGAGAATGGCC
Organism: Myodes glareolus; assembly: GCF_982192425.1. Classification (NCBI taxonomy): domain Eukaryota; kingdom Metazoa; phylum Chordata; class Mammalia; order Rodentia; family Cricetidae; genus Myodes; species Myodes glareolus. Next base: position 38,193,517 of record NC_142034.1, read on the forward strand.
TTGACCTTCTGATCCTCCTGCTGCTACCTCCTAAGTGTGGGACTACAGACGTGCCCACCATGCCTAGTCTATGTGGTACTGGTTATCAAACATAGGGCCTCATGTATGGTAGGCAAGCATGCTACCAACGGAGCTACATTACACACACACTCTCTCTCTTATTTTTTTTTAAAAAAAAACAATTTTAATGTATAGTTTACTAGCATTTGATATAGTTCACTAGAATTTTGATTGTGGTGGCCCATGCTAATAATCCTAGCATTTTGGCGGCAGATGTGGGAGGATCACAAGTTTGGGGCCAGTCTGGGTTACATAGTACTGTACTGTCTTAATGCAAAACTGTGAATAAATAAACCATGCCTTTGTACAACCAGTATCTAGAACTGTTTTATCTGTGTCTTCATTTCTTTCTTCTCCTGAAACTCCTGCAATAGCCATTCTCTTCTCCATCACTGATTTTATTTGGGGAGGGGGTGAGACAGGATCTTTCTGTATAGCACTGGATACCTTGGAACTCACCTTGTAGACCAGACCTCAAATTCACAGAGATCCACCTTTCTCTTCCTCTTGACTGCTGGGTCTTTTCTTTTCTTTTCTTTTTGGTTTTTGAGACTAGGTGTCTCTTGGTACCCAACTGTCCTGGAACTCAATCTGTAGTAGTTCAGGCTGACCTCAAACACAGAGATCCACTTGCCTCTGCCTCCCGAGTGCTGGAATTAAAGGTGTGCACCACCGCTGCCTGGTTTATCCCTGATTTTAATTTAAGTGGATCATACTTTTTATTTCTGATTGGCTGATTTACTTAGGGATCATCAAGTGTCATGTGTGTTAAAACACACACTTCTCTTCCTTTTAAAGTCCATAATACTGTGATCTTCGGCTTTAAATGATTGTTTTTTCAGTTTTTGTTTTGTTCGTTGGTTGGTTGTTTTGGATAGTAGTGCTGGTTTGAACCCAAGACCTTTTTTATGCTAGGTAACTGCTCTCAAACTGAATTATATCAATGTTTTTTGTTGGTGTTTTTATTGTGGTGAACTATTTTTGACATAAATCTACCTTTATTGAACCATTTTAGGTGTACAATTCAGTGTCATTAGGTACATTTACATCGTTGTACAAATCATTACCTACCACTGTCTCCAGAACATGTTCTTACCCCAGATTGCACTATTAAGCATTAATTCTCCATTTCCTCTCTTTTCTATGAATTGTAGTATTTTAGTTCCCTCATGTTAGTAGAGTTACGTTTCTTTTGTACATTTGGTGAATTCTGTCTAACCTAATATTTTCAAGATTTAATCTAGTGATCTGTCCATCTGTCTTCATGAGACTGGGCTTTGCTGTGTAGCCCAGACTGTTCTTAAACTGTCATCCTCCTGCTTCAGCCTCAGAAGTACTGCGAGTACAGGCAGGCACTACCACACCTGGCTTGTTTATTTTTATTTTCTCAGTGCTGAGTTGGCCCAAGAAATTTTTTTTTCTTTAAGAACCTACAACTACCAGCTGACAATGTAATTACATCGTTTCTCCCTTCCTTTTTTTCCCCTCCAAATCTTCTCATATACCTACCTCTCCTTGCTCGCTTTTTGTTTGTTTGTTTGTTTGTTTGTTTTTTGGTTTTTTGGCTGTTTTGTTTTGTTTTTGTTTTTTTGAGACAGGGTTTCTCTGTAGCTTTGGAGCCTGTCTTGTAGACGAGGTTTCTTGCTCACTTTCAAATCCGTGCCCTCTTTTTTCTTTAATTGTTGTTACATGTATATGTGTGTATATAATTAAATATTAGTTTCTTAGTCCATATAGTGTTACTTGTGTGTATATATGTATGCATGTGTGTGTATGTATGTATGTTTTCAGGGTTGACCATTTGATAATTAATAACCAGTTGGTATACTGTTCCCTGGAAAAGACTTTCTTCTGCTCTCAGCATTCCTTATTTGCCGGTAGTTCCTTCTTTGTATAGGGATGAGGCTTCATAGGCTTACCCTGGCCCTCTTTGACATGTCTATCATTGAACTTGTTCATCTCATGTTCATTTCATGTTCAGGTAGTCATATTGGTGAGACTTTATGGGTATAGTTTCTGACATTACTAGGTGACATAATCTCACAGCAAACTGTTATTCTGACTCTTACAATCTTTCCGCTCTCCCATGTTTGTTCCCTGAGCCTTAGATTTAGGAATTGTTTTGTAAATGGACGGGGCTGGAGAAATGGCTCAGTGGTTAAGAGGATTTGTGTTCAATTTTCAGCACCCACAACTTCAGTCCAGGGAATCTGACACCTTCACACCAGTACACATAAAATAAATTTAAAATAAATAAATTTTAAAAAAGACCTGGCCACTGAAATCTTTCTATCTGCAGACACATTTCTAAGCAACCCCCACATGCTGTCTTGCTTGTTCCTTACTACCATGTGAGACAGGCACTGCAATGATTTCCATGGAGAGTACTGACTGTCTCCTGCCTCTGTCTCTGCATTCTTCCCAGCCAGAACTACTCCGGAGACAGTGAATGACAGTCATCTGCCATTGTAGAGAGTTGTAAATGACTAATTATCCCCTCTCTGTGGTTTATTTCTGTCCCAGGTCACAAAGCACTTAAAGCATTATTAAGGTCATTGGTGGATCTTCAGGAAGAATTACTTTTCCAGTACCCAGATACTAGATATCTAGTAAATGGGATGAAACCCCAGACGGAGAGGTAAGGAGGAAGCAGAACCATAGGCTTACTTATTTGTCTTTTTGTTTGGACAGATTCCTATCCTCTATGAAAAAGAAAGCCATGTTCTTCCCATACAAGTAGATAGGAAGTTTGATAATAATTGAAGTAGAGCCACTTTTGTATTTAACTGGTGGTAAAAACAGGAAGATAGAGATTAGACTGCTTGTTCTAACTTTGTTGTACCTGCTTATCTTTGTAGCCTTAGTCAAAACACTTGCCTTCTCTTTTCTATAATAATTAGTAGATTAAAATTATATTCTGAATATTAATGCTTAATTAATGTTCTGAAATATTTTGTGCCTATGCCATGGTTGTGCCTATAACCATGTCCTTGAGCACTGTCTATGTGTTGGAACCAGTAGTACAGTGAGTGCAGCTGGTTAAGTAGATGGAGGCTAAAGTATATTTTCATAGTGGTTTTCATCACATGTGCAGTTGTCCTTCTGTATCCAAGGGGGAATGGTTCGGAAACCTTTCATGGATACCCATATCCACAGATGTTGAGTTCTGTGTACCTCCTTCTGTGAACTTTATCATCCCTGAATTGCTTTTAATATCAATTACAAAGCGTAAATACTAGGTAGATAGTTGCTTAAGAAGTAATGACAAGAGTGAAACCCTGCCCATGCTTGGAATGTGAACTTCCTATGCTGTTTTTTATCTGTATTTCAAGTTAGTGCTAATTTTTTTTTCACATTCAGGTCAATTATTATTCACCTCTTCTTAGCAGTTGCTTATGGAAATATGTTTCTCTTATTGATTTGGGAATTTAAGGTCACAGAAATGTATGTGTTTAATTTTTAAAGTTTTAATGTTTCTCCTGTATGTGCCTGCTTCATATACATTTCAAGTAATGTTTTTACAACCTCATTTCTTTTTATGATGTGCTTACATTAAAAAATTGAAACCCAAGTGCTTTCGATTTTATTTGAAAATTTCTGTGAGTCTTTGATTGTCCTTACAAACTTTAAAAAAAATTTAATCTTTATTTTTATTTTATGTGTATAGGTGTTTTTCCTGCATGTATGTTTGTGCATCATGTATAAGCAGTGCCTTTGGGGGCCATAAGAGGGTGTCAGATCCCCCTGGAACTGGAATTAGACAGTTGTAAGCCATCATGTGGTGCTGTGGATCAAACTCAGTTTCTCTGTAAGGGCAACCAGTGCTCTTAACCAATGAGCCATTTCTCTAGCACCAGGAACATTCTTCTCAAACATACAAAAAAAAAAATCTTTCTCATCTTGCTGATATAGTATAGTTATAATGGGTAGGGTCTAAATACTTGACATGAACCTAATCTGTTACTTAAGTAATGTTTACGTTGGACTTAATGTTCTTACTGGTTTTTTAGTGAGGAAATTTCTAGTGAAGATGATGAGTTAGTGGAAGAGAAGAAGAAGAAGCAAAGAAAGGGCCCACCAAAGAGGAAACTAGAAATGGAGAACTATCCCAGCTTCATGGCAAAGCGCTTTGCTGACTTTACAGTCTACAGGAACCGTACACTGCAGAAGTGGCATGATAAAACCAAGCTTGCTTCTGGAAAACTGGGCAAGGTATGTGTGTGTCTTAGGGTTTCTATTGCTGTGAAGAGACACCATGACCACAGCAACTCTTACAAAGGAAAACATTTAATTAGGGCTGACTTCAGTTCAGAGGCTTAGTCCATTATCATCATTGTGAGAAGCATGGTAGTGTGCAGGCAGACAATGGAACTGGAGAAGAGCTGAGAGTTCTACATCTTGATCTGCAGGTACCAGAAGCAACTGTCTCCCACAGTGGGCATAGTTTGAGCATATGAGACCTCAAAGCCCACCCCTACAGTGACACACTTCCTCCAACAAGGCTACATCCACTCTAACAAGGCCACACCTCCCAATGGTGCCACTCTTTATGAGCCAAGTATCAAACACATGATTTTATGGGGGCCATACCTATTTAAACCACCACTCTGTGTGTGTGTGTGTGTGTGTGTGTGTGTGAAGCAACTGAAGCATTTGTGAGAAATAAGAAATGTAGTTTATATGGTGTAATAGTAAGCAATTTTTTCTATTCTCAGATTCATTGAACTGCTTCTAGTACCATTTGATTTTAGCTTTATTAGAATGTTTTATCCTGGAAAGGAAGCCTGATTCAGGTGCTGGAAATATGAAATACTTTAAATAAGCAGATTTGAAAACGTTATTGAAGGAGCAGAAGAAAATGATTACTTTTTTTAAAAAAATATTTATTTATTTACTTATTATGTATACAATATTCTGTCTGTGTGTATGCCTGCAGGCCAGAAGAGGGCACCAGACCTCATTACAGATGGTTATGAGCCACCATGTGGTTGCTGGGACTCAGGACCTTTGGAAGGGCAGGCAATGCTCTTAACCGCTGAGCCATCTCTCCAGCCCCCAATGATGACTGTTTGAAAATTTTTCTGAGAATAGATATAACTACCGACATACTGAGCCTTTAACAGAAAACCCTCTGGACACAGAAAAAGAATCCAGCATCGCTGCCTCTAGTACCGACCTGCATTACCTGACACTGGTTAATTTTATTGCAGGGTTTTGGTGCCTTTGAACGTTCGATATTGACTCAGATTGATCACATTCTGATGGACAAAGAAAGATTGCTTCGAAGGACACAAACCAAGCGCTCTGTCTACCAAGTTCTTGGCAAACCTGAACCAGCCCCTGCGCCTGTAACAGAGAGTTTGCCAGGAGAACCGGTAAGAACTCTGGGACACATGTGCTTATGGGAACAGTCTCTGGTAGCTAGTTAAATGTGGAATCAACTCTTATGAGAAGTTAGTGAGAAAAGAAACATCACTGTTCTGCTGGATTGTTAGCATGAGGCCTTACAAATCTCTTGATTTTGCATTTGATATAGGAGTTTGACAGGATAATTGTTTAAAATCCAGTTTTTAAGATTTAGGGGATTTGGTTGGTTGTCGTTGTTTCTGTGATCTGGTGATCAAACCCAGGGGTTCACATGCTGTGCAAATCCTCTACTACTGTCCTATATCTTAGACCTTAAGATTTAGTTTCAAAGTTATTGTGTAGAAATGGCAACATGGACATTTGTTTAATGTTTGCCTTTGGTACTCTAGAGCATAATCTGAAAGTGGAATATTAAAATTCCTTTGTTCAAAAGGAAACATTATTTATTTGAGGGAATTTTTTGTTATGTTTTGTTTGTTTAGTTTTTGAGGCAGGGTTTCTCTGTGTGCCAGCTCTGGCTGTCCTGGAACTCGCTCTGTAGATCAGGATGGCCTCAAATTTACAGAGATACTCTTTCCTCTGCCTCCCTAGTGCTGGGATTAAGGGTGCATGCCACCATCGCTCAGCTGAGGGGGATATTTTGAGACAGAATCTCTCTACATAGTTTTGACTCCCTTGGAACTCACTCTGTAGACCAGGCTGGCCTTGAACTCAAAGAAATCTGCCTGCTTCTATTTCCTAAGTGCTGGAATTAAAGACACGTAACACAACCCCTGGTTTGTTTTTGTTCGTTTGTGTATGAGTGTTTTACCTCCATGTATGTCTGTGCACACACTGAGCATCCAGCGTCTGTGAAGGCAATAAGAAAATATTGGATCCTCTGGAACTGTAGTTAATGTATAGCTGTTAGCCATCATATGGGTGCTGGGAACTGAACCTGGGTCCTCTGTAAGAATAACAAGTGCTCTCAACCACTGAGCTATCTCTTAAGGTCACCACATTTTAATTTTATAGTTTATGTTTTTTATGTTTATATGTTTATAGATCTCTTTTGTAAAACTGTTAGGAGGCTGGAGAGCTGGCTCAGCAGGTAAGAGCACTGACTATTCTTCTAGAGGACCCAGTTCAATTTCCAGCGTCCACATGGCAGCTCATAGCTGCCTGTAACTCCAGTTTCAGGTGATCTGACAATGTCACACATATTTGCATACAGGTAAAACATGAACACACATGAAATAAAAATAAATAAAATAAGATAAAAAAATAGTAGAATTACATTACTTTCCCCCTTTTTCCTCCTTCCAATCCCTTCCATACCCCTCCTACTCTCAAATTGGCAGCCTCCTTTTTTTTTGGTTATTATTTTTACATATATATTTACATACATACATATATACATACACACTCATACATATGTATATGTATACGCAAAGATATAAAATACCTGCTGAGTCTTTTTTGTTGTTTGTGTATGTATGGTTGTATGTTTTCAGGGATGTCCTCTTCATTCATATTGGATAACCAGTAAGGGATCTCATCACTAGAGAGGCTAATTTTCCCTCTCCTTGTAGTCTTTTGAGTGTAGATAAGATTCTCTGAAATTTTCCCCTTCCATGTTACACATTTTACCGAAAAAAAAATACTCAAACTTTTTAATTTCATATGAAATGTAAATTTTTTCCTTTTCTGAAAATTCCAATCATATTGTTTCTATAAACTTTATGTATATGGCATATGTAATATATATAAATGTGATTCTTTTTCTTTTTAAATATTTCATTTTTAGAATATGTATGTGTGTTTATGTGGGTATGTTCATATGAGTGCAGGTCAGAGAGGTACTGGATCCTCTGGAACTGGACTTATAAGTGTTTGTGAGCCCGTTGATGTGGGTGCTGGGAATTGAACTTTCATCCTCTGGAAGAACAGTGCATGCATGCACTTAGCCACCAAGCCATCTCTCTAGCACCCCTTAAAAATTATCAAAAAAAGTTGTTTTTTCCCCATAGTTTCATTACACACACACCCACAGATGTTGTATACTTTAAGTATCTTCTCCCCCATTATCCTCTCTTACCCCTTCCCACTATACTCTTCCTTTTTCTAGACACTCTCCTCCTACTTTCATTTTCTGTTTGTTTGTGGCCCACTCCTTTTAATTAGGCGTGCCTACACCATTGGGTGAAGGATTATTTACTTGAGTAAGGGCAGCTTAGCACTGAAAAATATGGCTCTTGTCCCCTGAACAGCCATTAACTACCTATCGCAGCACTTCAGGGGTCCTTTTGTAAAATTAAGTCAAATGGTATATGCACATTTAAAAAATTAATCTGAAATGTCACTATATTTAAACATTATAATTTAAAAATATATTCTAGATAGTTTATCATAGCATGAAAATCTACCTTATGTTTTTCTTTCTGTAAAGAATTCCATTGTTTGTTATGCTGGGAGGTAGTGTCTTATGCCTTTAGTCTAGTCTATAGAAGTTGTTTGAGGACAGTAGGGGTACACAGAGAAACTCTGTCTTGGAAAAAAAAGGAATTTTATTGTATGACTGTAAGCTATAACTTAGTCAAACTTGATGTTTCTGTTGTTTCCAGTTTTAGAAGCAAACATTTCTAAATATTTCTGTTTGTGTAAATGTTTAGATGATTTTTGTTTTTGTTTGTTGTTTGAGACAGGGTTTCTCTATGTCACTTTGGAGCTTGTCCTGGAACTTGCTCTGTAGACCAGGGTAGTCTTGAACAGAGACCCTCCTGTTTCTGCCTCCCAAGTGCTGGGATTAAAGGCATGCATCACCACTGCCCAGCATATGGATGAAGTTTTAGAAGTAAAAATGTTAAAGAAAATACAATAAATCGTGATAGATGTTACCAAATTGCCTCCCAAAAGAGTCCTATTAATTCCAGTCCCTCTATCTGTTTTCCAAGACTTGGATGTTGCCAGTCTGAAAGGTGAAAAATAATATTTTCTTATTTGAATTTGTGTGGATTTTGTTAGAACGAGCTTAAACATTGCTATGATTACTTTTATGCTTCTTTATTCTGTCAACTTTTATTCTGTTAATCTTTTCTCCTCCTTTTCCACCCTTTTTTTTGAGACCTGGTTTTCCCATAATGTTCAGGTTTTTCTTGATTTTTTAAATATAAAACAACATTTATTTATTTATTTATTTGAGTTTTTAGCTGGGCTTGGTGGCCCATACCTCTAATTACAGCATTCTCTGCATTCAAGATCAGCCTGGTCAACAGAAGGAGTTCCAGGATAGACAGGGCTACACTGAGAAACTTCCTTGAAAAGCCATAGATGATAGACAGACAGGCAGGCAGGCAGGCAGGCAGACAGACAGACAGACAGAGTTCTTATATCTTAAGGAAAATGTGCTTTTTCCCTTTAGACAATAGTACAATAACATGACATACTTACTGATATTCACACCCATTTACTCCCTGCTGATGTAGGAGATCCTTCCTCAAGTCCCTGCCAATGCTCACCTGAAGGACTTAGATGAAGAAATATTTGATGATGATGACTTTTACCACCAGGTATGAATTTTGTATATTCTTCTTTTGTTAAAAATGAGCCAGATTTTTGCATTTTAAGTCCACTGGTAGCATTCTCTGAATGAAAGGTGATTCATTTTGAATAAACAAGGAGTTAGAACTCCTATATTTGGGATTGTCTTAAATGGTGTCATTCTGGTTTGTATTCTTTGGTTTTGCGTTTTTCTGCAGTTATTTTGTGAGCACTGCTCTGGTCTAAGTTATCTGTAAAACAATATAAGTTTCTTTGAGTCATTTATTTATTCTGTCTTCCGCTGGGTGCTTTTTGTTTATTTTTGTTTTTGAGACAGAGTCTCACTGTGTACCAGGCCAAGGCAGCCTCAAACTGGTAGTACTGCTTCAGTCTCCTGAGTGCTGCGATTACGTGTGTACTGCCACACTGGCCGTTGAGCCAAACCTTTCTTCTCCCACTCTAGGTACTAGCCATCAAGAGCTAGAGAAGCTCAGGCTTGCACATGCTAGCTAGGCAATCACTGGGATCCTAGGCTTCTTGAGTTACATTTCTGATTCTATGACCTAATTCAGTCTTTCGTTGTGTTAAAAAATTATTTTTATTTTCCTGTTTGTATGTCTGTTTACTATGAATGTGCTTAGTGCCGAAGGAGGCTGGAAGAGAGAGTATCAGATCTCTTGGAACTGAACTTGGAACCCACATAGACGGTCCATGTGGGTGCCGGGAATTTATCCCCAGGTCCTTTCCAAGAGCAGTAAATACTGTTAGTCATTGAGCCACTTCAATCAGCCCTTTTATTGTAATTTTTGTGTGTATTTAAATAAGGTTAGTATATATTAAAATGTAATCTACTGTTACTTTTTCCATTTGTCTAATATTTTAAAAGATATAATCAGTAAAAATTGACATATGGTCCAGTTCTCAAGTTTTTATTTTCTTCTTGTTGTAATTGTTTATTTGTTTTGGTTTTTTTGAGACAGCTTCTCACTGTGTTAGCCTAGAACTTGCAGTTCATCTGCTTCTACCTCCCATGAGATACAGGAGTATGCCACATATTCTCTCAACCTAGTGCTTGTCTCTTCAGGAGAGTTTCCCCAATTTTTCTGACATTATGTGCTTTCCTGATACTCTTTTTAGTAATACTGGTGCTTGTTTAGATGAACTAAATGTTTGAGATACTCTAAAGGACTACAGTAACTTTCTATATTCCTGAATCTCTTGATAAGCCATATTATTAATGAAATATGCTTCCTTGCCCAGTGGAAAGTTGAGGATGCTCCTTACCAGTGATGTCTGGTTTTTGTTGAGCCATTGCTTATCAAGATAAGACTTTACTCTGTTAAATGTTTAGTTTTTCTCAGAGAATTTGCAACAATTTGTTAAAGCTTTATTCATGATAGATTTACTGCACATATGAATATGAAGTAAGAAACCTCTTAGGAAAATTATAAGTAAAACAAGAACAGGTGATCTGTATTGGGAATGCTTCTCACTTGCCATGTAAAGAGAGACTTATTTTAATCTTATTTATTTAAATTGTTATCTGTATATTTGTGCACATTCATAGTGTAACCATGTAGTACCTGTGTCCAGAAAAGGGTGTTGGACCTCAGTCCCATGGAGCTAGAGTTACAGGTGGTTTTGAACTGTCTGATGTGGGTGTTAGGAATCAAACCCCAGTTTGCTACAAAAGCAACAAGTACTCCTGCCTTCCTGAGCCCTCTCTCTAGCCCCATTCACCCTCCCTCCCCACAAGACAGGGTTTCTCTTTGTAACAGTCTTGGTTTTCCTGGAACTTGCTCTGTAGGCCAGGCTGACCTCAAACTCACAAAGATCCACCTGCCTCTGCCTCTTGAGTACTAGAATTAAAGGCATGCACCACCACCACCCAGCTCAACCCCATCATTTTTAATATTTGATTAAAATTATTGCCGTGAGTGTGAAAAGTATATTGAGGAGAGAGTATTGGCTTCAACTGCCCCAGTCAGGGGTCTTGATTCTTTTCTTTTTCTCCTGTTCTTAAACACATTTGTCAGAAGGACAGGAAACATTCTGGAGAGTCTAAAGATGTGCTTGATATAGAATATTAATGCTAGCTAATTGTGTGAGATCAGGGGAGAGAATCAAAAAATGTTCTAGTCCTCATTAATTGAAGAGTACATTGCTGGAATAAAAGTGCATTGTGAGTTAAATAGTCTAAAGAAGGTAAACTGAAATTGCTGGGAAGAAATCAGTTCCACTGGCAAGATCAGGGGGGTCTTGAAGATTATTTCCCCCTTATTTCTTTGTTTTCCCTTATTTTTATTTATTTATTTAAATTCTGAAAATATGTTTAAGGAATAGCATTACTTGATTGGTTCTTCATCCTAATTAATAATTTTAACTTCAATAAATTCTGATTTCAGAGTTATGACTAGTCACATCTTAGCTTTTCCCCTTTCTGGTTAATTGGGGTGCTGAGGTTAATCTAAATTAAAACTTAAACTAATAGAGGTCAGTAAGGCAGCTGAAACACCTGAGTGAAACAAATGGGGCTGCCAGGCACAACTTTATCTTGGCTGTTTCCCAAGAGGGAAGTGGCAGCAAATTGGAGTTGTTTCAGCCTTCTGTAAAGGTGAATGATGGGTGACACTTGTTAATGTACAGCGTCTCCGGAAGCATTCCAGATTGCTTTGCTTCTGTACCAACTGCTGCCATCCTTGCACACTTGGTAGGAACAGGACCAGTTGCCAACATCTGGTGGCACAGCGAGGCACGGGTGCAAGTCTTGAAACCCCACAGATTCTAAATATGGTGCTTAGAACTGTGCAAGCTTTAATCACTTACCACTCTTTGGCAGCAGGCGACGACAGCTTATCCTACCTCGTACATCACATCCTGACATCTGCTGAGCTGCAAGGCAGCTGCACATTCATTTTCTTTTCTTGCCTTTTCTCGTTTCTTCTTATTCATCTCCTACTCACTGCCCCTTTACTCCCCCAGTCTCCTCCCTTCAGTCTCCCCCCCCCCCATGCTGCGTGGAAGAGATGATCTGTAAAGATTACTGCTTCATTGTGTGCAAGTAATTGTGGTGATGCCAGACCCTTGACAGACACAGCGTAGCACCTGTTCTGCTGACCTGGTTAATTTCTTCTGTTGAGTGGGATTTGCCAGAGATTGAAACTGAAGCCAATTCAATGATAAGGCTAAAGAAAATGGCTGTATGTTTTCTGTCACCTCCCAATTAAATTGGCTTCATAAAGTGCTTTCCTTTTTTGTCAGGGTAGTGAGCCTGAGCTAAGTGTCACATTCAGAAGGGGTACAATGTGTTACAATAGGCCTGTGAGTTTCTTTCTTTTCTTTTTTTCTCTTTTGTATTTTTAAAATATGGTCATGTGGTTGAGGAGATAGTGAATATAATACATTTCTCACATACATACCCCTTTTTAACATACTTGAGGCAAAACTCTTTGGGGCCATGTTTTGTAAGGAAGAGATTATACCACATTGAATTTTAATGTTCCATTGTAAGGTTTTAAAGGCTTACTTGGTTAATTCAGGTATTATGAGGCTGTGTGAATACCCTAACTACTGAGAATGTGATGTCTAGGGTCAGCCCCCCCCACCTGCTCACACATCCACTTTCATTTCCACTCTTTGTTTCTTAATGGCTCTTGATCTTTAAAAGCATTCCTACTTTATTTAATAATAATGGTACAGGTATAAACATGCACACACACATACTTATACACTCATGCATATTTATACATAAAAATGGGGGCTCTAAGTGGCATTATAAATTTTTTATTTCTTTCTTTCTGTCTGTCTGACTGAGGCAGGGTCTCTTGAGCTCACTATGTAGGCCAGGCTGGTCTGGAACTCACAGAGATCCTTTTTCCTCAGCCTCCTGAGTTCTAGGATTGAAGGCAAATGTCACCATGCCAACTTAATTTTGTTTATTTTCCTTTTTAAAATTACTTTTTTAAATTGTTTTTTTAAGATTTATTTATTTATTTATTTATTTATTTATTATGTATACAACATTCCTTCCATGTGTGCTTGCATGCCAGAAGAGGGCACCAGATCTCATTATAGATGGCTGTGAGCCACCATGTGGTTGCTGGGAATTGAACTCAGGACCTCTGAAGAACAGTCAGTGCTCTTAACCTCTGAGCCATCTCTCCAGCCCACTTTTTAAAATTGTTATAATTGTGTTAATTATTTTTCTGTATTGCCATGACAGACCACTCTGACTGAAAGCAGCTTATGGAAGAAAGTGTTTATTTGGGTTTCTGGTTCCTTTATGTAAGGAAGGCATGTCAGCAGGCAGGCAGGTGGAGCACAGAGCTAAGAACTCTCACATCCTTAATAATCAAGCATGGAGCAGAACAAACTGTAAACACAGCAAGGCTGTATACTTTCAAAGACCTACTGTAGTGATGATGTACTTGCTCTAACAATGTGACACCTCCTAAACCTCACCAAATCAAGTGCTTAAATGTCCAAGCCTATGAGAAAACTACTGCAATACTAATTTATTATATTTGTGTGTGTGTGCTTGTGCACTACAGCACATATGTGGACAACTTGCAGGAGTTAGTTCTCTCCACCTTGTGCATCTTACGGATAGAACTCAGGTAGTCACATTTGACAAGTGTCCTTACCTAACACTGAGCCATTTCACTCACTTGAATTTTCTACTTTTGAGACAGCCTCACTGTGTCTGGATGGCCTGGACCTCTCAGTCTTCCTACCTCAGCCTCACTAGTGGTTTACAATTTTATTACAATTGTTTATTTATTTTGTGTCTGTATGTGGGTATTATGCGAGTATATGCATGGTCCATATGAGGAGGCCAGAGGACAACTCACCGGAGTAAGATCTTTCCTCCCGCCCTATGGATCCCCAGGGGTCAAATTCAGATCATTAGACTTGGCTTGGTGGCACACACTTTACTTCCTGAGCCATCTTGTTGGCCTAATCATACCATTTGAAAGAGTCTTTTATTGTAGTTATTCATTTATCTATTTGTATGTGTGAGTGAGTGTGCACACACATAGGTGGCTGAGTACAGCTTTGCATGTGTGAGCTCAGATTGTTGGACTTGGTTGCAAGCACTTTCACCACTCAGCCATCTTGCCAGCTTCTGGTCTTAGAAGTTTTAGAGCTGAAAGACTTAGAAGAAGAGTTTTAAAAGTTAAGTAACCTCCAAAAAAAAAAAAAAAAAGCAAATGGCAATATTAGCCTCAATCTCCAGGCTGCCTAGACCAAATTTTGTTTTTTAGATGTACTTTTATTTCTTAAATATTTCATTCTTGAGCCATAAAAAAAATTACAGCTTTACAGTTTTCAGTTTGTAAATAAATACACTCTGTTTTTTTAGGCCTGGAAGAAATATTATGTTGTTAGAAAGTATTTTTTTTCTTTAGAAGGCAAATGATGTATTAAACTCCTGTTACTAAACAATTCTAATGAAAAAATTAGTTTTATAGTTTTAAGACTGGTTTGTGTGGAAGCTAGATGCTGAAGGCGTGGTGTAGCTGGCGTGAAGGCTTTATGAAAGGCTGAGTCCCTTCTGTAGGAAAGCAGTGCATATTTCCTTTGGAATGAATTGGTTTGCATTTGGTCTGTCTCTTGTCAGAGCTCATCCTTAAAGACAACTTCACAAAACATCATGTGAACATGAAAGATGGTCATTCAGAAATGTTTTCAGTACCTCTTTTTCATTTTCATGAGTCTGTCTGCTACTTTTTTTTTTAAAGTGCTACCTACATCACCACCACTTAAGGTTTTCCTTTTGTTTGCTTTTTTAAATCCTGGGTAGTTTTTCCTTGATGAACCCGAATTCTTTTGGGGGGAGATTTTTGTTTGTTTGTTTTGTTTTTCAAGACAGGGTTACTCTGTAGCTTTTGGAACCTGTCCTGGAACTAGCTCTTGTAGACCAGGCTGGCTGCAAACTCACAGAGATCCACCTGGCCCTGCCTTTCGAATACTGTAATTAAAGGCATGTGCCACTACTGCCCAGCTTTTCTGGGTAAGCCTGAATTCTTAATGATTTGGGCACAAGTATTCTCTGAGCACTGTTTATGTCCCAGCCACCTGGTGTAGATGGGTGGTTGACAGACATCTTTATTTGATCCTTGTAAGATTTGGTGTTATAATGTGATTGCCCTTAACAATAGCTTTATAAAGTGACTGGACTTCTCATATCCTAGACCTCAGACTAGGTTCTTGTCACCTCGTGAGTTATTTTGTTCAGAAAGCCCTAATTGAACTTAGATGTTGCCAGATCAATATCCAGATTCTTAAGGGTTCATTAGGATTTTGTATGTTGCTTCCAGCTCTTTTTAGTTTTGATCTGGTTTGTCTTGTTAATTTGAATCTTGCCAGGAATATCTAGAGAAAGGCATAATAGGCTTTGCTTTTTTGGTGATCCTTTTGGTAGGTTAGATTTTTCCTTTTATTTACCATTAGGACATGTCTAGAAAATGACCTTGCTACATGCTAGACCTCTGTATCCAAGATAGTTGATAATTCTGTAAACAAGTAATTACTGATTTGATGAACTATTAAAAGTTGATCGAGTTGAGAAGTAGAGAAGTGATAGGTTGTCTGACAAGATGGCTTTTCTTTAATTAACTTCGTGAGTGATTAATATGGACAGTTGCTGTGGTTGCTTTAATTGTATGCATTTAAATGGAAATAAAAATAAGTGGCATCTCAGGTCATCGTTGAAGTTAATGGCAGTGCAGTCCTCTTACTGTTGGCATGCAACTTCCCAGTGGCCCAACTAATGGTTATTAACATGTTAGGACGTCTGATAGGAATCTGTTCTTGCTCTTGCCAATACATTAGTGGAGACTAGATGCCTTTTACAAGAGCAGTCTTTTGTTTTTAATTTTATTTTTAAATGTTTGTATTTGGGATCTGGATAGTGTCTCTTAAAAGGCTAATGAAATTTATTGCACACAGAGAACATGCAGATAAATCTGAAAATTGACATGGCTGAAGGTAAAACAAAGAGCTAACCGTTTTGTGTTTGGGGGACATAGTAATAATGCTTTTTAAAAACACTGATTAGCAATGTCCAATTAAATTCTAATGATCACAAGGTTATTTTATGTCCTGTGTGTAAGAATTTTATTTGCAATACATGATAGCTTGTATACTGTCTCTTTAGACATTTAGCATTAATAATGCTGTCATTATTATTGTCATTATTGAGAGCCAAGTATGGCATCAGCACCAGCCTTTGGTCACTAGCTTGCATTATCGTGGAGGCTGCTATAGAACAGAAGGACAAAGGTTCTTTTTACTGACTTCAATTTTGCTTTCTTGAGCCGGAGTCTGGTGTAGCCCAGGTTGGCCTTGAATACTCAATCTTACTGCCTTTACCTTGCAAGTACAATGATTACAGGCCTGTGGCACCACACCCAGCAAAACCAGATTTTAAATGCCAGGTCCAGAAGTCTCACCAAACTACAGCATGAAGGGAAAGTATATGACTGGATCTTTTACCTTGGAATGCCTGGAATTCTTTATGGAGACCAAGCTGGCCTTGAGCTCACAGAGATCCTTCTACCTCAGCCTCCTAAGTGCTGGCATTAAAGGAGTACATCACCATACCTAGCACCTTTATTTCTTTTGGTTCTTTGTTTTAAAAAGTATTAGATGTATGACTTACATACCACTGCTTTTTTCATTAAAGGCAAAACTGTAGAACAAAGTTTAAGCAATAAAATTTATTGGACTAGGCAGGAAAGAAGGAAGATTAGCTTCGAACTGTTGAAGAAACTTTCTTAAATATAAATGGTACCATGAAAGTTTATTAGGCAAATGTGTGGCCAGAACTGCTTGGCTTATAGC
The DNA here is from genome assembly GCF_982192425.1 of Myodes glareolus. Classification (NCBI taxonomy): domain Eukaryota; kingdom Metazoa; phylum Chordata; class Mammalia; order Rodentia; family Cricetidae; genus Myodes; species Myodes glareolus. Next base: position 38,210,308 of record NC_142034.1, read on the forward strand.
TATAAGGTCAATATATACTGACTGCATATAAATTAAATATAGGATCCTAGCAGTATTTTTGTAGGTGCAGGTGAAGAATTTAGTACTTCTCAAGAAATAAGAAATTACCTCCTCACTTAGATAGGCATATTGACTTGGTACTAAGTTCTGTTTAATGTATTCTTCCTTCAGAGTAACTTAAAGGGAGAATGCTCTAACAAAGAAGAGGGTAAGTTAATAATATCTTCCAAAATGTGTGTGCATTGTAGATCTAAATTTGAACATAATTAGCCCCAAAGAGTGACTGGGGAGATCAGTCCTCACATAGAATCAGAACATTGAAATGCAAGTCTTCTTAATTCCAGCTTGATTTTTCAAGACAGGTTTTCTCTGTTGCTTTAGAGCCTGTCCTGAAACTCACTCTGTAGACCAGGCTGGCCTCAAACTCCCAGAGATCCACCTGCCTCTGCCTCCTGAGTGCTGGGATTAAAGGCGGGCAGCAGCACCACCCAACCCAGCTTGGTTTTCTTTGTAGTGCATTATGCCGCCTTTTGATTGGACAAATTTGAAAATCTACTTGAGAACACTGTAATGGTTCACATGTATCATTTTAATGCAGCTATGGCCATTCTGTTAACATTTATTGTGCCAGATGATGGATTTATAGAGGCTAATCTGCTGAAATTCCCTCCCACAGATTTTCTAACAAGAGGGAAGTTCTCTGTAATTTTGTGTAGTTGCGTAGCTCCTCTTTCAAAATATGACTTGAGCTAGGTGAGGTTGTGCATACATTTAATCTCAACACATGATATTAGAAGCAGATGAATATCTAGAAGTTGGAGGGCAGCCTGGGAAACACAATAAGACCCCGTCTCAAAAAAAAAATTTTTTTTTTAAACCTGAATACCAGGTATGCCTTTAATCTCACTATTCAAGAGGTAGAGTCAGGCAGATTTATGAGCTTAAGACCAGTTTAGTCAAATAGCAAACTTTGGAGCTAGTCAGGGCTAAATAGCAAGACTCTGTATTTGATTAATAATTAATTCTTTATTTTCAAGAATGCAGTCATTGTTGGAAACCAGATTTTAAGAGGAATCTTCATATTGATGATGATGTTGTCTACATTTTGGTTGTTTGGAGTTTTCTGTAATTAAAAAAAAAGGAGAAGAAAACCCTATATGTTGTGAATAGTGGCACGTGCTTGTCATTTCAGCACTCTAAAGCCTACAGTGGGAAGATTGTGAGTTTGAGGCTAGTGAGCTGCATAGCAATCCCATCTTTAAAAATAAAAAACAATGCCTTCAAATTTCTTTTTCCCATTCATTTATTCATTCAGTCAGTAAAAAAGCAAGTATTTGAATATTTACTGTGTGTTTATTAAGAAATTCCTGTTTTAGCTCTTCTAGGCTCTTCAATGTAGTAGCCATATCTAATGAAACTTAAGGATTTTGTTGTTACTGTGCAGTCTCTGCTATGTTGCCTAGGTTTCCCTAGAATTTACTGTAGGTGGAGTTTTCCTGTCCCACAGCCGATCCCAAATAATCACTCAGAGGCTTAATATTAATTACAAGTGCTTCGCCTGTAGCTCAGGTTTATTAGTAACTAGCTCTTACCTGTTAAATTAATCCATATTCCTTATTTACACTCTGCCATGTTGAAGTACCTTTATTAGCATGACACATTCATCTCCTGCATTCTCTGTGTCTGGATGGTGATTCCAGAGTCCAGAGTCTACCCTTCTTCCTCCTAGCATTCTTCTAGTCTGGCTCTCCTGCCTAACTATCCTGTTCAGCTATTGGTCAGTCAGCTTCTTTATTAAACTAGTGAGAGTAATACATGTTTATAGTGTACCAAAAGATTGTTTGACAGCAGTTTGCTCTGTAACCCTGACTGTTTTTGAACTCATGATCTTCTTGCCTGAACCTTCTCAGTGCTGGGATTTCAGACATATGCTACCTGATGCTAAGCAAGTTTGTTTTGATTATTAAAATAGAACAAAATTAAAAATCCAACTCCTCAGTCACAGCAACCACATTTCAAGGGTTGATTGGTGGCCTATGCTAGAGTCTACTGTGTTGGGTTCTGCAAATATGGAACATTTTTTTCCTCTGAACTTTCTCTCAGGGCTCTATTGGAGACTGGAAGAAAACAAAGCTCCTGTTCTTATGATAGGATGAAGCAGGGAAATACAAGTGCAGCAAGGCAGAAAGTGATGGTTGCTGGCTTTCTTGTGCATTCCAGGGGATAGGGTGGTATCTGAGTAGAGCCTGAGAAAAGTCACCAACAACCATGCAAATGTCTGAATGGAAAGTGTTGCAGGGAAAGAGTGACAAGTGCAAAAGGCTCTTAGGCGGAGACTACCACAACCTAGGAACATCAAGGGTAGAGTAGACAGGAAAAAATAGAGCTAGGTCCTGCGGGCTCTTCTAGGCCACTTGTAGACTTCAGATGAGAGTGAGCAAGAGTCCATGAGAGGAGCCTGAGGTGGGTAGCATGAAAGGTTGATATTTTATAGGGTTACTCTGGTGGTCATGCTGAAAACACGTACAAAAATATAAGGGACAAGGGAGCAAATAGAGAATATGTAGGAAGCTTGTGGTAGTACATGCAAGAGATAGATAGTTTCTTAAGACTAGGATGACTTTGGAGGGAAAGACTTTGGATTGAGGAGATAAGTTGAAGACTGAGCTGAGGATTTGCCGATGGATTAATTTTATGTGGAATATGAAAAGATTAATGAAAAGTGACTAAGATTTCTGGGCTTTGCAATTACAAGGATGAAGTGCTATTTGTTGAGATGGGAAAAAAGAGTGGTGAGTTTGGAGGAGAAGCAAACTTAGTTTTGGTTATAAGAATTCCATTCCTCCACCCTGTCTCCTCTTCCTGTAGACCTTTGTTCACATTTATTTGGTTGTGTGTGTGTGTGTGTGTGTGTGTGTTAAAAGACTTTTTATTTATTGATTGATTGATTGATTGATTGGTTTTTCAATGGATAGGGTTTCACTGTGTAACAATCCTAGAACTTGCTTTGTAGACCAGGCTAACCTTGAACTCACAGAGCTCCTCCTGCTCCTGCTCCTGCTCCTGCTCCCTGAGTGCTGACATTAAAGGCATGCACAATCACCACCCAGCTAGATTTTATTATTTTTATTCTTGTGTGTGTATTTGTGTGTGTGTGGGTCTATCTATACACATGAGTGCTATTGCCCACGGAAGCCATAAGAGGACATTAGATCCCTGGAGATGGAATTACAGGCAGTTGTGAGCCATACCACATGGAAACTTCACTCCTCTGTAAGAATAGTAGGTACTCCTGATCACTAAGCAGTCTCTCTATGTCTTTTTTTGATTTTTGAAACAAGTTCTTGCTATGTAGCTCCGGCTGTCCTTGAATAGCTCCAGCTTGTCTTGATCACTAATTGATACAGGAAGGCTCAGCCCAGTTTGGGTTATACTATCCCTAGGCAGCTGATCCTAAGCTGTATTAAAAAAAGAGAGATAAGCATGAGCTAGACAATGAGCCAGCAAGCAGTGTTTCCCCATGGTTACTGCATCCAGTTCCTGTCCTGACTTCAGTTCAGTGATTAACTGTTTGTTAACTGGAAGTACATTCCTCACAAACCCTTTGTTTTCTGACTTGATTTTGATCAGTGTTAATCACAGCAGCAGAACAAAATGTGAGACTACCATATAAAGGTGAAAGGAGAGAACTGACTTCACATTGTCCTCTGACCTAACTTGTGTGTTATGGTATCTGTGTATATGAGTGCACATGTGCACAAATTTAGAGCCAGTAAGATGTCTCCACAAGTAAAGGTGCTTGTTGCCAAGTCTTAAAACCTGGAATCAGTTCCTGGCACCCACATGGTAGAAGAAGAGAACCAGTTCCTGCATGTTTTCCTCTGTCCTGCACAAGTGTATTGTGCCATGCATGTTATCTCCCCCCCACATATATGTGCATACTTACACAGAGTAGATAAATTAAAATAGCCAACATTGATGCAAGTGACATTAAAGAGTCATTAGAAGTCCAGTGTCATTTTAATACCATCAGCAGGTAGAACATTACAAAGAAAGAAAACAAACCAGTATTTCTTATGCATATTGATATAAAAGTCAGCAAGCTTAGGGATGAGTGTGTGATTCAGTGATAGAGCTTGCCTACCTCGTGCAAGACCCTGGAATTTATCCTTTGTTCTGTAAAACCAAAAGTCCAAAAATTCAATCCATCAGTATATTAGAAAGTATATATTATATACAGTGACCAAGTGGTATTTATCCAAGCCCAATTTAAAGCAAAATATTAAACAAATATAATACATTCTATCAATAATGTAAATTAGCAAAACAATTATTTTGATAGTTGCATAAATAGTATTTAACATCTTTTCATGAGAAAACAATCAGCATACATTTAACTGAGTGTTCTGAGTGTTCGTCTGAGTGTTCTGTCTTATCTCCAAGATTGGGAGGTACTAGGAAAACAGTCTCAGAAGACCCTAGAGTTAGGAGTCAGCGAGTTGGTAAATGAGTGCAGGCACAAAGGCCTGTTTCTCCAGTAGCCATGTGGCACTAGTTGAGTTCAGATACTGGTATTTAATGTAATTGATGTTTTGCCAAGGAAATACAGACACAGGATCCCTTCTCTAGAATTCTGGGATGAAAAAGTTCCCAATGGTAACTGTGTTTATGTGGTAAGCTTGCTATGGTGCAGCACCTTGTCAAAATGGTTCTCAATCCATAATCTTACTTATCCCATTCCTTCATTACTGTTGGTGATTGCAAATCGGTACATTCACTCTAGAAATTAGTGTGGAGAACCTTCAAAAAATTAAAAGTAAATCTACTTTACTGGGCTGTAGTGGTGCCCTCAGGAGACAGAAGCAGGCAGATCTCTGTAAGTCTGAGACCAGCCTGATCTACAAAATGAATTCCAGGATAGCCAGGACTGTTACACAGAGAAACCCTATGTATGATTGTGGTGTGTGGGGCGGGTGAGGGTGGGGGAATCTACCATATGACCCAGCTATACTACACTCTATAACATGGCATCCTACCCATGTTCATTGCTGGTCTCTTCACACTAGCCTAGGAAACAGATACAATATAAATGCCCTTCAACTGATGAATGGATAATGAAAATGTGGTACATGTACACTGTGGAATACTATTCGACTGTAAAGAAAAATGAAATCATGAAAATTTCAAGTAAGTGGAATTAGAAATTAGATTGAGTGAGGTAACTCAGACCCAGGAACACACGTGTATTTTACTTTGGAGTGCTGTCCAGCTTGCTGAGGCATTTATGCTATATGCACTTTGTTTTGTTTCCTTCCTAAAATTCTAAAACTTTTGAACTCCAAGATTCCATCCCTAGTAAGGGGTTGTGGATCTGTATAACAAAGGCACAGCCTATAGGAGAGTAGAGGATGTATGTATACCAGGAGAAGTTGTCCTGAGGAACCATGGGATCATTATTTGCCTGATAAGGAAGGTTGAGCACTGGAGAAGAGGATGAGGGATACTGAAAAGATGGCAGAGTCAATAGAGTATTGATTCTAGTGGAGCTGAAGAATTATTGGCATCTGAAAGCTAGAAGGGGGCTGTGAAAAGAGAGTTTGACTCTGCTAGGCTTTTAGTCCTTAACGAAACGTAATTACAGAACACAAATTAGTTCTCCCTCTAGTTTCTTATCTGTGAATCCTCCAGCTTGGTGTGACTGCTCTATTCTTTCAATACAAATGATAGATTATATGATACTATTAAAAGAAATATTTCTAAAGTGTCCAGAAATAGTCAGCAATTGAGTTATAGCCCAAAGGACACCTCCCACCTTTATAACAGATTAAAATGTACTTAACAAAATATATATCTGGGGACCAAGAGGCCAGAATGTTTGCAATGGGGACTGTTGTAAAACTTAACCAACAGCACCTTCACTCTTTGCTACTTTTAGCAAAGATTTGAAAAAAGTAGATTGATGCCATTAAGTTGTTTTTACTGTAGTAGGAAGGAAGGAAAAGCAAATTGCCAAGAAGTTCCCTAGCATTCAAATTGCTGTGTTCATACATCAGAGCCTGGTGCTGGTTGTGATTTTCTTGCACTTCTAGTAAATTAGTAGACAGTAAAACTCTCTATATTATGTCTAAAGAAATTTATGGGTTCTGATAGGAAGATTTTCTGTTCTGACTAATAAATTTTAAGCCAAGTGGCCAAGCATGGTGAAATATTATGGCCTTTGAAAACAGTACCACTTCATTTGGCGTCTAAACTTGTCATCTTTCCAAATTCTAGTCCAGGTACAACACAACTGAGTCAAAGTAAAAAAGATAACTGAGTCCTTAAAGACCTAGGCAGGGAGAGACTTAGGCAGCCTTACCCCCTGCTTTTGACTATACATTCTCTGCCATAGTAACCAAAGGTAAATCATTCTTCAGAATTAAGATGTTTCTTGGAATTTATCCACTCATTCTGATTTCCTTCTGTTCTGTTCTTTATTTACTCCTAATGTAGTTTTTCTATAAAAGCTGAATAGTTTTTGTACTGTTTCTAGGGTGACTTCTTACTACTTGACTCAGGAAAATGCACTGAATGATAATGTATGAATGGCATTCATGCAGGGATAAATGTAAAGATAACTATGTTCCCTGCCCTCAAGAAGCTGATAGCTAAGTATAGCAGATGTTGTAAACAACAGAAATGCTTACTGTGAGGGCCTATTAAAGAATACAGAAGAAGGAAAGAACACTAATGGTTCTAAAGGCGCTAGGAAGAAGGAGCTAACTTTTGTTTGAGCAGGATAGTGAAAGAAGAAATTTTAGGCGGTAGAGTTAATTGAGGAGTAAGTGAACCCTGTGGAAAGAAGTTAGAGAAATATAAACCCTGTGGGAAATGAATCATTTTATGTTGAACTTACACTCCAGGTGCACACAGAAATTCCTTCCCAAATATTTAAAATTATAGTATATGCAAATGTATTTTTCATGAGCCTCAAGATGTGGACCTGGCAGGAATGGAAAGCAAGTGCGATTGAGGTTTTTTTGTTTGTTTTTTTTTTTGTTTTTTGAGACAGAGTCTATGCAGCTCAGGGTTGCCTTGAATTTGCTGTAAGAGAGGGTACCCAAATCTCTTTATTCTCCACTTTTCACCTCACTGCTGGAATTACAGGCCTTGATTCTGCTTTTGTACCTCATAGGGTGAGGGTCTGAACACACAGAAGTTGGTCTGTGTCTGTGTACTAGGGAGAAAGGTGTTAGGTATTCTTCCCCTCCAGTAGAACAGCTAGGTTTTTTAGCCTTTTCCTTCTTCAGGGTCTGTGTCTAGGGACTTTGGAAGCCTGAGAAGTGGGAGCAACTGAGATCACAAATGTAGAAAGCCTGGGAGTATGTGGCCTTAAACCCAAATTCTTTAGAAAATGGCTTGGCCTTTTGACAGCATGCTAAGAAAGTTCATTGGAGAAAAGAAAAGTTTTTTCCACAAGAGGAACAATTGGACATCCACTAATGAAAGAGTAAGGGTGGACCTCTCTCTGCCTTTCTCTCATATACCACACACAGAGTTAGCTCAGAATGGATCTTATAAACTGGAAAACTCTTAGATTAACTTATAGGAGTAAATCTTCATGACTTTGAGCTACATGATGATTTCCTATATACAACATTAAAAGTACAAATAGCAGAGGAAAAATAGATTATATCAAAATTAACAACTTACTTAGTTAAATGATACCATCAAGAAAATGGAAAGATCTTCCCCTTATAAGGACATAATACACAGAGTTTAAGAGCCCCTACACCTTGATAACAACACAACCCAGCTTCATTTGTTTTAAGATTCTCTGTGTGGGAGTGAGTGTTTTGTCTGTACACTGTGTGTTTATAGTATCCTTGGAGGCCAAAAGAAGGCATTGGATCCCTCTGAGATTGGAGTTACAGATGGTTGTGAGCTAAGGTGCGTCCTGGGGACTAGACCTGGGTCCTCCTGAAGAGGAGCCAGTGCTCTTGACTACCAAACCATCTCTCCAGACCCCATCAACTTTAAAATGGATAAAGAATCTGAATAGACATTTCTCCATGGAGATACATGGGTAACCAGTAAAACAGGAAGATGACCCACATGGCTTGTCATCAGGGACATGCATATCCAGATAACAGTAAGATATGACTTCTTACTCTTAGGATATCTGGAAAGAAACCAGTGCTGCATTACCTTACTTAATAACTATCCATGGATAATATGCTGATGACATTTTATTTCTTCTGAAATTTTGAACCCAATCAGCTAGACAGGCAGATGGATCAGTTACATCTTCTCCATTGGGAGTGACTAAGAAGAGTTGTATGAAATTCTTAAGTCATAAGGATGTATACCAGGGTGTGTGTAGAACACAGAGTACTTGTGAGCAAACACAGTACCAAGTTGGTGCTTGAATGGCGGCTGCTGCTGATCCTCTGCAGTTGTGCGACTCTGGTTTCTAGCCTTTGTCAGGAGTGTGGTGCTCTCCTCCAGATGAGGCAGTTCTGATGTGCTGGAGCAGCCTTCCCTGAGCACTTGCTCCCCAATGGCCAGGACTGTCCAGATGCAAGGGATTAGGGGTGATTAAGAAAACTAGGAATAGTGGTTGTAATCTCTTATGTGGCTGGAACAAGATAGGGCAGTAAAATGCAGTCATTTCATTCTTTTCTGTTCATTAAAAAATTATTATTATTATTAACCTCTTCCCTCATCTATTCGCCGGCCTTGCTTCTCACAGAACATTGACTAGGAAGCAGAGCCCATTTGCGCTGAGCCCTAGGGCAGCTGTTTACTCAGCAACCGCGTTACACAGGTTTACCATGTCGTGTGTCTGTGTAGCACTGGATTTGGATCTTGTATTTAGCTGCCAGAAGTGACTGTGATGAAGTGGGAGAGATAAACTGATAGATTGGCTGCCAGGAAGATGTTGGGAATCAATCAGATAAACAGGGTAGAGAAATAGCTTGCTGTTTTCTAGCGATAATAAACCGGTGGCCTCTGGTCCCTGCATTTTTAAATGTAATTGCTGTGGTAATAATGCCCAAAATAAGCAAATGAGAAAACTTCACAGGAGGATTTTTAATTGCGATTGAGATATCCTTTCCTTTGTGTGGTAAAGCTGTGTCTTATGGAAGTGGATATTTTTATAGATTTTACTTCTTCAGTGCCTACTTACGTTCACAAATGAAAATTAGAAACTAAACTACTTTCATAGGAATTTATTTCTTCTCCATCCTAGCACAGGCTTCAGCCATTTAATTTGGTGAAATATCTGTATTACTATGACTTACCTACAAAATAATTGCTTGTTTTTGTGAAGAAACAAATTTTAAAGACAAACCTGTATTATTGATAGATGTTTAGCAGGAACTAGTTTATTTTAGATTTCTCTGAAATGTCTGGAAACCTAATTTCTGTTTTCATTTCTTTCCTTGTAGTACTTATAGCAGAGATGACACCAAATTTATTATTGCAGCTTAAAATTCTTGTCTTTTAATGTTTTGACACCTTTACACTGAGGATTCTAAGGTCCTATGCAGGTTCCTAAGTGTGTGGAAGGTATAGATTGAGATTGTTATTGGATGCAGTGGAGTACCAGGATTAAGAGGAGAATGGGCGAATAACATTAGAACCCCCACGGAGTTAACCCAGCAGGATGGAGACACAAATGACTTCTTAGTTCCTCCAGACTTTGACTATGTGTGTGTGTTTGTGTCATGTCTGCTTAGGTCAGTTGGTGTCACTGGCATAGCAGAGTACAACTGTATAAAGCAAGAGGGTGAAGTCCACACTCTTTATTATTGACAGTCAAGACTGCCACTAAGGGAAGACTTTCTGAATCCTGGGGTTGTAGTTCTGAAGTTAACTTTACACCATTATCCCACTGGTTGGAAGCTGATGCATTTCCCTTTCTGTCCACAGCCCTTCCTACCTGACCTTTTAAAAATTATCCATTGTTGATGAGACAAGCAAAACTGGTTGTAAAAGCAGTAAGAGGAATGTTGCTCGCTCATTGATTCATTTGAAACAAACTGTGTACCATAAGTCATCTAAATGGATGTCTCTTCTCAGCTATTGTGATAGCTACCTTTGAAAACTTCATAAATATAAAAGGGCTCATGGAAATTCTCCCTTATTGACTGTAGTTTAAGAGTGGTCATTATGCCTTTCAGAATTCCTTCTGTGTTCTTTTAAGCCAGATGCTGCTAGGAGATGATAATAACTCAGTTGTTATCCTTTTTCCTTAGCTCCTTCGAGAACTCATAGAGCGGAAGACCAGCTCCTTGGATCCAAATGATCAGGTGGCCATGGGAAGGTAACTTAGATATATGGTTTTCTGTTCATTCATGCTGCCTATGTAGTAGTTTCTCCCATTGGGTAGTCTCAATTCAGCCTCCAAGGCAGTGACTGGTCCTATAATTACCAGTCTTTCTTATGCTCTTCATTTCTTAGTATGGGTTGTATTTATATCCATAGCAATCTTTACTAAGGCTGTTGTTCCCATGCATCATCTTGTGCTTTGAAAATACAAAGGGCATTTAGAGTGCTACCTTGTGAGTGGTGTGCATTTAAATAACCATGAGCATGAAAAGAAACAAAAACTGCAGATATCAAAAAGAGATTTTGGACAGAGCAGCATTTTGAATAGGCAATGAAAAATTAGTGTTGATGGAGTAATTTTTTGAATTTTGTATTTGAATTTTCATATTTGAATTTTGGGACAGGATATTGTTGATATTTCCCATATCTTTGGAATGTTGTAGGAGTGTTTTCTATATAGTTAATGTGATAGAGCAAATTGCATTTAAGTGGTGATTATATTGTACATTTATCTGACTTTACAATAAAATAGATTATGGTAATTAAGATTATATTAAGATTACAGTAATTGGATTTCCCTAGATTCTCCCCCCCCCCCACCGTGTTGAGTTTTCCTTGTGTGAGTCAGGTAAAGTGACTAGCTGCTACTGTAATTTCCCGTTTGCGTTTGCTCACAGGTGCAGTTTGTGGAGATCTTTAGCTTGGTTTCAAATCCCTTATTTGAAAAATAAGTTCCCAGATACATAAATCCTGTGTGGACCCTGTTCCACATAAACCAGCTGTGAAAAAGGAGTCAATCTAGGGAGCTTGAGACTGATGAATATTGAATAAAAATATTTATTGTATAATGTTTCTTGTATTTTTTTATTTTTTTAAAGGTAATAAAATTACCTTTTTTAAATTTTTTTAATGGTAATAAAATTACAATCAGTCCAGGTGGTGGCACACATCTTTTAAATCCCAGTACCTGGTGTACAGAAGCAGTTGGATCTTTATGAGTTTGAGGTCAGCTTAGTCTGCCTTTTTTTTAAGCATTTTTTTTAATTGATTTTTATTGAGCTCTATATTTTTCTCTACTCCCCTCCCTCCTTTAACCCTCCCCCAAGGTCCCCATGCTCCCAATTTACTTAGGAGATCTTGCCTTTTTCTACTTCCCATGTATATTAGATCTATGAAGTCTCTCTTAGTGTCCTTATTGTTGTCTAAGTTCTCTGGGATTGTGGTTTGTAGGCTGGTTTTCTTTGTTTTATATTTAAAAACCACCTATAAGTGAGTACATGTGATAATTGTCTTTCTGTGTCTGGGTTACCTGACTCAAAATAATGTTTTTCTAGCTCCATCCATTTTCCTGCAAAATTCAAGATGTCAGTTTTTTTCTTTTGTGTAGTACTCCATTGTGTAAATATAAGACATTTTCCTTATCCATTCTTTGGTCGTGAGGCATTTAGGTTGTTTCCAGGTTTTGGCTATAACAAACAAAGCTGCTATGAACATAGTTGAGCACATGTCCTTGTGGCACGATTGAGCATCCTTTGGATATATACCCAAAAGTGGTATTACTGGGTCTTGAGGAAGGTTACCTAATTTTCTGAGAAATCGCCACACTGACATCCAAAGGAGTTGTACCAGCTTGCATTCCCACCAGCAATGCAGAAGTGTTCCCTTTTCCCCACAATCTCTCCAGCATAATTTGTCATCAGTGTTTTTGATCTTGGCCATTCTTACAGGTGTAAGATGGAATCTCAGAGTTGTTTTGATCTGCATTTCTCTGATGACTAATGATATTGGACATTTCCTTAAGCGTCTTTCAGCCATTTTAGATTCCTCTGTTGAGAGTTCTCTGTTTAGGTCTGTACTCCATTTTTTTTTTTTAATTGGGTGTGTTCTTTTGGTGACCAATTTCTTGAGTTCTTTGTATATTTTGGAGATCAGACCTCTGTCTGATGTAGGGTTAGTGAAGATCTTTTCCCATTCTGTAGGCTGTCATTTTGTTTTGTTGACTGTGTCCTTTGCTTTACAGAAGCTTTTCAGTTTCGGGAGGTCCCGTTTATTAATTGTTTCTCTCAGTGTCTGTGCTGCTGGGGTTATATTTAGGAAGTGGTCACCTGTGCCAATGCATTCAAGTGTACTTCCCACTTTCTCTTCTGTAAGGTTCAGTGTCAAACTCTCACTGTTTGCTGATGATCTTATAGTTTACTTAAGCGATCCCAAAAATTCTACCAAGTCTGCTTGTCTTAAAAAGTAAAAATAAAAGAGATTATATTGAAGGAGGGGGAAAAAAGAGTACACATACTTAAATATTATAGATAGAATATAATATTATTATATATAGAAAATACAAATTAAACAAGTATAAGATTAGTGAATAATTAAGAGCAGATGACCCAGGTTTGGTTCCCAAAATTCACAAAGTGGAAGGAGACTCCCATGAGTTGTCCTCTGACCTCTGTACATGTGCCATAGTATGTGTGGGCATGAACAAGTGAGTGCACACACATCTAGATAAATAAATAAGTGTAAATTTTTAATTAGAAAGGAAAATTAAAAAAAATACTGAGTATTAGAAAGGGAAAATTAAAGTTAGAAAATTGAGCTAACATGGTGGTGTGTGTCTTTAACCTCAACATTTGGGAGACAGAGGCAGATTCGAGGAGAGCCAGGGCTACATAGGGACTTTGTCTCAGGAAACCAAAAGAGAGAGGAGGGTGATGAGAATGTAAATAAAAAAATCCTCCCCAATTGATTAGTCACTTTGGCCCAAGACTATCTTGAGGAATTTGATGTAGGTTGCTGTTTTTTTGTTTTTGTTTTTGTTTTTGTTTTTTTGGGGTTTTTTTTTGTCTACAGGGTTGTTAGTGAGAAAAATTACAATTTTTCAATATTCATAGCTGTTTCTTTGGGTGATGTTGCATAACATGGCTTGTGAATTTCCCAGGCAGTGGCTTGCAATCCAGAAACTACGAAGCAAGATCCGAAAGAAAGTAGATAGAAAAGCCAGCAAAGGAAGGAAACTTCGGTAAGTTTGTGGGAAGCAAATGTGCTTTGTTGCTTCTCTTTTGTTTTGATTGTCCAGTCTTTCTTTCTCTTGACCTTTTAACCTTGATTTTGTTTTTTGAGACAGGTTGACCTTGAACTAAAAGTCTCCTGCCTGAGCCTCTTGAGTGTTAATATTCTGGCATATTCTTCCACACACACCACTGCTCACAATTCTGTTTTTTTTATGGATGCTAAAAATAACAAATTGATGTGTAAATGTTTTTATGACCTTTTTTTTACTCTAGAAAGGAAATACAGTTTATTGAATGTTCTGTTGTTGTCAATGGATGTATAAAATACATTAGTGTTTCCCTGAAAGAAATAATTAGAAAACAAAGGAAAGGTGATTATTTTAGCTTTGAAAAGACAAAGTGAAAGACTTCGAAAATGTTAACAGTATACTTACATGAGATAAAGAATATAATTTTTATGGGCAAATAGAAGTATTTTTGATGTATGACGACGCTCCACTCTGCGCTAATAATGAGTCTAAGGAAGGTACAGACAGGACTGGAGAGATGGTTCAGTGGTTAAGAGCACACACTGTTCTTACAAAAAACAAGTTTGTTTCCCAGCAGCCTTATCACGCAGCTCCAGGGGATCTGATGCCCTTCTGACCTCATAGAGGTACACATGTATACATAAATAGATAATAGTAGAAAATACGTTTTTTAGAAAGAAAGATAGAGACAAAAGACAGAGCAAGAGAGTAGGAACTGACATTTCTATATTTTTAGATTTATATCCTGAGGCTAGAGTGGGGTAATATCATCTGACAAAACCTCAGTGTCAAAGAATCTGCTGATAGTTCAGGTGCATGCCAAAAACCATCTTTATATGTATGCTTTTAGATAGATATCTAATCATCACTAGAGAGCCTTTCTTTTATTAGATTTCCTTTAGACAGATATGGATCTGTCTTACTTTTGAATGTCTTCGGGCGATGCATGCCTGTAACCTCAGCACTCAGGAGGTGCAGTCAGGAGTATTGTAAGTTGGAAGCCAGCCTGAACTACTAGAGGGAGAAAACAAACTTCACAAAAACAGATTTCATAATCACTTTACCTTGTTCGGGATTTAACAAGACTGACCAGGAAATGCTGATTCAGCTTTGCAGAAGTGCACAGGAGCTACCACTCTTCTTACATTTCTGCCAGAACTGTTAGAATCTTTCCAGTTTTCTCCTGTGTTGAAATGTGCAGCTCTTGTGCTTCTCTGGGCATTTTTACTGTGTAATTAAGAGGGTGATTCGAGCCACACTACCTGAGTTTGGGTCCCAGTTCAGACAGTGACTAGTGCATACTTTGTGAGACCTTAAACTCTTTATGCTGGTTTCTTCATTTGTAAAATGGGCATGATAACCACGTAGAACCAGTTTGTGGTGGTGAGACTAAATGAAGAAGTATGTGGAGCTCTCAGAGTAGCGCTAGGTTCCTGGTAAGCATTGTAGTATTGACCGCCATTGTAGCTGTTACTGTTGCTGTCATTCTTCTAAGACTGCTGGGTCAGTCGGCCACCCTAGTGCTTATTTCCTTCCTCAATTCCATTCCTTTTTCTGTACCGGTCTGTCTATTTTTACCCATGGGGATTTAAAGAATGTTACTAACAGTATGTTATAAATGGCAACTGTATTCTTTATTGTTAGTTCAGGTTACACTCTAGGACTGTGTATAAGACTAGTTTACTGGGGTCTCTCCAGAAGAAGCAGTTGGAAGATGTGGGTTCAAGTCTTGACTCTGTCTGGTCATACTATTTTGGATCTTTATTCTCTATTCCTCACTGTTTTCATTTATTAATTAAAGGAGATAATCCCTTCTTGATAGATTTGTTATGGGTATTAAGTGAACTAATGTGTAGATATCTAGTACACAGTAAACATTCTCTTATGTTTATATAATGGTGTTTTTCTTGGGAATAAATTATGTCTTTCAAAGAATTGAGAGAGGCCAGCTGTGATGGTATAATCTGTAATCTTAGCACTGAGGAGGCTAATGCAGGAGGATCAAAAGCTTGAGGCCTACTTTGGCTACACAGGCCTTTTTTGGCTTCCTAAAAAGTAAAAAAGGAGAGGGAGGAAACAAGAAAATATTCTACAGTTTTGTTACTGTAAATTTTTTTTAAAAGATTTATTTATTTATTATGTGTATATCACTCCTTCCATGTGTGCCCACATGCCAGAAGGGGGCGCCAGGTCTACATTATAGATGGCTGTGAGCCACCATGTGGTTGCTGGGAATTGAACTCAGGGACTCTTGAAGAGCAGTCAGTGCTCTTAACCACTAAGCCATCTCTCCAGCCCCGTTACTGTAAATTTTTAAATTGTTAGAGCCAAGAGCTGTATGTACGCTTTGTGCTCAAGAATAGTTTTACTTTATCCTTTCAGATAGCTCAACCTCACTACCAACTGCAATGCCTTGTAGATAGTAGTCAGTCAGAAAATGCCTTGGATAAAAATGATGATAATACTACAGTGATTGGCTGTGACTGTAAGCAAAGCATAGATTTAAAAACCTGGATCTGGAAGTGTCACCTACCAGCAGTGTGCCTGCTGAGGATGCATGAGGCTCTGCTTTCAATCCTTAGAGGAAAAAGAAAAGTCAAGGTTGGTATTGGAAAGCAGGTACTCTTCTGTTATGTTAAATTGAGAGCATGGGACTGCTGCTCAGATCGAAAGATGTTGGTCGGGATTTTTATCAGGTTGAAAGAAAACAGTATTATGTATGGGGATGTATGTGTATATGCACATATGTATGAGAGACCTGACACTGGGTGTCTTCCTCAGCTGCTCTCTATCATTATATTGACCTAGGCTTTCTCACTTGAACCCAAAGCTAGTCTTTGCAGTTTGCTGGGGTGGGAGGTGGGGTTGCTTCCTTTTTAACACAGAATTATAGGCAGTAATCAGCTATACCTGCTCAGCATTTGCATGGGTGGTGAGTAACCAAACTGGTGGTTATGCTTCTTTGGCAAGCCGTTTCCACTGATGAGGATTTTATTTTAATGAAACTTGCTTTTATTATCTTAATTTATGAAGTTAATTTCATTAAACTGTTTAATTAGAGGTATGTGTCACTGTAATTATGTAACTTGGTAGTGGTTGAAATCCCTACCTGCCCAAATATTCAGAGACATTAAAATCTTAATTCTGGCAACATTCATTCAAGAGACATGCTTAAGCAAAACAAGACCAAAAGTTAAAAATAAGAGGGACTGTAGTTGGTAGATCAAGTCTGGAAAAGCAGGCAGACCTTGCTGTTGGTGGGTGCTGCAGTATTTACTCTTGGCCCAGCATTGAGGTGTGCAGCCTGCACAGGAAGACTGCAAGGTGCCGTGTCCACACTGAACTGTAAGAGACTGATTAGACCAGGTGAAAGCAAAAAGAGTATTATTTATATAAACATTTGCCTGTTTGAGACAGTGGGGCCATCTTGGGAATTTCAGGCTTAAAGTGAAGGTGGAGGAATGGCAGGCAGTGAGACTTGGTGTTTAGGTGAGTGCTAGATCACAGCCACTCTCACAGTTTGGGCTTTGTTCTGTTGACTACCATGAAGCATTTAGAGATCCCATGCAGAGGAGTATTGTCATCACTCCAGTGTTTTAGAAAGACAATTCTAGGGTTTTGTGAACTAGGACTAGAAATTTTTGAGAGCAAGGGCTCGATGAAAGAGCTGATACGCTGAACCATGAATTCAGGTGAAGACTTAGTATTTCGTAGTGACTTCATGTGAAGATTGTGAGTAGGCTAGAATGGTCACCAGCATATTCTACAAGGAGAAAATCTGTTTTGTTTTGTTTTTGTTGTTGTTGAGAGAAAGAGTGGATTCTGTTTAGAATATGTTGAATTTCATACAACCTTGAAGGGTCTTTTTTTTTAAAAAAAAAAAAATCAAGACAAGATTTCTCCATGTAGCCCTGGCTGTCCTAGAACTCACTCTGTATGCCTGGCTGGTCTCGAACTCAGAGATCCTCCTGCCTCTTCCTCCTGAAGATGGCTCTAATCTTTTTAGAGACATTTTTAATTGAGAAGGGTGTATGTATTTACTACTTGGTATTTTAGTGTAACATGAGGGCCGGCTTGTTGGGGTTTCTGTCCCGCCCGGTACCCCACAGCCGGCAAGTCCCAGAGAATCAATCACACAGAGATCTCTATATGTTATAAAGCTGATTGGCCCATTTGGTCAGGCTACTTATTAGCTCTTATAACTTATGTTACCCCATTATTCTTATCTATGTTAGCCAC
The DNA here is from genome assembly GCF_982192425.1 of Myodes glareolus. Classification (NCBI taxonomy): domain Eukaryota; kingdom Metazoa; phylum Chordata; class Mammalia; order Rodentia; family Cricetidae; genus Myodes; species Myodes glareolus. The sequence goes on from NC_142034.1 coordinate 38,227,898, forward strand.
ATGGCTTGGTACCTTTTTCAGTTGTCAGCTTACATGTTGCGCTTCGGTGGTCTGTGCAGGAGTGGCGGAGGGAGCTTCCTGTTTTCCCAGAATTCTCCCAGTCTCTTTGCTCCACCCCTACTTCCTGTCTGGCTTACCCGCCTATACTGCCTGCCTGGCCAATGAGCGTTTTATTAAAATATGATTGACAGAATACAGACAATTCTCCCACACCATTTTAGAAGCAATTTAATTGCATTTCCTCATTGTATAATATGACAAGTCTATAATGAGAAAAACAGAACCCCAAGAAATATTGCATATATGAAATTGATAGAAGAAGAGGAATTCATAAAGAATGCTGAGGAGGCGAGACAAAGGCAGCCTATTGATCATGGGAGTGTTTACCATGACCAGAAGTGCCTGGAATGTCAGCGTCACCGAGATCATTTTCCTTCTCATCACTTTGTCAACACAAATATCGAGATATCTCTCTCTCACTCTCTTTCTCTGTGGTTTGTTTCAACACAGGGTTTCTCTGTATAGCCCCGGCTGCCCTGGAACCCACTATGTGGACCAGGCTGGCCTCGAACTCACAGAGATCTACCTGCCTCTGCCTCCCAAGTGCTGGGGTTAAAGGGTGTGCTACCACTACCTGGGTACTCAAGAATCTTTGACTTCTGTGTAAGATTAGAAGCAACAGCCAAAGGGCTTTCCATACTAGAAATGTTGTTTCCCTCTTTGTCCCTCCCTCTCTCCCTACTTTCCTTTCTCTCTCTAGACGAGGTCTCACTATGTAGCCTTGGCTGACCTGGACCTCTCAGTGGACCAGACTGGCCTCAGACACAGAGATCTACCTGCCTCTACTTCCTGAGCACAATTATTGTATGGTTTGTTTCATAAAAGCCTTTAGTATACCAGTTAATATGTTGTCCAAAGTCATGTATAATTCTAGTTGCTAGCTAAATAAATGTAGAGGGAACCAGAGAAGTAGAAAATCACTGGTGGAACAAGCATCACAGCATATATTTTATTTCAAGGTTTTAAAAAATTGTGTGTGTGTGTATTCATGTGTGGAAGTAGCAGTTGACATCAGCTGTTTTCCCTATTGTTCTCCACAAACTAGAGTTTGCCATTTTGGCTAGGCTATCTGGTCATCAAGCTTCCAGGAACATCTTGTTACATCACTACTCCAGCACTGTGGTTACAGGTACATCACTATGCCTGGCATTTCAGTGAATTCTGGGGATCCTAACTCAGATCCTCTGTTTTGCACATCAAGCACTTTACTCCTTGAGCCACTACCCCAGCTCCATATAGCAATACATTTTGTAGATAAGGCCCACAAGTAGATACTAAACCAATGTGCAAAAAACATCTGAAGAGAGCCAGGATAGTCTCAGTGAGTATGAGGCCTACTGGTCTGCATAGGTGAGTTCCAGGCCAGTTAGAACTACATAATCAGACCTTGTCTAAAAAGGAAAGAAAAAGTTTGAGGGGAAACAAATATCCGCGTGGTCTCAAATTATTGTTAGTATACACAAGGCCCTGTAATCAGTCCCAGTATCACTGAAAACACAGAAAAAAAAATTCCTTTTTGAGTCAGGTGTGGTGATTCACACTTATAATCTCAGCACCCTGGAAACCAGGACAAGAGGATTGTTTCAGTTTTATGACCAGCCTGAATTGCAATGTGAGCTCTGTCACAAACAAAAACTTTTAATTTTTACATTGTGTAAAATGTTTATAACGAAAAGAAACTATATAGGTGTCTTTTGGTATAACAACATTAAATGAATTCTGTAGACACAAGAGCACTCTAAAGGTGTGAAGACAATGCAGAATATTAAGTGCAGTCATTTGTTGCTTACCAAGAGGGGGACCTGTTAGGTGACCTACTAACACATTTACAGAAAGCTAGTTATTGTAGCCTATGACACAAAGACTGTGTAGCCATCACTAACCAAATATTATATGTAGGGAATAACTGCATTACAGTTTCATTCTTAAACTGTGTTTGTGCATGTGGGTGTATATTTTTTCTGTTACTCTTGAGTTGAAAAAAATTTCATACTGTTATTTTTTAAAATTCATTTGTTGAAAAAAGAATGAAGTTTGGGAAGTTTAGATATGTGTGATTGAATAGGGACTTATTTGATAACTGTAAAATGTTTCTAAAACTGAAATAATTATGCATGATGATATTTATTGGAGTTTTGCTTTTAAATGTTTTGCTCAAATAGAAGTTTTATGTATTTGTCTATGTTTTTGGTTGTGGGACAGTCATCCAAGCTTTTTCTAATAGAAAGATTAAAAAGGGTACATTGTAGAATTCTCTGGTATAATCTGATTTGTATTAAGTGGTATATTTAGTTAATTTTATCTGGAAATTTCAAAGGACTGTATACAGAAATGCCTTTTATATATTGCCAGGAAGTACAGGTGCAGTAGGTTAAATTTCATGACATCTCAAACTAAAAATTGACCTCAGAGTTGTTCAGAACTTTATGTGCTCCTTCAGCTAAAGGTGGGATTGTGAAAGAGCCAGCACAGTTCCTGTGGAGATGATAGAGTTGTAGGAGTCTTTCCTGGCTTGGGGAACCAGTACCAGTGAGTGGCAGTGTTGGCACTGCCTGTTCTCTTGCCAGTCCTCTTGCTAGTAGGTGACTTTAATGGCACCGAAAACTAAGATGCACACAGAGGAGGAAACTAATGTAGTTGGGTCCTCATTGATTTTATCTGGAATAATATGTAAAGATTTATGCATGCTCAAAGATACAAATGTATTGTTTCCCCTCCTATTTAGCTGTGATTTAAATGTGTCTAGGTTTAACTGTGATTTTTCACTATTCTATTAGCAGACTGCTTCCTATTGCATTAAGGGGAAAAGAGAATACAGTTGCAAATGCCTGTGATCTTTCCCCTCTCCACTCTGGAACCCAAGTCCATGGGATCACTCATGGGATTCAATTGGTAGAATATGTTTTCTTTGCTGAGTTAATGATTGCTAATGTTGCTGTCTGTTTGTTTTCTTGCTTTATTTAGGTTTCATGTCCTTAGCAAGCTCCTGAGTTTCATGGCACCTATTGACCACACTTCAATGAATGATGATGCCAGGTGAGCAGTAGATTACTTTTATATCTCAAGTGGCTTCATGAGAGCCTGGTATTGACCAGTTCTACAGCCTATTGCCCTCTGTTTCTTATCAGTCATTGGCATTGAAACAGGGTCCTTGTCATATGTTTACTGCCATGATTACTGTAAAGCCAAATCAAAATTTCCATAAATCTCAACACTGCCACATAGTGGTTTTGTTTTGTTTCAGCATTAGTCTACCGGCCTGGGTCATCAGAGCTTCTGTCCATGGCAAAGTCAATGCTCTGTGTGTGTGCCGTGTGCGTATGCTCTCTATGCAACACTCTGGAGGGGAGGTGTAGCTTCTGTTGTGTTTGTTCAAGCTGCTGTTGGGGATTACAGACTTTATTCTTTTTATAAAAGAAGTATGTGTTTATGAAGCTGAAATGATAGGATATATCCAGGGGAGGTGTGGCTATTCATTATTATTCAGAGATAGTACTTTATTGTTATTTGTTTTAAGGCAGAGTCTCATTACGTAACCCAGACTGACCTAGAACTCAGAGTTCTGCCTGCCTCTGTTTCCCAAGTGCTGGGATTAAAGACATGTGTTGTATTGACTTACCTACTTACTTTATTTATTTATTTGTTTATTTATTATTTTAGTTAATTTATTTTTATTTCTTAAAATTCTTAGCTCAGGCTAGACTAGAACTCTGTATAGTCTAGACTGGCTTGACACTCATCCTTCTGTCTTATTCTCCCAAGAGAAGGGATTACAAGTGTTTGCCATCTCACACAGCTAATTTTTAAAAATTAATTAATTAAAAAGAATAATTTCTTCTGCTAGCATTTAGAAGGATGGGACGAGTGCATTTCTGTGAATTCAAGGCTAGCCTGGTCTACATGCAAGTTCTAGACCAGCCAGGGCTGCATAGTGAGTTCCTGTTGAAGAAGGGGGAGGAAGAAGAGGAAGAGTAGAATTTGTATTCTACTGTAGTGAAGAGAATCCCCTTCCTTGTATTTATTTACCATTGAGTGATTCATTTATAGCAACATGGACTCCTGCTTTCCTGTCTTACTCAATGAATTATTTTGATATTAAAATTGTATAGATTGGTGGAATCCTGTTCAAGCTGGCTTGTATCCTTTTGTTATGACACCTGACATTCTTTGTTTCCTTGTTTGGCACATGATACTTAAAGTTTATCTGTTTTGCTTGGTGGTTTGTTCTTAGACAGGGTCTCACTACATAGCCCTGGCTGGCCTGGAACTCTCTATAGACCAGGCTGGCCTCCACCATACAGGACTTTTCAAAGCTATCTAATACCTCTCTTGTGCTTGTTCTGGAATTACTCTTTTTGTTTGTTTGTTTTTTGTTTTTCTTGTTTTGTTGCTGTAGTTGTTGTTTTTAAATTCCGAGACAGGATTTCTCTGTGTATCCCTGGCTGTCCTAGAACTCACTGTGTAGAACAGGCTGGCCTCAAACTCACAGAGTTCTGCCTGCCTCTGCCTCTGCCTCCCGAGTGCTGGAACTAAAGGCGTGCACCAGCACTGCCTGGCCTGTCAGTATTTTTATGTCATTAAAATAATTTTTAAGATTCAAATGATTTGATCTATATAGTGAGTTCCAGGACAGCCAGGATTTTCACGAAGAAATCCTGTCTTGAAAGACCAAAAAGGAATAATCAATCAATCAATAAGATTACTATAATATTTTTAAACTATTTATTCTTACTTTATGTGCATTGGTGTTTGCTTTTTTGTTGTTTGTTTTTGTATGTCTATGTGAGGGTGTCAGATCTTGGAGTTACTGACAGTTGTTAGCTGCCATGTAGGTGCTGGGAATTGAACCTGGATTTTCTGAAAGAATCTTAACCGTTGAGCCATCTCTCTGGCCCCCGACTATAATATTTTTATATCGCTCAGCCACTCACTGACTAGTAGACATTATTTTATCACAAATAATGCTGTGGTGATATTTTAGTGTAAACATTTGCCAAGTGGTTGTAGGTTGACGTGATTTTGCCAGGTGTCTCTCAAGTCACAGGTAGCCTTTCAACTTGCTACCAAACCTTATCAGATCACTTTGCCTCTTGCCTGTGAAAATAGTAGATCTATGGGCATAGGTAAGCACAGTTGGCTGTTTTCATTTGGCTTGTTTGACTACAAGGTAGCTTGTGGATAATCCTACATACCCTTGTATCTGTTTTGTGACCACATTTTTCTCAAGTGCTTTAGAAGTGGATGCCTAGGTATGGTTGTCTTTTTAGTGGCTTTTGGATCTAATCATTTGAAAGTTCCAAAGTAAAAGCTGAGCGCTGTTATTCACATCTGTAATCCCTGCACTTGAGAGGTGGTGGTGAAAGGATCAAGAGTTCAGGGGGTGGGGGATCCAGTGAAGAGATGACTTAGTGGTTAGAAGCATGTACTGCTCTTCCAGAAGACCTGAGTTCAGTTCCTAGCAACCACGTCAGATGGCTAGCAATTGACTTCAATTCCTGCTTGAAGGGGATTCAACTCTTTCAGCTTCTTCAAGCTCCTGCACTCACATGCCAATGCCTACACACAACACACACATACACAAATTTTTTAAAAACGAAAGTAAATCTTAAAAAAAAAAGATCGTGGAGACTAGAGAGATGACTCAGTGCTTTCAAGGACCCAGTTAGATTCCCAGCACCCACATGGTGGCTTACAGCTATTTGTTACTCTGTTTCCAGGAGAGTTGACACCCTCTTGTTGCCTCTATGGGCACAGGAACATATGGTACACATACATACATGCAGGCAAAACACTTGTACACATAAAATTAAAATAAAATAGCTTTAAAAATTCATGATGAGAGGTCTGGAGAGATGACTCAGTAGTTAAGAGTGCTTATTCTTCTTTCAGAGAACCTCAGTTTGGTTCCTGCCATCCAACTCACCAACTGCCTGTAATTTTAGCTTCAACAGAGTTCATGTCTTCTTCTGGTTTCCATGGGCATCTGTGTGCATAAATGTGCACACCCGCACAAATAAAAATAAAGTAGAGGGCTGGAGAGATGTCTCAGCAGTTAAGAGAACACACTACTCTTGCAGAGAACCCAAGTTCACTTCCCATCACCTACATCAGCTATCTCACAATCACCTGTAATGCTAACTTTAGCTCCAGTAGTTCTGATGCCTCTGAGACCTTAAACTCAGATCCTCCTGCCTTTACCTCCTGTGTGTTGGGATTACGCATGTGCACTACCATGCATTTTTTGTTCAGTGCCGGATATTGAAAGGCAAGTACCTTTTTTCATGCATGCTAGGCAAGTACCATACCAACTGACCTGAATCTCTAACCCTGGATTTTTCTTATATTACTTGGTGTTCACATATACACATATATGCACACACATAAGAAAATATTTAAAGAAAGAAAAATTATATATGGGCTTGGAGATATAGTTTAGCTGTAGGACACTTGCCTAGTGTGCTTAAGGTTGTGGATATGATCCCAGATCAACTAAAATGGGATGGAAGGGAGCGGTGAGAGAGGGAGGACAATTATTGTTGACTGAGGCTGCTTGTTCATTTCCTGGCTGCCCAGATCCAAAATAATCAAACAGAAACTATATTAATTTCAACACTGTTTGTTCAATAGCTTATGCATATTTTTAGCTAACTCTTACATCTTAAATTAACTCATAATTCTTGTCTGTGTTAGCCACATGGCTTGGTACCTTTTATCAGTGAGGCATTCTCATCTTGCTTTCTCAGCATCTGGGTGACAACTGCAGACTGAGCCTTTTCTCTTCCCAGAATTCTCCTATTCTGGTCTCCCCGCCTATACTTCTTGCTTGGCTACTGGCCAATCAGCATTTTATTAAACCAATACAAGTGACAAATCCTTACAGGGTACAAGACCTTTGTCCCACAGTAAGTTATGTATGTGTAGAAAATGCCTTTCCATGGCATTATTCTAAATATTACAGTAAACGATGATTACATGGCTCATATAATACATACTGAATTCAATAGTAAATAGAGATGCTTGAATCTAGTAGTTGGCAGAAGTTTATGCAAGTGCTATACTGTTTTATACAAAAGTAAAGCCTCTGCAGATGTTGGTATTGGTATGTTCCCCATGAATGCAGAGGGAGACAGTTGTCATTGCAGTGATGGGTTGTAGTGTCTTAGGGGAAGCCAGTCTGCCTTATGTATTAAGGGACCACTGTACTGTGGCATTCATCCAGTATTATTCTTCTTTGTGTCTCATTTTTATGCCATGATGGAAAATGTTTACGGTTGTTTGAATGTCACTGTCTCCTCAGACTACCTTCCACAAGTGAACAGTTTGGGGTTTGCTAACTTACAGATAAATCATTCTTGCCATGAATGTGCAAAAACAGAGATTTAAACAATGGGTATATTTGTTTGTTTTTCTTCTGATTTTGAGTTAAAGAAGGACTTTATAAGCATAATGCAGGAACTAGATATCACATAGGTCTCATTGTGAAAGACATCAGAAACAAGGTTCACAGGGAAATGACAAACTAGAACAAGTCAGGCAGTGCTCTCCTGTAAGTAGAGTATCTGCAGCTTCCTCATATCGCAGCAATTGTAGGGAGCATGTGTCAGCATGAAGGCTGGAAAATCATACAGTAAAAATGTAAAGAAATGCAAATTAAGATAATGAGATATTGTTTTTTTCTCTTTTGCTGAAAAACATTAAAAGGACTAGTAATCTGCAGTGATGGTGTGGGGAGTGAACTTTCATGTACTGTCGCCGTGTGCGTGCGTGCGTGCGTGCGTGTGTGTGTGTGTGTGTGTGTGTGTGTAGATTTTGTTCTAGGATCTCTTTTGCAATATTATTTATAATGTTGAAAAATAAAATCCAAATAACCAGTTTTGTAGGGAACTGATTGAATAAAACTTTTGATGAAATTTTAAGCAATTATTGAGAAAGAAGTAGTTTTGTATAACACAGTGGAAGAGGTAGCCTGCAAAACACTTATATTATAATTCTATTTCTGAGTTAACAAGATAAACAAGTTGAGTCTCCATTGTTCAAAATGATCAGAACAGAAGATTCAGGAGTTTCCCGGGTTTGGGAATATTTGCACAGACTTCACCAGTTGCCTCCAGAATAAGAAAATCTGAAATAAAACAGGTACCACACTTTTTTGCTATTTGAGCAGCATGTCGGTACTCGAAATTTCAGATTTTAGGGGCTAGCATGCATCTTAATGGAACAGCCCTTTCCCAGCTTCCCTGAAGGTTCAGTTCACAGCACTTCAAAAACAGAACAAAGTACAAGTTTAAGATTTTCATACTGATAGTACCCAACATTTATAAAGCAGCACCCACCTGGTGGTTCACAACTATTTGAAACTCCATTTTCATAGTATCCAGTGCCCCTTCTGAACTCTACACTCCAGGCATGTAATATGAACTTTCACTAGTATACATTCATACAGGCAAAACACACATAAAACAAAATGAATAAATTAAAATGTAAAAGTTAAAAAGCACGAAGCAGGCAGGCATATGGTATCCTCCTGTGTCTATATTAGAGTGTGTATCCTCTTAATTACCAGTGGGGAAGGGACTAGATGACAAGGAGTCAAGAGACAAGCAGTGCTGTAGTTCTGTCTCCAGGCTACCCTAACCTACTCTATGAGAGAACTCGTGCTGTCTCTTATTAAGAAGTGAGAAGCCTTTGATGTTTATTGCTGGGGGCTGGGTGGGGGGTAAGTAAATGATTCTTTTACTCTATTGTATGTCTGTAGTATTTGAACTTTCTACAGTAAGTTTGTATTGCTTTGTATCAACAACAGAAAGCTATTTTCAGTTTCTAGAATTACATATATGAACCATAGAGGCAGTGGGAAGGTTCTGATATTCCTCTGTTGGAGTATGTAAAGTGAAAGATGGCCTCTCCCCCGGTGGTTCATACCCTAAGCTGACTGTGGCACCTAGCTACTTCTTTTCACACTCCCCTCCCCAACTGTGGTATCCTGTAGGTAGGCAGCACAGCACTCTCTGCGCTCTTGATGTTTTCTTCCCAGAAGCAGCTCCCCCACGGTTCTGAGTTGATCCAGGTCTGGGGGTTGCCTTCATCTCTCTGCAGGTGTTCCTTGGCTCCAGGTTATTGTTTGCAAATAAGCCTAAATTGGATTCATACCCAGAGGGTTTAGGGGCTCTTGAGTGCTCATCCTTGACTCTCCCATATACCTGTCCAGTTTGAGCTCAGGAAATTCAGATTGGATGGATTGGACTGAAATGGGAATGCACTCATTAAGAGAAAGAGAGGACCTCTGTAACACAGGAAGTTAAATATCCTCATGGTCTGTGGAAGGGCAGTGTGGCATCCTCACCTTGTCCCCTGTGGAGTGTTCTCTAGTTAGTTAATTCTTGCTGATAAAAATTCTTTTCTCATACTAGGAATTTTTGTCTTGAGTGATCTGTTTTTTATTTTTGTTTTTGTTTTGTTTTGTTTTTAAAAAAACCTTTTTAAATGCAAAGTGGCCCAGCTGAGCTCTTGTGTCATCTCTTCTCTCAGGCACTTTTGTTAGTGAAAATTTTGTGTGACCCTGATGTGTCCTATGTCCAGTAGGGGTGCACTCCAACTCTGGCACACATTTCCAGAATTGAAAGAATTTTTATGTGTTGGCACAAGGGTTACCATGAGGCTGAAAACAAGCCCAGCTTCACCACACTCTGCCCTGAGCAACCTTGGTTTGCCTAAGGCAGAGCGGACTCTGGAGAATAGGCATGAACACTTTGCACAGGTTCTCACTTCCCCTCTGAATTATGGACAGAGGTCTTTTTAAGCTGGTTAAGGATTTTGAGAAGCCGAGCTTCCCCCCCCCCCCCCCCCCCCCCCCGCCGTGTGAGTACTGACCCCAGGGAATTTACTGTGGCCAGTAAACTTCCATGACCTTTCTCTGCTCTGCTGATGGCAAAGCACTGGGAGATGGGGAGATTAACTGCCTTTTGCTGTATATGCTAGGCACTTGGGGACTGACTTTGAAGATGTGAGGTTTTGTCATGGGTGGTACAGGTAGATGTCAAACTCATGCTCTTGCTAAGACCCTAAGACTTGCTGAGAAGGTGTCTGTGGTTAAACTGCACTGACACTGGTTTCTGCTCTTGGCATGAGCAGGGCATCTAAGCAGTGACAACCAGCTGGGTACAGACCAGAGAAAAGTGGTGTGGCTGCGTTTGCTGCCACTTCTGAGAGGGTTCTCCCACCAGATGGATTTTGGCACTGAAATGCAGATTATGACATTTTTCTGGGTAGCTTATTTCTTGTAACTCTTATTACAAACATAATGGCAACAGTAGCATTTAGAATTGTTTGGTTCCTTTGCAATAAAACAAACAAACAAACAAAAACACCAAATTCTCTTAGTAATAACAGCAGTCTTATTCTCTCTCCCTTAATAAAACATCACAAGAAGGACCCTTTAATGGTAAGTATTGTGTACTGAACACATTATTGTTTTACATCCAAGTTTAAGAAATGTACAAATGTAAGCCCATCTTGTAAAGTGTGATGTCAACATCACAACCATGTTGCTCTCGAGGTGCCTTGGTATCGTAGAATTCCTACAGGCATTTTGTTTTTGGCTTGCCATTTTTGTGTATGGGTCTGCAATCTACATGCCGGCAGGTTCACCACTCTCCTGTCCTGTCCCCAGCCCATAACCCCTGCTTTCTTAAAGCTCCCCTGCCTACTGTGCTGTTTTTTTTTTTTTTATTGCATAGAAGCAGGCACTGGTCTTGATGAGCTCTTGTGCTGTAGCTTGCATGACACTGAGAGCTCATCTGCTCGTGATCCCAGGAAACATCTGTTGGGTAAGAACTTTAGGCAAGAATGGTTAAAATACAGATGTTTTCTCTGAGACTGCTTATCTCCTAAGAAGACACAGGTTATTCTGACAGGTGAAGCAAGTCTGGGCAGATATGCAACATTGATCTAATCAACAGAACAAGAGCCCCACTCTAACTGGTGTTACCTTTTACCAGTGTCATTAAAGGCGCCCATTACTCTTTTATTAGCTGCTCCCTCTCTTCCTTATCAGATTGCAGAGCAAACATAACTCACGGCAGTGATTTGATCTCTGTTAAAGAGGATTACGGCTTTGCATTAACTGGATTGACATAGTTTATAATTCACTTGTTGATACTCAGGCGGGTGTTGCCACGTGCCTGACCTCCCCAGCAGTGCTGAAGGGAAAGGACCCCCATATATCATCATTAAAGATGGCACTCAATACAGAGAGGAGATCCAGCCTTTCCTCCAGTAACAGCAGAAAGGACAAAAGGAACACTCTCAAATTCAAGCCTGAGACTTAGTCCAGACTCTCAAAACTGGCTTGAAAAGAAAATAGTACTGTTGTGTTTTTGCTTCTCCCATTTGCTGCTGTTCGGCCTCTCACTCTAGAGAATTTAAGCTGTCAGACTGAAGTTTGGTTCCAAGCAGGATAAAGAGTGATAAAAGCGCATCTTCTTAATCGCACTGTGGACACAAGCAGATAAGCCCTTCAACGTGGGGCTTCGTGCTGCACTGTTCATTTCTGTAGCCACATTTTCAGCTTTTCCTCGTGATTTGAAATTCTTTTCCCTTCTAAGGGTATTGCATATTCTTTAAAGTGGTTCTAGATGTTTTTCTTAAGGATTTGTTTTAAATTTATTATGAGATTCTAAATGTAGCATCTTACAGATACTGCTTTAACCATAGCTAAAGTGGCTTCCTAGTATGTAGCTGAGCTTTCCACCTTTCTCTTGATTGGTCATTCACACATATTAATGTTTCCTACAGTGATCCCAGCTGACATCAGATTGCTAACATGTGTAGACCATTTTTGTTTCTTCATAATGCTTTTAGTTGCTCTGTTTTTTCTACCCTGAGTTGACTACCCAGTTCTGATCAGCAGTGAATGACTGTGAAAGACAGCAAGGGGTGTGTTACTCCCTGAGATCACTGTGTCAGACCTCGAATCCCAGACCTGCCCTCCTTCAGCATTCCATTCAGCCCTTATCAGAAGGCAGCGGAATGGCTGGCACTGTCTACGTTGTGTGATTAAAACATTAAGGCATGGAGTAATTAAATAACTTGCTTAAGTTAAAAGCAAGTTGTGAACTAGAGTGTCCCAGAGTACAGCCTGCTAACCTCTGCTGCTGCTGCCACTGCCGCCGCCACCACCACCGCTGCTGCTATGAGTTTGTCTCTCAACCAATGACAAAATTTTAACTTGCCTAGAGTAAATTTTTTTCTTTTGTAAAGGGACATTATTTATATTATTTATATAAGGAAAGCTTTGCTTGCTTGCTGTTTACATTTTGGTACGAATCACTGAATTCCCCAAGCCTGCCCTGTGGTTATTCTGTCTGGCGCAGAAGGCCTAGACTTTGTGATAAACTTTGCCCTACATCCAGTCCTGAGTATTGTGTCCGTTTGCGCCCATAGACCTACTTCCACTATTCCAGATTTGTCACCTCATCCTTGGAGTACCTTTTCCTCTATAATGAAAATAATACGTGTATTTGGAAGAAAATTTGGAAAATACAGAAAACACAACGTTCTTCTAGCACCCTGCACTTTTTAAACATGTGTTTATTTGTTTTGTGTGTATTCGTGTACATGCCCTGGCACATATGGAGGTCAGAGAGCAACTTGAGGGAATTAGTTCTTTCATTCCAGCATGTGGATTCCAGGAACAAACTCAGGTCACCAGGTCTGGAGCCTGGTGTCTTTACCATCTTAGCAGCTCTGCTTTTATCTTTTAATAAGAATTCTGTGTGTGTATTTTATTCAGACAAGTACATACATGTCTCTCTATTTTTTTTTTTCAGTTGCTTTGTATTGTAAGCATTTTGGTGCACTTGGTTTTTTTGTTTTTTGTTTTTTAAAAAAACCACAGTAATAAAATTTATTACAAGACTTTTTTGTTGTGGGGCATTACAGCTATTTTTACATATCTATAAATGTCCATACTGTGTTTGTGCTTGGCAGTCCTCCCTCTATACCAGGAGCTGTCCCCAGCTGTCTCTCTGACTTGTGTTCATGCACTCGAGTTTTGTTTAATACAGAATGTTGTGCTGTTCTCTCTCCAGTTCTTGACTCTCTGGCTTTTTTGAGTTCAGGTGTCCATCACGTGATCATGTGACTATCACAGTGATTGCATCAGTTCCGCACGTGCTCCGCCTTCACCTTCCCTGATTTCCTGGAAGGAATATGCTCTTCTTTACCTGTAGAATAAACTTTAGTCTGCCTTGTCTCCATTCCTGTGTCCTTGTCACGTGTTAAAATAACATGCTTTTATACCATCCGATTGTGAGTCTTTTTCTGTCTCCTGGCCAGCTCCCAAATAACCACACCAAGACTTATTATTATTATGAAAGCTAGGCTGATAACTTAGGCTTGTTTCTAACTAACTCTTATAACTTAAATTAACCCATGTCTATTAATCTGTGTACTGCCACGTTCCTCATGAATGTTACCTCTCCTCTACCATGTTTTGCTTGTTCTCCGTCTGGCTGGCAACTCTGCCTTCTTCTCAGCATTCTCTCTGTCCTGAAAACCCTACCTAGATAATTGGCTGTTGAGCTTTTTATTAAGCCAATCTGAGTGATAAATCTTCAGTGTACAAAAAGATTATTCCCCACAATCATCCAATCTGGACTGTATCCCAGAACACACACTCACACTATGCACTCACTGCCCTTCCCTGTGGAAGTGTCTAGTCATCTGAGATTCAGGCACTTGCCTTTCCTCATTCCTTCTGAGGGGGTGACTCTTTCTGTCTGAACCCTTCCCTGTCTTGTTGGCTCCTCTCTTACGGTATTTATTGAAGTTCACAAAAGCACTTACTAGAGGGTTTTTCTTGCTTAAAAACATTAACTCACAAGAGAGTGGCTGTTGTCAAGATATTAGCCCAGAATAGTATGTTTTAACCCTAACTGTATTCTGCCTATTTAAAAACATTTTTGTAGCACAGGTATTGTTTTCAAGACAATTTACTTAAGGCCTTCTGAGTCACTGTCAGCACTCAAAGCCAGAGGAGTGACTGGAGGTGAGTCTGTCTGCTATAGTGCTCATGTGCGGTGTGACCCAAATACCTTCCCTGTGTGTCTTAGTGTCTTTCTTTATAAAGTGAAAACAGCCCTTCCTGGTCACCTTTTTTTTTTTTCTTCAAAGAATGAAATGCTCTTTTTTTTCATGTTTGTTTCTAGGGAAGACTATTTTAAATGCATTCTTTATGAATAATATTTAAATGAATGAAGTTTGTGTTTTCACATATCTGTATGTACCCTTGTCGTTTTGCCTAGGCACAGCGACATTTCCATTTCTGTACCAATTCAGAAGTAGTATGGCCTATGAGGGCTGCTCTTACAATTCTGTGCACAGGGGCCAGTAAGATCATTTTGAGAATAGCACTATAAGATGGACTCCACTGTAGACGCCTCTCCAAACTGTCTGACTCCTTCATCTGTCCTCCTGCATCACTCTACGTGTATTTCAGATTCATCACCACTATGTCACCTTGTAATTATGTCTTCATTCTTGAACACTGCACTGCTGGCCACCACCTGGTTACTTTATTCATAACTTACAGCCATGTTGGGAAAACCTCCTGAGATGAGCAGTCAAATATTACAGATATCTGACACCCAGCCCTTGTTTAGAGTGTGTTTGAGGTCATTTTTACTTGGATGATCCTAGGAGAAAAATCCTCCCAAAACACACATTTTCCATCAGTTCTTGAATTTTGTATTCTACTTTTGGTTTTTCTCTTGACCATCATGATGATTTTTATACCAGGTTGGATTTCTGGTGATCTCCTACAAATTACTGGTTATTGTAAAAACATGGTGAGCTCCAATAGGACTCTGGGTGACTAATGGAAGCTATAGGCTGCTTTTAGAATTGTCCCATTTAAGAAGAAAATAGTAGTAGAACAGATTCTGTTTGTACATCAGGAAGGGATCATAAATCTGCTTACTTCTTTTATTATTTGATGTTGTTATGAAAAGAAAGCCTAAAAAGGGGGCATCTGTGTCCAGGGTGGGGTCATTACACTCCTGAGATGAGGCCTTGGAGGAGCAGCCACACCTTGTATTCTATCCACGGCTCCCTCTGGGAAACAGTGCACTTTATAAACACTAATTCATTTACTCTCTGGGCACTTCTACTTAAAAGGTAAATAAGGCTGAAGGCCTTTTCTTCTCCAGAACAGATGAGGAACACCAGCCAAAGAGGAAAATGACTTGAACACAGGCTGGCTAGGTGGGGTCAAAACGGGGCTGTGGTGTTGTCCTGGGCAAATCTCCTGTCTGCTTCTTGGGGCAGTGGGGACTGGGCTTTTGTGTGGAGTGTGAAATGCTGCAAAGACGAGCAATTGTTCTTCAATGCTTTGTGCTCCTTTATAAGAAAGAAGAAATCAATACACATTTTCTCATACACACACACGGCAGCCCTCCACCTCTCCCGCACCTCTCCTGCAGCTTGATCCTGCAGCGGGAGGCATGGCTATCTAAGCCAGCAGGATACACCAGCTTCCAGGAAAAGGCATGAAAACTCCTCATTCTGCACTTAGCAGTCAAGCTCTCTAAAGCCAACCATAACACTGGCTAAGGCCCTCACACTGATGACTGCGGGAGCTAGTTGGTCCAGCTGGAATGGGACTGTGCCGTGCTGTAGTGCCTGAGGGTTCTTTTGGTGTGTAGTGACCGGAGGTGTACCTAGCACAGACTCTGTTCAGAACTCTTTCCTAGTTTATGGAAAAGTTCTTTGAAGGAAATAAAAAGATGGAGGCAGTAATTTTTATCTTTTTAGTTATTGTACAGATAATCATAAAGCTGGGCATGGCAGCTCATAATCTCCATACTTTAGAGGCTGAGGCAGGAAGATCACTATAAATTCAAGGCCAGCTTGAACTTTACAGTGATGGCCCTATCTGAAGTTAGAGTCTATTATTATTATTATTATTATCATCATCATCATCATCATCATTTTAAAAGACAGCATTAATATCTGGAATTCAGTTACAGCTTATTGCCAATCAACAGTTTAGGATATGTAGGATATAAATAACAACTTTTGCCACTGTAAACAGAATGAGGGGTTCGAGTGACAGGGCAAGGGGGAGTCAGCTGATTCTATGGAGGTAAGCAGCTCTGGAGAGACTGAGTCCGTCACACAGAAGAGACATGAGATGGGGAGCAAGTAAGTTGTTCAGATGCAAGAGGAAGGATGAGAGTGGAGGGTAGAAGAGGAACTGAAAGACAGGCAGGGCAAGGAGCTCATGGAGCCTGACCAAGTGCGTCGTGGGCGTCATGATAGCAGGCCAGCATGCTGACCCTGCCAAAGGGAATGGCCCAGACTCTCTGCTGACATGAACACCCTGGCTGGTTTTTACAATTCTCACTCCTTAGAAGCTGAGGTTCCATGGAGTGATAACTGAATCCTATGCAGCCCCAGGCCCTTGTGTCCCTTGGGCCACAGCCCTGGTGTGAACACCAGTGTGCCTAGGCACCAACTTTACCTTCTCTGCTGCTAAGCAAGTGATTCGCATCTAAGCAGCAAACCATCCCCTGGCTTTTAACAGGAGCCATTGGTGGGACTGCTGTTTGAACAAGGAGCTTCATCTTTCTGAAGCCAGCAGTCTTGAAACTGTAAACAAAACAGTGGCCAACTCTATTGCCAGCATCGTGGTGGCCTGACATTGATATTAAACATCTCCAGTAAGGCAGAGTGCCCTGTGCCCAGCTTCAGAATAAAAATAAATAAAAATAAGAGAAAACCTGGTTTAAAAAAAAAAAGCAGTAAGGTGATTTGTCGTCTTTCCTTTGTGAGGCCATTTGTCTTCTCTCACATCAAATCTGTTATAAAACAGTCAAACTGTGAATGTAGAAATCATCCCAGGAATATAGAATATTAATGCACAGGGGCAGCAAAGAGCAGGGCACCTTTTGTCTAAAGACTTCTGCCCCCAGCAAATTCAATAAGGTAAATTATTTTTCTCTAAAAGAGTGTGAAAGACTTGAAGGTGCTGGGAAGAATGGTAGGAGTTTGCAGTATTTCCCCTCTTTGTTAATGTGTGCTGAATTTATAACCAACACTGAGGAGAAAACCTTCACCAGTTCCCACTGTTGCCCCTCTTCCTCCTTCAGTCTCCCCATCTTTTCAGGTCCTTTGTTTGGGGCCTGGACCTGCTTCTTTAAACATTTATAAATCTTGAATCTGTCTGATCTTTAGGAGACAGGCCAGAGCTACATGTCACCAACTGTAATTTAGAGCTGTAGAACTAAAAGCATCTGCAGGGGTTTGAAGGACCTAGTTCTGACCTGACCGAAAGAGTGCATTCGAATAGCCCTCCTCGGGTCTCCTTCAAGCTCTGGGAAGATGGTGATGAGAGCAGACAGCCTGGGTAATTTATGGGCTCCAAGCTGTATAGTCTCCTGGTCCGCTTTGAAATGAGTTGTGTACTGCCACCTTGTGGTGGACTGGTACATCTGCAATTTGCTATCTGGAAACCGCGGACAGATTGAGATTACTTTGCATCCAGACTCTGGTGATGAATGACACTGGAGAGATTCTCTGGGTCATTTACTACTTTGCTAGTTTCGTTCATATCGAATAATTCCCAGGAAGACTTTTTTTTTTTTAAAGAAAAAGACACAAAGAAGTAGGTCTTTGTGTGGGAAGTTGCTACTTTTTCTTCTACTACCTTTGTATGGTGTGTGTGTGTACATGCATGCTTGGGATGGGAGGATGAGTGGATGTGGCTTCATTCCTGGTTTGGGTTGGGTTTGGTGTGAAACATGAGATCAAAAAGGATATGTGTGAGCCACTTTTGGTGTTGGTAGAAGAATAAAGGAGTCTACATTGACCTCCTTAGCTATACACAGGAATCATAAGCTTTCTGCCCCATGATTTCATTGTGTTATTGGCAGCCAACTGTGAGGTGTCAAGGCAGTCAGTCGCTCGTCATACATGTGTGACGGAGACACTGCTCTGTGCTCTAGAGACAGCATTTTATGGAAGATGCCATAGTCTTACTAATCAAGAAGCTACAGCTTACTCAAGCCAAGGTGGGAACCACCTATGATAGCAGGTTGCAGCCCTGTACACCATTATGCTGTAGACTACTGCTATGCTCACTTTTCCTGCTTGGAGTAGTTGCTCCTTGGTCTTATTTATCTCCTTAAAAAGAAGAAGGAACAATGCACAGCCATAGCCCTCTGGCACACTCTTTGCAACAGTTAGGATGCAAGCATCTTACTGGAAGAGGGTCCTTTATTTAGGTGCTATTGGCACATGCCAAGTGCTAATTGGAAGGCACCTTCCAGTAGGTATTTAGAATGCCTGAGTCTACTGGTTGAAGAGAATAGAACTCTGAAGGCAGGAGATGTATGTGTTCAAAATGTAGGAGGCTAGCCAGGATCTAGCTCAGTGTTACAGTACTTGCCTGAGATGTAGAAGGCCCTGGATATGCTCCTAGCACATGCATTCACACACTCACACACAGACATGTGCTGATAGACTCCTCTGTTCCCACAGACCTGTCTGGACTCTACCAGCAATGCTACAGTTGATGCAGTGCTAGGATTGGCACAGAGGGTCTGAGGGCCTTACCTAGAAAGGCAAATTGAAGGCTTCCGGGATTTAGACAGACTGCCAGGAAGATTTGCAGCAACAATGGAAAGAGCTGAGGGTCTGAAGCTGAGCAGCATGCTGTGGGGCACAGCCATCCACCTTGCTTCCGTCCTGGCTCTGAGGGTGAGGCCAGTGGGTTAGTGATAGAATGGCAGGGTTTGTTGTGGAGTAGTTGTCTGGGCAGGGGTTTGAAAATGGCCACCTATCTAATCTGATGTCTGCTGTTCTTTGTCTTTTTTGTTATATTTTTCTTTTGGGCTTTTGTTGTTGTTATTTGATTTTTTTTGTTGTTTTGTGGGTTTGTTGTTTTGTTTTTAGATTTTTAAAAATGTGTATGTATCAGTGTGAATCTGCATATTAGTGCAGGTGCATGCAGAGGCCAGAAGAAAGTATCAGATCCCCAAAGTGGGTGCTAGAAACCAAATATGGATCCTCTGCAAGAGCAATATGCACTCTTAAAAAGTTGAGCCTTTTCTCCAGCCTCCTGTTTTGTCTTTGTAATCTTGCACACTAGTGAAGTTTAGGTTTGTTGATAGAAGTTTCTGTTCCACCCAGTCCCACAGCCATTCAGTCCCAAAGAAACATGCAGAGGCCTACATTAACTATAAACTGATTGGCCTCATAGCTCAGGCTTCTTATTAACTAACTCTTTCATCTTAAATTAACCCATAATTCTTGTCTGTGTTAGCCACGTGCTTGGTATCTTTTATCAGTGAGGCGTTCTTATCCTGCTTCCTCTGCATCTGGGTGACAACTGCAGACTTAGCCTTTCCTCTTCCCAGAATTCTCCTATTCTGGTTACCCTGCCTATACATCTTGCCTGGCTACTGGCCAATCAGCGTTTTATTAAACAAATACAAGTGACAAAGCTTTACAGGGTACAAGACCATTCATTGTCTCACAGTACTTTCCCTTTTTTTTTCTTTCAAAGCAAGAACTCTGAATCTAATCTCCTTTGTTTAGCATTTTTTCTGACCATATCCATAACAACTTGTAACCAATACTCTAAACAAAGACAGACATCCATAATATATTTTTTGGGAATGTAGATAATGTCCAGGCTACTTCCTGTTGATTGAGGGTACTATTAATCTTACTGGGACTTAAAGAAGATTTTTCAGGGGGTCTTCCTTGATCAATCAAACCTGATTTTTCTTAACCCAGAATGAATCCACAGCCTCTCATTTCCCGTGGAAACAAAAGCGAAACCTCTTCTTCAAAGTAACATATCTTTTGACTTAAATTTCAAAGTCAAGGCATTTTTAAAATATATATGTTGGATTAATCCAGCAGCATTTATAATCAAATGTCCTTTAGCAGCCAATGCTCCTTCGTCAGCATTCAAACAATTCAAAGACAACACAATAACATACAGTATCCAGATTCTCTTTGTATTTTTGATTTTTAGTGACTTTATTTTAAACTCTTATTTTTTCTGTTTTTATTTATAATTTTTGGTTTTTTGAAACAGGGTTTCTTTGTGTATCTTTAGCTGTCCTGAAACTCACTCTGTAGACCAGGTTATCCTTGAATTCACAGAGATCTGCCTGCATCTGCCTCCCAAGTGCTGGGATTAATGGTGTGTGCCACCACACCCAACTTCTCTCTCTCTCTCTCTCTCTCTCTCTCTCTCTCTCTAAAGGACTTTATCCATTTTTTTTTCTGTCCTAAGCCTACATATATTTTTAAACACACCGTAAACCATTTGGAAGTTTGGCTTTCTGTTTGTTTGTTTTTGTGTGTTGTTTTTTGTTGTTATTCTGAATCTATCGTTACTGTATATCTCTCTTTTTCTGACCACATGAGTCTTTAATTTGCTAAGTAATATGATTAGGATTAAAATCATGGCTTTGACAGCTGGATCCACACATTCCTTAGCTTTCTGAGAGTCTAGCTTCATGGCAGAGGTACTGGCGGGAACCATGTTTATTACCACAACTCTGTGGAGTTTCAAGATTCCTGTCACCACCAAGAAGCATGCTGTCAGGTATTCAGAAACACCATTTAAGTGTTTGGTGGCAGGGCCTCTTAAAAGATCTGCAAGGTTTTGCAGCTAAAATGAGTCAGGAAGTCTCTCTTATGAGACATGCTTGCCTCTAGCAAACAGAGCCCACCTGAGAAAATGCTGCTACCAAGAAGCCCTGCTTAACTCAGTTGTTTTGTGTCTAGAATTACTTCCTAAGCTCTGTCAGGTTTTATGTGGATGTAGTTGTTTACATTGGGCGCCATTTGTTGATAGAGGTTTCTGTCCTGCCCAGTCCTACAGCTGTTCAATCCCAAAGAAACACACAGAAATCTACATTAATTATAAACTGGTTGGATGTAGGTGAATGTGATAAAGTAGTCCCACACTAGCTCAGAATTGAGTATAGTAAAGGGTTCTTTATTTAGGGGTGAACTCACAGATCACAGTCCTCTGCATGAGCAGAAACAGGAACCAAATCCAGCAGCCGAAAGAGAGAGAGCACGCGAGTGACTCTACAAGCTTTACACTGCATTTATAGTACCAAGAGCCCACACCCAAGTGGACTGGTGTCTTTTAAAGTCTATTGGCTGAAGGAGTTCCCACAGCACCTCCCCCTTTAAATAAGAGAGTCCCAAACCCAATATAAAACTATATACAATAAGAACAAATATCAAGTATTAAAAATTAGAATTATACCAGCATAAACAATATCAAGCAAGAAACATGCTAAATGTTTCAATAATTATCCTATCCTAAGGAGTCTAAGTCTTGTATTAGAAATGACTTGACTAAGACATGAGAGGAAAGTAGCTATGACTATCTAGTCTTCAACCCCATTGAAGACCTGAGAAAGAAAATAACATTACTTGAGTAACAGGAAGAACAACTTTGGCTAAGGCATAAAGTAACTAACAGACCATTTTCAAAGGCAGGAAAAATTTCAAAATTGTCTTACCCTGTCTTGGCAGTCTTTTTTCTTGTATCCTGCTTGTCCTGTCTGGACACCATGCATTATGTCAGTGGTAGAGGCATGAGCAGTTCTTTGCCCAAAGGCCAGTTTTGCCAAGAAGAAAACAAGCTCCGAGTGGAGTGTCTTCAGTGCCCAACATTTTCTTGGGAATAGATCAGTGCTGCCAGGAGCAGTCGTGTCGTGTCAACAGAACCCTGAGTTATTTAAATGCCACATTCCACAGTTCTTTGAATGGTGGAATATTGCCTGTCTATGTGGAATATAATCTATATATCTAAAGACCCTGATTAGTCTAACTATAAGTATGACAAACATGGATGATGACCTGTAATTCTTAATACTTATATAGGTTAAAGAGTAAGGCCTGATATTAGAATATTAAACAATCTTTAAACAACTGTGCAGCAAATGAGGACAATAACTTCAAAATGTAAACAGTGTATAAGTATCTTGATCAGGGGTAGAAATGTATAGTGCAATATGATAAATATATCCTAAAATTGTATCAATATATAAAATGTCTTAAGCAGAGGTAGAAATATGCATACATACAATAGGACAGAATAACTTTGTATAGGTGTACAAATATTGTAAACAGAAATAGGAGCATATTTAATATAACTAATATAATTTGAATTTGTATCAATCTGTAAGAATCTATACTAATGTAAATTGTCTATAAATAATAGCTAACAAATGTTCACTCTATTGCTCACTATTATTATTAGTGTGAGTATAAAACCTACCTATTATCCCATCCAGTTCCTGCCCCCCCCTTTTGTAAATTGTTGTCAAAACACAAATATGAAAAGGTGTTAGTGACACTTTTGGTCAGGGTACTGTAGGCACCAGTGGACTTATCTATATAAGAGGCCTTCACCTTGTCTACTTGGAGCCTTCTTGCAAGGTTTTAAAATTGATCTGGACCTTGTTCAGCATGACACTGGTGGAATTAGAATTATTATTCTTCTACCTGTGTATGCTATCACTGTCCCTGTGTCTCAAATGTATGTAGAAGGCCATGTTCAGGCTGCCACCCTTAGTGTAGGGTTTGTAGTGTGCAGGAGAGGTAGAGAGCAGAAAGCAAAGGTGGTTCGGGTGCTTTCTAAGTATGTTGTGGGTATTTAGGGTTGCCTGGCTCCTGAGAGGCAACAAATGAACATTTTAAGATTAATCAATGACATGTATATAGATTTGAAGCTATCTTTCTCTTTTTTTCTCCTTTCTTCTCTTCCAATTATAGGCAGGTTCTTGGTATATAGCCCAGCCTGGCTTTGAACTTGAGATCAATTTGCCTCAGCCTCCCAAGTGCTGAAACCACAGGCCTGACTCAAATTATGCCCTTAATCAGAAGGGCAGGTTACTGTGTTGCAGGGTGCGTTTGGAGGACATGTCATTCACTTAGAGACCATGATCTAGTTTTAAAGGGTGGGCAGGTTTTTTCTGGGGAACAGTGGGTCAGCTGCTTTCTTTGTGGTACCCACAAAAGCAGCAGGGGCTGGGGTTGTCTTGGAGTTTGGGGAGTTCAGGCCACAGTAGGAGGAGCATGGTCTTCGAGAAAGCAGATAGAGAGTTCAGAGCTGGATGCTGCAAGCTACTGACCTAGCAAATTAAAAGCCCTGCATAGGCCATTTGCAGGTTTAATACACTGCTTGCCCAAATAGCATCATGAAAGACAATGATGTGTATTGCAGTTCTGTGAGAAGTGCACACATAAAGCTGAGGGCTGTGTTGTGCATACCCTCATTTTACTAAGGAATGTGCAAATCCTCACCCACCCAAGTTTTGCTTGCACTTCTCAGCCGAAGCCAGACCCACCATTCTATCTTCCTTCCGAAGACACAGTAAACCACATCCTTGCTCACACATGCACATACACTCTGTCTTTATGGAAAATGGCTGCTACTGCATGATCATTTTTTTCCAGAAATAGGTTTTATTATAATATAGTAAAAATATTAAATTAGAAAATGCCTCACTAAGGGTTATAAAACCTTACTACACTAGAGATAGGTAATTATCCCCTCTGCAGCCTAAATGACAGTTTAAAAGAAATAAAAATGTTCATGCTCATTACTTGCTTTTGTAGGTTGTAATAAAGGGTGAGTTAAATTTTAATTCAAGGAAGAACCCCTACCATCGACCCTTCCACCCTGGGTCCAAATCCCAGTAATTACTCTGTTGCCTGTTCTCCTGTGTAACTCTAACGTTCATACATGTGCTACAGTGGACATTGCCACTGGCCAACAAGAGCAAGGGTACAAGAGATAAAGCAGGGAGGCATTCCAGATCAGAGATTCTTAGCTTTATTCCCAGTGTGATGAGGAGCAGGATTCTGTTTTTGAAACAAAAGCTTACCAGGTTCACTGTGCAGAACCTGATGGACCTCAGCATCAGTTCTCCATGTGCACTGGAGAGTTAGCAGTGGATCTGTGTGCAGACAGCCCTGGCTGGGGAGAGCCCTGCAGGGAAGGCAGCAGAAGCCTCTGACTGCCTTGTGCCTGTGAGCTGTCTCATTCCTAGTGTGTTTTCCTCAGCTGACAGCAGATCTTGCACCTGCGTGTAAGTGGGACTAGTTAAATTTATCAAGAAAACTTTACTTAGTGTTGCTTAGAGGGCTCCTGGGGTATAGGCACTTGCTGCCAACCTTACAACTGAATTCAGTAGTCTAAACCCACGTGGTGGTGGGAGAGAACCAACTCCCACAAGTTATCCTCTGACCTCCACATGTGACCAAGCATGTACACCCACCCACATACATACAAAAATAAAACAAATAAATAAAAATGCCACCCAAAACACATTACATGGCGATTTTAAATGTGTGTTGGGATGCAGGGTTTTGTATTCTTTCTGCAAGACTGAGCTCTGGTTTTGCCAAAGCCACGTATGTGTTCAAAGTCCAGTATAGCTGGAGTGCTAGGTTTGGGGGAGGGGGCTGGAGTGGAAAAGGTGTGGCAGAGTTCAGCACACTAGCCAAGGGGGGGCCTGACCCAGTGTTGCTCTAGGACTGCAAGGAGGGGTTCTCCTGGATGTGTAGAACTGGAGTAGAAGGATTGGCAAAAAAGGGGGGTCATCCTGTGTTCTTTGTTAAGAGGTAAGTTCTATCTGAAGCAGCCAAGGGCAATGGGTGAGGAAGATGCTGGATTTGCTTGTGGGTGTTTAGATTAGAATAATCTTTTCTTCACTCAACCTGTCTCCCTCTAAATATATTTTAAGAAAAGAGACCACTCGATTTCCCAGGTTGCTTCGCCACAAGTAGCTGCACATGTTTGTCAGTTTAGCGCACCAAGTGTGAAATGATGTTCTCTTAAAACACAGGTTCAGCATTTCACTCTGCTCCTGACACGTGACCCCTCAGTGGACAATGACTGCTGTCTTTGGCCAATGCACTATGCTGCCATTGTGGAACCTAGTGGAATCATTTGTTTAGGGACAATGATAGCTCTCAATATAAGCTGGCAGGGTGAGTCTTGGAAGGAAATAAAAGGATAAAATAGCCCTGCTTCTCTCCTCAGCCGGCATCACCTTGAAGTCATGCTGTCCTTTTAGTCTGTCTCCTTCATGTTTCGTTTTTTTGGTTGAAATGGCTAGAGAGGCTTGTGTGTGTCGGCAGATGGTCAGGCCACAGTGCAAGGACTGAAGGCTGGGCAGGGCTGCTGGGATCTGCAGGGCAGCACGTGGGTGCTCATTTGCATTTGGGGTGAGGTCTTCCTCCTTTGTAGGGCTGGACAGATGCCTAGAGCTAGGGAACAACAGGAATGTGTGGGGTTCAGGGCTGGTTGGCACTTTAGGATGAGGCTTCCAGCAAATTCATGTGACTATAAAATTCCTGTAATAAAACTGAAGATCCTCTGTCATTTTCTGTCCACAGTTTCTCTGCCTGTACAGTGATCCCTTCATGACAGAGCTGATCTACAGCTGACTTCTGCCATTCAGAGTTTTCCGTCTCCCTTCCTCCTTCATTTCCTCCCTCCTTGCCTCCCTCTGCTTTGATGTCCTTTCTGCTGGGGTTCCATCTCTTACTCTGTAGCTACAGCAGGGTGAGTGCTGAAAAGCTGAGCCAGCATCGTGGTACAGACTACTCCTACCATTGGCAGCAGAGAGACAGGCTACAAGTTAGAGCCAGTCCGGACCCTATTAGACAAGACAAATTAAGACTACTTGCAAAGATGACTTTTGTTGCATCAGGGTGGCTGCTGGAAGTTCTCAGGCAGCAGGAACACCTTCAGAAACCATTTTCTTAAAATGATGGCAGACTGTTGAGAGGCAGATCTGAAGGTCTGGTGTGACATTCCCTGGGATGCGAACTCCTGATTCATCAAGAGTCCTGTGACTGTTCTGATTCTAGGCAGTCACTTTTCCTATGGACAGAAGCAGATGTGGACCCTTGCCTCAGTTAGGTGTGGCCCTAGGGTTGTTTACTGGGTCTCAGGGATTCATATCCCATGGGTCTGGTCTGTTGGAGCTTTGAGCCTCCTCCTGTGGGGCAGCTCTGCCCCATCCACAGAGGAAATACACAGAACCTGGTTCCTCTAGCAAGATTTCTGCACCCCCACACCCCAAACTACATTCTCTGCCATTTCCCTCACTGATCCATGTGCATTGCATACAACAGCAATAGAAGTTGTAGTGGTCACTCGCGCTATTTTAAAGGTTTATTCTTTCTTCTGTGTGTGAGAGTTTGTACATATCTGAAGAGGGCATTAAAGTGCCTGGAGCTGGAGTTATAGGTGACTGTTAGCTGCCTGGCATGGGCACAGGAAAAAATAAACTCTGGTCTTTTGAAGAGCAGCAAGTTCTCTTAACCTCCAAGCCACCTTTCCAGGCACTTATCACCATACTTTTAATGTCCAAATTGAGCTTTAGAGTTGGGCAGTGGTACATACCTGTAATCCCAGCACTTGAAGGGCAGAGGCAGTAGGATCCAGAATATGAAGCTGGTGTCAAAAGTAGTAAGACCCTACCTATCTCAAAACTATAACGGGTTAGGGGGATGGCCCAGTTGATGAAGCAGTTGCTATACAAATGAGGACCTGTGTTTGATCTCAGCACTCACATAAAAGGCCAGGAAAGGGTGGTGCACACTTACAACCCCAGTACTGGGGAGGCAGAGACAGGAGGATTCCTAGAACTTATTGCCCAGCCAGCCACAGGTCAGAGAAGCCATCTCAGCACACAGTTGGACGGCTCCTGAAGAAAGTCCCAACACACATGCCACATGCACACACACGGGTAGCTAGTTTTATTTTGTTGGTGTATGGTGTGTATTATATTCTTGTATACATGTTATATATTCAGGTCACTACAAAGGTCACAGGGAGGAGCCAGCCAACTTCCTCTTGCGGAACCTAGAAAGCAGTTTTTCCAGCTAGCCTAGCTGGCCCACAAGCCCCAGTGATCCTCCTGTTTCCCCTCCCCCCACAACACTGAGGTCACTGGATGCATGTTACATGTAGCTTTTCACATGGGTACTGGAGGTCTGAACTCAGGCTTATACATTTTACTTAGCAAGCATTTTAGTGAGCTGCCTCCTCGGCCCAATAATGTTAATTTTTAAAATCCAACTTTAAAAATAAATTAGACAATTAAATTATTTCTTAGACTGAGATTAGAGAAAAGGGTGTGGGGGAGGGGAAGAGCCCTGGTTCTGTTCTGAACCTCTGCACATATGATCATAATTGGAATCTTGTTGCCGGGTCATTTTCATTGTTTTTCAAGTACTGCCAAGTCCTAGAAAATGTATGAAAACTAAATTATATCCCCTACATCCCATGTCTGATTGAATCCTCTCGGTGCGTGCCAGTCTCATATATCCTATTAAAATATTCAATCTTGTTTTCTTACTTGAAGAGCCTGTCTGTAAAGGGCAAACTTACAGAAAACTCATTCCCTGGAGACAGGGTGTCCAGCCACACTGGGCTATTTACATGTTTCACTATGTGATTGGCTGCTTCTGCGTTTCTTCCTTCCCTTGTATTTGTGAATAAGCACTCCGAGATGTGGTTCTTAATTATACGGCTGTGTTTTCAATTGAAGAAACAGATGAAGGTGTTTCCCAGCTTCTTGGTTTCTTTTTAACCTTGAAAAGTTAAGCAGCATGTTAACCAGTTTGTTTTATTTCTAGGACCGAGTTGTATCGATCTCTTTTCGGCCAGCTCAACCCTCCTGACATGGACCATGGGGACTGAACTCGCTGTCCTCTCACCCCAGACCCCGACCCCCACACCAGGACCCACCTGGCTGCTTCAAGGATAGATGACTTCGGGGTGCAGCACTGGGGATCCCTGGAACCGTGCTCTTTTGGGAGCATGTACCTTACATCCAGGAAAACTCAGCCTCTGAGTCTTTTAACATTCAGATATTATCAGGGCTAGAGCCATGGCTCAGGGGTTAAGAGCACTTACTGCTCTTGGAGAGGACCCAAGTTCAGTTCCTAGCACCTACATCCAGTGTCTCAGAACAGCCTCTAACTCCAGTTCCAGGGGATGGGGATTCAGTGCCATCGTGTGGCCTCTGTAATCACCAGCATTCAGGTGTGTACTCATTCCCACACAGACAAAATTAAAACTTAAATAAATCTTTTTAAAGAAATCTGTGGTCATCAGTGTGAGTTATTGAGCTAGAGGAGATAGTTTAGGTTAAATCCACAATGACACCTGCTGAAAGGGTTTGTAGTTTTCTACTTAAATTGTCTACTTGTACAGCATAAAACTCCATTTCCTGCTGGGTAGTGGTGGTGCATGCTTTAATCAGGCTGATCTCTGTGAGTTTGAGGCTAGCCTGGTCTACAAAGCTAGTTCCAGAAGAGCCAGGGCTACACAGAAACCCTGTCTTGAAAGAAACAAAACAAAACAAAACAAAAAGAACCACCCTCCATTTCTTGTCCATTTATCCCTGAATAGACGTTCAGGTTGTTAGGTTGTTCCCACATCTGGACTGTTGTGAATGGCATTGTGGTAACTGTTGGCTCATCTGACTATCACTGCTGACCTCCATTCCCTTTGGTGCTTACACTGAACTGGGACTGCTGGGGCAGATGGTGGTTCTGTTTTGTGTGTCCATGTGCATGCTTGTGTGCTCATACAGTGCTGGGAACCCAGGACTTGACATGCTCTGAGCATGTGTTCTGCTTCCCAGTCCCTTTTCGGGGTTTGGAGGAGCTTCCATGCTGTGCTTCATAATGGCCGCTCTAGCTTTCAGCCCCAAATAGTGTTCAGAGGCTCACTTTGCTGCTCTGCCAACATTTGTCATGACTGAACTTTGGTGAAAAGCCATTTTACCAGGTGATGCCTTGGTGTGCTTTAATTTGCACCTCACTAACAATCAGCTATGTCTAGCGTTCTCTAGTGATCCTTTTGGCCATTTGTGTATCTTCTTTTTGAGAAGTCTATTCTCAATATGGATGTTTTTTCTAAGTATGGATGGGTGTGCTTATGTGGTATAAGCACACAGAGGAATTCTATTCAGCCTTTAACCAAGAAAGGATTCTTTCTTTGGTGACGGCTTGGATAATCCTAGAGGACACTGTTAAATGAAATAAGTCAGGAACAGAGAGACAAAGATTTCAGCTATAAGCAAAGTATAAAAGAGTTAACTCCCAGATGAAGAGGAGGATGATTGTCGGGTGGCAGCCAGGAGGGGATGGAGGAGTCAGCTTTGAGGGCCAGAGTAATGGGAATAAATTCCACATGTCTCACCACAAAAATGTAGTCAGTGTGGCACTGGATCTGGTAAGGACTCAGTTCAGCCACTTCCTGCTGTGTGCATCTAGAATGTCATGCTTAAGACCATGAAAATATATGCTTAGGATTTTTCAATGAAAAAAATAACAGTTGGGACTGGAGAGATGGCTGAGGGGTTAAGAGCACTGGCTGCTCCTCCAGAGGTCCTGAGTTCAATTCCCATCAACCACATGGTGGCTCACAACCATCTGTAATGAGATCTGGCGCCCTCCTCTGGCCTGCAGGCATACATGGAGGAAGAATACTGTATACATAATAAAGCTTAAAAAAAAAAAAGAAAAAAGAAAAAAATAACAGTTTGGGCCAGAGGATGTAGCCCATTAGTGGAGCACTTGCCCGGCATGCAGAGGCCCTCAGTTCCATCTCTAGCACTGAAAGCAAAATGCTAATTATTAAATCCATGAAAAAACACCTGTGCTGCTTTGGGTGGATGAGCACTGGCTTGGCAAGACTCTGAGAGCACCGGGTCCCTGAGCCCACTGTTGGACCCTGAGAATTCCTACTTGACAGTTTACAGCTAGGGAGCCGAAAGTCGACCCTAACTTCTCTCTTGTTGCCTCTTCATCCCAGCACTGGTGGCAGGAAGAGGCAGACAGATCTGACTTCAAGGCCAGCCTAGTCTACAGAGTAAGTTCTAGGACAGCCAGGGCTTTTTTAGAGATACAAGGAGAAGAAAGAATTCCTCGGGCCCTTCTCTCCCCGTTCCTATGTCACTGGGATAATCCAGCAGGAGGCAGTGGGTCACATGTTTTTCATCCATAGGTCAAAAGCTGGGAATTAAATCCCCAAGAGGAAGATTTATTGGCCTGCTGTAGTCAATATCTACCAGAGATTATCCTGCATGTGAAGTGTGGTCATCTCAGGCCGGCACACACTACTCCTTTGCCCCAATTTTTTATTTAGAGCAACCGAATAAGAGCAGAGATAATGACTCCAGACCTGGGTGCAGATTCAGTTAATATCCAGCATCTATAAAGTCAGGTTTGGATAGTGTAGCCCAGTGGCAGTTTCTTGTACAGGAATCCCGTGTATGTTTCACCTGTGGTTCGGGACTGCTCTGTGGTACCAAAGGCCAAGTTCCAAGCAAGGAGTGTTGGGGGAATGTGTACCACAGTTACTCTGTGGATGGGGCTACTGGAGGCCATGGCTTTCCACCTCTTCCTCATTGTGCCTCTCCATATTGATTCCAAGGAACCTTAGGCTTGACTGTCGAGGAAATGCATAAATTTAGACTGTCTCCAGTCATTCAAAAGGTAAGTCAGCCAAAATCAGTGGGTCCCACACAAAGGCCTTTTCCCTAATGGTCACTTTTTAAAATCGAGAGTATCCCAGGCAGTCCCACCCTAGGGACACAGACAGAGTCTGCTCAAAGAACAGTGTGGGGATGAGCATCTGGGAGGCTGGTGGGAGCCAGAAGGACACAGGTTACTCCTGATGAGGAAGAAGGCTTAAACAGATCAAAATATCTGGAGCCCAGCAAGTTCAATTAAAATGAGTTAGAGACAGGCAAGATGAAGAAGGAAGAGAATTCTCACTGAAGGAGAGATGTGCATTTTAAAATGCAGAAGACCGCCCTCCTGCCAGCCAGGAATAAATTGGAAACTATTTTAGTTGACACGGATCCTGCAATTCAACTGTTACTAGAAAGGCAGATTAGTTGATAGATTTGCATTTTAATAAAACTAATACTTTACATTTGGTAGCTAATGCCGATTTCCAAATGAGTTGGTAAGTTATTGAGAGTTCCCACCCGAGCCCACTGCAGTGGTGACTGATTTTTGCCCAGCCTACTGCCTCACACATCACACTCAGAAGCCATTAGCCCTCACGGTCCAGAGAGGTGGCTGCAGCATCTGCCAGGGCAGGTTGGCTCTGAGGATGGACAAAGCTTCTTGCTTTATTTTTAGGTTAAAAAAATGAATAAGCTGCATCTGTCATCTCATCACCCAGAAGTAACTGCACTGGCCGCTTAGGATGGCACAGGCCTGAGGCAGAAGAATTGCAAGTTCAAGGCTAGTTTGGTCTACATAGACTCAGTGATAATGACTATATGTTATTTTAACTAGGTAATAATTACTCTGCTGTATAAATGAAATGCTTCCCTGACCTTTGCATGAGTGGATATACTCTTCCCTCAACAGCCATACCCTCAATGAGAGTGATGTTAGGCACAAGACTTGGACACCCCAACCCCTTATCCCACTGAGATGCCAGCCCAGGACTGAATTTGCTGGGCACTCATCCACCACTGAGCTGCTCCTTCATGTCCAGGACTTGATTTTTCTTTGGGATTTGAAATTTTTCATTTGCACTTTTAAAGACAATAAAACCCAAATACTTGGGGGTGGGGTGCAACTCATCGGTAGGGTGTGCTCAGCATGAGTGAGACTCAATCCCTAGCAATAAAAAAACCATAAAACCAGAGCACCTATGTAGCCATATGTACCCCCTACACTACTACTCCACAAAACACACAGGCACCCCAGTGAGAAGGAGCAGGCACATGTTCTCCAGGTCCTGGAAAGGCTGGTGTCCCTGTTGGTACACACGCCAAGCTGGACCCGTTCACTGGTGATTCCACTTAGAACGGGTGTCCAATGTGTAATCAGGTCCTCCTTGGACACGTTTCTGCACTGCGTGTGTCTACACTGCAACGATGGAGTTGTAGATTTATGTCTTGTTCCCAGGGAATCCTTGCTGTAGTCCTCCCATGGGGATCAAGTGGCAGCCTGTAAGGTACCTGACTGGCAAGATGGTGGGTAATCAGGAAGATAGCTGTCCTCCGCCTCTGCAGCTCCTGTACCTCCAGATCCCTGTGATTGCTTCTGACTTCCCCTGCGCCCATCTGAGCTGCTCCAGCACCGTCAGCCTGCGAGTCAGGTAGGTTCTCACCTGATGGGGCTCCTCAGCCTGCTCTGCACTTGGTCTGGTAGGTGTTTCTTTACAAGGTGTCATCCAAGACCCCTTCCTCAACACTGTGTGCAAACCAAGTATCAGGAGAAGCCACTGGGCCCGCCTGCTGACTGTATGTTGCCAGCTGGGGAAAGGCTAACTTTCCTCCGAGTAGGAGTCTGAACGGGCAAGGGAGCCAGAGATAAAGCACCCAGGACAATGGAGCTATGTGGTGTGCACTTCGAGAGGCAGAGGCAGGAGGACTAGGAGTTCAAGGCCAGCCTGAGCTGCAGGAGGCCCTGCCTCAGAAGACAAAACAGCAAAACAAAGAGCTAGGCGTATTGGGGCACACCAATAATCCCTGCACTCGGGAGGCAGAGGCAGGTGGGTCTCTGTGAGTCAGAGGCCAGTCTGGTCTACAGAATGAGTTCCAGGGCAGCCAGGGCTACATAGACACCCAGACTCAAACAAAAGTAACAAAACAGAAAAACAGAAACTGCATCCAAGTGTAAACAACTTGCAGAGGAGGAAACGACAGCACACGGAACAGGAAGACAAGCATCTGATGGAGGGGAAGCTACCAGCACATACTCGGACTCAGCAGCCGTAATTCAGCCACTTCAGTTCTCCGACCATCTGGGACCTGGAGACCAAACTGAGTTTGCCAAGCTTGGCAGCTGGTGTCCTTACACACCAAGCCAGCTCACCAACCAGTGTGAAAGACAGGTGGCACACATCCCTGACAGGTGGCATACATCCCTGACACAGTACCAGGGAGGCTGAAGCAGGGGAACCATGAGTTCCAGGCTACATTAAGAGACTCTGTCTCAGACAAATAAGTGGGGGCTGGAGAGATTGCTCAATGGTTAAGAGCACTGACTGCTCTCCCAGAGGACTCGGGTTCAATTCCCAGCACCCACATGGAGCCTCACAACTGTAACTCCAGTTCCAGAAAATCTGATGCCCTCTTCGGGCCTCTTTGGACACAAGGCATGTATGTGATGAACAGATATACTTGGAGACAAAACACACAAAATATAAACCACAAAAAAAAGAGTACACAGGGGACCAGAGTTTAGTTCCCAGCCCTCACACTGGGCAGTTCACAACTGCCTGTAACTCCAGGGGCTTCTAGGCCCTCTTTTTGTGGGCACTTATGAATATGTGAAATTCATATTCAAAATCACTTATGAAACACACACACACACAACAAATAAAATCTAAAAAATAAAACAGTAAACAATCAACAGGGCTGGGATATAGCACAGTGGTAGGGTTGGAGTTTAGCATGTGCAAGGCCCTGGCTTTGATTCCTGGTTCCCAGGGAAAAGCAGTATATCTTTTATCCTGTGTGGACTCTTGATATCCACGTGTATTTCTCAAGAGAAGACACATGAAAAATATTCATCATTAATCACAAGGGAAGTACAAACTGCATCAAAAACCGTGGTGGTCCATTTCTGTAATCCCAACACTCAGGAGGCAGAGGCAGGAGGATTGCTGGGCGTTTGCAATCCTGTATAGGATTGTTTGCAATCCTATGTAGCCACCCTGGACTACATAGAAAGACTATCTCAATAAATAAATATAAAATTACATAACCAGAGATAGTGACAAAGGCCTAATGCCAGCATAGGGGCAGAGGAAATCAAATTGGAAGGCAACCTGCTCCACAGAGCTAGTTCCAGGACAACCAGCAAAGACCCAATCTTAAAAAATAAAACAGAAGTGGTGGTGGCAGTGCATGCTTCTAATCCCAGCCCTTGGGAAGCAGAGGCAGATCTCTGTGAGTTCAGTGTCAGCCTGGTCTACAAAGTGACTTCTAAGACAGGAGTTAGATCTCTAAGTTTGAGGCCAGCTGGTCTACAGAATTCCAGGACAGCCAGGGCTACACAGAGAAACCCTGTCATGTAAAAGAAAAAAAAAAAAGATCACAAAAGTGTTGGGAGGTGTTCTGTGGCTGGAGCTGAGCCCAGTGCTCCTACAGGGACACGGGGGATGGGACAGAACTTTCAGACATTTCAGCAAGCCTGGCACATGCAGAAAACAACAGACACTCTTGTCTCAAGCAGAGTGGGCAGCACGGGAGGTTGCACCCTTCGTATGCACACCGTGTCACGCATGCACGTCCACATGCACACACGGGAATGAGTGCACACAGAAATATTAAAATAATAACAAAACAATAAAAGCCACAAACCAAGAAGCCACAATGAGCTATCGCCTGGCTCTGTAGAAGGTGCTACGGAGGGTGGGGGAAAGGGAATCCTTTGTGAGCGGGAATGGAGAGGAATTCGGCCATCGTGGAGAAGAACATAGCTGTTTTTCAAGGCTTATCCGAAGATGAACTCATCAGTCGGAAAGGTATCTGCCTGTCTACGTTACTGTAATGCTGTTCACAATTGCTAAGACAGCTCAATATGATAGTGTGTGCCCATAATCCCTGGGCTTGGGAGGCAGAGGCCACAAGTTTAAAGCCAGGGCTGCATAGCAAGACCCCCCCACCCACCACCCCCCAAAAAAAAGAGAAAAAAAAAAAGACTCAAAGTGTTCCTTAACTGCTGAGCACAATGTGGTCCGTATGCGCAGTGGAACAGTACCCTACTGTGAAGGACAAGTCCTGTGTCTGTGTCTGTCTTGGAGTCGAGGACACCAAGTCAGATCAGAGCTGCACGCTCTCACTCCTGTCAGAGCAGGGGTTACAGAGGCAGGGGAGTTACAGAGCTGGGGGTCAGGGATGAGGGGAGGGTTCCGGCACCCAGGAAGGAGACAGTGTATTCTGGTGCTCTACAGTGTATTTTAAAGAAGCAAAAAGAGGACTGAGTGTTCTCAGCATAAAGCCAGGCTGGGCAGCGTTTGCTATTCACACACACCCCCACCTCCACCCTGGGAGAGACTACAGTAGATACAGTAGCAACATGGTACTGCCTGTGTGCAATTTTCTTTTGTTATATTTTTTTACTTTTTCTTTTTTGTTCTTTTTCTTGCTTAGGGGTTTTCAAGATAGGATCTCTCTCACACCTCTCTCTCTCTCTCTCTCTCTCTCTCTCTCTCTCTCTCTGTGTGTGTGTGTGTGTGTGTGTGTGTGTGTGTGTGTAGCCCTGGCTGTCGAAGAACTCTCTCTGTAGACCAGGCTGGCCTCAAACTATGATCCTCCTGCCTTTGCCTCCTGAGTGCTGGGTTTAAAAGCATGTGCCACCACTGCCTGGCCAAGTGTTTATTTTTTAAAAGACCAATTAATCACAATTGTTGGAAGTATGGAAGGAAGGAAGGAAGGAAGGAAGGAAGGTAAGAAGGAGGGAGGGAAAGAGAGGAAGAGGGAGAGAGCAGGAGAGGGGAAGGGAGGGGGATGGGAAGGAGAGAGAGAGAGAGAGAGAGAGAGAGAGAGAGAGAGAGCAAGCGAGCACAAGCACAAGCCAGCCAGCCAGCCAGCCATTTCCTTTTAGATGAAGCAGTTAGTCTGTGTGGACTGAGACCCGGTTCTCCCCTGGGTCAGACTCTGAGATGAGAGGAGACAAGGAGCAGGAAGTAGCCTGGGGCTGCGGGCTCATGACACCAGGACATGGGACAGGGTCCCTCCGCTGTCTTTTCTGCTGCTTGTTCATTTTCTGAAACCTCATTGTCCTCACCCAGCTTCTTGCTATTCAGGTGGACCGACCCGGTGCGGGGGGGGGGGGGGGGGGGGCTTGTGCTTTGGTGACCGGCTGGGTCCTGAGTGGCGCTTGCCTCTGTGAACAGGACCTTTTGTTTTGAAGTGTAGCAACCACATTTTCTCTTTTCTTCCTTTCTCTTTCATAACATTAAAAAAAAAAAAAAACACCTGACTGTCATTTGGTAAGTTCATTAACTAATTCTCTTCAGTCCAAGGGATCCATATCAGCCTGCGATTTGTGTATATCAATTTGTCGGACAGCTCTATTGACGAAGCCCTCATTACCTGCACGTTTCTGTAGAGAGGCTGGAGTAAGCAGCCAGCTGCCTCATCTGACGTCTGTCTCCATGTCTGGCTAGAGATTTCTCGCTGCCCTGTGGGTCTCTGGAAGGGCCATCTTAGCAGCATTTACATTCCTGAGGAGTTCATGGCTTTATTTCCCCTGCTCCGGGGTTCTCAGAGTTCATTTGTTGAGGTCAAGGACGCTGAATTCTCAAGAAAGGAAATTTAACAGAATATGGAGAGGGAAGAAAAGCCAATGTGCCATCACTCACAGGGTAAAAAGAGACTATCAGGCTCCAGGAGACAGCCTGACTGTCACAAGGCCCCTGCCCGCCCTGCTTCCGGCTCCTTAGGGCGGCACAAAGAACACCTTAGTCGCCGTGGTGGTGGCCGCAGGGGTCCTCCCCTCCCTGTGCCACAGCCTGCACACGACTCTTTGTGTTGACCTCCAGCACAGGGGCTACGGTAAACAGGGCTTTAGGCATACAGGGTTGGGGACGCTAGCACAGTGCTGTGGTGGAAGAGAGAGGGGAGGAAATCCAGGTCAGGGTCCCTGCCAGTAAATGATCGTGACCTATAGCGTGGGCTTCTGCGATGCTCTGGGTGGAGGACAACAGTCTGGAGAGATCGCTCAGTGGTTAAGGGCATGCAGTGCCCTTTTAGACGACTGGGGTCCCAGCACCTAGGTCAGGTTGGCTCACAGCTGCCTGTCACTCCAGCCCCAGGAGATCTGAACCCCTCTTCTGGACACCAAAGGCACGTTCTCACAGTTACAGCTTCCTCCTCTCTCTCTCTCTCTCTCAAAAAAAAAAAAAAAAAAAAAAAAAAAAAAAAAAAAAAGGCTTGGAGCTGGAGATGGCTTAGTACTTAAGACCATAAGAGCACTGGCTGCTCTTCCAGAGACCCTGGGTTCAGTTCTCAGCGCCCATGTGGTGACTCACAGCCATCTAGTCCCTGAGGATCAGATGCCCTCTTCTGGCCTCCGTTGTCACCATGCACACATGTGATACAGACACATATGCAGACCAAACACCTATACTCATAAATAAATAAGCAAAATTTAAAATCAAATAGAGCTTTTTAAAGATGGAGACGTGAACAAGACTAGGGTCTTTGCCAATGATGGGCCAGTCGACCCCCGTTTTTTAGGGGCTGCAGTGGGCAGTGGCTGCCTCAGGATTTAGGATGTTGCTCCTGGCTCCACTCAGCTCTCTATCTAACTACTGTGAGGCGGGCTCCAGCTGGGGCCTAGAGAGGTCTCTTTTTACAGGTGGACCCCGCACACCTGAGCATCCACTGGTGTTGCTGCTGCTACTCCTGGAAGCCTGACTCTGAACCCACTCTCAGGTGTGGCTCATTTGACCAAGGATTCGGCTGTGGTGTTCTGAATGCTTCCTCCTGGGCCTTCCGGCTTGGCTCAGAGAGTCCATTGGGGGGCCTGTGTATTAGCATCAGGTGACAGCAAAGGAGCTCAGAGCAGTTAGCACAGTTCTGCAGCTCCTTTCCACAGAAAGCATCCAGGGCAGCTGCCGGCCAAGCTAGGGCAGGTGTAGGCCCCCCTCTGTCTGTGGTGATGGCCAGGCATAGGCACCCCCTCTGTCTGTGGTGATGGCCAAGCATGGGTCTCCCCCCCACCCCTGCTGTCGCATGGTGATGTCCAGGCATGGGTCTCCTCTGTCCTGTGGTAATGTCTGGGGAGCCTAAGAAGTGCTTCTGACTCAAGGAGGGGCTTGGGGCATCTAGACCAAAGTTACCTGATGGACCTTTCTAGGGTGATGTTGATTCTGGCCCTGTCAGTCGGGTGTAAGCTTTTGAACACTTGCAGAGGGGCTGCCTGAGGTAGACAGTTCGCCCCTGAATAACTAGTCCCCAAACTTTTGTGAGTCAACAAACCACAACTTGAAAGTTGGATAACCGGTCAATAGATGCCGTCCTGGCCCTACTTCACACACCTGTGCCAGGCTCAGCTGGCAGAGCTTGCAGGCGCTGTGAGACAGTGGGAGTGTGAGAGCTCCAGGATTCTCCGTCCTAGGATCTGGGGTGAGTGAAAGCGGAGGAGTGGGTGGTTTCGCGTCTAGTACCCAGAGTAGTGGCGGGAGTGTGAGCATCTCCTGAGAGAGTCGGCTGGGGACAGCCTCCCCGATGCCACACAATTGTTTTCCAGTTTGACTCCTGTCTCCTCTCAAGTCATAGCATGCTGCACTTGGCTTCAAGGGCCAGATGGAAGCTGAACAGGGAACGCTTTTGGGTGTGATAACTCTGTTGTTTGAGAAGATACACAGAAATGGGCAGAGAGGCTTCTGAATCCACTTATTGGTGCCCTAGCAGGCACAGGGTGCCCCCCAGCTGCAATGTTCTCCCAGAATCCTGAATTGGAGGCTCTCCTGTGGGGTACAAAGCTTTGCTCCCAGGGGACCAGGCCTAGGTGTGCATGCGTGTCTCCTGTGGGGTGGGCTACCCTGCAGCAGGCCCTTCTAGCCCCTGGAGCCCTGAGGGAACCGTTTTAAGGTCACATCTCAATCCTGGAGGAGGGTGAGAGGGGATGGATGTAAGCCCTAGTTCCCGTTATATAATTAGACGGGAGTCCTCCTGGAGGAATGAAAAGAGGCCAAGGACAACCTAGGCAAAGCCTGGAGATTGCTTCTCACAGTGGCCTGGGCCAGTAGGCCAAGGGAGGGTTCGTCTCTGGCCAGCAGGTCAGGAGGGCCCTTTCAGAGAGGAACATGCCCTAGCTTCCTTGGGAATTTTCTGTCCCAAGTGGGAGCTGGGGGGGGGGGAGGGTAGCAGCAACTGTGGCTCTGTCACTGGTGGCCCCTGTGGCCCCCAGCTGCTGTGAGTACCATAAACCTGCGGGCCTCCTTATTTACAACAAGATGCGGCCAGGTCGGCTCTCCGAGTCCATCATTAAGCTATGATGAAAATGTGCACCTTCGTAGCTGCAGACAGGGCCGCTCAGCGGACCCGGGCGTGTGTTCTGTGAACCTCTGTGTTCATGCGCTCCTTCCAGAGCTAGGGCTTTTCGTCTCCCCTTCCTCTCCCCCATCCCCAGAAGAGAATTTCAACTTCAAGACAAACAACTTCATTTACAAGTGTGCCTCTAATTAGCTGCAGAATTAGGAAAGCGGAGTTTTCCCCCACAGATCGGCTAAACCCTCGAGGGAGCCTGGTGGAATAGAGAGAATCGCATTTCCAATTATTTTGTTGAATTGCTAATTTAGTTATTGTGCCTGGTGTAATTGTGATGGGTATTGGGTGTGCAATTCAATTTGTTTTAAATATTTGTGGGAAGGCTGATCAGTAATGGAGCTGACCTATTTTATGGCCCAAATTGAGAAAAAAAAAGACTAAAACATAACAGCCACAAGATATAGTTTGTTTCCATTTTTATTTGGAGCTCTCTCATCCCTCTTAAGACCATGGATGCAACAAAAGGGTTAAATCAAAAGACGACAGCATTTTGATCTTCTCCCTTTGAAGGCGGAACTGGCCGTGGATAAGTTTAGTATGCGGATGCCGGATGCGGGAGCATTCTGCAGGGCTGAGTAGTCTCCTCCTCATTGCCTCTGTGCCTACAAGTGACCCGGGGAACCAACTTGGGAACAGCGTAAGCCCTGTAAGGGGTATCTGCAGTAGAGTACCCAGTCATTGTTGCGATGGGGGCTCTACTGGCTGACGTCCAGGGCAGAGCTCGGAGCCTGCATGGAGGGAAAGGAACCTTTGGTTCATGAGCTTGGAGCACAGGGCTTGGTGATCAGGGTCCCAGCCCCACACGGGCTGCTCATACAGCTCCACGTACAGGCTGCTTACCTGGAGCCCCACACTGCTAAGCTGAGCCCTAGAAGAGTCTGAGAAAAGTCAACAGTAAAAATGGGTCAGAGGGGCAGTTGTATGATTTGATCCTAAAAGGGTTCATTTTTGAGTCCAGTTTGCTTATAAAAGAGCCAGGGGCTGGCACTCCTCTTCTGGGGAGACAGTCACAAAGCTTGGCTGAGCACCTCCTTTAACAAGGTTTACTAGAGGACCCAGAGACAGCAGCTGAGGGGTACATCCTGGTGCTGAGAAGGGGGAGCCATGAGAGAAAAAAACAAAAACCCAGCAGTCAGAGAGGGCAGCTGGGGCAGGGGCACCAGGAGAGCCTGGGTGCTGGTGCACGGGACCCCTTGTCCCTCTTGTCCCTTTGGGCGCGCTTTGTAGCCTTTACTGAGGCATTACTTGTGCAGCTCAAAATCTACTCTTTCGGGGCATAAGATTTTATCTTTCGTGTCTGTGTACTGCATGCATGCCTGGCGTGTGCAGAGGCAGAAGAGGGCATCACATCCCTTGGAACTAGAGTTACAGACGGCTGTGTGTCATTATGTGAGCACTGGGAATCGAGCCCTGGTCCCGCGAAAGGACAGCCAGTGCTCTTAACTGCTGAGCCATCTCTCCAGCTCCCAAATCCACCCACTGTAAACATCTAGTTCAGTGGTTCTCAGTAAGTCTGTAACGTTGTAATGACAGGAACAGTCAGTTTTAGGGTGTTCTCATCACCCCCCACCCCAACTGGCATTCTGATAGACAGGGCATCTCTGGCCCCGGACCCAGGAACAGCTTACTTCCTGGTGGAATAACTTACTTCTTGTAAGCACCATTCCTAGATGTTTTCTATAAAAAGCTCAGACAACAAGTAGCTTCTGTCAGGCACGAAGCCCATCTCTCAGGCAGCATGTATTGTAGCTCATCCACCAAACGGCTAATGCCACATTTTGTGCGCCTGCTCAGCTCTGGAGAGAGGGTGCACACGACTGATGATGAACACAGGGCTTTGTGGACCACACTCTCATTTCTCTTGAGGAAGCAGGGCATTCCTGGCTGTGTAAGTTAGAGGTGACTAAAGTGACAGAGTTTTTCCACAGCTGCCTGTTTCTCCACAGTCAGCCAATGCTTCCTGGCGGTCTTCTGTCTGCGACCATCTTAGTGAGGACCCTCAGCAAGGCTTCCAAGCACTCACCTCTGCACCCAATGTGGGATGAATGCTGAACAGACCTTTGTTAGCCATTTGCTCGTTTTTAATGGACTCATCTTAGTGTGTAGATTCCTTGTACATTTTGAATGTGAGACCTTTATTAGATAAATGGCTGGCTTGTCTTCCTTTTCTTAATAACAGATGCATTTTGAAATACAAAACATTTAATTTTGACAAAACCTGAGCTAGGTGTGTGGTTCACTCATTTGACCCCAGACCTCAGGAGGCAGAGGCAGGTGGATATCTGTGTTTGAAGTCAGCCTGGTCTATATAGTTCCAGGCAGCCAGGGCTACATAATGAGACCTTGTTTTTTGTTTTTTGTTGTTGTTTTTTTAAATCTGATTCCTTTTTTCTGTTATGGTTTTGGTGTCACATATAAGGCTTTGTCTAACCAAAGTCACAAGCGTGCTGACAGCTTCCCTCAAGTCAGAGCTCTTACAGTTTTTGTCTGCTTGGTTTTTGAGACAGGTGCTTGCCATCACCCAGACTGGCCACGAGCCCAGGGTCCTCCTGCCCAAGTCTCCTGAGTCCAGGCTCATCTGGATAGTTCTTACACATATGTCTACTATCTATCTGCTTTTGGTCTGGTGTGGAAGTCTGAAAATACAGTTTTATGTACAGATAGTCATCACAGACCATCTGCTGACAGATTTTCCTGAGACTTAATCCAAAATCATCTGACCATAAATGTAAGATTCATAGACTCCGCTTGCTTTATACTGTGTCTGGTTTTGAAATCAGTCATCTTAAATCCCGTAGATATTTATCAGAATTGTTTTGGCTGTCTGATCTCTTGTCTTTTCATAACATTTTAGGGTAAATTTGTTTTGAGATAGCCCAGGCTGACCTCAAACTCACACGACTCCCGGGTTATGCTGGGGATCAAACCCAGGGCTTCACAGGTGCTATGCAAGCACTTCACCCACAGAGTTCCACCCCAGGCTCCACATTGTTGATTTCTAGAAGGAAGCCTGCTGAGTTGGGCATGGGCACACACACCTTTTCTTGGGAGACTGAGGCATAGGACTGTTTGAGGCCCTGCATTAAAAAATATGAAAACCAAATAAAACCCATTGCTGTTTTCTGGGGACTGTCTTGACTTTGCAGGTCAGTCTGGGAGAATTGCCAGCTGAACCCCAAGACTCTGACTCACAAGTGTGGGTTCACTTTTCCTTTGCTCGTGTCTAGTTTCTCTCAGCAGTGTTATAATTTCTCGTGCACAAATCACAATCCTTTGTGAGATTATTAAGTATCTGGTTTCAGTGCTGTTAATGAAACTCATTTCCATTCATTAGTTTCTCCTTGCTAGCATACAGAGATATAAGAATCTTATTTGTTTTGTGATTATTTTGTTTGAAACAAGGTCTCTCTATGCAGCCCAGGCTGGCCTGGAAATAGGTAGTGCAGGCTGGTCCTGAACTCGCGACATCCTCTAGCTTCAGCCTACAAGTGTGAGCCACCATGCCTGGTACAACTCAAGTTTTTAAGCATTCTTAATGATCTCAGCCTGTAATTTTCTTTAGCCTACAGCACCCTGATGAGTGGCTAGCGTAGGTGCCCAGCCTTATTTCTTCTCAGCGAGCATCATCAGGCCCTCATGACTTGTGTTCTCAGGACAAGGCTGTTCTCAGTTTGTGAGGACTGTGGTGTGGATTGGTACTGGACTTCCAAATGCATTTCCTGACACTACTCTATGACCAGAGGGTTCATTCTGCCCTTTATTGATGTGTGTTACATTGATTTTGGATTTTAAACTAATCTTGTACTCCTGGGATG
Source organism: Myodes glareolus (assembly GCF_982192425.1). NCBI lineage: Eukaryota > Metazoa > Chordata > Mammalia > Rodentia > Cricetidae > Myodes > Myodes glareolus. The sequence continues at coordinate 38,270,880 of NC_142034.1, forward strand.
AATGGCAACTGGCTATGGAGCACACCTTTAAAAAAACATTACTGAACTGCTCGCTCATGTTTGCTAAGATTTTTGTCCTGTTTGAGACGGGGTCTCACCATGTGACTCTGACTGGCCTGAACTGTGCTCAGACTCACAAGAGATTCGCCTGCCTCTGCCTCCCGAGTGCTAGGATCAAAGAATTGCACAGCCATGCCTGGACCTGCCAATGTTTTCGGCATCAGTGTTCATGATGAACGGGTGCTTCCTGCGGCTTTCGTATCAGGACACCGGCCTAATGGAACAAACCAGGCATGCCCTCTTCTCCCTCACAGGAGGCAAAGGCTTCTCTTTAGTTCTGTGCATGTGCTCCTAGGAGGCTCTTATAATCCTGGCCCTGAAGACTCTGGTACTCTTTCCTCTCTCTCTTTATTTCTATATTTTATATAAATGGATATTTTGTTTGCATGTCTGCACATCAGAGAAGGGTATTTGACTCTGCGGGACTACAGTTACAGACGTTTGTGAGCTGTCATGTGCATACTGAAAATTGAACCCAGGTCCTCTGGAAGAACAGTCAGGGTTCAGTGTTTCCATATTTTTGCTTGTTTATTTATTGAAGCAGGGTTTCTCTGTGTAACAGCCTTGGCTGCCCTGGAACTCACTCTATAGACCAGGCTAGCCTGGAACTCACAGAGATTCACCTGCTTCTGCCTCCCACGTGCTAGGATTAAAGGTGTGCGCCACCGCCAGCTGTGGTCAGTGTTCATAACTGCTGAGCCACCTCTCCAGTCCTTCATTCCTAATTTGGGAAGTTTGTCTGGTGTGGCCTTTTTAGAAGCTGACTTTTGGCTTTGCAGGTTTTGCTCCATCTTCACCATTTTCTTTCATTCAAGTTTACCTTTCTCCTGCATTCCATTTGCTTTGGGCTTTCTGTTCTTTGTCCAGGGTTGGATGTTGGTCTTGAGTAGCAGTTAGACTATCGCTCCAGGTCCAGATCTGCTACTGTTAAATGCCTTTCCCTTTTCTTCTCTTTAAAAAAAAATCACTTTTTTCTGTGTATGGTTGTTTTGACCGCATGTTTGTCTGTGCACTGTGTGTGCTCAGTGCCCACAGAAGCCAGAAGAGGGCAAAGCATCAGATGTGCTGGAACTGGAGTTACAGGCAGTTGTGAGCTGCCTTGTGGCCCCCTGCGAGAGCAGCACTCTTAATTGCTGAGCCATCTCTTCAGGCTGCCATTTCCTTTTTTACTTTTCCTTGAGACAGCATCTCACTTTGTAGCCATGGCTAGTCTCCAACTCTCTCCATCCTTCTCCCTCCACCTCCCACATGCTGGGATTACAGGCATCTGCTACCATGTCTATTTCTGCACCACTTGTGTCTCTTCTCCACTGTTAATTCTGCCTTTTGTATTTTGGGAGTGGTTGCTAGGAGTGATTACTATAAGCTCCATGATAGATGGGTGTGTTTATTATAAATGTCTGCTTGTCTCTAGAGATAATTTTTTTTTTTTTGAGATGGGGTCTCTCTACATAGCCCTGGCTGTCCTGGAACTAGACCAGGCTAGCACTGAACTATACAGAGTTGCTGGGATTAAAGCCATGTGTCATTATGCCTGACTTATCTAATGATATCTTCAATGGATACGTTTCCCAGCATTAACAAAGCTATATAACCCTTGAGACTCGTTTGCACGCTCAGAACATTTTCTGCACGTTTACTTCGAACCTGATTTTGAATATAGTGTTTCTGGTACACAGCACATGGGTGGATTATTTCTTTCTGCCAGTCTCTATCTTTTGATTATAGTGTTAATTCCCTTGAAAGTCAATGTAATGTTTGTGGGCAGGAGGCAATCTGGCTAATACTGTCATCCCCCTGATTGCCAGAGTCCACTTAGCTCATCTTTGCCTTCCTTGTGTTCCACATACATCCTAACAAAGCTGATGGGGCTGTTCTTTGCACAGCTGGCTCTTCTGCTAGACCCTGTGATAAGGTCTCAGGTTTGATATAACTTCTGATTTGTCCCTCATTGAATATCTTATATGTTGAATAGTATGCCATTTTTGCGGCATATATGTGCATGTTCCATATAGTGGTTAAATTATGAAATGTGATACCCCGAAGTATTTATGCTTCTCTGTAACAGTTTCCAAACCTTTTCATCCCACCCCAGCCCTGGTTACTTTATTCTCTGTGTGTGTGTGTGTGTTTGTGCACGGGCACATGTGCATGTAACTTTATGTCAATAGTCACCTGGGCTGACTCCACTTCCTGCCTACTGTGAAGAATGCCCATGAACTTGGCACTATCTTACTCCTTCAGTAGTTGGGGATACGTATCTAGAGTGGATCTCAGGATCATATGGAGTGCTGTTTAATTTTTTTTTTTTTTGAGGGACGGGGGAGCTGAGATGACATAGTGTTTACTGCTTTTCCAGAGGATCCCATGGTCTTTTTCGGCCTCCACAGGCACCTGCATACATATGGTATACATGTGACCAACACACACAAACAATGAAAAGGTTTTGGTGGAACTGTTTTCCTAGCCTTTTTCTATCTCCATGTTCTTAGCAGCACTCACTTTAACATCAGTCATCCTAATGTACTCAAGGTGACATCTTGCTGTGCTCTGTCATCCTCTATCAGTGATGTTATCAACAATGTTTCCGGTCATTCATGTGTCCCCTTCAGAGAGATATGTAAGTACTTCACTTACAGCGGGCTTTGCTGTTGCAGAGCCGGGATCTTTATATTTTAGATATCAACCCCTTATCATAAGATATGCACATATGACTGATGTTGTCATATTTGTGGTTGTCCTAAGGATAATCCAGCAGGCTAGAAATCAGTACAATTCTGGCGATGCCTAGAAGCATGGCTCTAATGCAGCTGTCTTTCTTGTTCCTCTTCTGTGTGATTGTCATGCATGGTACATTATAAATTATATATTTTTTAAACTTGCATTTCCATTCATGGGGTGGGTAGCATGTGCCAGTGTATACATGTGGCAGTCAGTAGACAACTCTCTGGAGTTGGTTCCTTATGTCCACCATGTGGGTTCTGGGGATGAACTTGGGTTGTCAGACTTGCTTATAAGTCTTTACCCTCTGGGATATCTTGCTGGTCCACTCTTTCACTGAATTTTTAAAACAAGGTCTCATTATGTAGTTCAGGTTGCATTGAACTTGGGATCTTCCTGGCCAGGCAGGTACAGCTACACTGGGCATAACTGTGTCTACTGGTAGCTACAGAAAAGAGAACACACACAATTTTTGTATTATCCATGGTATTTATCTTTGCTGGAGCCTTATCTCTTTGTAGATTTGAATTGCTACTTGAAATCATCTTTTTACTTGAATGACTGACTGGCCTGCTGCCCTGTATCTATTACCTTTTATGGGAATGTCTTTATTTTATCTTTACTTATTTTAGAGATAGTTTTACTATCCTAATGGCTCCTTTTCTTTTTTCCCCCTGAGACAGGGTTTCTTGTGTGTAGTCCTGGGTGTCCACCTGCCTCTGACTCCTGAGTGCTGGGATTAAACATATGTGCTACTACCACCTGGCTTTTCCTTTTCAAAAATGAATTTTATTATTTAAAAAATTTTACATGTGTGCCCCGCATGTGTGTTCCAGATGCCTGTGGGGGACAGAATAGGGTATTAGACCCCCTGGAGCTTTAAATGTAGATAGTTGTGATCTGCCCAATAAGGGTGCTGGGAACTGAACTCAGGTCCTCTGAAAGAGTAGCAAGTGCTCACTGCTGGGCCATCTCTCCAGTCTCTATCCCCAGGATTCTTGGTTGCCTTTTTTTTTCCCCACACAGCATCAGTTCATTGCCTCTCAGTGACAGGGGTGGGGTGTGTTCTGCTGTCCCCTGTCTGATTCTCTCAGGCTCTCATCTTTTAGTCATTTGATTGTGTTTCCTTCTCTTGGTGTTTATGGAGCTCCTTGGTTTTCTTCAGTTATCTTTCTGCCCCTTCCCTGCCTCTGGGTCCACTGGCATGTTCAGGGTTGCTGCATTAGAATTTGAGGCTATTTATTCTTTTGTTCGTGTTTTCCCAGTTTTTTACATCAGATGATTCTACTGCTATCTTCAGTTTACACGGCTGCTTTCCAGGGTTTGTCCACATTCTAGCTCATTTTAGTCATTTTTGTTTGACAGGGTCTCTGTGAAGTCACAGTTCAGTGATTCTCCTGCCTTTGCCTCCTGGATGTTGGGATTGCAGGCAGGCATCCACCCATTAGGATGTCCTTTAAAAATATGTTTCTTTATTGAGATTCTCCATTGGCTAATTCATTGTTGCACACCTGAAGGTTTCCTTTCATTGGTTCTGTTGGACTGAATGCAGCAGGGCCTTGTGTATGTTAAGCACATGCTGTCGCTAAGCCACATTCCTGACCCTGATCATTTTGTTGTTTTGAGACAAGGTTTCTCTGTTGCTTTGGTGCCTGTCCTGGAACTAGCTCTTGTAGACCAGGCTGGCCTGGAACTCACAGAGATCCACCTTCCTCTGCCTCCCGAGTGCTGGGACTAGAGGTGTGCACCACCACCACCCGGCCCCTTATTATATTTGTAATAGATGATTTGAGGTCTCTAAATCCAACATCTGTGCACACACAGATCTGACTTTTTCCCTTGGGGATGAGTTTTTATTTAGTAATTAGAGGCTCTCAACTTTCCCTTTGTTAAGGAAGTTCTTATTTATTATTATCATTATTTTTGGTTAAGGCTAGCTCTTATGTAGCTCAGGCTGGTCCTGAACTTGCTATAACGAAGGCAGCTTTGAACTGCTGACCTTCCTGCTTCTCCCTCCCAAGCTCTTTTTCTTAGCAACTCTGATTAATCTGTGAATTTGGTTTCCCATATGGCACAAGAGGCAATGTTCCCATCCTCTGAGCCTCGAAAGTCACCCTATGCCTATGGTCAGTCAATGACTTGGGCAGACATTCCTTCTTTGTCGTCTCTTTGTGTTTATATGAGGGTGCATACACAGTTTGAAAGTCAGCCCTAGCTTGCACTTTTGGAGGAATCCTCTTTCATTTCCATAGGTGCTCAGGTATTCTAAGTGAATGTATGGATAGCATAGCAAGATCTTCATGGCTGTCTCATTTCCCATTCTGACAACCTGGGTAGGCTGCTGGTCTGATGTCAGGATCATGATGCCAGGCTAGGTGGGCACTGGTCTTCCCCACATATTTACCAGTTACTACTGCCACTGGGCACAGGATGTTACCTGGACATTAGCTTCACCCAAGACTCCAGATTAGAATGTTTTCAGAGCCTGATGAAATCATGGGATCTCCTCACTCCTTTCTTTGCATCCCAGGGAAAGCAAGTGTTACTCCAGAAGGCCTTTGAGCCTTTTGGTGAAGGTAGCTAGGCTCAGTGGCCAGCCTTCTGATGGCTGCCTCGTTCCTCATTGTTACTTCTGCTTGGCATTCATGTCTACTTAATGTCTAGATGATCCCCGGAGCAAAAGGGATAATTTCCCAACAAAGTCCTATGAGTGATGATGGGTCCTTAGTCTTCTAAGGAATGGACAGGCAGGGCTGGCAAAATGGCTCAGTGGGTAAAAGTCCTTGCTACAGCTTAATAAATTGTACTTGGTCTCCTGAACCCATGCTGTCCTCTGACCTCCACACGTGCACTATAGCACACTTGTGCCTTGAGAACCTGCTAGTGACACCCAGCAATGACTGATGGAACTTCTCAGAAAGCTGTTATTATCTACACTGCAGGGGAGAAGGTGGGAGCTTTTCCAAGGATGGGAACGAGAGCTCTGCTCAGGTTCACCTAGTCCAGTTTCGAGGCAGGGTCTTGCTATGACCCTAGGCTGGCCTGGAACTTGCTGTGATTCTCTTGTTCCTGTCTCCAGAGTGCTGGGATTACAGGTGTGCAGCACCATACCCTGCTTTACCTGCACTCTGTGGTGTGGCTATCGAACGGCCCTGGTAGTAGAGGCAAAATGCTGTCAGCCTTTCCTATAGCCAAGTGTGAGCTTTTAGTGTGGTTTCAATCCTCATCTCTAGCCACCTTCCTGCTTACGATAGAATGATAGGGTAATTCAATCCCATCTACTCTCAGACCCCACCTGGTGGAGCCTCCTCTGGTTTCATGTCCTCTTGGGTAGAGGTGCCATTATCCTACTTTATCAACAGCTGCAGGACACCCTTCTTTGGGTGACGCTGCTCACTAAAGTACTACATTTATGAAGCTGTTCTAGTACCATTACTTTTTAACTACCCACCAAGACTTTTAGAAATCGTGAGGCATCCAGTTATGTCCAGGACTAGAGAAACTCCAGTAGACACAAAGACATGTCTGAGGGACATGCACTTCTGGAATAAAGAGATCAGCTATTAGTCTACCGTTATTTCTGTACTACTTGTCCAGGGTGACCCTGCCAACTCGTGGACAATACATACACAAGGGGGGTGAGTTTGGATCCAGAGTTCACGGCACCCAGGACAGTGCTATTGGTCTAACCCTTTCCACACACTGACCCACACTCAGGTATCAGAGGCATCTAAGAGCAGGAACACTGACTTCATTTCTGACACCTGTTTGCTTTGTCCTTCACCCCCAAAAAACTACTTTGCTTTCATCCAGCACCCCAGTAGTTTGGAATAACTGCAGACACCACATTCCTCCTCTTTCCTGACAAGAGGCTTTGACCCTCATTGTCTGTGTTACTCGGATTGTGCCTCCGAGCTCTTTGTCCCCCTGGGTGGATCAAGGGCAGTATGACGCTATCCCAGAAGCAACTGCCGGTGCTAGCTGAGCACCATACCCTGGCCCTGGCTCTCAGCCGCTGACCCGGATTCTGTGCTGACTCGGGATTGCCTGCTCACAGGGTGCAGCTGCAGGCAGAGAAGCAGTTCTCACTGGATTCTGTATCCGTCTCCTACTTCTTGTTTTGAGGCAGTCTCATATATAGATCAGGGTGGCCTAGATCTCAGACCTGGGCCACAATACCCAGCTCAAGCCTCCCTTCCTGCCCCTCTTTCTAGAACACTGACTTAGGGTAGTTCAAGTTAGTATTATATCTTGATGTATCATTTCATTAAAAAAAAAATCACCCTCTGCTTTACAATCAAAACACAACCCCCAAACCAGAACCAAGCTTAATAATCAGCCAAGAGTCCCTCCCACTTTTCTTTCAGATGCTGCCTCAATTCCTCGGGGACACAGAGCTGGTCCTGAGGAACTGGGTGGGGGAGGGTGTCAAGGGCACACAAATCATGTCTTTCCTGATCCTAGTGCTGTACATGCTCAGACTTCAAAACCCAGGAGACCTAAACACTGCCCCCAAAATCTTCAAGGATGGGGTGGCCCCAGAGCTCATGATGCCGAGAACATGACGCAGGAAATCCTGCATGCTGGCAGGGAGCTGGGTTTGGGGCTTCAAGTATTTTCAGGCCGTTTTTTCTCTGGAGCCAGTATCCATAAACAGGCTAAGTCCCTTCTTCCTGATGTCTTTCTTGTCCCTGCTCTAAACCAATTCTCTTTTGGGAGAGTGCCTTACCAGAACTCCCACTCAGATCTCAGCAGGGAGCACTCTGTAGTAGAACACTCTATGGAAACAGTATTAAAGAACTCACATTTAGCTGGAGGGATCTGGAGCACTGGCAGTGTCCTATGACAGGGAGGCCAAGGCCAGCTTCGGACAGACACCCCATTCATTCTTAGCAATTTTAGGAGACAAAACCTAGTCGGTACTGTACAGTCAAGGAGGGGCTTCTCCCTTCTCTTAGTCCTCAATGAAAGTGGGACAAGAAAATGGGTGGCTGGGAATGGATTGAATTGACAAACGGTGGCTCTTCTACAAATGTGGAGGTTTTATTTCAACAAAATGTGAAAAGAGTGCATTGGACTGAAGCCCCTTGCTCGTTGGCATGTGTGTCCATCGAATTCTCACTGACACGAGTGAAGGCTGCTTTGTGAACGAAGTGAACAGATAATATGGCAATCTCAGTTCAAGCAAGTCTGGGTCAATATATCATTCATCCTCCTCCCTCAGTAACCTTGCATGTGTAATGGGCTGTGGGACCATCAGATTGCTCATGTGTTGTGATTCTGACTTCTCCCTATGAAAAGCCCCTGTCCTGGGGATGAGGCAGCAGGGAAAGGGGAGTTAGAAGCACAGCCCATCTCACCTCTGAAGAAATGCCAGGACAGGCCTCCGGGAGGGTAAAACTTTTATACCACCAGTGATGTTTGGGACTGGATGTGCTGGAGCGATGCGGAGGCTGGAGACAAATCCCATCCTTACCTAGCAGGTAAGCAGAGAACCAGAGGCCAGGGAAGCTTCCTTCTGGACTAAGGATGTTCTCTACCTGCTCCTGCCTGCCTGTTCCTTCCACCAGGGCTCGTAGTGGGAGGACAGTTTACATCCAGTCCCCCAGATGTCCACTTGCAATACTTGTGATGTGGAGCTGATGAGAAGGTTCTCTGAAATATCAGAACGAGATGTCCTGAAGAGGAGGCCAGCTCTTTCTGTAGAATCCAGGGTTAAGGCTCAGACTGAAGTATTCATGCCAATGGTTTCTGGGGCATCTTAGTGATTTCCTCCTGGGTCTCCAGTGAGAAACTCATTAGTCATACTGCAGGCACTGGAGGCTACAGTGCTGACCATCCCCACTCTTGCTGTAGGAACACCAAGGCTCCTTCCTTGGATAAATGGGTTGTGAAGCTCTGCGCTCACCTCTGAGGAGGCCCTGTTGCTGGCCATGGAGAACCCAGAAAGTCTGGAAATACCAGCACCGTGACTGAACTGTAAGGAATCTTAAGGGCAGGTGAATTCTTGTTCCCTGGATGCTTTCTCACACCAGGAAGGCCAGTGTCTGGTGCTGAAAGCCCAGCTGTCATCAAGGTGGACCTGCCATACTTTCTGCCAGGAACAGGGATGAGTAACTTTGTAGGCATGGCCCCACAGTGACAATCTTTCCAGTCCTCAGAAAAGACTTCTGTCTCAGACTACTCTCTGATAGCGAAGATAGTCTCCTTTTAGCTCACCACCTCAGGCTCTGCATTGCCCGCCTCCAGCCACCCACACAGAGGTTATGGCATTGGCCTTTAGCTCCTGGGTATATAAGCAAGGTGGTGGCAGGTTGGCCATCTCCCCAGGTGTACTGAGAAGCCACTCAAGGTTGAGAGTGTTTTAATTGCAAAAATGACTTGATCTGCTTTTCAGTCTGCCTTTTAAATCATGGTTTTGCCCTCGTCTCTCATAAATAGGTATCTTAGTGTAGTTAAATTGGGACTGTTCCTCTCCAGAGCCTGTTGTGTGCCAGGCTGCACATGGGGTAGTGATGGATGGACTTGAGTCTCCTCCATCCTCAGCCCCAGCCCTCCCCTGCTGCCTGTGGCTGCAGCTGTGGCTCATTGGGCAGGGGCTGCAGATACTTGGACACTATCCCCACAGCCCTGTGCTGGGGCGGGCAGGACAGGAGGCAGTCCTGCTTTAGTCTAGTAAGACCTCATGGTACAGGCATGTACCCTTCATTGCCTTCTAGTCCCGTGCATGGAAAGAGGACTGTCAGCAGAGCTGGGCTAACAAATACTGAACCGGGTATGTGTGACTGGGCTTTGTGATCCTACAGCCCAGGATGTCATGCAGAGCCTGAAACATTCAAGGGGAAGCAAATGCCACTCTGACTCCAGTACCGGGCGTCCGGTGCCTTCTCATTACAGTGGTTTCAGATGTAAGAGGCAGCCCTAGCTCTCTTCTCCAGAGACAGGGCAGGAATGTGTGAGAAGCTTCTCCTACGTGGAAGGGGAATCCATGGTGGAGAGGATCCTTACAACTTCTGCTCGCTGAGTGGGTGAGATGTGCTGGGTCATGTGGACGATGGAATCCATGGCAACTTCTGGATTGGCCTGTACCAAGCTGGAGAGAAGATTGGAGGTGGTGAAGAAAAGCTAGAAGGCAGTGTCTAGACTGGGGCACTTAGGAATTGCCTGACAGACATGCTGACAAGGGCAGCTGTGCACAGTGGGCCCACCACCTCATGAGTTCTCCTTTGTTCAAACATCCGTAGCAGCTAAGGATTGTATAAAAGGCACTAGAAAACATTTTGCAATGTTGGAAAATAAGGAGCAATTAAAAAATAAACCCCAGCCAGGCTTTTAATCCTTGCACTTGGGCAGTAGAGATGGGGATAGATATCTTGAGTATTTGAGGCGAGCCTGGTCTACACAGATAAACCCTGTCTTGAAAAATCTAAACAAGCTGGGTGGGTGGTGGTGGCGCCTTTAACCCCAGCAGAGATAGGCAAATCCTCTGAGTTCAAGGCCAGCATGGTCTACAGAGTGAGTTCCAGGACAGCCAGAGCAACACAGGAAAACCCTGTCTTGAATAACCAGGAAAAAAAAAAAAGAAAAACATAAATAAATAAACCCTAAAACAAAAACAGTGGGGACATGCTGTAGGACAATGGTCTTTTATTCTGTCACTTGTATTATTTTTAATAAAATGCTGATTGGCCAGTAGCCGAGCAGGAAGTACAGGTGGGGCAATGAGAACAGGAGAATTCTGGGAAGAGGGGAAGTCATTATACAGTTGTCACCCAGACAGAGGGGAACCAAGATGTGACTGCCTTGCCGAAAAAGGTACCAAGTCACATGGCTAACACAGATAAGAATTATGGGCTAATATAAGTTATAAGAGTTAATAAGAAGCCTGAGATACTAGGTCAATCAGTTTATAATTAATGTACACCTCTGTGTGGTTTCTTTGGGACTTAATGACTGTGGGAACTGGGCAGGGCAGAAACCTCAGTCAACAGGGACACACTGACAATGGTGCCTGAATAAAGGGCCTTTTCTACATAAATATTCACTATTTTGATGTCATATGTCCCATAAGTAAACTATAAAATAAAGAAAGTAGGAATTTCCTAGTCTATATCAATAATGTAGAAATGCATCAGGGAAGACAGGAACTGTTGCTTACAGAGTTTAAGTGAGGGCATAATTGAGGAAGCAGAGTACAGATCATAGTAAAGATTCTTCAGGCAAGATATCAGTGAATGTTCAGTCTAGAAAAGGATTGATGGGGAGCAAGATAGCTTTTCTGGTCTGCAAGTGTCTTCCCACAGACTGGTTAGTGAGTAGCAAGGCAGAAGGGGTGATGATCAGTAATTATACAGTGGTGAAATCCAGAAACAGCTTGGCTAGGTGATAGAAATTAACACCAGGGGCATATGAACTTTGGGTGACTTTCAGTGGGGCTACTCTGTGATGGACAGAATACCACACATGTGATGATATGGCCACAATACAGAACTCAAACCACAGAGAAACATTAGACAACCTAAAAATAAGAGATAATCCACAAATGGAGGACTGAGGCAAGGCAGTGCTGGGGATACCAATGTGCTCTAGCACTGAGCCCACACTCACAGGGGAAACTCCCCATAAAAGCATTTAGTCAGTAACTTACCAAAGTTGATGGTTTTACTGTAGACACATAGGAGAATTTCTGTCCTTAGAGAGTTGCACACAATTTTGATAAGGTAAACATTTAAATGATAGGTGAATTACTAGTGCTAGCTTCTACTTTGCAGCTTTTCCCTAAGCAATATATTTCCAAGTAGTTTTATGGACATCTCCCAAAGAGATGTCAGTCTTCCTGCCTTTCATAATCATCCACTTGGTTTGACTATCTGTACCTAGAGTGAATGCATGTGTAAAAGTCAGTTGAGAGAGAGAGCTGTGTCTCAGGGATATATCTGCATCTGTTGCTCAACTATAGCAGTTCCAGACAGGGGAACCACAGGGATCAGAGCAGCACTATCTCAAAGTTTATTATAAAACTTTTTATTGTAAAGAAAGTAGCTTCTTAGCCTCAAGGACCCTGTTGGTGGCCTCACCTGCGGATTTGCTTGAGGACGTAGTCCCTGCTGATGTATTTGATGTTCTCCTCTATCACTGAACGGACACCATCTTCCTCTGTCAGTTGCTTCTCCAGCCACTCCACCAGGTCCTTATTATTGTCCCAAACGTAAGCCTGCAAACAATCAAGTCTTGGTCAAATGCCAGGGACTAGTCCTGGAAACCTGACTGCCCAGTATCTCAAAAAACTTTCTTGGCATAAAAACATTGTTCACAATTCTCCTTTACTGTTCAGGTTGTGGAAGAGGGGACAGGTTCCCAGCCGGGAGCTGTCTTCCTTTCTCTTCCTTCCTTTGATTTTCAGATACTCACATGGGAGTCTGTCTTATGAGGCTCTGTTATCTACTGTCCTACAACAGTAGATATGCGAGGAGCAGGATACTTAAGAGTGTGACTGGGAGGGAAAGGTGTATGTGGCTGTCTCTTTTTGGAAGAACGGAGACACTGATTCTGAAGTGCAATTCCAGTCCCAGCAAGATGTGGCAGACAAGACTCTGTTTGTGCCTTAGTTCTCTAGCTGGGAAAGTCTTCTGTGGCTGGACCATTTCTTTAAAGGACGCATGGGAGCAAGACTTAGAGGACAACACACAATACAACATGGATACTGATATGGAGGAATTTCTTGTTGCTACAGTGTTACCACCAAGCCAGAAATCCACCCCACTTTATTATATATGAGAGCACTGCAGAGGGTCAAGAAGTCTGTAGCCCTGAGAGTCTCAACAGCCCACCTCTCGCCTCCTTTCTTTCAAGATCATTTAGCGAAGTATTTCTGAGGCAGCTGACTACATAATAATTCAGGAGTATGTTAGAAGCCTAATAGCCTTCTCCTTGCTCTCTTCTCTCATTTCTTTACAAATCATTTAGGAATCGTTTTGTTAATGGTTTCCGGAAAACCAAGTACCACCATTAGGGCTCATTCATATTTATGTCATTTTGTTTGGGTAATTAAACACAAAGCTCGTCATTTAAAGGTGCGCTATCCTTTTCCGTTATCACTAACGAAGTCAAAGTCAGAATGACAATGAGTTTGGTGTTGTAATTTAATAGGTGGGCACTGTAGGGACTCTGAGGCTTGTGTTGTGGCTTCAGAAAATCCAGACAGACACAAGCAATGGCACAAAAGCCACAGCTGTATCCTCAGGGCCTGCAGAGTGTGGAGTGAACATTCACAAAAGAAGCATCCAGCATCAGGAAACTGGGCTGTCTTCTAACATATTACATGCTTTTAAAAATACCTTTTATTGATAGGTATGGTGGCTCACACCTTTTATCCTAGCACCTGTAAGGATAAGGCAGGTGGATAGGGAGTTCAAGGCAAGCCTGGGCTACACTAAGTTATGGATTAACAAAGGGTACAGAGTGAGACCCTGTCTCACAAAAGCAACCAACCAAACTATGGTTTCCTTTCAGACTCACTTCTTCCCCTGACTTAGTCGGTGGGCTGGCTGTGCCTGACTGTTTACTATGCTGGATCACAGGTTCCAGGGATTAATGTCAGTAGTGAGCCTTTTCCAGCAGTCTTATTTCTCTCCTTTCTTGGCTCTGGATTTGCCCACCTTGGGCATCTTTGACAGAGATCAGCTCTCCCTCACAGAACAAGCTGGGAACTACCCACCTCCATGTTTCATTTGGGAGTACCTCCCTCTCTGAGGGTCTGTAATAGGGAAATGCTTTTGCTCCACAGGAAAGCTGTAGCAAGCCTTGCTGACAATGAAGTGCCTTGCTCATGTGGTCTGCTTTATAGCTGGACCCCAGATGAATGAACACACCTGGACTCCAGCCACTGGCACCTTTAAAAACTTGGCCGTTTCCACTGTTGGTGATTAAGAGTTCCCTGTGGCTAGAGGACTTCACAGCTTCCCCAACTTAGGAGGATTTGGTGGAGAGAGGTGCAAAAAATATAACAATGGCGGCTTCTTGAGCTTCAGAAGGAAACCAAACAAAACCCAACTAGATTCACTCAGGAGTCCCAAAGCCTTTAGTTTAGTAGAATATTTAATACTCTTATTAATCATTTTTAATCCGTTTGCTTTTAATTAAGAAACAGCATGATGCTTTGCTATCAACATATGCCAGGGAGCAGATTAATTGTGGCTTAAGATAACTCTCCTTGATTGGTGTAATGTATTAGCTAACGAGATGCTGGCTTCTAAGGATGCTCACACACTACACTGGAGAAAGGCAGCTACCCTCTAGAGTAAATACTCCTGCCTTCCCCTCCTGCAGGCACAAACTACAGTAGGTGTTTAAACATTTAAAACAGTTCCCAGGCAGAATAACAGACAGCAACAAATTCCAAGTTTTTAGATGCTAAAAATATGGACCCTGAATATAAAACATGCTGTTTATTCTGAACACAAGTGGATGACACCACCAAGCCTGAAGTCCATAGTACGTGAAGACGAGGACTCTTGAGTTCTAACCAATTAAATTTTAGCAAAGAGAAACAAACTTTTGTACACACAGTACTGTTTTCCCTCAATCTGTCTGGGAGGGCTTACCATGCTCTGAGCTCTTGCACTCAGGAAAAGCAAGCTGCCTTCTGGGACAGCCATAAGACTCACTAATCCAGTCACGAGGAAGGGCAGTTCCAAGGGGGAAAGCCATTATCACTTTCTTCCTTAGAATTATAAAAAAAATGTAGCTATTTACCTTCCTAGGATTCCAGAGTAGATCTTAACAAGTGTGAAATGCTGGGCTGCTAGCCCCACGACAGCCTTGGGCCCATATCACCCGCCTGACATCCCAGCCAGAGCATCTTAATATCAATAAAATATCAACAATTAAACATCACAACACTGGCTTGCCTTACACATTCACCAGACAACTCTCTCTTTCTGCATCAATGGATAAGTATCTCAGGCAACACTCAGCCTCACTAATTATATGTAATAATTAGTCTAGCTTACAAAATCTAAATGACCTGTTTGAAAAGGTTCATTTCTAATGCACTGGACAGCTGTTACGCTCTCTCTAAGCAATGGTTGTACAGGTCCAGGGAGTGACTAGGGCACAACCTGGTGGCTGTGAGCCTCGATTTTCATGCCTACAAATGACTTCACCTTGTGAGTTACTTAGAGATGCTTTCAGCTGGAAAGATAGCTGGACATACACATCCTAGAAAGGAAGTTGTTTTTAATGTATCTATGTTTCTAAAGGTTATGACCTTCTGAAGCCCAAGATGCAATGTGATTTCTTTCAGAGGCTTTGCAGCACACCACCAAAAGACCTTGTGAACAGTGGCTTGCTAGATTTTATGGCTGGGCCAGGCAATTCTTGCCTATTTTCCCCTTACCTCATCCCTTGCTGATATACCAGGCCATCTGTGGGTGCATGAGACAGTAGAGACCTTATCAACAGTGCTCTCTCTGATCCTCATTCCAATGGAACTCCAGAATAAGAGGAAGTGGGAAACTGGACAATTATAATGAATTAGGGCATTAAACCCTGGGGACACTAGTGTGAGTCTGGTAGTCCTTCCAGAATGAGTCAGTTCACCTAGTCTCATGCTTTGACTTTGCTTATGTGCTCTCTTTCTCTCCCCGCCTCCTCATTCTCTCCCCAACCCCGCAAGCTCTCACCATATATTCCTGGCTAACCCAAACTCATAGAAGATCACATCCTTGAGTTCTGGGATTAAAGATATGCTCTACCATGTCTGGCAACTAGTTAATGTATAACATGCTTTACTTTTGACATTTAAACCCACTGAATCCTGTGACACAATAAACATTATCCCCAATTTATACACGAGGAAATGGAGCTCAAATTATGTATCCAATCAAATAGAAGCTAGGAACTTGTTTTTAAGTGAGTTTGTGAGATCCCCAAAATTTAAATTTGTTTCCCAATGTTCCATACAAAGTCTTTGTTTCTCTGTATAGCCCCAGTTGTCCTGAAACTCACTCTATAGACCAGGCTGGTCTCAAGCGTTGGGATTACAAGCACGCACAACCACTGCCTGGCTCCATGCAATGTTTTAATTGTGATTTCTCCTATCAGAGTCTACAGGCAGAGAACCAATTAGCCTATAGGGAAAACTGCATACTTCAAATTGTGGAGCTAGAAATCAAGACAGAAACCATCGCCATGAAACAAGCAAGTGCCATGTTTGCACGACCAAATTCAATCCACAGTTCTTAGAACCTTTTCCTTAGGGAGTTGTAGTGATGCTATTGCTTTTACCCATGGTGAAACCATGAACTATAAACCCAACTACTTCCTACAACATGGCTGCCCAGTGGATCCAGGTGCAATCCTAGAGCTCACGGGATGGAGATCTCTAAGGGGAACAAAAGATTCATATTGCTCAATTTTCCATTCTAAAATCTTTGGCCAGGATCAAGAAAACAAAATCTCTGGAGGAAAAACAATACAAAGCATGTCTAATAAATGCCTGTCGCTACATGACTTCTTTACCAATAACAGCAACAAAGGTCTTAGTACTCAAGAGAACTCTACTAGTCTTTGCATTTGAGGGAAACAGACATTATTTGAAGACCCTGCCACCATACAGAGTGCTCTCAGCCACTTTTTAACATCAGGCAGCTTATATAGTAACCCTTCAGAGGCAACTCTACACCTTGAACACTGCAGCACTTTCTTCTCTCAAGGGCACTGCAGATTTTATCACCTATGCCACACTCAGGGCCTGCTGAGCCTGCAGAATGTGGCAGGAGGTTTCAAAGCCGTATGTCCTGACTTCACAGGATCACTTGTCCTTCCTTTCTCTTTTCCCTGTCCCTGAGGATGAGAGCTCACGGGAAAGGCAATCTTCTGTAAACACAAGCAATGGAAATAATATCAACTGGTATTCAGTGTGCAGACAGCCTCTTCCTGAGCTGTGAGCCTGCAGTGTCTTCTGCACTCAATCCAGCAAGGAGCCTGTGCACACACAGCTCCCCACTGATGAGAGATAGCAATGGTCTGTTTCTTTAGACACACTGCCCCCTGGGAGGATGCCACTAAGGAGTAAGTGAGGGGCCCATCTATTCACTTCATGCTTGGAGGGAAGCTATTCCTTCTCCTCACCCTTGTGCCCGCCGAGGCTGTGCTCGTCCATTAGTGACTAATGTGGTAGGGAGGCGTACGGGCCACACACACACACTCCATTTACCTAGCCGACCACTCTTAACTGGAGAACAACCTCTTATTTTACACTTGCATGACTTTCAATGCCAACTTCCACTAGAAGCTGCCAGTAGCCACTGACAAAATTGTCTCACTTAATTATGATGCCACAGACTGACCTTAACCTCAGCCAAATGTCAGAGAATGTCCCACTCCCCTGCTGCATATCTGAAATATTTATCCAAGAAGCTTTCCAATCATAAAGAAACAGGCAGACTTAACACAAAGGTGACTCTTAGAACACTCCACATGACTGGCTTTAAAGCTGACGGCGAGTCTTATATAGTTCCTTGATAAGAAAAGTTGTTAGCAAAGACTCCAGGTAACATTTGAGGACACTGGAGTGACCCTCTGTAAGACAAGGCACTTCATGCCACCACCAACTAGTCACTCACCATCAATATCTGACAGTCGTCAAAGATTCTGATCACATAGGTAATATATTACAAAACATATCTGCATAGTGTAGCCTGATAAAGTAGGACCGGCAAGATGGCTCAGTGGTGAAAAGCAGTTGCTGTCCAGCCTGAAGTCCTGAGTTTGATCCGATGCCAACATGGTTGAAGAAGAGAACCAATTCCTTCAAGTCATCTTATGACTTATCCATGTAAACTGTGGCATGCCCAGACTCACACACAAAATAAATGTTTTTAAAAATGTATATAGTAGGGCTGGAGAGATGGTTCAGTGGTTAAGAGTAGTGACTGCTCTTCCAGAGGACCCAGGTTCAATTCCCACCACCCACATGGCAGCTCACAACTGTCTGAAGATCCAGTTGCAGGGAATCTGACACCTTCACACCAATGGACATAAAACAAAGTTAAATAAACCAGAAAAAAATATATATAGTAACACTCAAAAAGGTTAATCTTTTCCTTGGGACTCTAATTCAGGGGTGCACACATCATACAAGCAAGAGCTTTTTTCCTTAGCTACCCACATTTGCCCTTAGTTTTACTTAGTAAAAATGTAGACATAAAGGTTTAGCTTTTCCTTCCCTATTTCCTGTGGACTGTTTTGTGAAATCCAGGGACGAATGTTGACTTTAGGCTTGTCCTGTCTGTAATTCTAATGCAAGAACACTGGGAACACTGTCTTCTTAAAAGGCCCTTCTATGAGATCACCCTAAAATGATGCCAGATGCATTAGCAGGTCAGGCATGTTCTTCCAGCTCAGATGTGAAACCAAAACTATAGTACTTAGCATCGTTCGTGTGTGTGTGTGTGTGTGTGTGTGTGTGTGAGATCATCACATCTATTAGGCTTCCTGAGGCATGTAATTCGACTGCTTACAACTGGACACCTGCGCAGCTTAGGCAGTTGGGTTTCTACCTGGTCAACCACTCTCTGAGTCATCCTGTTAGATACATGCTGCCTTTGCTAGCATATTTTGAACATACAATTGCTTTAGTCTGGAGCATTCTTTCTACCCCTGTTCCACCAACACAACTTTTTCTTCTGGTTTATTAAATCTCTGTTGAGATATCCCTTCCTCCGGAAATCTTGCTCTTCCATCTTCAAAATTGGGTATCTACTCTGTGCAATATGACTATGCTCTTTGTTGGGTTTAATACCAGCCTTGCTGTTGGGTAGGACAACATAAGCTCTCTGTGGGCAGGCATACTGTCTCTCACTGTTAAGTCCCCAGGATCTAGTTAAGCTCCTAGGGTCTAGTTCAGTGTCTGGCATGTTTTAAGTGTTCAAAACGGTTTGCTGAATATAGGCTGCAGATAGGCTCTTCTAGCTTTTCTAACATGACATCATAGCATATTATTTGGCTGTAATTTGGAATAGTAGAGGATCTGGGTTTTAGGTTCCTTGTACTCCCTACCCCTAAAGGTCTGAAGATGTTTAGCTGACAACCTTTGTAATTCATGGTTGTCTGTACAGCATCAAGGTTTGTTGGTGCTTCACCTACCTTTACTGTGCCTTCAACTTCTACAAACCAGCGTCTCAACATGGCCTGGATCTGGCCGTCAGTCAGTTCAGGGTTGGCATTGTGGATTTTCTTCTTGACCAAGTCCTCTAGGAGGAGACGCCTCAGCCGCCAGTAGAAGAAGGTACGGGAAGTTTTCCAATCTAAGATGTCCTAGACTCCCAGAGAGCACAGAGGAATCAGTGTAGACATTCTGGCACTAGCACTCAATCTGAAGGAACCCCACAGTCATAAAAAGCCACTCTCCAAAAAAGCCGGCTTAAACTCCCTACACCCCCAGTACATCCCTACAAATCACAGAACACTGTGAACAGCCAGTATTCTGGCAAATGCTATTCTACACATGATTGTAGTTCTGAGGAAGAGGCTAAGTTCCCAGAAAACTAGAAAGGAAAGAATATGTTCTGAGCAGACAGTTCAACTTTCATGCAGATAAATGGTGAATTAGCTGTGACCATAACTTTGACATTGTAATAATCCAGTCTGAGGATCACCTGTATTGCTGCTCACCAACAAAGAGCTTGCCTGAGGATTCCATGGAAACCTAAATCATTTTGTTTTAGATGGCAGTGGATACATAAGGGGGAAATACCTCTTAAATAATCTGAAATGGTTTGATCTGCATAAGCTGTGTTAATATGACTCTAGCAGCTCCCTACTTGTGGGCCTATGTCACTTGCAGGGCTCTGATAAGTCAGAAATGGCAACTGTGGTACTTACATTAATAACACCCTTCTCCTGCATCCGGCCTGGTGTGTCGTGCAAGTCAGCAAACTGCACAGCTACCTGATGGTAAATGGGAATTAGGAACTCCTCCCGTTCCTTCAACTTGTTCTCCAGTTCCTTCCGCTCAGTGGGGCTTAGCTCTGGGGTGCCTGCAATTACATAAACCTGCCTGTCACACTGCAGGGATCAGGAATCTTGGCACAGATGCAGTCACAGTCCTTCCCTCTAGGGCCTGGCTTTCCACTGCATCACTCTTTGCTACACAACAGACTCTATGAGATAGTACTCCTGTCCTTGCGTTGTCACAGAGAGCCCATGTGTCTTCTTTTCCCTACAGGTCACAAGTATGAAAATAGTGGTGGCAATCCTGCTCTCCAGGTCTCTCTTAAACAGGAAAAGTGACCACCTGAAGGTCTGTACCTCTCGCATTAGTTCACTGTCCAACAGCAAGGCTCCTCTAGCCCCACAAGTCAAGATACCATGCCAACTATTAGAGTAGTTGGACTAGTCCAAATATAGGATTTTGTAGGTGAGCTTCCCCTGGGACTAGAGGATAGACCAGCAGCTCTGGTTTTAGCAAATACTCAGTAGGTGCCTGTGAAACTGTTAAGCACTAAGATCACCCCTAAGTTGCAAGCTGCTGTATTCCTTAGCTTGTAATGTCAGATTTGAATATTCTTAACCTCAAAGTAGTACAATTCAACCAAATAAAGCCAGATTCACGTAACTCACATCAGTCCTGACCCAATCCCTGACCAGATGACAAAACTCTAGATCTTAGGCTAAAAGAGAGGAAGCAGGGAAAGAGAAGAGCAGATCCTGTGTGGATTGCTAAGCATGAAACACACAGTACCATAACCTCATCTGAGATGATGCTCTTATTACAAGGAAGACCATCTCCATCTACTGGGTTTTAGCAGAGGTCTTGCTATGTTGTGCTTCCCTCCCTAATTACTTTCAGAGTGGGGTCTGCAATCAATACTGAAAATTTATCTGCCTGCCCAGCAAAGCTAAGTACATCTAACTGAAGGAACAATAGGTGACAGCCCTGGTGCTGGAGTTATCTGATAAGTTTTGTCACTAACGCTGACAAATACACAAGCACAGGTGATGTGTTGCAGCAGAGAAAGGCCTGTTTCAAGCATATGCCTGTGTGGGAACATGTCTTGTTTTTTATACCACTACGAATCATATGCTATGAATAGCTTTGGGCTGCTGAGTGAGCCGGAAGTATCACACATAAGCAAATGCTAAATAAGCAAGGATGGGACTCTAGCACTTAAGTTTTATTGTACATGACTTTTTTTGGATGCCCAGCTCTACCTCTCCACTTTAAAACTGTGAGAAGCAGTCACTGACCTGCTGTCTCAGACCCCAGTTAGTCTTACCAACTCCTGAGGCTGTATTCTTCTTAGCATCTTACAAGTAAACATACAGATACCAAGAACTTGTGTGAGTCATCAAGGTCACAGATCAAGAAAGTGACAGCCAGGACTCAGGGCAGCACTGCCCTGAGGCAGTTGGACAGTGTCACACTGCCTTTCTTATTTGCAGAGGACTACTACTTCTGTAGTAGTGGACCCTTCCATTTCAGAAGCCTAAGTCATATGGAAGTCACTTGAGTCCTATTGTGTAGCGAAGACAGAAGATGTCTGCCATGTTCTCAGCAGCACGAAGATTTAAAGGAGCTTCTCCTTTACAATGAGGTTGAAGATGTAAAAATGCTGGGCCCTCAGGAATGGCAGGACTTTCATGAAGAAAATTCAGCAGGGAACTTCAAACCCTTCAAGATTCTTCTTCTAGGTAAGCAGCTGACATTGTACTTGAACACACGTATGCATCTACATGGGCCATATATAACATACCACTTATTGTGTGTCAGGCCTGCACATGAGGCTTTCAGGATCATATACCTCATAAGTCAACACACACACGATTCAGACCTAGCTGGACAGCTGTTAACCCTGCTGCTAAGCTGAATCCTTCAGTGCTGCCAAGTATTTTCCAGGTCGCTTCACATACATTATCTCTGATCCTTATACCCTCCTTATAGACAAAGTATCCATTTTACAAATCAGAAAAAAAAAAGAGGCTCTGAAATGTAAATGGCACGTAGCTGTTAAGTAACACAGTCAGAATTTACACCTGGGTCAAGCCACCCCCAGCGCCTGTGTTTGTCCTCCTTAATGGTACCAAAAGTGGCCAAGCAGATCTCCTGGCAGTAGCTGGACTGTTGGTTCCTTGTGTTTGCAGAATTAAGAGCAGCCTCAACACTTGAATGCAGGAGGAGGAACTACAGGCTGAAGAGAGCCTTCAGGAGGAGTAGGAGAGGCCAGGCCAACTGTGCTAGTCTAGAGTTCCAAAGGAATAATGAAATAAATACTATGGTGCTCTTGTTTTCTCAGGAGTTAGAAAATGAGGCAGCATTTCCCAAAGGCCACCTCAGAAAAGAAACAGGGCAAGGACAGGTGTTGAAAAGACTTAAACATGTAAGAAGGCCCAGAGTCTGTGTTTTGTTTTGAGGAAAAGAGTCTCTAATCTTTTATGTCCTAGGAGCAGAAGGCTGCTCTCAGGTGGGTGCTACCCTTGTGCGGTACACGAGGGCCTCTGTAGCACAGCAGCCAGCCCCGGTAATGATTTAGAGGAGATTAACAAATATGTCAATGTCTATTTTCTGCTTAATTTAAAAGCGGCGTCTATAAAGATTTTTGACTTCTGAACCCTGTTCTCCTGAAAGAAAGAAGGTAAGAATGAGGAGGGATAGAGAGTGATTATCCTATCATTGATCGTTTGTCAGGAGCATTTCTTATTCACCGGACTATTGTAAAAAGCTAAGCTCACGATCAATCCTGTAAGCTCCCTGTACAATTAAATATCTTGGAATGGTTTTCTTTCTTTTCTAGCCAGATTGCAGGGCCTCAGGGTTTTTAGGAAAGCGTGTGAGTGTGTGTGTGTGTGTGAGTGTGTGTGTGTGTGTGTGTTTAAGAATATGCTCTACAGCCCTTCTCTTCTGGAGTCCTGCCTTAGGAAAAGGCTGAAACAGGAGAAAGGTATGCTGCTCCTGTCCCTTCACAAAAGCCAAGTTCCCATTAAATCCTAAAACATCAAACCTTATGATTATAAAACCAACATACAAGAGTTAAACACAGATGAGGCATCGCTAGCCTAATCAAGTGTGAAGAGCTAATATCAGTGAGACGCTATGATGCTTCCATTTGCTCTAACACATTAGACCTGAAAGGTCATGATCTCAAAGATGAGAAGACTAAGAGACAAGTAACTTGCTCAATGCTACAGAGCCAAGAAACCAGAGCTGGGGATTGTGGCCTACAGAGTCTAGCCATAGTCCTGGATTTTTATTTATTAGTTTAGATTCATTTGTTTTATCTGTATTAGTGCTTCATTTTTATGTGTGTATACCACATGTGGACCTGGCACCTACACAAGTCAGATCAGCACCTACATCAGATTCTCTAGAACTAGTTACAAATGTGGTGAGCTACCATGTGTGTGCGGGGTCTGGTTCTCTGGAAGAGTAACAAGAGATCTAACTGCTGTGCTATTTCTTCAGCTATAATTCTGGGGCTTTAAAAAAGCTTAAACTGATCTACATGTATCCCAGGCCAGCAGCCAGTCAGCCATACCTGAAGCCAGGACAAGCAGTACCACCAGAGGAGCTATTGGCTTCTGCAGCAGTTGTTTAACACAGAAGGTGGCAGATAAGGGTCAGCCCTACCCTAGGTGATAGCACCTAGTTTCTGGGGGCTGAGACTTTTAAAGCCAAGAATGATGACCCTCAGAAAACACATCCCTCAGTCTAAGTGCAGCTTCTCGTTTACAACCCTAATCTGGGAAATGGGGATAAAGTTTTATTTTATTTTTATAAAAGTAATATTAAAGCTTAAATTTTTAAAAATTTAATTTATTTATATTTTATGCATGAGGTTTCTGCATGTATACCTGCATGGCAGAAAAGGGCATCAGATTCTATTATAGATGGTAGTAAAAAACACAAGGTTGCTGGAAAATGAACTCAGGACCTCCAGAAGATCAGTCAGTGCTCTTAACTGCTGAGCCATCTCTCCAGCCCAATATTAAAGTTTTTAAAAACAAAACATTCTTAACTTTTCTAATAAAGGGGCTATAAAAATTTAAACCTAAATTTTAACTTTTAATTTTTATTTTAAACCTAAGCTTAATTTTAACTTTTATAGACTCTTCTTCATTCTCTTAAAAAAGAAGTTTGCTTTGATTGGTTAAATACAAGATATACAAGAGATAAAAGCTGGATTACCCTCCCTGCAGGGCTCCTGAACACCGCAGATATTAGACATTGATACTGAAAAACCACAGTAGCCGAACTCTTTTTCAGGTTGAAAGGCATCAACACAAGTAGCAGTTAAAAGAACTATGCACTATGTTTTCTTTGTTGCGAAAAAATTCCTCTATGAAGATAGTAAAAAAAAATTATCTAAAGTATCACCATATTTCCATATCCATAACAGGAATGCTTTAAAAAGTCAAAAACCAAAAACCACAAAAACCATTCTTGAGAAACTGTAAGTCAGATCTTGTTTTAAGTGCCCCAAGGGAGCTATTTAGAATGAACTTTGCAGTGAGTCCTTTGGTAAAGCAAATAATCCTTCTGTAATGGGAATAATTTTTCTCAATGCATCTGGTCCCATTTTCATATGTCTGCTTTTTTTTTACAAAAGGGGCCACACCTACCTAAATACAACTGCACATCATTGCATTTTGATTCGAAGTGCAATCTTCTCAGGGGATGTCTGATCCTGAAGTTCCTTGCAACAGTGTGAGTAATCTCTTGTTCATATTTAAATAATCATTATATTAACTCAGACTTCCAAATAAGAATAAAAACTGAATAATTCTCCCTTCAATCCTGCCCCCTTATCTCATACAGACATGGCCACATGAGAAAGTGAGGAAACAACACAGAATTTTCTGAATTCTGGTATAGAGATCTCTCCACAGCCTGTTATTTTCTCTCCCCAATCTGCTCTCCCTAAATCTGACAGGGATCTGGGCCAATTGAGAATAAGTAGGGAAGAGGGCCTTGGACATATTCTGACAATGGTCTTCAGGTAGAGAGAGGCCTGGGTTTAATGGACAAAATCCCTGCCAAGTCCTAACTGTGAATCACACCTTTCTGGCAGGGGGTGGGTGGGGGTGGGAGTGGGGGTGGGGAAGGGGGCACACAGGTGCTTCTGTAAATGTAATTAATTGAATTGGATTGGGATCAAACTAAAACAGCTCCCCCATAAATGTCACAGTCTCACTAAATTTCATCAAGCCAAATAGGCTTTGAATTAAAGTGAGGAGATGGGTTTTTAGCTATTACCAACTTAAGGAAGAAGGTAAGATCTCACTTACTTTCATGACAAAAAAAACTTTCCTGAGCTTCCTCACCACACAGGACACTATATGCACTACAGGCGAGACACTGCTTTCAAGGCATATAAACTAGGACATCTCTATTTCCTAGTCTCAACTTCCGAGGCAGATCCACTTTCTGCCTCAGACAAGCAATACTGGGTCTCTTTAGTTGATAACAGCTTGAAGGGGTAGGAAAATGCATACTTTGACAGTAACCCTGAATCTCCACCACCCAAGATAATCCTTTCCAGGTCATTCTTGTTGATAAAGAGGTAGCTCTGGAGAAAGGCATTCTGGAAGTTTCTAGATGCATATCTGTAAAAGCACAAATCTTCAACTGCACCAGGTACCTCAGGTCATTAGGCATGCTGGGCGCTAGTTAGGCCTGAAGGATCAAGCGAGGGCCAGGGAGGCACTGAACGTGTCAGCCATCAGGGAGGTTTCATATGGGAAGAACTATGGAGCTACATGGCAGGATGCCCAGCTGTTTGGGAACAGGGCCATGATAGAGAACAAGGGTCTCCCTACCGGACTCCTTTGCTCGGGTGCTTGCTGTACTGAGGGAAAGGGACAACAGGAAGCTAATAACTGCTTTGCAGTTGGGCTACATAGTTCTGTCTCCATCTAAACTGATATGTCATTTCACTCTGCATATAAAGAGGAGGCTCAATAAAGATCTATAGGGAGATCCCAGCTCACAGTTCAGCAAAGGCCAGGCTAGCACAGCACCTCTGCTCCCCAGCCAGTCCTCTGCTCTGGTTCTGAGAGGCAGCACAGGGATTGATACTGGAAGACTAGGACTCTGTTTCCAGGGAAGGAATTTGATTTCCTTAAGTCCAAAATGGTGGGATGTAATCCTCCCTTCGATGACTTTAGCAAGGCATGCACTGAGAACACAGGGTCAGAACTGGTTCAGCAATAAGACATTCTGCTATCTGAACTTAGTTCACTTACTTTTAAGGGCAATTATTTTGCTGTTATTACTGTAGATCTGCAAACTTCTTACCCAAACCCGACACAGAAAATGGTTAAAAACTCATTTTTAAAAAAGTAAACTCCTGATTTCAATCCTTGCTCTCTTATGTCATGTATCTATCAAATAAAGAGTTTGGAAGAGATGAAGTTAACTGTTCAGAAATTATTATTCATATCCTTAGAGAATGAACTGTAATTTTGTGCAGTCAATCAGTCTACACCGGTTAGTCTAGGTACTCTGTGAACGCTCCCCAGTACAGAGGCTGACTTGGAAGCAGATCAGAAACACAAGATAACAACCACTCCTACAGGCTTTCTCCTAAATCAGATTTCCTCTGTGCAGCTGGTTTTAGCTCACAAAGGGAAAGAATCCCTGTTTGATTTAGACCAGGTTCAGTATTCAGCTTAGGGATTGAGAATTCTATTCTGTACCCTCACGAACATTTATTGTATATTGTGGAAGACTTGTTTAATCTTGCTTTTTTTGCTTCAATTTCCCAATCTGAAAAATAAGGTCATTTTTCACCTACTTTGTAAAAGGTATTCTGGTAGTCTTTCGGTAAGGGATTGTGAAAGAAGTCAGAATACAGTGTAAACTCTCCCCACATTGGGTTTCTATTATGTTGTAGGGCATTCAAGCCAATCTGCTACCTTATAACTACTTGAGTAGTCTCTGAAAGGCTGCAAGTACCTGTAACATATCTATGCTTAGACAACTATTTCTAATTTATATCAAGATGCCTTGAGTCAGAGCTTGCTTCATATTTAGTAGACTATAAATTCATCCATTCATTCATTCATTCTTCTTTTTTATTTTCTTTTGAGCCAGGGTTTCTCTGAGTAGCCTTGCTGTCCTGGAATTCACTCTGGAGACCGGGCTGCCCTTGAATTCGGCGATCCACCTGCCTCTGACTCCCAAATGCTGGGCACAGATCCTTTTATGAATGTCATTGTTTGGTCAAGGTTAACTAAATATGATTTTCTTTAGCATAGATAGGAAATTGATAATGAGATGATTTGTGACAAATGATTAAATGGCCATCATTTGCGAGTCTCCTCCCTCTTCCCTACACGTGCTTCTACAGTTAAAGGTGCTAGGTGGAGATGGAGCAACAGCACTCTCTGTGAGAGGGAAGCTTTGGCCCCCACCTCTCACCACCAAGTTCTTCTGCACACAGATGTGAAGAGAGGATCCTCTTACTACCACCCCGTTACTCAAAGGGATGATAACAGCCATTGGGGGGTTAAAAAGAGGCAGTGAACCCCCAGTTAATGAGTAGGAATTCAGCAGGCAGTGCAAGATAAATGGGGCTCTCTCTGCTTCTGCTAGAGTCAGCATGAACTGCGGCCCCGCGGCTTGTTTGTGGCAAATGGAGTGCGCGAAATATCAAAGGGCAGTGATCCAGAAGAAGACCGACTTTGACAAATTTTAAATTGGCCAGAAAGAAAACCAGGGGGAAAAAAAAGGAGGAACAAAAATAAATGAAAGAAAATTAGGCAATTCTTTGTGTCCTACAATTGTGGCATTGCTGCCTTTGTACAGAATTATTGGTAAAACAGCAGCGACGATCACTGGATGCCGGGAGCAATTATGAGCCACCTAAGTGAGATGCTTATCAGTGGCTGAAGCTTTTAGAGCTTCACTGTGTACAGTTGTAAGTAACTCACTCTTGGGTTGCAGTCACTTTAATTAAAGTGTATGGGGTTGGTCAGAAGTAATTATCCTGTTTGGAAAAGAAAGGGGGGAAAATACCTCAACAAATCTGGCGGCAGTAGATTTCAGAACAACTTCTGCCAGTTTCCCTTTGTATGTGTGCTTTCCCCAGAAAGGGTCAGGCTGCAGCTGGGTTAGTTTTTGGTTGCTGTTACCTGACAGCAAACAATGGGGGCACAAACTGATTATTGAAACTCAAGTCACCACTTTTGGCCAGGTTTCCACTACTTAGACATGCAGCCTCAACACTACAGACACTCAGGAGGGTGTCTGATCCTACATGGTAAAGATAATAGACTCTCCAAAGAGTATTTCATTAAACTGTCCCCTGGACCATAAATGAGCTGGCGTCTTTCTGTTCCTCCCATTCACTAGGTTATACTACTTTATACAACAAAACACAAACACAATAAAACAAAACAAATGATCCTAAGCAATCTTTACTGACATAGCAAGTGGCTCAATGGAAGAAAACCAGTGTTTTAAAAGTATCCAAAAGTCATTATAGGGCTCCTACAGTTTAGTCTTTTTCCAAGAGCTCTGAAAGCATATGAGTAACAGAAAGCTGGCTAGATGCACAATGCGCAAATGCTCCAAGGGCTATGACTGCTGCAGTCACTATTTCAAGGCATATAGTGCACAATCTTTACTTCCATTTTCTGTAGCTCAGGCTGACCCCAGAACACTGTCTGGGTAGAGACTGGCTTTTCTATAATGTGACACTGACTCATAACCCCTAGAAATGAGACAGGCTGTCCAGAGACTACAGAAATAAGAAATATTTAAGTTACAGATATTCTTCACCTGATTAGCCTGCCTCCCAAAGCAACCTCTAACTAATGATACTCTACAAGAACATCCCATTAAGTGGGTTATTTGCACTTTAAGGAAATATCAGAAGAAAAATCATGTGACTTTTCTTTTTCAGTATCTACCTTCCCTCCTATCACATTATTTCATTCTACCAGGGTTCTTACCATATAGAGGATAGTAAATAAAGATCATCATGAATTTGATCAAATGCTTCAGTGCCTTCTCCCCTGACCTATGAATGCACTCATTACAAATCAGCTGAATGGCTCATTGATTTGCCAGGAGAACAAGCAGACATACCCAATCGCTCAGCCAAGCGGATGTAGACTGGATCTACCCGACGCATGGTTTTCACCAGATCCTTTTTGCGGAATTTGATTTCTACTGTCCCTTCTGGTTCCAGAACACCTCCCCTGGATGCAAAAAAGAAAATAAAGCAGAGGACACAGAATGAAATCAGTTATAATTTGTGGACCAGGAAACAGCTTCATTACTGTTTTGGCCACCCATGGTTCTCAGAAGTTACCCCTGGGAAAAAAGGCAGATACCTAAAATGTATCTAAGTGAGGTATGAGAAAGGTCTAACATAAAGCAATTTAAAGAATTCTCATTATCCCACTAGTAGATTTCCATCTCAAGGAGAGAATACAGATTCTACCACTGACAGCTGATGAAGGTGACAGACATCACATTTTTGTTTTTCAGAAAAGCAAACAAAACAAAAATCCCAAAAAGGTAGGCCCCTAGCAGAGGAACCACCTACTGTGTGTAGGGCCGGGGTACTGTGTGTAGGGCCGGGGTGCTGTGTGTAGGGCCGGGGTGCTGCTGGTGACGACCGGCCTGTACCACAGCTATTAACTGCTCCCGAAACCAGACACACGGGGCCAGGCTGCTGAGAGGCAATAGGTCTTTCTCTCTTTCTGTTGTTTTTCAGTTTCTCTGTGTAACAGTCCTGGCTGTTGTGAAACTCTGCTTTGTAGACCAGGCTGTCCTTGAACTCACTGAGATCTGCCTGCCTCTGCCTCCCAAGTGCTAGGATTAAAGGTGTATGCCACCACTGCCCAGCTTGATAAAAATTTCTTAATGGACTTAAAAAAAATTGTTTAGGGCAGGGTTTCTGGTATTAGATTATCATTAATATTCACTGTAAAAAACTCTGAGGCCTTCACTTTGCTAACTTCCATGGCATCAGACAGGATGCTTTATCTACTTCTCTGATCTGGTATCAGGGAATAGCTTAGGACTTAAAAATAATAAACTTGTAGGTGTAGAATATCAGCCTAGGGATTCAATGGTGAAACTGTTGCACATTCCCAAGCAGTGCAGGTGTTCCGATAAAATGATGACATGCAGTAAAGTGCACGGACAATGATGCTGATGTTCTTCAGAAAGGATCATGAACACATTATGAGAGGGTGCTGGGCTTGATGTGTCTTATTCAGTTTCAAGAACTACCTTCTTACAGATGTGGGCTTCTCTGTAGTTTGTTGAGGGTTTGCAAACAGAGTTTTTTAGCCATCTTAGAATACCAGAGTAAAGCCTTGGGCTCCAAGAGAAGTAGCAGCTTTGATTTGGAGTCAGTACGTGGGTTCTGTGGTATATATCAATAACTACCGAGCTCATTAACAGGAGACACAGTTCCAGAAGAGCAAAGGCCACTCCAAATTTACCTACAATTAGTGGATTAAAACCTAGAACTGGGCTAGAGAGAGAGTTCAGTGGTTAAAAGTGCTTGCTATTCTTCATGAGGACCTGTATTTGATTCTTAGCACTCATGATGGTTTTTAAAACTGTCTAAGTTCAGCTCCAGGAATCTGACACCCTCTTCTGACCTGTATAGACAGACCCTACACATGACAAACATTCACACAGACACTTACACATACACATAAATAAAAACAAATCTTACACAAACACACACCAACAAAAACAACCCTTAGAAGTCCTGATTACATTTGAGTCTTTCCTTCCTTTAATCTCCCCTTGCTCTAAAAAGAGATGGCTAAGAGTCATATCCAAATAGAGAACAGGAAGGGAAAATCTGAGTTTGGAAGGGCCTGGGAAAGAGAACTTTGTGGTAAAATGATGTGGGATGGAGACTGGGATGAGAAAACCTGACTCCAGCCTGGTTTCCTTCTCATGCAAGCAGACACTATTTAGATAGCCTATTTTTTTCTCACTTTAGAGTCCTTTGGGAATGGAAAGATTCAAATGAAATTGTCTTGGCTATAACTTTCCCTAGGGGTAGAGAGATCAAAAGCTAGAGGGTCCCCAGAGGCATTGAATGCAATAAAGAAGGCATGATACCTGCTTTCTCGGTCAGCATACATCTCCATGTGCCGAGGGTTGATGGTAGGGTCAATCACAACCCAAGAACCACCCCGCAGCTCAGCTTGGGGCGGAATGTAAACCATAACAGGCTGGGAACATTCTCTCAAACCATCCACAATGTAAGCGCCAAACTTGAGCACTTGATCATACATATCTATGGAGAACAAGACAAATTAGAAATAATCAAACTTCTCTTCAAAGCAGATACAGAATACAGATTATGACGGAACACTGTATCTCCATGGAAGAAGTGACAGGACTGAGAGTTCCAGCCACCAGGAGTCCTGTGACAATCCCAAAGACAACAGAGATTGGTGCATCCGCTTGTACCCCACTCGAGACTTTAGAGGAGCTTCAAAAGCCCAAGACAGAAATTCAGTCATTCATAAGATACATTATGCAAAGCCCACGATTAAATATCCATTTTATACTCTCCTTGCATTTCGGTATTCAGGTTTCACCACATTAATTCAAACTTGCTCTACAAACGTTACGTATTTTTCATGTCAATATGTGATCTCTCTCACTACATTAAGTTTTCTGAAGAAAGGAACTATTCTAGCTTTTTTTCAATTCCTTTCACGATTCTTAGAGTACAATGAGTTCTTAAAATATTCAGCTAAAAAAAATGTAAAAAAAAAAAATGCAGCTAATGGCAATGGGCCCTGAAAAAAATTCATCCTTAAAAGCTGGAGCCAGGGGTGTTAGGGCACACCTATAATCCCTGTTTTTGGGAGGCAAAGGCAGGAGAATTGTGAGTTTTAAGGCCAGCCTGGACCACAGGATAAGTTTCAGTTCAGTCTGAGCAACTTAGTGAAACCTTGCTTCAAACATAAGATAAAAACTGGACTTTTCATCCTTGTATACACAAAAAGACCTGCCCAGTACTGAAACATACTCAGGGCTTAAAGTCAGTACTGAATGAGTGAATGAGCATACATACTTTTGAAAGAACGTAAAAATTATTTAGTAATTGTACTTTTATACAATAACAGTGAATAGGAAATTATATATGCACACTCACATATGAAATCTCACATGGCCACATGAAGAGCCAACCTTTCCATTCTGTTCGAGAATACTCAGTAGTCCCCCAAAGGCCAGGACAAGCTTACAAAGACCTTTGGTGCATAAATGAGCAAGTCGTTGGGATCAGCCATTTATTTCCCAGTATTTTATGGGCTGCTTCCCATTTCCCAGCTCCCTAAAGTTTAAACATTGCTAGTGTTAGGGCTCTGATTCCAGACATTTAATGAGTACTTCAGTGGAGCCACAAAGGATCCTTCCCAAACAATAAAGACAGGTTCAACCAGGCTCCACATTTCCTATCCAGACAGGACTTCAATTTGGAATAAATCAATTCTGAAGACCAAGGCAAAGAAGCATTTTTCAGGAAGTTAAGAGCAAACCAAATAGAAACTTCCATTGTAGTTACGAGCAAATTAAATTGCCACTTTCTCCAGAATAAAAATGGTTCTATATTCAGAACATCAGTGAGCACAGCTTACTTCGAGGCATATGCCTTTGGTCATTGCTCTAACCTGGCTTATCTGTAAAGACTTCAGAAATTCCAAGTTTCTCCAGGATACATTTCCTAGTCTGTGTGGAGCATGTATGGTCATATACTCTGTATATATGGTCAGAGTTAAGACATTTATTTCTTTGGGTGGAAAGCAAAGTCCAAAAAAAATTTACTGCTAATTGCACAACTGCTGTATGAAGAGCAGGAATAAAGGACTTTAAGCACTTTACACTAATTCTGTGCTTATGAAAATAATTGCTCAGTTCAAATTATTTTAACTAAATTAATTCTTTAGTGGATATTTCAACCAATGCTACATAATAAAATAATTGTGTAATTAGCAGTACATTTTTCAGTATTGCCAAGAGAACAGTTTTAGAACAAGCAGCAGAAAGGAGCTTGTTCTTGGTATATGCACTGAAGAGAAAAGGAAAGTGTAGATAAAAGATGAAAATAAACAGAAGATAGAAAAAAAGTCATTTGACTTGATAAAATTGATATTACAGGTAAATGAAGACAGTCTCCAGTCACTTTCCTCATTTTTGTTAAAAGTGAATTTATATAAAAATTTATCTTGTTAACAGAGCTATTCTCAAAAGGGCATTCATTTAATACTAAAAAGAGACCACCTGACTTCACACTATATAGAATTAAGATAAAGTTAAGTGCAGATTTTTCATTTTTTTTTTGTGAAAAGGATTTTGATTTTTCCTTATCATCTGGGTAGATTACTGTATACCAGGAATCATGACTGTACACATACACACTCATGTGCCCAAGTATAAATGCACAACATTAATAATCAGAGTATTATCTTTTTCCTATATCCATGTTATAGCTAGTAAAAGGAAGTTTAGTTAAGTAAGACTAAATGACAGAGATGACATTCAGATGCAGTTTTCCTTTTGAGATAGGGTTTCACCATGTAGCTAGGCTGACCTTGACCTTATGATTCTACTGTCTTTGCCTCATGATTGCTGAGACTGCAAGTATGCATTTCCATGTCCAGCTTCAAACGTACATCTTACAACTTTAAATTACCATTCTATTGCCTCACTTTACTCATTCTTACTGTTAAGAGAGAGGGTGAGGCTTAAGAGGAATCTCTAACATCTAATGGCTGACTTCACTAAAACCAGACGACACTTGAGTGATTGAACCTATCTAACTGTGGTCTGGATTTCCTTTATGTTCAGAGATGTCAGGAACTGTATTGATGGAACTAGCAGTTATGTGAAGGATCCGGCTGCCAAACAAATACCTTTAGGTACTAAAACTGACATAGAAAAGGGACTTTAGGCTTCTTTAAAGCTGCCATGCTTAGAGCTAAAATAACACCTTCATGTCCTCTAAACACCATCTCCCCTGGAACACCAACAGACTCATAATGCATTTGTCAGCATCCCCTAACAGGCTATTCAATATAAATACAAAGCATATTCTACAATTAATATGTTAATACTGAATTGCAAGTTTCCCCAAACCAGGTATTTTCAAACACTGATCTGACATACAAATGTCTGAAATGCCTTCATATTTCAAAACCAGAGTAAAAACTTAGCTAAGAATATCGGGGGGGGGGGGATCTCCAAGGGTTTATGCTGACTGGAGTCAGTTCAGCGAAATTTAAAGTCATGTATGTGCTTGCCATTTCTGGTGCCTGAGAAATGCAACTGGACTGGAAATGGAAATATTGATCCGTTCTTGACTGGAGAGGAAAGAGCTTTCTAGCATCCTGGAAAAGTACATCTGCATGAATGGTGATCACACCCAGCACCCAGGCATCATTTCTGCCTGAGGCCTTCATTGTTACACAACATGGACAAGTTGTGGCAGTCACAGGTACCAAACAAGGGAGGGGGTATGGGAGTATTTTCATAGTGCCCCATACTCGCAAACTGGAACGGATCTTATTGGCTTAGGCAAGATTATATTAGGCAGTGAGGTAAACATTAGGCATACACAAGCTGCATATATGTAATGTCTCTCGTGAGTTCATTATGGCTGGCGGACATTGTATTTCAACATCCAAATAATGAGACTTTAAAATTGACTTTCATTCCAGTTAAAGTTTTCAATAAATGTATTTTTTTATTGTTATTTATAACCTGTCCTAGGAAAAAATAGTAAGTATAACACAAAAAGCCAACTGAGAGTGACCCTGTAGCACCAGCAGTGAGGCGGCTTAATATCACTGGGATTTGCATCCTATCAAGCTATTCACACTGAGGCTGGGACCCTGGTGCTAATTTCTAGTAAATTTCACGCTTGATGTCTCCCTGTTGTGGGTCATTGCCGGTTCGTCTAAATAAACTGCTTCCAAATGGCTCTTCCATCTAAATATTCAGCCAGTTTTTATAATTTAATTTTGCATTATGCTGAATAGCCTTCCGGCCAGATAGAACTCATTGGAAAAAAAGCACCAATACCATCTTGACAAGCTTTTATTTATTTATTTATATTTTTTACTGCTCGAATTAGACCTCCTAGGCCGACTAGTAAAGAGTTTTTTTTCCCCTCTCCACTAATGTCAATTTTCAGCATAGCAAGAGCTGTCTCTAATCTTTTCCTACTCATTACACACAATTTTGGAGTCATTTTACCCACAGTGCAGTCGGCTCCTGGCTGTGTGTTTGTGTGCACTGAGGGATGGCATAATTGTTTATTTTCCCTCCCTGCATAATCCCCAGCCAGTATTGAAACCAAAACTGCAAACATCTCCCCAAGGGATGTGAAGAATGACAAGAGGCTCTTAGTTTAGGTCCCTTTACATGAGATAATATGTGGGAAACAGCCGGACCTGTATGTACACAGGAGAGCTTGTTCTTTCCCTTCTTGATTTCACACAGATCTCGATCTCCCCTAAAGTCTATCTGTCTTATATGATGTGTAAATGGATGCATCACACCAAAATTAAGAAGAAATAACCTTGCTCTGGACTATATTAGGCCAATAACTAATTTTCAGGAAGAAGGAGGGGATGGCAGTTATTATTTAATGAGTAGGGTTTAAGTTGAAGATGGTAAAGTTTGGGACAGAAGTAACACTAATTGTTAAACAGCACTACCAATAAACTGTACACTTAGAAATCATTAAGATGAGGATTATGTATATTTCACCACAATTAAAAATAACTTTTTTGAGACAAGAAGTTACTGTACAGAGCAAACTAATTTTGAATTTGCTGTAACGTTGACAGAACAAACAAAAACAAAAAATCATTTCTGAACTCTAGCTATTTTTTCCTGCAATAACTACGGACATTTCCAAAGGAGGGGAAAACAGACAAGTGATAACTTTCTCAAGATACCCAGGGATGTTCCAAGTTGACTCATTTTGTTCCTGGACTCTGGTCAAGAGAGAGAGAAAGAGAGAGAGAGAGAGAGAGAGAGAGAGAGG
Organism: Myodes glareolus; assembly: GCF_982192425.1. Lineage (NCBI taxonomy): Eukaryota > Metazoa > Chordata > Mammalia > Rodentia > Cricetidae > Myodes > Myodes glareolus. The sequence continues at coordinate 38,306,705 of NC_142034.1, forward strand.
GAGGATAAAGGCACTCAGGGAGCAAATCTGGCCAACACAGTTGGATCTTGAACTCATGGAAAGGACAGAATTGACTCCGTAAAAGCATTGTGGTGTGTTTATATGTGTATGCATCTCTCTCTCTCTCTCTCTCTCTCTCTCTCTCTCTCTCTCTCTCTCTCTCTCACACACACACACACACACACTTAAAAAGAGAGATGGATCTACATTTTTCTATCAACTCTGTCATTTTTTTTAAGCTAGTCACTTAAAGAGATTTACTTACCCCAAGCCTCAACTAATGTAAACTGCAGACAATAATTTGACGTGTCTCTTAGAGGTGCTTGTTATGATTACAGGGGGTGACATGAAAGCAGTTAATATAGCTTCTAGTGTAAGATTCATTAACCCTTCCACACCACACTGAGAACTGGCTATGTAACCCAGAATGGCCTCAAACTCATGTTAATTCTCCTGCCTCTGCCTCCCAAATGCCTTCAATGAATCTTAATTTTGTTCTTAATGTTTCAGGCCTTAGTCACCAGTAAGGGACTGATGCCAAAACAGGCAGCAGAGTTGAAGCTTTTAGTAGAAGTGACAACTCTGACCTCTAGGTAAGGTAGGACAGACAGGTGACTCCCTGTATTCTTAGAGCTCTGCAGTGAAGTCATTAAGGAACAAAACCACTGAATTCTCAGGTCTCGGCGTAAAATATACTGCAAAGGAAATGGGACCAAAAGAAACTGAATGCTAACTGGATCTCACATGTATGAACAGAAAGAGTGCTAACAACCCCCCATCCCAGCATTCACGTGATATCCTCTCTTGAATACCCTGGTGTTTTGCTTATATATTACAGCTTTATCATGCTACCCAAAGAATGTTTTTCTTGACTCATTGAAGCAATAACTGTTTCTGAGTTTCTTCCTTTCTTCAGAGACAGCTAACAAAGTTACACATAGGAATTCAGTAAAAGTGTGTAGGGTTGACCTGATTAAACCATACATTCCTTTTCTCATGGTATTTTCATAGATGATTCATCTTTATATTAAAAAAAAGTACACAAGCGGCTGGTAATATGATTCAACAAGTAAAGGGGCTTGCTATCACATCTTAACAACTTGAGTTGGAATTCTAGGACCTGTACGATGAGAGAAGAGAACCAATTTCTGCAAGTTGTCCTCTGATCTACCCTCCCCACAACCAAATATAAAAAAAAATTAAAGTGTGTAAGTGGGGCTGGAGGGATTGCTCAATGGTTAGAGCATTTATTTCTCTTTCATAGTTTAGTTACCAGAACCCACATCTTGGCTCACACACATTTCTAACTACAGTTTGAGGGGATCTGACATGCTTTTCTGGCCTCCACAGGAACCAGGCTTATGTGTGGTGTATTTAAGGATAAAATAGGCAAAACACCTGGACACATTAAAAAATCCCTTTAAAAAGCATAAGCATTAAACTGTATGTATAGTCAAAGCCTTCTCCAGGCAAAGGGATACTTCTCTAGTAAATATGGGCTTTTTGTCAAATGCAAAAACCAGTAATAACAGCTTTTCATTTTCTCAATGAGGCCTGGCAAGCGTATGTCATAGGTAAAAATTATGAATATCTCTCACACACGGCTAGTAACCTACAAGGGAGAGCTTTCTCAGGCTGTTCCTCTCTCAGAAAGCTGAGGTGCTCCTGCTCACATCTTTGTGCAGGCTCTCTATGGAGAGCTCATTCCTTCCCATTTCTACGCTCTCAGCAATCTCAATCACTCCAGCATGTCAGCTCCTTCCATTTCCCCAGCCCATCTATTCCTTTAGAATCCTGAGGTGAATGAAGAATGCACCCACCCACATATTCTTGCAGCCTGTGGGTGCAGATGCTGGCCTTTGCACAGTTATGGGTGTCTGTCCTTAAAAGAGGCAATCCTTCTTGTCTCTCTCTGGACTGTCCACAGTGTCTCTGTTCATGGAGGGTTCTTATTTAATGATGACACTGGCTGCCTAATCACTAAGAAATTCCCATGGCATGGACTAGAGCCTTTATACTAATGGTCTAATCTGCTGGAGCCACAGGCCTAAGGCTGTTGGTGGATAATAATAAAAGATACTACAAATTGCCACAAAGAATGACCAGTCTCTGGTACAGACTTCCTTCATTTTTTCCAGTTACTGCTAATTTCTGAACACATCTTGGTCATCGGAGCCTGTCAGAGAGTGATGTGAATGAAGACCATGTGCAGAGAAGAGGGTGGGAACCAGTGAAACACTACTTCCCAGGACTACCAGAGCAGTTTAACATCTACCTATGAAAGCCAAATCTTCAACAGTAGTCTACCTACACAATACTAGATTATTCTGGAATTTTTTTTATAAAATTAGAAGACATTATCTTTTTTTGGCAGGTGGAGAAAAGGGAGATGTTTGAGACAGGGTTTCTCTGTATAGTCCAGGCTATCCTAGAACTTGATCTGTAGATCGAGATAGTCTCGAATTCAGCTATCCACCAAGCCCAGCTTAGATGACATATTTTATTGCTCCAGTATCTCAAAGGGAGCTGTCAGGTCACAGGTGACAAGCTGTTAGCACACCCACAGGATCTCTATTACTTATACTCTGCCAACAACCTCTTCCAACACCCTTCTAGTCTCTGCCTAGCGATCACTGATACCCCCTGGAACCCAGGGCAGACCAGCCACTTTCTTCCCAGCCCACCAGTCACCTTTCATCCCACCAGAGAAGCCTCTCCAGTTGGCAAAGACCATTAGAGGTAGACCTTCACGGTTGAAGTCCTTGATAGCCTGATAGGTCTTAAATGCAGAGTCTGGGAACCAAACCTGGCCAGCCTGCTGGATTATCTGTTGGGGAGAAAGTCAAAAAAGAGACAGGGTTTTTCTATGTAGCCAGTTAACAACAGTTTGAAGGACAACCTCCCCCTGCTGATCAAATGACGTTTATTAAAAATAGTAAACTCAAGATCAAACCAAGACTGTTGTTCATCATGAGGATGATCCTTGAAGTGAAAAGAAAGGATCCTGGCTCCCTAACCCTGTTAAACACTCTTCTCTTGGGAGCCTGACTATACATTAGTCCTTAGACAAAAGGAGGAGTTGAACTGCTTCTCCCAACCAGTAATAAGAACCCTTTTCAGAGGCAACTCAATTATATTACTATCTTTTTCTTTCTATTCTTTTATGTATGTATGTACATGTGGGTGAACATGTGAGTACCTATGTGTGCATGTACGCGAAGGCCAGGAATCAACAATGGATGTCATTCTCAGGTCCCATCTACTTTAATTTTTTGAGACAGGGTCTCTCACTGATTTAAATTTCACTTAAGTAGGTGAGGCTGGCTGGTCAGTAAGCCCCAGGAATCCCCGTCTTTGCCTCCCCAGTGTTGGGATTACAGGCATGTGCAATCACATATAATCTGTTTTTGTTTTGTTTTGTTTTTCCGAGACAGGGTTTTTCTATGTAGCTTTGGAACTTGTCCAATTCGCTCTGTAGACCAGGCTGGTCTCGAACTCACAGAGACCAACCTGCCTCTGCCTTCCTAGAGCTGGGCTTAAAGACATGCACCACCACCACCCAACTGGAATCCTTCTTTAAGGAAAATAAAAGATGGGGGCTGTAGCTTCCACATCTGGCCTTCTGGAGACTGTGTGTAGTTCAGAAGCTGGACCAGATGAGCATCAGTGCCCACTGCCTTTGTTAGACTAGCGCCCCAACAAAAGCAGACTGCTTTCTAGCATCACTAAGACTGCTACAGAGGTTTTTTCATATAAAACTTCTGCTTGCAGTGATCCAGAGGCATCTTGAAAGTGATCACAGTGTTCTGCAATAATTTAAGGTGGCTGCCACCCTTCCCTCTAAAATCTGGTGGCTTGTGATACTCTCAGGCACTGTAGTACAAAGGTACTCCAAGCACGGCACAAGATGTATTTGAGGTGACCAACCTTGGCTTCAGAATCCAGGTTTGCAGGATCAGCTGGAATACTGAGTTCCACGGTTCGGGTTTCTACAGCAACTACTCCCACAGGTATTCCCCCTAACCTGGGGGTGAGGAGGGAGAGACAAGCCACACAGGAACACAATGCATGTTACTATAATAATGAGGCATTTTTTATTCATACACAAACATTGAGGGAAAACTGGAAGCAGACAGCAGGGGTGAGTTTGCTGCTTCTAGGGGTTAAATGTGAGACTTCTGGGGGTTGGTCTTTATTTCACAAATATGAAGGAAAGTCCCTTCACACTCACTCATATTCTAAAATGCCCAACAGGACAAATTCAAACTGAATGCTGTATTAGGGGAGCCTCAACAGCCTAGTGCAATGTCTACTTCTGTGGTTGTGAAATGAAACTTCCCAGTTTGCTGTTAATCAGCTCTTTGATGGTGGGACAAAGCCTGAAACTGCTGGTCTTATGGGATAGAGCTATGGTAGTTAAGAAAAAACCACTGCCCTTCCTTCAGTGGAAAAAAACAGAGACAAAAATATTTAGTAATAATCTTGGTGAATTCTAAATCAGAATCAGATACTTAATTTGAAAGCTATGTTAAGATTCAGAAGTTTGAAGCTTCTGCCTATATATTCAGTAATAATCTTCCATATCGGTCCTCATTAAGATTTCCTAGAAGTAATCAGAGATGAAGGGAATAAGGAAGAGAAACCAAGAGGGCGATGCCAAGTGTAAAGTAAATCCTTTACTCTGGAAAATGTGACTATCTTTATTCTGTCAGTTGCTTTCCTCTGGGCTGGGCTGGGCTGTGTTATACTCTCATTCCCTACATTGTGTCTGTAACAAACTTTTCCATGAAGGATGGTCTTTAGCTATTACATCAACTACTGGAAATGGATTCTTTCCATCACAAGAGATCTAACTGGAGCTGAGTGGAGACCACCCACCACCCTCTTGTCACTTGCCTGCACTGAATCAGAATCAAAAGCTCTCTAGACAACCAGACAACGAGCAGGATGTACACAGGAGGGTTCAGAAATATTTCTGTTCACAATGATTAACACTCCAACAAGAAACTTGTAATTGCAAAAGCCACCCTAAATCGGGAACTTATAACTTATATATTAGGGCCCATGTGACCTAATAAAGAACATCTTTATCCGAGTATTACAGTTATTTATTGAAGTTGAAAACAGCTCAGAACAACTTCTGTTTTCTATTATACTTCATATAAATTTTATCAGGCTAGCACATGAAGATGCTACATCTTGTTTTATAGTGTGTCCCTGGACAAGGTGCCATGGAATAATAAAAGACAATTTACAGCCAATAGCACACATATTCCAAACATACATACCAAAGATGAGTTTTGGCAGCACTTACAGTAACAATCCCAGAAGAATACATTTATATTTATTTCTTGAAATGCCACTGCCTTTGAAAGAAGCTAGCTCCATTTGTTTTATATACTTCTGAGCATGTGTATGTGTTTGGAGTAAGAAGCCCAGAACTCATCAGATGGAAAGAAAGGAAAAAGTCAGAGTGAGTGTTGTAATAAACAATAGCTGAGCTAACCAAAGTCAAGCTCGACTGGTCTTGGTTGCAGAGTAATCCCTATTCTAATCTTAAGGGTAAAACATTGTTCTCTCATATCCCACAGGAAGGTCTTAACAACCCTAGCAAAAAGTTCGACTTTGGAAAGCTTAAAGACTGTCATGTATTTTATATACAGGAAAAGTGAAACAGAATAAACAAAAACATTGATTCTCATATAACATGAGACCCTGTAACTAGCTGTATGTTCCACTTCCTCAGCAGGAATTTTACCAACACAAAGTAATTCTCATAGGGATGCTGTAGCTAGGGGTGAGAGAAAGGACCTGACACTTGAAAGAAAATGAGCAGCTAGTTTCCGAATTCCTGTCTCAGATGACTCCTATTCAGTGTCACAGTGGAAGGCCCTGTCTGTGGATTTGCCATCTGATGGCTCCTTGTCACTGGCTGCATGAAGCATGCTGACCTGATGTACTGAGAGAACCACAAAGCCTAGAATTATTTTCAAGGCTAGCATCTAAATCTCAAGCCAGTGTGGCATGTTGGAGAATCTTGAGCAGGTGCCTCTTTTCACCAAGATAAGAAAAACTGATTGTCCCCTGGAGGAAGGTGAGCCCCTGATTCAGGTCTCTCAGGCAGCAGGTCTCTCCTGCAGCGTGTCTGCAGCACAGACCTAGATTAAGATCAGCCTTGGCAGGTGCTCGTTATAGCAAGCACGACAGATTATTTTGCACAGAGCTTGCTGTTGAGTGAAGCACTTCTTAGAGTGGGTATTAAAATTTAATAAAAACTTCAATTTCCCACTTGAAAAATATGGGTATCCAAGCAACCTATGCCAGCTTATTTTACTCACTCCTGTTTCAGATTAAAAAAATTTTTTTTCAACTCAAATCTGATTCTATTCTAATACAATGCAGTATTATAAGTCATTTCAGTAGTCATGATGTCAGAAAGAGACTCCTCTCAGGGTACACAAAAAATCATGTGGTGCCTGCTCCTGAGAGAAAGCGGTCTTGGGGGGGGGGCTTGATTGGTGATGGCTATTGTAGTGCAGCTTTGTGGGTCCCAAAGAGTTTCTCTTGCAGAAGTATAAAAAGGAAATACTGTCAAAATCAGCCTTCAGATTAAGTACATCATTAGAATGACACACTGGACAGCTACAGGGACCAGCAGACTACCTTGGCTATGGCTACCATCTAATACTTTTAGAAAACCCAGACAACGCTTCAGTGGTAAACGCTATGACCGTTTCTTCCCTAATTTTACATCGGAAGAAAAAGTTTTCAAAACAAAAGAGGTCTTACCTGGCTCTACCAACCACCACAGTCTGTGCCCAAGGTTGCATAATCTCTGAGAAAGATCCATAGTCAAAAAATCCACTCAACCATTGGCCTTTCTGGGCTGTGAAGGAAAAGGGGTGGGGTGGGAAGGAAACGAAGAGCATGAAGACAGTCTACCTGCTGACATCGCACTGGGATGATGAGTTTAAGGTGGGATTTGGGAACTTATTTTGAGGAGTTTGTTGTTTCTAACCATATTATAACAGATGGAAGCATTAAACAACTGAGTATTCATCTGCCTTCAAAAATCATTCTCTATTTCATTTGCTAGTCTGCATGTCATTTATCAGCAAAAGCATCATTTATTGTTAAACGATGGGGTTCAGCTAGCAGAGAGTTTGTGTGCTTTTAAATAAATAGCTTGGCTTTTTTCAAGACACCACAAACATTTGTCAAGAGGCAGCCAAGTCATTAAAGATGTTTTTAAAATGCTTATTTCTATTTTAGAACTTGATTGACAGTTTTGTTTGATTTCACTGATTTTCTTTTAATGGGAAGATGAAAACATAAGTATTAATGATTAGATGAAGACTCAAACTTAAGGTAAATAAGAGATTCAGTCTCTCTGCCAGAAATGCAATAATACAGATTCACTTTATTTATGGTTGACAAAGTATAGTCCTTCTACATGAAGGGCCATGACGACACACCCATGACAGAACAGAAACATAATGGTTAAGATATGTACACTTAAAAAAAAAAGATACACACACTTAATAACATCACTTCCCTTCTTCATCTAGCTCCATATACTGGCAAGGCATGTAACTTTCACTACCTTAGTTTAAGATAAAACTTTTGTCTCACAGGCTCATAAATGTTTGACCAAGAGCCCATAAAGGCTTCTGCAAATAACTGTTTTCTTGTTTGCCCTCTCAGCTCACAGTTTCTCAGTGATTCTTCTAATTTGAACATGGCCCTCCACCCCCAAAACCTAAAGTCCAAAACCAATTAAAAGTGGAGATCTGAGCAAGCTAACCTCTGCTGACTTAAACAGGACGGAGAGTGTTTTATCAAGACTAAACTTGTAATTACTGTGTTCTACATTCCTTGCCTCTATGGCCCCAGTGTAAAATGTGATCATCCATTTCAAAATTATCTCCCTATCGTGAGCCCAAAGCCGATCGTTTAGATTCTGGTCTCGTGTTTGGCGTCAGTTTGAAGAATATCACGGCACTATCTCCTCTAATAAATGACTTTAACTTTTCACCTAGAAGATATCTGCTTTAACTTATCATAGGGAATCATCTGCTTTCTTTAACGCTTCCACTAAATTAAAATCTGAAGTCACTCGATTTGGGAGCGAGTGTTAGCTGCACCTAGACAGCAGGATGAATTACTAGAGAGTCAATGAAAATATATTATCCAAAACACTAGAAAACTTAGCTTATCACAAATTTCATTTTATTCTGTATGTCTTATTAATAATGACCCAGATAATGCCCACTTCCACATGTACTTCTGTTTACCTTATAAAACAAAGGTGTTATGCTTTTTGAGACAATCTTATACAGGCTAGACTTGAACTTGCAATCCTCCTGCTTCGTCCTCTTAAGTGCTGAATTAAAAGCATATACCATTATGCTTTGCAAAGGGCCCAAATTCTGGTTAAGGTTCTAAACCAAACTGGTTCTAGTTTCATCAAGACACTGAAATTTTAACTTTATATGCCTGGGTCATTTTATGATATTTACTTTGATAATGATGATTTGGAACTACAGAATTAATTTCAAAATCAGAACGTTAACTTGTTTCAAAACACTGGGTTGCAGGTTAGAAGGATAGCTAAGTGTTAGAATTCTTGCCTGGTATGCCTAAGACTCTGGGTTCAGTTTCCAGTTCCCCCACAACAAAACTGCCCTGTCTTACATGGTGATTGAGGAGGAAGGGACCATTGGTTATGCTAGCTGGACTTGATGGTCCTACAAGGAAGGCCACTCACTCTAGCTCAGGGTATACCTAGATGTCACTGAGGTGCTTCCCTATATTTCCCAGGAGAATACCCACTGAGCTTTGCTCTGAATTTAGATAAGACCCACTTAATTCCCAGAAAAGTCCTGGGTTTTTAAGGCCAATCACTATGTCAGACTTATGGTTCTCACCAACATCATGTATAAAAATAAGAAGAAAAGATGACTTTGGTGATTTTTCTATCTATGTAAGAAAAAGCAATTTTAATAAGGTTAATAAGAGAAGACATAGAAAAAAAGAGTTATGGCTATAAATTAAAGTGTGGTTATAAATTAAAACTAACAGAATTCTCTTAATTTTTCTAGAATATCTACAATTAGACATCAAGATGAAGCATCAGCATTAAAGTAGTAGAGTGGGACCTTGCAAAAATAAGATTATATATATGGAAGTGCTTTTACATCAGACTCTACCTTGAGTGGTCTCTACTATATCTTCTTTATGAATAAGGAAGACTTATTATAGCAGAATCACAATTATCCTTAAATTTAACAAACTTTTAAACAGTTTAAAAATTTTTTTACTTTATATGTACAGGTGTTTTACCGGAGTGTATGTCTGTGCACCAGTGCATGCTTGGTACCCAAGGGAAGACAGAACAGGGAGTCTGATTCCCTTGGGTCTGGAGTTACAGGAGGTTTGAACCACCATGTAGGTGTTGGAGATTGAACCTCTGGAAGTGGAGCCAGTGCTCTTAACTGCTAAACCACCTCTCCAACCCCCTACAATTAATTTTTTATTTTAATATGTACAGTATTTTGCCCACATGTGTGTCTGTATGCCAGGTGTGTATCTGGTGCTCAGGGAGGCCAGAAAAGCAAGCTGATTCCCCTGCAATGGGAGTTATAGATGGTTGTGGGCTGCACCGTGGTTTCTGGGAATTGAACCCATGTCTGGAAAAGCAGCCAGTGATCTTAATTGCTGAACAATCTCTCCAGCCCCCGAAACCCATTCTTTTATGTATAGTATTTTAAAAATAAATAGTAACAATAAACACATGACATAGGACAAACACTTCCTAACACCATTTGGTCAAAATAGGGGTTGGGTACAGGGGTGGTTCATGCCTGGAATCTTATCAGTTGGCAGACTCAAGCAAAAAATTTAAATAAAAGCCAATTTGGGCTACATAACAAGTTCCAGGCCAACTGGGGCTACAAACTGAAACCTTATCTCAACAAAAAACAAAGTAAAACAGGCCACTTGGGGTTTTACAAAAGGAGATTTTCTACAACTGCCAAGTGGATTGATATAAATTTAGATACATAGAGATATTCATTTTTTCTGCAGTGTGTAAGTGTGTGTATGTGTAGGTATGTAGTGTTTTGTGGCATGTGAGGAAAAGAGGACACCTTAGATGTCATCATCACTCAGGTGCCATCTACTGGCCTGGAACTATAGTACACAAGTGGGATGGCCCTGAGGATCCACTGATCCATCTGTGTTGTCCAAGTCACCTCCACCCCACTCCCACCCCCAACCTCCGCCCAACGCTGAGACTACAAGCACATGCTACCATGCCCAGCTTTTGAAAATGAAGGTTCTAGTGATAGAACTCCAGATTTAGAAAAGCATTTTACTATCAGTTGTACTGTTGTAACCAGTATCATAAGAAGAATATGAGGGTGGTAGTCAGCAAAAGTTTGCTCAGAAGAGTAGAGCTTAATTCTACATTTAGGGTTTAGAGACATTTTCTCAAGACTACTCCATTAATCTGTCTTCTCCCACCATTTGTTTTGGAAACATGGTTTAACTATGCATCTAATGCTATCTGAATCACTATGTAGCCCAAGCTGGCTTTATACTGCTGGTGATCCTTGTGCCTCATCCTCCTAAGTGCTAAGACTGTAGGCATGCACACTTACAGCCGACTCAATGCTCTTTTTAGACACTAGTTGGCCAGAGTCTGGTCCTTAGCCATGGATGTAGCTCAGTGATAAAGTGCTTACCTAGCACAAATGAGGCTCTGGGTTTGATTCCCCAGAATCCCCAAGACCACCCTAACAAAAAGAATTCCTAGTCCTTTAAAACTGTGATTTTATCACTTATATCAAATTAAGCCTTTTAACCCACTAAGTTCCTTAGTAAAAGAAGGTATGAATTAGTGGCTACACCAGCTATGACTAAATGAGTGAATGATAAAGCTCACTTTTTTCCTGTTTGCTCACAAAGATTTTGTTTTTTTACATTTTCTTCATATATTTTCTTTATTTCTAGATATTCAGCAGCAATTTCTTAGTAATAGGCTTTTGTGCTGGGGTTGGACAGTGACTAGCTAGAGCTCGATGGCCAGAATAACATGAGGTCCTTAAACATATACGTACTTGGGTGAGGACGGCCTGCCAGCATCCACCGAGGATCATATGGGGCCTTTGTGGGAACAAACTCGATGATTCTATCTATAGGATCCTTGGAATTCAGGAGAGGAACTGAACTATGCACGCTCTAAAGAAAGATCGGAAGAGAAAGATTACACCCATCAGCAATGTCAGTTTCATACCTCAACTCAGTTCAACAGCTCCAAAGGCAGCAAGGCCTACTACAGAACTGCACCCATTGGTCCTGGTCATCAAAGCTGAAGCATACATTATGTGTCAAGGAACATGCACAGTTCCCAGTTCTCATTTAAGAGCCTGACACACAGTGGTGCATTGTGACCTGATTCACTGTGCCTTGCTCTTTGGGAAGCAAGCTCCTGGAGCACAAATGGCTACTACAGGAAGGAAACTCATAGCGATGAGGAAGTCTTAGTATTTGGGGATGTGAACATATATATGCCATGAACGTATCTGTTGCTAGAAAACAGTGGGGCTTAGTGAGATCCAAAGGTATTCTGAAGGTAGAAGGTAAAAAAACAGCTTCAAGAAAAAGAAATATACAGGTTTCAGAGAAATACTTCATTAAAAATTGTTCAATGGGGTATATCAAACACATTAAGCTGTGGCAGAAATGGAGGGAAGGGCTCACCTTGGGCATGTATGACAGCCATTGTAAGACTGTGAAAACTCCCTCAAAGTCATCACAAACAGTGCAGTGGGTGACCCCGTTGTTGTGCATGATCTGGATGCCCCCAAGCTGATTGTTGGAGGTATACACTTCCCGACCAAGGACCTAGACAAACAAGTAAGTAAAAAGACATTTGTTTCTACAGATATAACAATGTATATTCTTTCCTAATTCTCACTAAAATGTGTTTTTTTTTTTCTTTCCTCCACCAGACAAAACCAAACCCATTTTCTGTGCCCTGTTCAGAGGGATCTCTTTTCTTAAAACACAAAAAAAGATCTTCAACAATTACATACACTGTTGCAGTTCTAAACCATCAAGCTCTTCCTTTCTAGAAGCCACCACAGACACGTGCAGAGGACTTTAACGCTGAGCTGAACTTATGGTAGGTAGGCTGGGACCCTGGGGCACTGACTACATCTTCATATACAGGTCTGGTAGAGTTATACATGTACACACACACACACACACACACACACACACACACACAGAGTGTATGTTAAAGAAATGCTATGGGGTTGATGCCTTGTTTTTCTAAAGGATTAGCTTTTTCCTTACATCTGATTTTTAAAGTTGGCATACTATCTCCCTCCCCTATCACTAAATGAGACAAAATCCTGAAGCAGTTCATGACACACAACAAACCCCTAAGACTCCAGTTTCTTTGTGTGCTGGGTGTGAGGCTGTGATTTATTTCCCAAGCCTGTTTCCCTCTGAGGCCTCACCCCAGTGTCTCTGGAGGACTTTACCCTTGTCAGGCTGGGGGCACTTGCAAATGGAAACTACAAAGTTTCCTTTAAAGAAGAAAAAAGAAAGAAAAAATATTCTTGGACTTGGAAATTGTAGGGTTTCATTTCTTTCTGAAGATTGGTTAATAATTTCTTCCAAGGAGGGAGGTTTTCTGACCCAGCAGATGGAAGTCAGGCGGTCTGATCACTGACTATTGCAAACTGCTGAGCGGGTAGTAATTGCCAGTCACCTAGGTAGCCCTGGAGAGCGCTACACAGTTGTAGTGTGCTCACTGTATGTTCTCTTTCTGTTCACTCCCTTCTCTTTTAAAAAACAACAACATAAACTTTTTTTCTTACTAACTTTTATTCATTTTAGCCTCTTGGGAGAACCTAAACAAATTAAGGGCCAACAAACTCTGCCTATGTATTTTCAATTGGCCCTTTCTTATTAGCAGCTTGGAAGGGTTCCTCTGCATGTTGGGTCAGCCCCCTACATCAAGACCTTCCAAAGACTGAGCAAGTTGGTGACCAAAATAATAACCTCACTGTGATCCTGCTGGCCTTGGTACCATTTAACTTCAGCTAGGAAAGGCATAGTGAGTTTTCTGAAAAGAATATGGAGAGCAAAATTGCTCTCCGATTACTGCTTTCCTTGATAAGAAAGCACAGGGAACAAGCCTTTCCAGGCAGCCCTAAGCCAAGTAACATGCTGGCAGTTCCTTTGAGGGAGCCAGCGAACAGGGGAGACCATATCTGACCAGTGGGCTGCCATCCTCCTCTCAGTCTGTCTTTAATCTTAGTCCAGGCACTGCAGCTCTTTTCTCATTCTCCTGCTGTCTCTTTCCATTTGCCCTCTCTCTGACTGATACACTGATCTCTCGGTCACTTGGCTTTCTGCTCCACTGAATCCATATTACTAATAACACCTCCGCCACGGCCAGTTTACCTCATGAAGGCAAGAGCACATCATTACAAAATAAACTCATAACTTTGACATTCTAGCAAATACATGCCGTTTGTTATTTTTATGGCTTTAGTCTTTCTAACAGGCAGAGGGCATTACATACCTGTTTCATTTATATCTTTAAGCGTGCGTGCACACATATTCTTGCACATGCACCAGGAAACAAAACAGAACAAAAAACCAAACCAATACAAATTTCTAAAGCAGTCAGTTGATAGGGGACTCTGGTGGAGGCAGAAGGTCCGTCATTCAGGGAGGCCATGCTCTGATCCGACTCTGGTTTTATGGCTGTCATAAACCCGATGGCCCACAACTGGTCCTTCTGGGACAGACTGCTTCTCTGCTAGAAGTCATTCAGTGTGATCAGCAGTATTTTTAATTATTAAAATAAAATTGGAAAGGAGAAATGAAATAAAAAGGAGACACTGTGCTGACCCTGAATATCTGATATTCACAATTTATGTCATGAGCCAGATATTCCCTGTTGCATAGGAAAGAGGTATTTTTTGTTTAGAAACATTTATTTTGGTCCAACTTCTAATACTTAATGATGTCTAACTACAAGAACATTGGGCAGTTATGAAACTAGCAATGAGCCAATGAAGGACCAAGCTCAGACAAAGGAACCTAAGCCAATCAAGAACAGCTGCGTTAAGTGCATCATCTTAAATGTCTTTACCCTCTTTTCAGTGAATTGAGGAGGGCATCCAGAACCAGGCAACTCCCAGAGAGGTTCAGCCACTTACTATACTAATTGTTAATTTTTAATTCTACACTAATTGTTATTTTGAACCCGGCACACAATTCTTTGAGCCCCAATTCTATACTTTCAAAGTAGGAGCAAGATTCAGTAACTTAGTACATCTTTTCACTTAAGCTCTGATGCTTTAGAAATGTTTGGGAAAGCAGCATTTCTACATTTCTTTTCCTCTGAGTTCCAAAGAAACCCTAGAGCTCACCACAACTGTACTAACAAATGCTTACTACCTGAGAAAATTCATTTAATTTATTAATAAAAGAGAAATCATAGGACAGACTAACAGAGCATCCAAAGAACCCTGTCTGATCAGTGTTAGCTTTGGGAAATAGGGGTGGGGTAGATATGGAAACATAGAAATGAAGCCCTTCCTTAACTACAAACAAACAGCAACAATCATAGTTACTCAAAAATCAAAAGAAAAGCGTACCCTTGGTTATCATCAGCTGCCTGTACGTTTGGAGTATGTGCCAGTGAGATGAGAGCTCTCATAATAGCTACTGATTTGAAGGGGTCATTGCTGACTCAAGTGGTTTTAATGATTTCAGAATACTTACAACGAAAGCTCCAACCAAGGAAGCAAAATCTGAGCTAGGACAGATTCTATTCTGCCCAACTCTGAAATGATTATGCAGGGATAGACACAAAAGTCCTAGCTGGCAACTAAAAAATAAAAAGCACCCACAAGAAATCACTGTTTTTCTCAATATGTAGGCCTACAACCCTTGAGAAAAAGCTGTGGGTCAACAGTACTCTGTCATCATATTTTCATCAAGTAAGTAGGCTTCATTTATCACTCATTTAAACTTTGACAGAGGCATATCTGTATTAGTCAAATCCTTGCAATGTTTTTGGTTTTTGAATCATTCCCCTTGCATTTTCTACTACATGATATAATCTTCTAATTTATTTGTCTAACAAGCATCTAAACCACCATTGAACACAAGAGACATTCAAAAGGGCATTCCTGAGACCACCTTTGTCCTCTAGTTCTAAGTGGCCAAAGCAGTTCTATGAAATAAGAAAAGCACCATTCCAGGGTCCTTTGCTTAGGAGTGCCAGGCCACAGAACCAAAAGTTTAAATCTGAGAGCAAAGAGGATCTTTATCCAGTCTTGCTATATACCTAAGCTTCACTGAATGCTCCACTTATTGTAGCTGGCAGACCTACAAATTAAAGTATCTCATGAAAGTCAGTGATTAGCAGAGATGCAGTTGTTAAAGGTTTCACCAACGGTGCTATAGAGCCTGCAGAAATGCTGAGATGCCTAAGAGCTATAAACGAATGCAGTCAGACATTCAAAGGCTGCTGTTGCTGCTGCTGCTGCTGCTGCTTATCCAGAGACACTGCAGACAGCTCAGGTTTACCACAGCTGACAGGCAATGAAAACAGTCTAATATACCGCCTGCTCTCACCCTTAAATCCCTTTTTGGAGATCAAGATAAACACATTCTTCCTTTTCCCAGTGCTCCAGACGTTTGACTGAAGTGGCAGAGCACTGTGAGGGTTTGTGCAAATGAAATCACTATGTAATACTGAATCTGTATAGTATTTACTTGTCAGGATATGTGTCAGTAGAGGTATTGAGATTTCCAAGTTTCACTGATGCAACTTGTCTCAATTTTTAAAATATTGCTTTTATCATATTATTTTAGGGACCTTTAGAGTTGTATGCAAACATCTGCAATCATGTGATAATATGGAAAATAATGATGGTGCATATCAATTAATAATAAAAAAGAAATCTGTGTGTTTCTTCCCTTTTTAATAATCTTTGGAGAGTCAGGGCATTTACTATTTTAGCAGGGAGCACAAAATTCCTCCAAACCTGACAATCAGGCTACACAAGTGGAGTCCTTGATGCAATCTTCTCATGGTATTTCCATTTCCCAGAAGGTAAATTTACTGAGCAATCATCATCACTGGATGTCATGCATGATTCTAGGTATTAAATCCACTCTGGGATGCTATTGATAAAGGATTGGGGAGGGCAGAAAGACATGAGCAAAAGCAGATAGGAGTAGGGAAAAAGTGGTTAACAGGGACAAAAGAGAGGGAGGATGAAATAGAAGGAGCAAAGGAGAGAAAGGGGGAAGGGGAAAAAATGGTAACAATAAATCTATTCAGTGCTGTTAGCATCCTCCTTGACCTGAGAGAACTACATTTTTAAAAGCTGACAAGTAATTCAATCTCCAATTAACGATTCTAAGTGATGCTGCACATATTATTGTGTAAATGTTTCTCCAGATATATATCAATGGATGAATGGAATTAAATTTCCTGGGAGCAAGAGAAAATACCTCTGTGACCAAAAATATTTGGATGTTACAAAATACATAGCTAAAGGGTTACACTTCTTTCTATAACTCTGCTGTCACTGCTAGTGCTGGCAAACTGGAGAGCCAGCGGGTAGCTGGTGGGTTAGGCTTGGGGCCAGAGAAGAAGCTCAATGATACACATTGTTGGGTAGTGGGGCTGATTTGAACCATAGTTTGAGTCAAGATAATCCCCTTGCAAGCCTCAAAACTCTTTCAATAAGAAACAAATTCTGATGTGATTGAGTTTGCTGAAGAGCAAACTTGGGCAAAGAGATTTGCTACCAGTGGCAAGAAAATAATTTGATTTTGTTTTAAATCTACTTTAAAACAAATGTCTTGCTATGTATCCCATGCTGGCCTCAAACTGAGCATCTTGTCCTGGCTTCCTTAGGGTAGGTATATGCCATCATTCTCTAACAGGAAAGTATTTAGCTACAAGGACATTGAGATACAGACCAGAAAAAATATTGCAAGACCTCTGCTTATTGAGAACACAAGCACAAACTCACCAGCAGGACAATGAGGATTTGAAGGTGGAGTGGGTAAGAGACAGAGACTGAATTATAATGAAAAGGGATAGAGAAGTTTGCTTGTCAAATGTGAGAGAAAAGGCATAGGCTTCCGGATAGAAAGCTGACTGCCAAAAGAAATCACTTATCCCAGGGATCCATCAACTAACTACTCATTTAGCTAGAGACCTGAAAGTACTGACAACAAATCAATTCTAAATATGGAAATACTTAGTATTTTAAGTAAGTCTAGTTTAGAGTCAGGTGAGGTGACTCATGCCTGTGATCCCAGTCCTTGGGAACTGGAGGTAGGAGAATCTGGAGTTGGTGGCCAGTTTCAATTACACAAGGTCCTGTCTCAAAAGAAAACCAAGGGGGTGGGGAATAATTGACGTTTAATTTACATGTAACGAAAGTGTCCATTTATGGTGTAAAATTCTATGACATTGACTGCGGTGATATTTTGTTTGTGCTTTAACAAATAAAGCTTGCCTGAAGATCAGAGTGTGGAGCTAGTCACACTAGCTAGCCATAGAGTCCAGGCAGTGGTGGCGCACACCTTGAATCCAAGCACTAGGGAGGTGGACACAGGAAGTGATATGGCTGGGCAGAGAGGAATATAAGGCAGGAGGAGACTGAAGCGCAGCATTCACTCTGAGGTTTCATAGAGACAGAATTTAATCTGAGGATTCCTAGAGACAGGATTGCCCATTAGGTCTGAATACTAGTAGAGGTAAGAACTAGTGGCTTCTATGATCTTTCAGCATTTATCCCTATAGCTGACTTGGAGTTTTTATTATTAAGAACAATTAGAATTCACACAACAATTGGCAAACATAAATACTGAGACAAAACCAGTACCACAATGACATGGGATCATGTCTACCATCATGCTCCCTAGTGCCCTCTGCCTACTCCTAACAACCACTGACTTCATTTCTGCTCTGCTTGCTTTGCCTTTTATTTATGGCACATAAACAGATTGAGAGTGTGCAGCATTCGGAACCTAGCTTCTTATGGGTATCATAATGAATGCATCATATTCATTCATACAGTCCAAGTGTAGGCAGCTCCTTTTCACAGCTGGGCACCACAACTCATTTGTTTGTCGGTTTGGTAGGCATCTAGATTGTTGTCAGTTTGAGGAGAGATTATAAAGAAAGCTGTCACAAACGTTTGGAGACAGTTAACTTTTGGATTGAATGGTAAGTGTATAGCTAAGTTAATAAAAGAAACAAAACACAATTTCAAAGTAGCAATACCATTTTGCATTTCTTTCAATAGTGTACAGAGTTCTAGCTATCCTAATCTTCATCAGTATTTGGAATTTGTCAGTTAAACATTTAAAAAAATTGCTTTTGGGGGGGGGGAATGTAGTTCAGTGGTAGAGCACTTATTGAGCATCTTTCAGGCTTAGGGTTTGGTGCCCATCACCATAAACAAACAACAAAAAGCTGCTATCAATTATGGGAAAAAAAACCATAATGCTGTAAAACTTGGATTTAATTTCCCAAATGTGTGGTGACAAACACAATTTCATGTACTTATTTTCCATCCTCACAGAGAGTCTACTCAAATTTCTTGCCCATGTATTTAACTATTAGGTTGTTTTCTTATTGAGTTCTGAGAATTCTTTGTATATTCTGGATTATGTCTCTTATCAAACATGTTTTCCACAGATATTCCTGTAAATGAGAAGTTTATTTTAAATACCATGACATCAGGAATCATGATATCTCTACAGCATAAGAGCAACTTTACAGAAAACAGAAATGCAATGAATGTATGCCACAATTCCAAGAACCACATAGAAACTCAACACTGACAAATTTGAGCAAGTTGAGCTACTAGAAACAGAAGTCTTATGCTATAATGTGTAGTATAAAAGGGAAGCAAGTGATTTGTTCCTTTTTGCTCTCCTTGGTACAGGTGCTTGGTAATGTTTGTGAGCTGTTACTGGTTCCTACCTTGTCCTTTAACATTTATTGTTTTTTGGTGTGTGTGTGTGTGTGTGTGTGTGTGTGTGTGTGTGTGTGCGCGCGCGCGCGTGCGTGAAAAGAAACCTGTTGGAGTCAGTGCTCTCCTTTCATCATGTAGGATTGGGGATGGAAATCAGTTCCTTAGACTTGGCATCAAGTACCCTTACCAGCTGAGCCATCCCTCTAGACCTCTTCAAAAACATCTCTACATGGGCTAGTATTAAATCAGTAACTCTAGTCATATATTATCAGGGCTGCTCTAAGTTGTATAAACTTGCTTTATTGAGAAAAGATATCTTATCAATGAGTCAGGTAGAAAATGAAGGTATCCAAAGGTTGATTACCTGTTAAGATGGCCTATCATGATATTTGCATCTTATGTTATTGACTAAACTGGGGTGAATTCTTCCCCTTGATAACACTGGTCTTTCACTTTTTCAGATATGCATGCTATTTTAAAGGATTTAAATCCTCGGCATCAAGACATCATTAAAATTAGGAATTGGTCAAGACTCAAGCACAAGAACAAGAAGCTCAGGCATGGTAATCTGGAGTTCAATCTAAAAAGCTCTTCAAGCTTCTCTCATGATTCACCACTCCTGCCTGTGTACATTAGCTGATTAGACTGTGTGGTGATGGCCACTCTGAAGGAAAGGGGACATAGATTTGGATCCATGCACAGGGGACATCTCCTAGAATGATGAACAGCCGGGAGTCAGATTTCTAAACAGTCTCGAGTCCCGAGTCTTTATCATATTCACACAGTAGTCCGTGCACAGCAAGGGCTCAGGTCTGTCTTCCTTAGAAAAGACTGGAGTCCCTGCATTTCTAATCTACCAACATGTGCAGTTCTTGCACTTTTAATTTATGGGCATTGGGGGGCACCTCTGACTTGGGAACATATTGGCTTGGTCTAATGCTTGGAGATTATTAAACTTGGAGCTGTGTTCCACTATCAGGTGTACAGATCTTTTATTTAGAAGATATGGTGCTCTAAATGCACAAAGAGCTCCCTGTCACCTTCACATTAAAGCCCCTAGTGCCTGGTAAATGGAATTATATAGCTGTCATCTCCTTTCCCCAAAGTTTTAAGAGTACAATGGGCTCATTTTTTCACACTCCATCCCAGCTTCAGAACTAAGAGACCTACTTTGTATTGATTTAAGGTCTCAGAAATAAATAAACCTGCTTCACTGCTGTGATTCACAACAAATTCATGATACACTATTGCATGATATATTTCAAGCTCTGGCTCCAGCTCTCTTTTTCCTCTGGTGAGTGATGGGGGAGGTGGGAGGTAGCAGGGAGCTGCAAAGCTGACAGCCTGATGGTTATTGGAGATGGCTGAGGACTGCAAATCCAAGAGGAGACACTATTGGAGGAATACAGGATTTTTAACAGTGAGGCGAGGGTGAGAAGCTAATTTACTTGATTTCCAGGCTGGGGTTGGGAAAGAAGAAAGGTTGAAGAGAGAGGAGAGGGCTAACAGGGTAGTAAGCTTCAAGTGAAGAATAATCTGAAATAGAGCTATGAATATGTATAGAAAGAGAAAAGTGAAGAAAACATACCAAACAACGGTGTAATGAAAGGATGATTAGAGAAATAAGGAGCTGAGGACAAGGTTCTGCTTAAGAGGATCATGTTCACAAACCTAAGTGGGCACTTAGCTTGAGTTTAGGGGAAATGCTTTACTAGCAGCAGGAAATGAAGAGACCCTTTTGAACTGCAGAATGTATGAAGTAGAGACTTTTCTTCATTTCACACTCAAAAGACACCCCCGAATCTTGGAAGGTAAAATGGTTATCCTGGGGATGGGGTAGAGATACATCAGAGGTTCACATATATAAGATGATTTAGAGATTGCATTCTGAAGTGAGGGTATAAATTCTGGCAGGTTAGTTTTTGTTTGTGTACTCTCAAGGCTTTTTGTGCCTTCAAACTATGACAGTTTTACTAATTCTACTAAACACTGTACTCAAAGTATTTTAGCTATTATTCCTAAAGGACTATCCCCTAGCCCTAAGTATGACTTTTGACAATGTAGCTGATAACAAAACAGAAGGAAACTGGGCCCCCAAACTTCTGCATGACACTGCAGGAGATCCCTGAGTCTCTGCGACACAATTAACTTTTAACTGTTTTCCTTCTCTCCAGGGTCTCACCACATAGCTCTGGCTGTCCTGGAATTCACTACTTACCAAGATGACCTCAAATTCAAAAAGATTCAGCTGCCTCTGCTGGGATTAAAGACATGAACCACTATGCCCTTCAAGATAAATTAATTATGTAATTTTACTATTATATACCATAATATGTAATTTTTTTAAAAAAATTCCACTCTTATAACCCATTCTTTCTGTTCTAGCCTAACATAGTTCCCTATTTCCAGACCAACACACATCTTCATAGCATTAGAATATTATCAATTAAAAGGAATTTAAGAGCTCTTTTGGACTTCCATCTTAAGGTAAACAATATATTATATGCTTCCCATTTTTTATTGTTGTTGCTTGTTTATTTTCACAACATGGTTTCTCTGTGTAGCCCTGGCTGTCCTGGAACTCACTCAGTAGACCAGGCTGCCTCGAACTCAAAGATCCGCCTGCTTCTGTCTTCCAAGTACTGGAATTAGAGGTATGCACCATCACTGCCAGTTTAAGCTTTCCATTTTACACAAAGGACTAAAGTCCAAAGTTGCTTGTACAATGTAGACTGAGCAAAAGCCTTTTTTTTTTTTTTTTTGGTTAAAGGTTTAGTTAAAGGTGTGTTGGTTAGTTTTTGACAACTTGACATAAACTAGATTCTCCTGAGAAGAGGAAATCTCAGTTGAAGAACTGCCTCCATCAAATTGGCCTGTGGGGATGTGTGTGTGGAGAAATTTTGTTGATTAATGACTGCTGTGTCAGGGCCCAGCAAACTGTGGGCAGTGCCACCATTGGACAGGTAGTTGTACATTGGACTGCACTGTACAAGAGAGCAGACTGAACAACCTATAGGGAACAAGCCAGTTAGCAGTTTTCTGTCCAGAGTTCTGCCACTGCTTCTGCTTGAGTTCCTACCTGACTTTCCTCAATGATGAACTGTGATCAGAACATATAAGTCAAATAAACCCTTTTCTCCCTAAGTAGCTTTGGCCATGGCGTTTCCCACAGAAACAAAAAGTAAATGAGAACATTCTAGAACTCCAAAAACTTTTAGCACATTTCTGCTATGTTTGTCAATGTGAGCATTCCTACATCTGTTTTCAGGGTCCCAAAGCAGAGATGCAGGCTTTTCTCTCTATCTAGAAACTCTGTACTTGAACTTGTTTTCCCAAGTCGTTAGTATTGGGGCCATTATAGAAACATGGGGCACTCTTAGATAGTCAGAGGCAACTTTTGTAATAGAAATCTGAATGACAGGATGGAGAGATGGCTCAGAGGTTAAAAGCATTGACTGCTCTTCCAGAGGTCCCGAGTTCAATTCCTGACAACCACATGATGGCTTATAGCCATCTATGATTAAATCTGGTACCCTCTTCTGGTGTGCAAGCATACATGCAGACAGAACACTCTATACATAATAAACAAAACTTAAAAAAACTCACATTCACACAGACAGACAGACAGACAGACAGACAGGCAGGCAGACACACACACACACACACACACACACACACACACACACACAGAAATCTGAATGACAATCCCACCGTGTAGTAGCTCCAAGCCAATACTCAGGATGAGGCTGGTTATAGGTCACTAAGATTTGCTAACAGAGTCAGGAATAATTAGTATGGTTTTCCACAAATCTGAGGAGCATCAAAGGAAAACCAAAACAGCTGGGACCAGATTTACCAACATTTTATCAATATATAGAAGATGAACTTGACAATTAAGGAGATCTGGCCACTACAATATTCTCTGAGAACTCATTCATACTGTCAATGCAAAGCTTACTTAGACAAGATGCTAAACAGCCTCTTCACAAAAAAGATTTCATTTGGAGCTATGGAAACATAGGGACTTTCTATTGCAAAAATAGGTAGTGAGGGACTTTAAAAATGTTAATTGATGGAATAATGCTTTGAGTGATTAGGGCTATTGTATCAACAAATCCTTGGGGACCTTTGGAAACAGATGACTGACACATATACTATCGTATCATGACCAAACATGGTGCCTCTCCTATTAATGGTGTTCCCAAGTGTGTTAATGGTCTTTAGATAACATCTACTGGAACACCAATATGTGAATGTACTACTACAGTAAAAAAAGACATCTAACTTCTCTCTATATATCTCTCAAAGAATCTTTGTGTTAAGAGAGCCAGAAAGTTTAAAGAATACTGTGTTTATATTTCTTTTTCAGGGTCTGGATAAAAAACTGTGGTCAGTACAGACCTGGAATGTACTTTAGAGAAACTACAACAGCACCAGTAGTTTCCTATATTAGTTCATCTAATCCCCACAAAAGCTGTGGTACTTAAGTATTATAATTGGCTCCTATTTAAAAATTAGTAAAACTGAAATACATGCTAGGGGGTGAGGAAATTGCTCAAGGTAATAATCTGTATGTGATAGAAACAAAAATTAAACCTGAGGAGCTTGGCTTGAGAGTCTTATGTTGCTAGTCTATGTAACCTCTTTCTGTCAAAGAGATAACGCCAACTCTTCCACAGTGATAGCTAAGAAATATCTCCTTCCCTTCTTGAATCTCCCTAACTCTCTCCAATTGTATATGACAGCATCATGGGTAAGCATGAATTGTACAGTATAAGTCCCTGTTCCCACAAACAAGTCTCCTTCATATAAACCCTACTACTGTGTTCAAGAGTTAGATGTGACAACACACATTTCATGCTGCATAGTGCGACATTTTTGGACCAAATCTCAAAAGCAAGATTAGGGTTAAAGAGACGGCTCAGTGGATAAGAGCACATACTGCTCTTCCAGAGAACCTGAGTTCAATTCCCGGTGTCTACATCAGGCAGCTCATACCTCCCTGTGACTCCAGCTATGGGGGAACCCAATGCCTCTGGTCAGAACAAGCACCTACAATTACGTGTACACTCTCACTACACACAAACACATAATTAAAAAATAAAATGAATAATAAAAATAAAAAATAAAAACACATAATAAAAATAAAAATGAATCTTAAAAAATAGCAAGATTAGCAAACTTATCCCTTAGAGGACTTAGAGCTCACAATCATGTGTACTTTTTTTCTTGATAGATACAGTGGAAAGAGGGGCCAAACTTTACCAAAGGGAAAGAGATTATGGAATTTCTTTTCTTCCTAAAAGAGAAAGAGAAGCTTTAAAAAAAATGTTTGCCACAAGGAAGTCACATATAACCTTTGGAGTAATCTATCCCACACACATCACAGCCATTAGTAGAGTCCTTACCTCCACAGGCAACTGCTGTTCAGAGCACACCCATAAACCACAAATTCTGATTGCTGTCCAATGACAGGATTTCATCAAGTCTGGGGCTGAGAGATAGCAGGCTCTGGCCTATATCAGGGCTCCCTTACAACAGAGGTTCCTCTAGCCTGGATGCTACGGGGCACCAAGTTAAACATGAGAAATAGAAACTGAGAGGTGCTTGAGGAAGGGAAATATTTATGTTACCGCTAATGTCCAAAAGGCATCCTGGCTTAGGAGTTTATAACTGCAATCATCTCGGCTCCCCAAGGGTTTATGCTGCCAACTTGAAACTTCAAGTACACAACTGCTACTTCTGTCATACCAGCATGAGTCCCTTAGACCAGGTAGTCAGTCAGACCCATCAGGTTGGCCCCATCATCCTAGCCACCTGCAGCCTAGAGTTTCTGAAGTTCTGCCTACTATAACCTTGAGAGAGACAAAGAAACAAATCCTATGAACCTCTTATGCCATCACTCTCAACACTCTCTTGAGGACACTAAGCAGAGACCTGAGCCCTTTTTGATGAAACTTAAGTTCTAACTCATCCAATCTTCCACTTGTTTCAGTTTTGTCTGGGCCAGGATACCACTAGTTAAATCCCCAAACAACAAGAAACTGGAAAGAAGCTCTTGATTTTTGAGTTCTAAATATCATTTGGGTTACCCCCAATCACCAGCTCACTGCCTTTGGTTTAAGTGTCAAATCTATATCACAGCACTCAAATCCAGAAACCCTCTCTCTCCTTGACTTGGCAATATTCTGAATGCTTTACAATTAACTGCAGGTAAGAAAACAAGGCAGGTGTGGAAGGAACATAAATACTCTGAAAAGAATAAAAGTACAAATGTGGAAGATACCTTATAGTTTCGAAACAAAATATATAGCATTAGAGAACAGTGCTGGAGAATAAAATGTACAGAAAACTCAACAAAAAAGGAAGAAGGAGAAGAAATACAGCAGCAATACTTTTATTTATTATGCAGGTTACTATAGAAGGAAAAGAGGGAAGAAGAAATCTCTTAAGACTATTTGGAAGTGAAAGGTAGGAAGGTGTACACTAAAAACAGGTCAGCATCATCACACATGCAGAAATGGAATGCAGCCATAAAAGCCAAATGCACACAGGCAATGTAATAAGTTGAAAATTGTATGTGCTGAAGCTTCTTATCTTTTAAATGCACAAACAGTTTACACGTTGCTACATTACATGAGGCAGATATGTGGCATGCCAACACTTCTTCTCCCAATCTCCCATGATAAGTTAAATCAGTGATGGGGCTTGAGAGGGTGGGAAGAGTTGGGAAAAAATCCAGGAGAAAGTTTTTAAAAAATCTCTGTCTCAGCAAAAGTTTTCATTAAAATTTTAGACAAATGATCCCTGTGTCCTTCTCTCTTGCTGCCTGGGGCTCCATGCTATTTCTATGCAAATAACAACCTCGTGGTTTATATCTTATTATTTCCACCGGAGCAGCAGCGACATGACCTGAGACGTGTAAGAGGTGGGATGGGGGGAGGGATGGAAAGGAGAGAGAGACAGAGAGAGGGAGAGAGAGATGGAGTGGGTGTTCACTCAAGTGTGAAAAAATATTGTCAGGAGTAAGCGTCAAGAACAAAAAAAATTGCAGGGATAACGTGTTTATTTCAGTCCCCCCCATTCCCACCCCACCCCCACCCTTGCAAACCAGCACCTTTTAAAATTCATTGGGCATCAGGCGATCATGCACAATCCATCTGCTTTCACTTTATCATTTGCATTTCATGCCTCCTGGCTTTTGATGTGCTGATACTTTGATGCAGTCAGGAGATTCACATTATCATTATTTCAATTTTCAAAGGGGTCAACGGGATCAGCACTTGCACACACAAAATCTTTTTTCCCCTATAACCTCTGTACACCCCTTTCTTATTCTTCACCTTACTGTTTAACATAAAGGATAAAGACTCCAAAAGGTGAGTATCAGATGTTTACAGGCTGATACTGTATATATAAGCATGCATGTACCACCTACATTTCCACTCTGTACACAGGTACACAAATACAGTGAGCAAATGGTCAAGGTTTAAAATGAAGCCACACAGTACTTCAAGCACACAAAGACTTTCTCACACATGGACACGCTGAGAGAAGCACATTCAGAAAAAAAGAGTGGAATCTACAAGCAAGACATAGAAACAAAGAGAATCAACTCACATGAAAGACATACACTAAGGGTGACTAGCACAACTCTGGAGTAAGTGAGATAGAAAGAAATGTGCACAGAGAACAGTGAACAGAGACTAGAAAGAGTAAGGATGTTAGAAGACAGTATTTGGGAGTGAGTCTGAGGCAGCAGTTTGAGACAGGGAGCTCTCTGATAGCTTTCCTTTTCATTCTGAGAAGCAAGGGGGCCAAGAGGACATTCCTAAGGAACATGCATGAAATTGGATGTTTTTATAGCAGCAAGACTTTGTATTTATGAAGTGCAGACATGAAGACAGAAAAGCAGGTGGAGCAGGATTAGGTAACCTCTACAAAAAACACTCCCGTCAACTAAAATGATCACATTCTTCTGGGAACAAGCTACAACAGAGCCTCCTCTCAGTAACCAGGCCTTTCTCTAACAAGCAGCCCTATAGGCTAGGGAAGACAAGAATACTGAATTTGATCAAAACAGATTTTAAGAAAGAAACCTCTAGTGTTTTCTTCTTGGCACAAATGAAATTAACTAACAAGATACATGCAAGTCCCTCAAAACAGATTGCTGTTACAACAATCTGTGTGTGTAACATACTGGAGTGTGTGTGTAAGTGTGCGCACACACACACTAATGTAACCATATACACTTCAGAAATACAATCTCTGTCCACATAAGAAAACATCACAGAAATATAGGGGCATGTGTCATTTTAAAATTCTATCCTCATACAAAATGGTGTCTAAAACTCTCTTCAATGTTCATCAAAATCTCATTCTTAGATAATATCTAAAGAGCAACTTTAAAAAATTAAGATTCTCAGCAATTTTTCTCAGTGCAATAATCTTCAATGGTGGCAGTTCTTTACTTTCATGCTTTGCCTTTCCTTAGAAAGAAAAGCAAATCCAAAGGACACAGTTCATAGGAAGGCAGAGAACAAGCTTCCACATCAAACAATTCCCATAATTTCTGATATTCCCTCAAGCTAATTACACAATGAAATTATCTACCATTTTTTTTAAGTATGAATGATAGGATTTCCACCTAGTCCCTATTCTTTCATTAAAAACCAAGCCTTAAGAAAAAAAATTAAAAAGCTCTTCTACTATACAAGTGTTCTTTTTCAGAGATTTCTCAAAATAGTAAAATTGTACATCCTTAACACCCCGATCAGTATTTAATCTATACTGCAAAGCCAAGGGGCATAAACACAGTTTCCAGTACAACTTGGCATGTTTATAACTCTACAAAAGCAGTTACCAAGCCACATAAGGTAGATCCATGAAAACCTACACTTTGTGTCAAGTACTTGTATGTTTTCTTTAGCTTCACAAAATTAAGGTGCATAATAACACCCCTCTTCTGCAGACAAGAAAGATGTAGAGCCAAAGGTTATATACCGGTACAACGTAATCTCAAACTATTCCATACAAATTCCACACATATATTTCCTGCTGGAGAGAAAATAAAGTCCAGATGCTTACAGTGTATGTGAGAGACAGAGAGACTGAGGAAGGAGGAGGTTTCACTGTCTTGTTAGTTTCACTCTTTAAGCAGTAACCTCACCATCTTTTATCCCTTTTAGAAGAGCCTTACAAGTGTATATGGATCACTATACTCTGAAGGTACACATTTTGGTTTTCCTTTCCTCAGCAATTCATCTATGTACCCCCAATCATTTTACCACTCATTATTTACTGAGCACTTCCACTATGCAAGTGTTCTTTTTCAGAGGTGTATTTATAAATTTCTCAGAACATTAAAACTGCACATCCCCAATACTTTGGCCAGTGTTAAATTCATACTGTAGAGTAAAAAAAAAAAAAGTCAGTACACACTTAGGACATGACAGCTTCCTATGCGAGACCATATCTCTTCACATATCAAAGGCTGGGACAAAACAGAAGCACTCAATTCTTAGTCTTTCTAGACAGAGACTAGAATATGACCTCTTCAGAACAGAGGTTATATAGTTTTTTCTCTAATATACATATAATATATATCATTAATATTATATATCATGCACATATAATACATACTTACATGATTATATTATATTATATACATATATAATACACACACACACTCTCTCAAGACTGGGAATCATGTCTGGCACACAAATAGGTACTCAAAATATCTAATTGAATAAAATGGATGAATGAATGAATGAATGAATGAATGGGTAAGCAAGTCAATGAGTAAACACTAGAGGAGGAGCCATACTAGAGGCTGCCCTCTAGTCAGGACCTTGAATTAAAAAGTTACTCTTCTTAATCATTAAACAATTTCATATACTTGTCCCAAACCCTGGCAACTTACTTTGTTGAGGGCACCAGCTCCTGTCAGAATTAAGTGAGAATTCTCAACCTGGATTGTTCTTTGTCCCAGTCGGACAAGGTAAGCCCCAATACCAATGGCCCGGCATGTAACCTTTAAGAAAAGAATAAATTGTGTTATGTCATTTATTTATGTCTTCTCCCAAGCTTTAAAAACAAAGGTACAGATTAAATGTACAAAATTCACATGATCAAAAACCATTGTTTTTTATGAAGTCTAATAACAATATAAAATTCCACCCAAATTCCAGGTCATATAGGGACAAAATCCATTAAATAATTTAAGTATTAGATGTTCTAGGAGTCATGGTCCATTTATTTGTCTGTTTTACAGATGCCTGTGATCCCCATAACATGCACAAGTAAGTTAAGTACTAAGAAGAAATTCAAACTGTTAAAAACCTGGTAGAATATTTAGAGAAATAAGAATGAAACTAAATGCTGAAATAAGCCTAGGTTTGTTTGGGAAACCCAGTAACTTATATCATCCTATGTTGCTGTTTCTTGTGTATGATTATGATAAATCTGTAGATGTATCATTTTCAGGAAATAATGCCATTTAGGACTGAATAGCAGTGAGAAAGGATAGAAATAAACCCAGCCACACACCCAGCTATTCAATAAATTTCATACCTTGTGGAAAAAATGGGGGATGTAGCTTAATAGTAGAGAGCACTTGCCTAGTTTATGTGAGGCCCTAGGTTCAATTCCTAGCACTGAAAGGAAACATCATTCTAGGAATATTTACCAGGCTGATGGTGATGATCTCATCATAAGCCAATGAGGACTCTCCAGCAATCATTCCAGAACCCCGAAGGTTCTCTGCTCCAAGTCCTTCTTCTTTCCCAATAATATCTGTTATCTTATACCTATGAGATACAACCATGACAAATCACAAAGGTTAAATACAGTAATGGTAACTCATAAACAGAACAACAATCATTATAAGACTAATACAAGTGCTTTAATTCTATTTATGTTCTTCCTGTCTAAGCTTCTCCATCTTAGTTTGGATACTACTTACTTGAGAGTGATAGTCTGTGTCAGAAACAACAAAATCTGGAATTTAGCAGCTATGTTAAAGTTCATTGGTACAAACGGTGGTATGGCTCTGGGGATAATTTCTGTAAGATGGGGATTATAATATCTAAGATATGGGAGACATGACAGTTAAAGCAACAAGACGGCATGACACATCTCAGATTTTAAAAGTTCTTTCTTACATACTTGGAAACATTTTAAAAAACCAGGGCCACTGGGTGGCCGTGGCACATCCTTTAATCCCAGCACTCGTGAGGCAGAGGCAAGTAGATCTCTGTGAGTTCAAGACCAGCCTGGTCTACAAGAGTTAGTTCCAGGACAGGCTCCAAAGCTACAGAGAAAACCTTGTCTCGAAAAACAAAAGGAAGGAAGGAAAGAAGGAAGGAAGGAAGGAAGGAAGCAAGCAAGCAAGCAGGGCCAATATATGCCATAAACACTAAATAATCTTTGACAATTTTAAATAGGAATAAAAAGTACAAATAAAGAGAAAGTGGGAATTCTCATCCCTCTCCTTTACAAAGATTATAATAAAGAGAAAGCCCAAAATGATGTGTCCCCCCTGCAGATAGCAAATATACTGGCAAGGGGTCCTGGTGATGGTTCTTTGAAGGGACTGTTGTGATGTATGCACAAGTGAAATGCTGACAAGGTGCCGAGAAAGCAGACAGTGGGTCTAGTGGGAGCCACTCATCTGTCTTCCCAGCAGGGGTTAGGAGGGATAGCTGACAATGGTAAATGGGAGATGGGGAACAGAGTTAATAAAAGGAAGGATCCACAGCACTACACATACACATGCACGAATATACATGCACACACATACATGGAAAGTACAAGGCTGGAGGCACAGATAGGCCTTAATGATTTATTGTTCCTGGCACAGGGCAGAAATTATGTTTTATTTTAACTTTCATAAGCTGAAATAATAAAATTACGACTCCATAATGGCTCTTAAACTCCCCATCCTTGTATTTTTCTGCTCTTTTCTGTCGATCCCTCCACTGATTCCATTTCTTTGTCTTAGCTGTAGTCTGTGACTGTATCTCTGCTTCTCAGATTGCTCTAAGCTTTCTATTTTTAGCCTCTCCCAATACCAAGTTATTCCCAGTTTTTTTTCTTCCCTATATATCTAGACTTCATATTCTAGAGTTATGCCATAAATAAAGCTAATCTTCCTTTAGAAAGAGACATGAAGAAGCTGGCAAAACTCCATTCACTATAACCAAGGCATCCCAAGGCACCACAGTGAACCCCTAGGGACACTGGAGTATATTTTTAGAAAAGTACTATGACATGTGATATCTGTTAGACCCTGTGTGAATGATTAGCTTTAGGAAGCTCACAGATTACCATAAGATAGAATATTGTCAAAAGAAATGCAGCACTATCTTTACAAAGCCAGGTGTTCACAGTTTCTGTGAAACAAATGTAAGTTTTCACAAAAACCAAGGAAGTACAAGAAGTGAGGGTGGTTATATGCAAGGTGACTTCAAGGTCTGAATAGTCTGCAAACACAGTTAACATACTATTAGTAAGTTACTGTAATTATTTAAGAATTAGTTAGGTACTAGTCTAAGACGTTGGTAGAGGTATGAGGAACAGGAATTCAAGACCATCCTTAGCTGCGTAGTGGCGCCAAGGCTAGCCTGAGGTACAAAGAACTCTGTTTCAACACTCCCCAAGTTCCTATCCAGAAAAACAAAAATGAGATTTCCCCCCAATTCACATGCATTACTTTATTCAAGTGATCATTAACATCATAGGATAGAAACATATTACGATGCTGTTTGCATTTAACTACTTAATTTAAAAAATTAGTTCTCTGTTTAGTTCAGAAGTGCTCTAAAAATATTTTATGATACTGAAGGTGCCATGAGCCTGGCAGTGTTCAGATTTACACATTTCATTGTTTCTCAAATGAGTAAATAATATAAATATTACCTAAAAGCCTCAGTCAATATCAGGGCACTCCAGCTAATAAATAGTAAAGCTAAGGCACAAATCTTAACATGTCTAGATTGTACAAGAGAGTTATTCAAAGATGGAGGAGCACAAAAGTAAGGATATATTCTCCTTCCTTTGAGACTCATGGCCAAATTCATCTGAAATATAAATACCCACCTGGACTCGCCTTCATCCTCCACGTGTTCACAGTGGACAGAATTCAGAGCACTGACTCTTTTATAATCCTGGGGTGTCAGATATAAATACTTGTATCCCTATGAAGCACAAACAGTTTTTAACTCATTGTCTGTCATTTTCACATAACCAAATCAGTCAAAAATATAATGAAGCTTGTTCCAAAATGATCAAAAAAAAGCTTGCTTTAAAATGATAAATCATTTGAGTTATTGTCTAACAGAATACTAGCATAGGCAGTTTGGAAAATGAAGTTCCTATATTTTAGTTACTGACTGCCCATGAAACAAGATACCCTATAGTTACAATTTCAGGTAAGTTCCATTCATTTCACTCTTCAATAGGGTTAAAGGGTCATTTCCAGGTCTTTAGTGACACTTCTATTAGATATATCAACATGGGATTCAGAAACTGTGAATTACCGCTCTTCACTCAAATTCATATCATTGTCAGAATAGAGAGGGGTAAAGAATGAATGAAAGAATCACAAATCTGAGATATTAACATTGAAACCAGAAGTCTAAGCAGTACAAATAGTCTGAGAACAAAATTCATACTTTTGCATTTTTCAATAAATAAATTCTATTTATGTTCAAAAACTGTATTAATACTTAGTGGTTTATACATGCATACACATACAAACTTATAGTTAAGGCAGAGAACCATGTTATACATGTTTAACATGCTATATGTATTTATAAATTAGCATTTTTGTACACTGAGATGTGGCACAACCATCATGACTAATTCTGAGTTCTTCTATTACCCAAAAGAAACCCAAACTTGCTAGTAATTACTACTGATTTCCATAAACTTTAAAGGTGAAATTTAATGAACTATACATTTACTAAAATCCATTGACTTTGTTATAAACTTTCATTTTTGAGGCACTGTTTGACTATGCTTCCCAAGCTGGCCTTAGTATCTAGAGGACTTAGATCACAGATTTCAGCAGCCATACCTGGATTTAGTTATTATAATCTGATGACTTTTGATAAATATGTATACTTATGTAAGCACCACCACAATCAAAATAATGAAAATTTTTATTATACTTTGAATATATGAAAAGTAGATAGGAAAAGAAACCAAGAAAAAGGAGCCATGAAGATATAGAGGAAACTAAGAGAAGAAGCATTTTAAAAGATAAAGCCGAACAATGGTGTCAAATGCTGCCTGATCACCAAACAAACACTAAAATAAGGACTGAGAATTCAATGTCAAATTTAAAACACACAATTTTTGGTGACCTTGACAAAAGTAACTCGATTATAATGGTTCAGGTGCGAGCTTCACAGAAGGGGGCTCAAGAAAATGAGAAGAGAGCCCGGAGATAGTAAGAACAGACAACTCTTTGAAGAAGTTTTGCTCTAAAGGAAAGAAGGATAGGAGTGAGTTACTGGAGGGAAGTGTGTCTGTATGTCAAGGGCAGTTCCAGGAGAGAGGGAAAAGGTGATGATGAGCCAGAATTGAAAAGATCAAGGGTATAAATGGAGGGATGATTTTAGGAAGGGGTGGGGATTGTGCAATTAAAGTTCAGGAGTAAGGTAGAGAGGAGTGAAGGCAGACACAGGACGTGCTCATCTGTACAGCAAGCCAGAGTTTTTTGGCTTGCTTTTGTTGTCTTGTAGTACTGGGGACAAACCTGGCATGGAAGCACCTTGGGAAGCAAGGACTAATACTGAGCAGGAAAGAAGGTAAGGGAAGAGGGTGGGAGGTCCTGAGGAAAGAGGAGATGTGAAACCATCATCCAAGAGTTTAAAAGGCTCAGATTTAAAAAGTAGGACCAGTCAGAGAACATTTTTCTTCATCTATGTTCAGTTGCACAAGTGCACATGTGGAGGAAGCAGACAAAGTCAGTTTTAAAAAAAGTTTTACTTCTAAAAGGATAGAGTAAACAGAATGAACAGAAACACAAAAAGGTGACAATTATAATGTTATGATGAACCTTGGAATTTAAAGAAGTTGAATGAGCCAGGTACAGGCCTTAATCCCAGCAGAGGCAGGTAGACCTCTGTAAAGTCAAGGACAAGTGCATCCCAGACAAGCTAAAGCTACATAAAGAAACCTGTCTCAAAACAAAATAACAACAACAACAAAACAATAAAAACTGACCAAACAAGTTGAATGAAAGAGTGGGAAATGGAAAGAATAAAAAACTAGTAGAATCACAGTATTTGTAGGCTTAAAGGACTGTTAGATTTTGAGTACTATAGAAAAACCGGGCACATGGAACACGTGATTTTGTGTGTGTGTGTGTGAGTCCTATTCTTGCTCCACTGTTAGCTGCTACATAGGTGTGTGGGATTGCTTCTGCTCTGGTGAATTCAGAAGCTCTGAGGACAATAGGATGGAAGGTTAGCAAAGAGAGATGCTTCAAATATATTCTAGAGAATCTGAGCAAGGATGGGACCATTAGAGGAGAGAATCTTCCCCAGTTATGGGAAGGATTATCTATGTGAGTATGGCAATTTCCAAAAATTAATGCAGGACTAAGCAGCATTGAAGAAAGTAACAATATACTTAGAATTAAAAGATGCAAAGTAGAAGAGGCGGCTCAGGGGTTAAAAGTGCTTACTGCAAGCTGGGAGGTTGTGGTACATGCCTTTTTTAAAAATAAATTTATTTATTTATTTATTTATTTATTTATTTATTTATTTATTATGCGCTATTCTGTCTGTGTATATGCCGAAGGCCAGAAGAGGGCACCAGACGACATTACAGATGGTTGTGAGCCACCATATGGTTGCTGGGAATTGAACTCAGGACCTTTGGAAGAGCATAACCACTGAGCCATCTCTCCAGCCCCGGCACATGCCTTTAATCCCAGAATTTGGGAGCAGAGACAGGTAGACTCTGTGAGTTTGAGGCCAGCCTGGTCTATAAAGTGAGTTCCAGGACAGCCAGGGCTGTTTCATAGAAAAATCCTGTCTCAAAACAAACAAACAAACAAGCAAACACAAAGCCAAAACAACAACAGAAAAACTGCTTACTGCTACTGCTCTTGCAGAGCCCAGGTTCAATTCCTAGTATCTATACAGCAGCTCTCAAGTGGCTGTGACTCCACTTCCAGAGGCTCCAACATCCTCTTTTGTTGTCTACAGGCACACGCACACACATGGTATACATACATATATACCAGATGCATACATATATACCAGATGCACACACATTTTATTTGTACAAAATAAATAAATTTGGGGACTGGAGAAGACCAGATTTCAATCCCCAAATCTATGTTGGGTCAACGCACAACAGCCTGTAACTACAGCTCCAACTCCAGGGGATCTGATACCCTCTTCTGGCCTTCAATGGTACCTGCATAGATGCATAATCTCCCCACATATACACAATAAAAAAATTAATTAAATCATGCTTTTTTTAAAGATGTAAAGAAAAAGAGGGGGGCTGGAGAGATGGCTCAGTGGCTAAGAGCATTGCCTGCTCTTCCAAAGGTCCTGAGTTCAATTCCCAGCAGCTGCATGGTGGGTTCACAACCATCTGTAAAGAGATCTGATGCCCTCTTCTGGCCTGCAGGCATACATGCAGACAGAATACTGAGAATATTGTATACATAATAAATAAATAAATCTTTAAAAGAAAAAGAGGCTATGATCAAAGGGTAGGGAATAAGAAGTAGTGTGATAACATGAGACTATAAGTAGGATTCCTCCCACTCCCCAGGGAAAAGGCAAAAGGGTCTGAAAGTGGCAATGAATTAAAATATAGTGTTCCCCCACCAGGTAAATAGCACAAGGGAAGGAGAAAACAGCTACTACTTAGGAATTAAACAAGGAATTAGTGTCTCTAGAGTCAGTTTCCAAGTAGAAAAACAGGTTTGTGAAAGAACTGATGATGTAAGAGACTTTGTTGATGACTGGTAACTGCTCCTAAGTCCCAGAAATCACAGTGGAATATTTTAAAGATAGATTATTTTGTGTTTACCATGTGCCATACTAAATGCATTGTTATTAGTTCATCTAAGGTTCAGCCACAAAAACAGTCACCTGTAGAAAAGCTGAAGAAAAAAAAAAACAGATAAACACACTGAAAACCTGCCTCTAACATGCAGTCTTTAGTTTGGATGCTGTCTGTTTCTCAATGTGAAGACTGAATTCAGAGCCTTGAGCATTCAAAGCAAGTGCACTATCACTGGGTTACACTCCAGCTCTTAAGGTAGATAGTTTTCTTGTTTTGCTTTAAATTACATTTATTTTGTGTATTATGTGAAGGGGAATGGGTGTGCATGTAGCGATCAGAGAATTTATGATAAATGGCTCTTTCCTTCTACCAAGTGATCCTAGGGATTGGACTCAGGTCTTCAGGGCTGGCAGCATCCACCTTACTTTCAGCCACCTTACTGGGCCCTAAGGAATTTTCTTAAGTAATTTTGTAAATGCTGCCTTTTAAACTTAAATCTCTTCCTTTCTTCCTCTTACATACACGAACATATCCCCATGCATAAACATACAGAGTCATTAAGTGCTATCTCCTTGTAGGATTTACCTTGTAGGGATCCTCTGGATCTACCCAGGCCACATGGAACATATGACGAATTTCTTCTGCCAGTCCAATTCTAGCTCCACTGTTGGCTGCCACATAGATGCGTGGGATACCTTCTGCCCTGGCAAGTTCAGAAGCTCTGAGAAACAGCAAATCCTCTTGAGGCCCAAAGGACCCAATCCGATATGTAATGTCATTGCCAATGACGATGATATCTCGGCCATCTGGATATTCAGGGCTTTTTAGGCTCATTTTCCAAGCTACCATGCCAATCTACAAAGACAGAAACAAATGAATAGAGCTTCATACATGCATTTATTTTTCAAGTTCTTCAAGGATAAGACACTAGATTTAGACACATCCTTCAGAAGATAGGCATTGTGGAAGAACAAAATCACTTCTTGGAAAGCAGAAAAATATTCTAGGACACAGTTTCACATTATTACAGTATATCCCAAAGTTGTCTCAATTCTTCAGTGCAATTACTTAAAGAAAATGAAAAAACTCCACATCTAAATGCACTCAAGATTACATGTTGAAGAATGTTATGGCAGTGGAGGTAAGTCTAGAATGTCCATTTTACCAAACTGTACATTAAGACACTATATTCAGCTTTTTAGTGAGATTTGTTTCAAGAAATATTTAGCACAGAAGGGATAGAAAGAACGTCACTTGTCATGGACTGTCCAACTTGTGTGATCTGAGGCCCTTGTACTCTCCACTCTATAAAATATAGAGATTCTTCACTGGCTTGGTCCAGGTATTTTCCATTTCTGCAAGGATTTTCTATCGCTCAGCACTGTATCTTTGAAAGCAACTCTTGCTGCTTTCTTCAGCTCCAGAAAACCAAAGAATGCACAGAGCTAATCTCTTGATGCACCATGATGTATGTAAATCTCTGCTCTCTGTTCAGTGGCATCTGACCAGCCACACAAACAAATGATATAGACTTGACAGTGGTGCCATGTCTCTTTTCAAACTCTCACAGCTCTCTCCTTTTTAATCGCCTTCTACATGAGAGCTACTCAATCCTACTTGTTTATTTGCTAGTCTCATTTCTTTCCTATTCACTTACACCTCACTTACAGCTGCAGTTTTTCATGTCTATCTGTCTGTTTCCCATATACCTGGATAAGTAATGCTTTCTATTCTTTTCCCCTCTTTTTTTTCCTGTCTCCTGCTTCTCTCCCTACCCCCACCACTCATGCCCAAACACAAAGCCTACAAGATGAGTATTTCT
Source organism: Myodes glareolus (assembly GCF_982192425.1). Taxonomy (NCBI): domain Eukaryota; kingdom Metazoa; phylum Chordata; class Mammalia; order Rodentia; family Cricetidae; genus Myodes; species Myodes glareolus. The sequence goes on from NC_142034.1 coordinate 38,344,604, forward strand.
AGTCCTGCCTAATGGAGCCCAGCCACATCTACAGCACTGGCCCCTCATCCCCAGGCTGCTGCACATCACCTCATTGGGGAACTGGCCATCAGGAAGGGCCATTAACAGATGTAAATAGCAGCATCCCTGGAAAATCATATGCATCACCCAGACTCAACTCAGTCAGTGATCATAAGCTCTGAGTACACATTCCTCAATCCAATTGCACATCCACTCTAATCAGGCTGGGTGAGGCATTCTACACAGCTATTTGTGATCCTCTGCATAAAGAAACATGTATGAAACACCCAGTGATAAATATAAGCTATTTAATATATCATACCATTGGCCAAACACAAAAATGAATGTAATACAGGAGAAAATTCAAATCACTTTCTGAAATAAGGTATTACTCTATCTGCTCATTAAAGACAAATAAGGGAAAAGAAGTCTACCATCAGAATGTGGCACAGAGAAACCCCAAATATCAGTACAATCTTGGATTTTTTTTAAAAGAAAAAAAAACAAAACAATAAGAAAGCTTTAATATATTGTCTGTGTGTGAGAAATATTTTTTTTTCTACATTCTCAAGTGCTGTCCTAGCTAAACCACTCATTTGTTTTTCAGAAAAGAAAAGCTATTCACTGTCTACTTTCCTTTAAGTGTATTTGTAGTTAGGAAGATTGGGTTTTACACCAAATTTTATGCTATATTAACCTTAGTCACCTAGGTTAGTTTATACACAAACCCTGACGAATCTACTTCAGCATTTGTGTGTTAATGTAAACACTGACTGTGTGGCCCTGGGCAGAGAGATAATACTCTTATCTTTCCTTATTATCTAGGGACTCCTGTTGTCACTTGGGCAGTCAGTTCAGCAACTGGTCAGGTCATTATGCTTGCAAAATTGACTTCTAATTAGGTGTCAACATAGCAGCACCAACAATTTTCTTCTCCTCTTCAGTTTTTAAGGCAGATCATGCTTTGGATGACCTGGAACTTGTTATGTAGTCCAAGCTGGCCTGAACTCACAATCCTGCTTCAGCCTCCTGTGTTTTGGGATTATTAACACACAACATCGCACCTGGTTTTACACATTACTCATTCTTTTATCAATTATCTTTCCTCAATCAGCCCCTGCTCCCTACTACCTGCATTAAACATACCAGAACAGAATTGTGAGTGCTAGGCCAGTCTCAGTACAGTAAGGGTCCTTACAAGAAAATATTCAGTTTGAGTTAACACAATGAACACACGAGGAAGCATCTGTGGTTCAATTAACATTAAAATTTGGATTTCATTGCTAATCAAACAGAAGGGTATATAAGGGTAAACAGAAGCTTTGGAGTCAACCAAACTTAGAACTAAATCAAGGATCTATCATTTATTAGCTTAGTGACCTTGGCATATATTTAACCTTATTGAACTTCAAAGTCCCTATATGACCAACAAAGAACACCCATGAGTTTGATGAATTACTAGAAGCAGGACTCTGTATTAATTACAACATACAAAGCTTGCCCTTTTCTTTCCTCTCAACCAATCTGAATCCCACTTATTTTAAAGTTTTACTTAAACTCCATTTCCTATTAAAGTTTCTCCATCCTAAATTGACTTCTGTATTCCTGTATTCTCTGATCTCTTATTAAGTTCTTCATGCAGAGAATCTATTTGATAAGAGATCAGATACCATCTAGAAGTCACTAACTAAACTTTTTTTTGAGACAACTTTTTACTTTGTAGCTCAGGTTGGTGTAGAACTCACTATGTAGCACTGGATTGTCCTCAAACTCATTGGCAATCCTCCCATCTCAGCCTCTTGAATGCTGAGACTGCATGCATGTTCCATCACTCAAGGAATAGTCATTTCACTAAAACAATACTAGTTTGGAAATACTTGGAAAACAGTCAACACTATGGATTAAAACACTGGTCATGAGCAATATCAAAAGACTACAGATTAAGAATACTAAGTGCCTTTAAGTGAACCTATAAAGTAAGAACAACAGTTGTTGTCAAATAAACACCTACCACATGCTGCATTGCACTAGAAGTTGACAAACAGGGACAATGATAAAGAGATTGAGTAAGTCAAGTTGTCTTGGATCAATATCAGCTTCATACTAGTTGTAAAACCTTGTACACCTTTGACAGTCTCAATTTCCCTAACGATAAAATGGAACTTTTCTTAAGGGATTATTGGGAAGAGCACATTAAAGTAGTACAGAATTTCATACACAAATGCTCTCAATGTAGCTGTAATCATAATACAAAGGTGGCTGTTACTGTCATAAGGAAACTGGAGCAGAAAGTAACTTTTGGGAGGGAGAGGTTTCTGGAGGAGTCAACCCATGGCTCCACACATACTAGGTACACACTCTAACACTGAGCTATATTCTCAGCCCAGTAACTTGTTTTTATAGCTAGTGTGAATTACTTATTTTTCAAGATAAGGGACAACAGAAAAAGAAATGCTCTTTCTTCACTAGAGAAATGATAAAAGTATATTTCAGAATATTATTATTGTCTTTAGCTAAATACAATATGGATAATGAATATCAATTGCAGCACAAACATAAATGTCACTGACCCCTAACTGCAATGTGGCTTCATGGATTGGATCCTGGAATAGAAAAAGGGTATTATTAGAAAAGAAACTAGTGAAGTTCACAACAAGTCTGTTTATTTTATAGAACTTCAGCAAGGATAATTTCTTCATTTTGAAAATTCTACTATGATTATAGGATGTTAATACAAGGGGATATAAAGAATATAATTCAGTGGTAGAGTGTACACTACAGCATTTATTTTATAGAACTGCAGCAATAATAATTTCTTCATTTTAAAAATTCTACTATGATTATATGATGTTAATACAAGGGGATATAAAGAATATAGTTCAGTGGTAGAGTGTATACTACAGCACACACACACACACACATGCAAGTATGTAGGGAAGCTGCATGAAAAAAGAACTCTCTATATTGTTTCTGTGACTTCTCTGAAGCTACAATTATTTTAAAATAGTGCAAACCTGTAATTCAAGCATTCTGAAGGCGGAGGCAGGGGGATTACAAACTTGTAGTTCCAAATTAGCCTGGGCTTTTGTTATGTCTACTTCTCTCTCTGTACTATATGGAATAACTGTTTTCTTACACACACACCTTTTTTAAAAAGCAAAGTAAATTGGATATTTGGGTCAGTTGTTAGTATCCTGAACAGCATTACTCTGAATAGCATTACAATCATGAAACTGCTAAATGCATGATCCCCGACAGTCAAAACACTTAAGATGTTGACAAATGGAGCAAGAAGAGAATGGAGACAAAGTATAAAAAAGGACATGCTACTGGAATTTCATGTGGATAAAAGTTATGGGTGTGTCAAGAAGAGGGAAAAAGTGTAGAGTTTTAGTCTTTGGCAAGGAAGAAATGTTTGGTCAACTTAAGAATTCTTGATTGTTTCTTTATTTCAGCCTCAAAAACAAAGTGATGGCTTTGAAGATTATGAATAGCATTGAAAACTATGATGTAGCAAATGATTAAAAAAAAGCTTAAAAATACATGCATAACTGTAATAGGCAAAACAGTATGGTCATTATGGATATAGATTCAGAAGTCAGATTCCCAGAAGTTGAGTGTGTTGGCACAGCTTGTAATCTCAGTACTTGGGAGGCAAGAAAACACTACAAGAAACCTCTATAAAACCAGCCTTTAGGAGGATGGTTTTAAATTCCAGGCCAATAAGGATTATAAAACAACAACCAACAGAAAGAACTACCTTAGGTTGTTGGAAGTAGCATTTTGTTTTTAAAAAAGAAAATGCTCTGTGGTGCTGTGGTAGAATGTAAGCATATGTATACACAGGTTTATACAATATTAATATCTCTACCTGAGAAGAAACTGCTTCTCATTGTATTTCTGGTCTGATGGTTAAATACATATTTATATTTTTAAAGTCAATATTTGTATAATAGGCAAGAACAGTGCCTATCAGCTAAATACATATTTAGGACTGTACCACATGTATTACAAACATGTACTAAAATCGAAAGCCTATATTTATACAGATCCTTTCATCTTGAAGGGGACTAAAGAGCTTACAAACATATGTACATAAAAGGGTGTTAGTACTGATAGGCAGGCAAGGCGTAAGTTCCCCAGTTCCCTATGTCTCTTAGTAGTCCTGGCTAGGAATACACACAGAGTGTCAACAGAAACAGGCTTGTAACAGCTGCAAAGACATTACCATAGTAATCCAGTTGTAACGCACAGGCACTGAGGACAGCAGCTGGAAAACAGCAACTGCTTTCCTCTGGTGCAGAAGCACCATGGTCATTTCCAGCTTTGTGTTTTTAAATTATTCTCTACCAAACTCAACTAATCACTTGACAAAATTGAATTTGATACTGAAAATGGTTTCTGAATGCAAAACACTTCGTCTGATGATTGAACACTAGGTTGAAAACGCTTCCTCTTGCCCTTGATTTAAAGAGAGGGGTGAGGGGCAGGGTTACAACAGTCAGGAGAAAAGACTCAACATTTTCTAAGAATAGCTTTGTCTCAGAGGATTCAGCATTACATCAAAAGACAGTTATATCCTCCCCTCCCCATTTAATTAGGACACCATAAAATTTTCAGTCCAGTTAGTTTATATATGTGGGTCTATATTATATACACAATGACGATCTCATGTCAGTAACTGCAGTTCTGGAAGAATATATGCAGAGGACAATTTAACTAGAAAGGCAGCACTCATGGACTTTGCCTAAGCCCAACCAGCCTTGTATATGAACAGAAAAACCACCAAGGGAAATTTCATCACAGAGTCTTATTCTTTTTCCCCTCTCTTATTTTATGAAGGTGAAATCTGGTAAAAATGAAACTCCAGGACCGAAGCCTGAGAGGACGGAAAGACTGCAGAAGCAACCAAAGGGCAACCTGTGGCCTATTTGTCTAAGTGGGCAGTTTTGTGTCTAATGAGTTTCCAAGTGGCTTCTAGGAGCTGGCAGCACAAGCATCCTATTCCCTGTCCAAATCCTGTCTACAAAATTTACTAACCAAGCAGTCCTATGTACTTATCACTTAAAATTATGTTTTCATTGATGTAGACAGCCACAAGTAAGTTTTAAAATACTAAATTTCAGGTATATATATATATTTTCAAAACAGAACTTTCAGTGGGCAGGCTTCTTAGGCTTAGGGTTATCAATTCAAGCTAATTATTTTAAGGTAAAAAGGGGAGGCAGACCAAAGGAGCTACAGTGAAGACGCTAGGGAGGGGGCAGAAATAAGTGTTTATTTTCACTATGGAAGTCCTAAGGAAATAAATAATTCTCTGGTCACATTCTGATTCGGGAATAAACATGCTCAAATGAGGGAGGAGGGGATAGGGAGGGGAAAGCAAGCAGAAGAGAACAGTCTTATTTAACTGTTTTTATGTGGGTAAAATGATTTGTGCCATGGTATTTCCATAAGAAGTGGGACCATTATTTTCCTGTAGAAACACATTTGGTTTGAAAAGTATCACTGGACAGGACATGAAAATCAAACCAAATGAATTATTCACAACCTCCGATCAGAGGTGATCATTATTTCTGATGCTCCAAACAGTGATTAGGATTCTACCCTGAGATGTCATTTTCTCACTGAAATAGAAAAAGGCATTATCTATCTATCCATATATGTATTTTTTCTCCTGGGAGGATCCTGGTTTAATGTTACTATAACAGATACTAAAACAAAACAAAACAAAAAACAAAAACACAATAATATTAACATTTATTCTGCTGGTACCCATAAACACCATTAGTCTGACATACAGTGTCAACCCTAATCATGACCCAAAATTAACACCAAAACTGACATCAATATTAACTGTACTATCAGTGTGACTAGAATATACAAATGGACACAAGATTTCCCAAAGCTGCTGCTGTTGTCATAAAACTGCAACATTAAGTTCAACAGAAAAATGTAAAGGAAAAGCTAAGGGGAAAAACATGACCAGGTTTTGCTTTTGAGGGTGCTAGACTATGGGAGCAGAAAGGAAAGCTTTGCCATGGTTGACTTTCTTCTCTCCACACTTTAAGATCAGCTGTAGTAATGCTTTCCTACATAGATTTAGGTACAGGCTGGCTGTAGCTGAGTCAGGTATATTTTATCATTTTCCCTGTTAAAGTCTACAATAGCTATTGTTCTAGTTCTACTAATGCCAGGAAGATGACTACTTGCAGGCTCTGGAGTGGGAACACAAAGAACCCTGGACTGTCACAGCTGAGATGGGTGGTGACATTGCATCACAAAAAACAAAACAAAACAAAAAAAACAAGGCCTGGAGAGAATGAACTTGAACCTGAGCATTTTTGGGGGGGGGGGTACTTATGTCAAAATTTACCTTTTGTCCTTTTAAATATAGATATAGCAAATTGAAGCTATACTTTTAATTAGAAACTATCAATAGTGTTTTAATAAAAATAACAAAATACAGAAAATATTAGAAGCTTTTAAAAGATGTATTTTAAGTCACAACACAATGTGGTATTTGACTTAATTTCTGTTGGTGAAAACTATGCTGAAAATAGTTAATGCCTTCCATGATATGTGATCTGCCTGATACAGCATGTTTCAATTGCCTAATGTCATAAAATCACATGAGTTCAAGACAACTTTCTTGACAGCTGAAAAATTAGTTTTTTATGCCTAACTTAATTTAAAGTTACCTCAATCCCTCTAATTAAAAGTTGACATGTGGGTAAGTATCATTGTTATTGGAAAAAAATTCAACTATATGGAAATATAACTAAAGATCGAAATAATAATCATGTATTAGGGAATAATTTATCCCTGGGATATTTACAAACATCAAACCATAGTAATTTTATATATCAATACTCAGTATTTTAATTTTGTTGAACATGCCATGGAGTACACACACACCAGTAGTACTTGAGAAACAGAGCACAGGATTGACTGGTACAGAAGCTAACTAAGTAAGCCACTGCAGTTCTAAAAGCATTGGCTGTTAATCGCATGGATAGATGTTGATCTCTGGTACACCATGCCTCATTCTTGGGAGTCATTTAAACTTAGAATAAATAAAAACCTCTGGCAAGAGTATTCTTTTAAGGGCCATCTCTAGGACGGACATCTGGACAGATGTCAAAGGAAAACCTGAAAGTCCTGTGTTAGTGCACAACAGGAACTTTAGAATTTTTCCAGTTAATTAAGCTCACTGAACTTCGGCTTGCTAACAATCAGTCAAAACCAACTAACCAACCTGATGAGAAATCTCCAATGCCAGCAAAAGCCATTTGGAAGGAATTCTAAGAAAATGAATACTGTTGCACTCAAAACAAAAGTATTAGAAATTCATTAGAAGTAACTCCATTTGGGTAGATTTATTTTTCAAAATCAGCCTCAAACATTTTCTAATGAAGGGATAGAATAACATTTTAGACAAAAACATAGAGCAAATATGCTTACTTAGACTAGGGATAAAAGAAAAATATTTTTTTTAAAAAACTGTCTTACCACATATCACATAAAATATGTTTCTCTATGTCTAGATTTTCTCTCTTGCTAAGCCCTGAGGCTGGAATTGAACACAGAGTCTTGTCATGTCAGACAAACACTTTATCACTGAGCTTCATCTGCTGCCTTTGGAAGGAGTCAGTATTTTCTTCTTCCTTTAAAGGCCTTCATAGAAAGTATGGCTCTGTACTCAATACAAATTAGGGGTAGTTGTGTGCACCTAGTAGCTGGTTATGTCTCCCTTCTCCTGAAGATTTCAAGTACTTAAAAACGTTCTCCTGTCTTCTGGCATAGATTGGTGGCTGGGATTCCTCAACAATTTCAGAGGTCTTGTGCTCTTTTTATATTTTTGTTCTGAGCCTGTCTATAATGGCTGAGCCATCTCTCCAGCCCTGGTCTTCTGCTTCTCTAAGGGCTTGTTCTTAGGTCACATGCACCTCAGCACAATTCTAACAAACTGCTCTTCTAACACATACCTCACAAGACAATACTGACTTAATTTCAATATTCAGCATTTAAAAAGGCAAACTAATTTCAAAAAATTAAACAAAACAATTTACCTAGACTAACTTCACATTCTTGAAGCTATTTTGAGGTTGAGTCAAAAAACAATATATAAAAACATAGTGCCAAACCAGAAAAATACTTGGGTCCTGAGTGTTCAGAAGAAATAAAAAATAATTTTTTTTATTCAAGTCCACAAACACTCTCTAGGCAGTTTTAGACAATAATGGAATCCATGAGAATTTGAATTTATGATAAGCCAAGTTCTATCAGTGACTTTTCTCATCATTGTGATCAAACACCCAGCTAAAGCACTCTTAAAGGGTTTATTTTAGCTTGGGTTTAAGAGAGGATACACTAGATATGCACGGTGGCAGTCAGATCTCTATGAGAGAAACCTCCTTGTCTTGGGGGTGGGGTAGAAGAGGGTAATACTATCTGCAGTTAGGAGGCAGATAGCATCAATGGAAGTCCATATTCCGTGGAAAATGGGCCAACACATTCAGGGAGGAATTTCCTATGGAGATAAATCTCTCTGGAAATATCTCAGACTTGTGAATCTGAGACAGAAATGTGTCTCCTAAGTGATTCTAGCACTAGTTAGGATGACAATGAAGATTGATCATCACATCAACCAATTCTTCACTAAGTATAGAAAGGGTCAGGCCTCCTATCATCTTCTTCTTCCCCCCACCTCTCTCTCTTCTTCCCTTCCTTCCTCGCCCCCTTGAGATAGTTTCTCCACCTAGTTCTGGTTGTCCGAGACCAGGATGGCCTCGAACTCACAAGATCCTCCTGCCTCTGCGTCCCAAGTCCTGGGAAATATTATTTAATGCTCAAATTAAACTTTCAAAAAAGTTGGGTGGTTGGAGGCACATGCCTTTAATCCCTGGAGGCAGAGGCAGGTGGATCTCTGTGAGTTTAAGGCCTACAAAGTGAGTTCCAGGACAGCCAGGACAGTTACACAAAGAAACCATGTCTCAAAAACAAACAAAAAACCAAAAAACAGAACAACAACAATAACAACAACAAAACTTTCAAAGAAATACAGCCTCAGATCAAGAATCACAGTCACAATTGTAGGATCTTAGTGGCTGGTAATTGATGTTTCTTCATATTTTTTTCTATATTGTTTAAAGAATTTTTTAATTAAAATCAAGAAGATTGGTCAAGAAGCTCAGTTGGTAAAAACACTTATTACTAAGAGTGCTAACCTGAGTTTGAGACTTGGGACATACATGAGTTGTCATCTGAGACCCATCCACCTGTGTGCCATCTCACTCACACACACACACACACACACACACACTCACACACACACACACACACACACACACACACACACTAAATAAAAAAGACAATAGTACACTGTAAATAGTTAAACGGCCTTTTCATCTCCGTGAAGAGATAGCTTCTGCCATGGCTCCTCTCCTCTCCCTGCCCCCTGCTCTTTCCCCTTCCTCCTTTTCCCCCTTTCCCTCCCCCTCCATAACCCATTAAATAAATACCCACTTTCTCTGAAAAAAAAAACAGTTAAATGATAATTAAATACAGATACAGGTAGGTTAAGTAGTTTCAAAGCTGAATTCCTAATATCCACTATCCCCACCTATCATTCCTGAGAATAAAAAGCAGAAATGAAGTAAAGTTATCAGTCATGATGACAGCCAGTCTTTAAATTTTAATTTATATTACATTATTTCCTATTTAAGCATTTTCTTCTTAAAAAAAAAATGTGCCAGGTCATGATGTGGATTCAACACATTTTCAATGAGAGTTAAAATGTAAAATGCCAACTGAATACTACAGGAACATAGTTTCTACAGAGAAAACCTACTATGGTAAAATATAAAGAACAACAAGAAATGAAGGAAACAAGTGGGTTTGTTTCACTAAACATTCACAAAGCTTCTCTGAATGTTAAAACTGCTGAGAAGGAAAAACCCTGACACCTAGTGCCCAGCTGGAAAAACAAAGCCTCGGAGCCACTCCTTCACATGGCAGCTCATGCAGAAGTGACTATTAAAATACATTAAATGCGGAACATACTTTCCTCCCAGGAACAAACAAACAAAAAAAAAGGAAGGAAGGAAGGAAGGAAGGAAGGAAGAAAGGAAGGAAGGAAGGAAGGAAGGAAGGAAGGAAGGAAGGAAGGAAGGAAGAAAGAAAGAAAAGAAAAAGAAAGAAAAAGATTCTTATGCCACGTTAGGATGGGAGTCTATCGTTATCATTCCTGATGGGGGCATCTTGCTATTATAACTACCCTAAACAGTGTTTTCTCATCATCTCAGTGGTCCACGATGACAAGAGTGATGGGAAGGAATGCTAAAAGCCCATGTTCTAGGAATCCAATCTCCATCTACAATAATATTTCTGTAAGAGTAGCTTCTTTATCACATTTTCACCATTATAGATTCCTGATCAAGTTCAACAACTATTAAAAAAATAAAATGCTAGTGGACTTACTTTAGAACAAGTAAGAATATAACCACATAAAAGCCCAGCTTTTCCTTTGTTCTAGCAGGCAAAGTTAAGTTGTTCTCTGTTGAATCTATTATAGCCTTTGGCTTGCTCTTAGCCTGAGCTTTTTAATAACTAGGTTTAGTACAAAAAAAACCTGTGCTGGCTTGCAAAGTGTTTAAAATGTTCCCACCTGTAATTATAACTTCCACCAAATGATCAAAATAGGTTAGCAACTGGCAGAAAAATGAAAACAATTCCTCCAAAACAGAGAAGTAGTAAAGCAGACTGGATGGATAGTTGCGTTTCTTCTGTAGCTCTGAAGCGTACATTCATCTAGCTATGTATTTACATACAGTGCTCATCACTGCAGCACCAGAGCAGCTAGAAAGGAAATCAGTTTAGTCTCTGTTGCAATCACATTTCCCTCAATTTTCATCTTTACTTGAAACTATTAAGAAAATCCCAGGCAACTCATCTTTAGAGCTATTTGCAAGTAATGTAGTTCTCAGATTTGGTCCACATCATTCTTATTCCCACTCTAAATTCATATTAAATGCAATACCATTCAAACCTGACAATGAAAAAAGTGTCCTATACTTCTCACCAGGAATTAGGTAGCATTTCCTTACTTACATCTTTTTTGATGGGGAATGGACACTACAGGAAGAAGAAAGTAAGCTAACACAGAGCCAAAAAAGCTCTCTTTCTTGTGGTTTAAGCACAGGTACAATGTGGAGAATGCAGGTCACATCTCTGTTGAAATAGCCAATATCTTCCTCAAATGGCAAACAGGTTACCTAAAACTAAATGGAACTGAAGCAGCCCAAGTCCTGATCCTATTACCATTTTACCCATTTGCCATCCTAGGAAAAAAGTGAGGGAAGAAAGGCCGGGCAACAAGGTAACCAGGTGCACACTTTCTGCCTCTGGCTGTAAGGAGAAACACCTCAATTCATGGAAAAACTACATAGGAATCTCATGCTTTACCCCTATTCTTAATATCCGTGTGCTACCTTTTAAAGCCAGAAACTCCAATACTTCAAGGTAATTCGGTACCACCTACAGTGACGACCTGGTAGCGCTGTCACTCTGGAGAGCACCACATTATGATGATTTAATGTCTATGTAGCATCAAGGCATCTACATTGAGCCTTGGCTCTCAGAACATTAACAGGTCAATTTTTTATTCTTTTTTAAATAAAGCTATATCTCAAGGCTCTGTTCTGATGCCCATTCTCTTTGGCAAAGGACAGATTGCCATCAGCAAGAGCTCACTTGTTTCTTCTCACACCATTCTTCAGGTAATATGTAGAGTGCCGAGCTCATGACAAACTTCTCACTTTGGAAAAAGAAAATTAAACTGCAGTAGTATAAAGCCAATGTGTCCTGACAAAACTGGGTTCAGTGCAGTGAAATATATCCTACTGACAGCTGTCGCTCAGAGTTGAAAGCTGAAACTCAATCCTTAGACTGGCGAGTCTTTCAATGTACACACTCCACTGTATGTTCAAGCTATTGGTAACAGAGCTTGATTCTAATACCTTAACCTCATTTCTGTCATGCAGTATACCATAATCTAGCTAAGATCACTGACCTCACCAGTCATCCTGGGCACCAGTTACTGACTGCTCACAAAAGAACATCAGGCTCACTCTTCCTGAACTCTTAGGCTCAGAAACAGTAAGATAACATGCAGGCTCAATCTTAGTCATCTGAAGAAAGGGAAAAGAAAACACATAACGTAAACGGGAAAGAAAGAATAATGTGAAAAGTGATACAAAGCAACAGTCATTTCACAAACGCTGTTAGCTTTCTGTTTTCACAACTATTAAGGCATTGGGCAAACGAAAACTCGTGGTTACTAATGTAGACTGCCACTCACTGCAGTAGCTACCCCTTTTATACTGAGGTTTGTTAGGTCTTAAAGGGGTTAAAAAAAAAACCTTTAATATTTTTGTTCCTGTGTGTGTGTCTGTGTCTGTGTGTGTGTCTCTGTGTATGAGGTCTTTGGGTACAGAGTTCCGTATAATAAGACTATTTGTATTCATACTGGCAGAGTAAACACTACATGTTCATGCCCAGGCAGCTCTGTGCTTGTAATTTCAGCAAGAACAGAGCTCTTTCCCTCTGGGACTTCACTATTCCCTCAGTCTCCATTCACTCAAACATAGAATGAGAACAGAAAGAAAGCAGAAGAAAGATCATGGCAAAAGGTTTCACACAGCATTGCAGCTAGCTTTCACATGGTCAAAAACCAAAAAGAAACCCTCATCTTGTGTTTTAATTACATTAGTTAAAACCGTTTTACTCTCAGTCTCATGGTCACAAGGCCGCTTTCTATTCCTCAATAGCTATTAAATGAATCAAAATTACAGACTAGCACTACAAAGCTTTTTTTTTTTTCTGCTGAGGGGATTGCAAGCAGAAGCCATACAGTAGGTACAAAGTGCTGCTTCAACTTTGTGTGTGATGAATATGCATTTTTTCTCAGCAACACCTGCCACCTCCACTCCATCATTGTGCCATTTGTTGAGGCACCAGGTTGGACCAACTCCTACATCTCCAAGACTCTTCATATGGTTCAGTGCTTGTCTCCATCCTAATGCTTCATTATCTACTCCTGCAGACTATGCTGTGGTACACAACAGTTACATACCTTATACACAGAACAAATATATACATATAAATTAAAAATATATATTTCTTTTTGTTGTTTTTGTTTGTTTGTTTCTTTGTTTGTTTTAGAGACAAGGTTTCTCTGTGTATCTCTGGTTGTCCTCCTGAAACTCACTCTATAGACCAGGCTGGCCTCAAACTCACAGATATTCACCTGCCTCTGCCTCCCTGAGTGCTGGGATTAAAGGCATGTGCCACCACTGCCTGGCTAGAATAAATATTTTTGAAAAGAATACTGGATCTGGGCTTGGTGGCACATGCTTTTAATTACAGCAGAGACAACAGAGTTCAAAGCCAGTGTGTTCTACATAGTGAGTTCTAAGACAGCCAGAGCAGGAAATAGGGAACCTATTTCAAAGCGAAGAACCAACCAAACAAATAAAACAAAAAACAAACAAAAGAATTATTGACTTTTGGTTTTCCAAGACAAGGTTTCCCTAAGTCTTTCTAGATCCTTTCCCCGTCCCTCCCCATCCAAATTTTTAATGACTATTCAAATCAGGCAGGTCTGGTGGTATACTTCTCTAATCTCAGAAATCTCAAGGCAAAGGCAGGAGGGTCTTTGTGAGTTTACAGCCAGTCTGGTCTATGTAGTGAGTTCCAGGCCACGCAAGCTTATGTAGTGAGTGAGATTTCAAAACAAACAAACAAACAAACGAATGAATAAATACATGAGTTTTGTGTTTCTTTAAAACTGTGGGCTCTCACCAAGTCCTTTAGGAAGAATTTCTTTATCATACTCACAATATCACTAAATCCAATGAATCAAGTGTAAAAAAGATACCTAAAAATCTCAAAATTCTAAATTAAAAAATGATAATAATCTATTCTCATGTATCTTCAATTATGAACTCACCAATCTTGCTCCACTTAAAATCTGACCTTCATCTCTACTTTGAAGCAAATCCTAGACATTAGATCTTTGATTTTGTAAAGACACTGTATTAGCATGCATGCCCCCCCCCCCAGAAAATAACACTCCTTTAGAAAAAGCAAAATTCTAATACCATTCTTATACCTAAAAAATTCACAGTAATTTCTTGGTTTGGTCCATTCTCTCTCTGAGGAAATTGACCAAGAATGCTTTCCTGATTCTGCCACTTGAGTAGCTCCTACTGTGTAATAATAGCTCTCATGAACAGCTGGTACTAGTAGACAGAGAGATAGAAAGGGAGAAGGGCATAACTACTTGCCTCATTTCCTCCTGGAAGCCTGTTCATATGGACCAACTGGCCTTGATCATCCAACACCAGCTCAGTGTACGTCAGCATGTCAGAAGGTAGAGGGGGTGAGGGAAGGAATGCTTGAGTGGACATAGACTCCCAGAGTTTGATGAGCGACTAATGGAAGAAAGAAGATTGACTTATCAGTGACAATTAACATTTCAACATGAATAAAAATCATAGTCAAGATTTTCCAAGAGCTCTATGAGCCTTAGACCAAATGCTTCAACATTGATGCTCAGCAACACACTTGTGGTCAATTTTACACCATTTTCAGTATGTCAAAAGTCAGTTACTTCCCCAATACAGTCAAACTACTGAATGACCTTGAAATAGCACTGGAGCATTAACACATACAATAGCCCTAACAACAACCCAGCAAGAATAAAATAAAAAACTCAAATAAAAGGCATCAGTCAGGTATGGTGCTCATGTCTCTAATCTCTGTCTCATTACTTGTAGGCTGAGGAAGGTTCATCTCTAAAACTTAAGCCAGACTTAAGTTTCTACTGTAGGTTAAGGGAAGATCTCTTAACTACTTTTCACAGCAATAGATCCACATATGAGAATTAGTTAAGATGTGGATGACTATTTATTTATAAGTATAGCTCAATTAAATTTCAAATTTGAGAATACAGACATACCCATGCACTTACAAAAACATTCATGATTCCTATTTCCTATTTCTTATGTAAATAAATTAATTTCTTTATGAAGTTCTGTCCACGCTTGTTTTAAACACCTAAAGCCCAAATGACTCACACACACTTTTATGTGTCCTAGCTGTGTCCCTTGACAAGATGACTTACATAGTACTGACACTGAGAATCAGAACCACACACAGTTGTCGGGGTCATGACAACATAAAATGGAGGTAATGAGTGAAGGTCTGTGTTCTGAGATAGGATGGTATAAGTAAATGGTTACATAAAAGTAACTTGCTTTTGTGAATACTATAGGAATCACAGACCACTAAATAAGTCCACAGATAAATATTACATTAAGATTCAAATATGATAATATTGATAGTACTGATATTGATAGAGACTTGAGAAGACCTACAAATATTTTTAAAAGATATTTTAAAAAGAAAGATATTTTTAAAAGAAATCCCATATCCTCTGATGCTCTACTCTTTATCTGTTGTATTCTCTGCTTGTGATATATACCCCCCTACTTTTGATGGGAAATCTACAGTATAGAGAGGGCTCACCATCATAAAAGTCAAGGAATTTTTCATATAAGGGAAGAGCTTCATAATGTCACTTTTTTCACACTAGGTTTTTACTTAATAATAGTAAGTCTACAAAAGAAGTTATACCTAAAACTATATACAGTGGTGCTATCTACTTGTCTGTGCTACCTATAATGACTCTCATCTTGGTTTAGGCTAAGGGATTATCCTGGAAAGTAAGAAAATAAAACTTCGTTCTGCTCATTTTTTTAATATCTCTAATTCGAACACAGACTTAATATATGTGTAACTCCCCACATAGTCCTTGTAAACATAATGTGGTAAGGGTTTACTTGAGACATCTCTTCTCACCATTCTTCATGAAGCACCTGAGTTAGAAGACACTAAGTCATCAATGAGACAGGAAATGAGACTGAAATTAGAACAGCGTCAAGATACTTCCAGCCCATGAGTGCCCTTCTCTAGGAAAAGGTACACATGATGGAAATTTAAAGAAGCCTCGAACTCTCGCCTGTTAGCCACTTTTACCTGTCGAAACATTTCTGGGATATCATATATATACGTTGTTCCTAAGGACTGCGCCTGAAATCTCTTTGACTGAAGAAGGTCTTTGGTCACATATGGAGTATTGATTAACATTCCATGCAATGGTCCCTGCTTGTCTCCATATGCCTGAAACATGATCTGTGGGGAAAAAACAGAATGCACAGACAGTTAAGAGACAAACAGAAAATAAAATAGTTGCCTATAGCATTGTTTTCCACAATGTTATTTCTTAAAAGACAGATGGGGGTGGGGGAAGTGCTTAATGGCGGAGACTTGCCTCATGGCACTGGGTGTTTGGTATTGTCCCTTCTCTGCCTCTTAACCAACTCTAAAATAGTGATGTGCTATATACACTAGGCTGCTCTTAGTTTGGGATTAGGTGACATCAACAAAAACGTCCAGTGTAAATTTCACATCTCAGAGACAGAGTGATGGCACTTGCCTTCTAAACTGACTTGAATCTTGGATAATAAAAAAGGAAGCATGCCAGCTAACTAAACAGAGCAGTTCTAGTATTTAAGTCGAGGAGCAGCTATATACAAGAGAAAATTCTTGTTCTTGGGCCAGATCAAGTTCTACCACTTGATCATGCATTAGTCCCTTGATTAGAGGGTTCTTTGTAGTATTATTAGCCACACAAAGGCTCCAAATACTTTTGTCAGAGTCATTATATTTCATTCACTCACCTAATTAATTCTTGTTAGCTCATAAGACACAGCCTATGGTAAAATCACTGTATTTTATTAAATTACATATTGACATACATACACATACATATGTATGTATGTACGTATGTCTCTCTAGTACACTGCCTCTAACTAGTGAATTCCTGCAATTGCTGGATTATCACATAATGAAACCACCACACCAGTTTTTAATCATTTTTTAACTCAAATATTTCTAAAAGAGTACTTCATACTCCATATATTTAGCTAGTTTTATTTGCTCATGAATATTTATAAGGGATGCCATTATTTCAATTCAATTAATATTTATTGAGTGCTCAGAGGTTGTATAACACTAAACTAGGCGCTTTATGTATGAACACATAAAATATAGATTCCCAACACACTGAATACAAATGGAGATTAGAATGAAAAGGTAGGTGTGTGTGTGTGTGTGTGTGTGTGTGTGTGTGTGTGTGTGTGTATATATATATTCCCATCTGTTTGGACCTAAAATATAAGCACAAGTGTACCATTAATGAAAAGATCCATGGATTTGATATATATGCATAGAATGGAATTAAATACTAACCTAAACCTGAAGGTCATCCATCTAAGTGACTCCTTAGCATCTGAGCTCAGAGGAATAAGAGTGCTCTGGTGATTTGTCACTTAGGCCTTATTCTGGGCAAACATATCCTAGGCTGTTTAAAGTCCCCAGAGTGGAACCTCCATTTCTCTTCTAAAAGACCAAGGGGAAAGTTACCAGGTGGGAGACAGCAGCAGCAGTAACACCTTGGGAGTTAAAAGAACTAGTCATACTTTTTTTTTTTTTAAACAGATTTCAGGTGTTTCGGCAAGTACAGTATAAGAGAAAACTGGATTTGGGACAAAGACTGAATCAAGGTAAAAAAAAAAAAAATAAAAGCAGCAGGTTCAAGACTGTGAGACAACTCAGCCAGTAAAACTACCTGCCACCAAGCCTGACAACCTGAGTTTAATGCCATGCCTAGGACTGAACCTGATTCTTGCAAGCTGTTCTGATCGATCTCTCTCTCTCTCTCTCTCTCTCTCTCTCTCTCTCTCTCTCTCTCTCCCTCCCTCCCTACACACGCACACACACACCCTATAAAATTAAAAGCATCAGGGTTTTGAACTACTGTATTTCCTGTTTAGAGAGGCAAAGCTGTAAGAACAGGGTTTAAAACTCAATTCTGCAAGCTCTGGGATGAAGTTAGACTAGCCATTTAAAGCAATATAACTATGTAGAAAGGAAAAGGGCTGAAGAAAGCTGCATGGGCATATATATTGTTGCTCGAATTTAAAATGGTAACTGCTTAGTGGCTTGTAAGTCTCTTATAATATTAAAAAATAGTTACTATGAACCAGCAATTATAGACTCCTATGCATTTAATCAGGAAAAATAAAAATTACCTACATAAAGATTTGCAAATAGTAGCTGGGCATAGTGGAACATGCCTTTAACCTCAGCACTTGGAAGGCAGAGACAGAGGATCTCTTTAAACTTTAAGGTCAGTCTGGTCTACATAGTGAGTTCCAGGTCAGCCAGAAGGACACAGTAAGACCATGTCTCAAATAAAACAAAGCAAAAAGACCAAGATTTACAAATGAATGCACATTACAGATGTATTCTGAACAACTGAAATTTGAAAATAAAACTCCAGTAATTGAATGGATATAAACATTTTGGTAAATCTAAAAAAATGGAATACTACTCAATAGTGAAAAAGAACATACTCATAGTCCTTGCAACATAGATGACCCACCAAAATATTATATTAAAAAAACAAGTAGGATAAAGAATAGTATGCATTGTCTGATGTAATTTAGATGCAACTAAGGGACAAGCAAAACTATATACAGCAACAGAAAGCAGATCTCAATGGTTGCCTAAGCCTGCAATTGGTGTTCTGTCTTTCACTGAAAAGATGAGAAACTTTTGTGGGGTTACAAGAAATCCTCTATAATGACTCTGATGACAGATATCATGTACAACTGTCAGACTTAAAGCAAATACAGCAAAAGAAATCATTTTAGTACATGCAAACTATATAAACTATATAAAAAGGTAAACTCAATAAAGGTGACTTTAAACTGTTCACTTTACTTTCCTCACTGGAAGTCAATTTATTTAAGTAACAAACTACGCAAACCTTTTCTTCCTACTTAGGACTGCCTGAAATTGTTCATTGCAGCCTATAGGACAAAGACCATACAAGAAATATGAAACTCAAACAAGTTAACTTTTCTTCTCATTGACAATAAACAATGTGCTAGGGCAAGAGTTTGGTAGTAATGGACCCTAACTGAAGCTCCAAATGACCATTTATGTTAGCTCCATTTTCTCCTATGATAAACACGGTAATTAAAAGTTGGTAGAGGTCATGTTTTACAAGTTTGAAAACATATACAGGTTTTATTTATACTTCCCACTGAAGGCTACAGCAGGGCTTCTCATAGAGAACCATCACTAACTTACACAGTGGGCACCCTTAGAGCCCTGAATGTATTTTATTTTATGATGTCTCTTATCATATCATGGAAGCATCAATTACCCATTATAATATACATTTCTTAACGAGGAACTGCTTTGTAGCCATAGTTTCTGACACACTATACGTAGTCAGTAAATATTAAATAAGTAAATGAACAAATGATAAACATGGTTCCATATTACATCAATGAAGTTCAGTAATAAGCACCAAGTGCGCACTGGTGCACGGAAACTGGCTAGAGGCTGCTCTGTGGTCAGTTCCTGCTTCTATCACTGCTTTCAACCTAGCTTCCATGCCACAGGAAGGCTCAACAACCTCCAGGGCTTTTTAAATATGCTGGCCCCCTTCAGGTCGAGGGCAGCTTATTCACTCTTACAGATGCCTATTAAGTGTTTATTTTGTGCCAGGCACAATACTAAATCTCTGCTGAAGGCACCTGTGCCTTTCATGCGCCTGTGTCACCACCATTCAGCATCAGGGAAATCTAAGAGCTTTCTAATAAAGAGAAATGGGAAAAAAGAAGAAGAAACCTGTGAAGAAAAAACATTTATCAAAAACATTAAAATCTCAAGTGGCCTTCTTATTTTACAGAAGAAAAGGCCTGCCTTGAAGCCATTGTAGAAGTTAATTAAAAGCATCCCTAACCATGGAAAGTTCTGACTGAAAATGTCCTTAAGGTTGTCCTGAAAAACATCACATGCAGCAAAAATTATTGGGCACTCTTTTTCCTGCTCACCCCTGTGCTCTGTGCATGCTGTTCTAACTGCTTTCTTCTTAAAAAATAGATTTCTTTGGTGATCTAACTGAGGATCAAAAGACAAAATGAAAAGTCACTAAGAAAATTGCCTAAACTAGGATTTTAAAAAATTCATCTCCAAAGCAGAGACAAAAATGTCTTTTTCTGCCTCCATTCCTAGATAAAATAAGAGCTACATAATTGCTTCCCAGAACCAAATGCATAGAACAGTCTAAAACCCTTGTATTCTGGTACAAGTACACCCTTTATTAGGAGTACATTATTCAAGTATATACTGAAGCCCTAAAATAACATACTACCTCTGAAGATGTGTGCATACCACAGAAAATGGTCCAAATGTTTAGAAACTAAGGTGGCAAGCCAATTAAAATATAATGTTCTATTATCATAGAATAAACATACTTATTCATTTTTCATTTCTGCATTCCCAAATTTTTTCCCTGAAAAATGGGTTATGGTTTGTTACTTTGTTCATGTATAGGCATACAGCACTCTAAACTCAGTGAAAGAAAGTGAGCATGAGTGAATGGAATAAGGAGTGTACAAGTATGAAGAAGACACTGCTTGGCCCTGCTCCTGATATGATTCTATGGTGAAATTTCCCTTTTCGAAAGACAGAAGTTAAAGATAAATTCCAGACTGTCCCCTTTCTTCATCTGCCAGTGAAAGGCTGTTCTAAGAACAGGAAAACAAATCAGATCAGGAAGTCTAGATTACTTAGCAAAAGTGATCGTGGAAACCATAAACATCTGAACTGCATAATTATCTGTGGAGTTGGTTCACCTGGCCTGTTAAAGCACGTCAATATTTGACACAAGGTTATGGTTTTGTAACATGCGTGATCAAGAGGTACAAAGATGTTTTCAAAGGTAAAGGGCAAACCAATGGGGTTTTGGGGTCATTATGTGTTGGATCAAATCAAACCTTGGAGGAGTCTGCTTGACTACTGTACCTGTGCTGTCCTGGAGTCAGTTACTTCCTTATACAGGCTGATGTCCAAGTAATAGCCAGACTCATTTGTCAGGAAGAGGCGGATGGGAATTGCTTTTCCAGTTGTTGTCAGGCGAATGTTGATTTTCAGTTCTGCCTGGAGGACGCGCAATTTCCACAGCCGACTTCCATAGCGCATTACCATGCTCCGCACAGATTCTTCAATCTGACACAGTTACAATACCAAGTGTAAAATCAAAATACTTTGCAACTAAAGCTTGTTCTAAATTTGCACGTTTTGCAAAAGAATATTGGAAAAAGATGCTGGTTTATGGAGATAGGTACCACACTTACAAAGAGAACTCATGTGGTTATTCTCCCTGTTCTTTTTGTTTATAGTCAATCTGACAAAATCCAGAGTCACCTGAAAAGAAGGACCTCAATGGAAGGATTGCCTTGGTTAGACTGTCTTGATAGATTAAGAAGGGCCAGGCCACTGTAGGCAGCATTATTCCTAGGTGGGTGGGTCAAGCTGTATAAATAAGCAGCCTTCCTCTATGGTGTCTACTCTAAGTTCCTACCTTGAGTTCCTGTACTGACTTTCTTCAGTTATGAACTGTGATCTGGAAGTAGAAGCTAAAATAAATCCTATCCTTCCCTGCATTGATTTTGGTTGTAGGTGTTTTGTTTGTTTGTTTATCATAGCAGCAGAAAGAAACTAGGACACTCCCAAACCTGCTGTTATTTGGAACAAGTTAGAAGCAATTTCATGCTGGTTTGGTATTTGAGTGGTTTTCTTTGACTCACAACCCCCAAATCTGTACAACTCCTTTCCCTTTCCCAATTATATTCATACTCTATATAAAAGATCTGCAATATCTAAAATTAAAAGCCAGGGGATTTAAGAGAAAGCCCCAAATAAGAATAAAATCCTTGGTTAAATAGCTATTAAGTAGCATTTCTATGCATGGTAACTATGTTTCATTGCACTTACAGGACCTTAAATCAACACAGCAATTACCACCAAGAGCTTTTTTCTACAAAATTTTATTAAACTTGATAATGTATGTCTCTTAGTAAATTGCACAAATTAAAGAAAGGCAATTTGTAGGCTGTGCCAGAATGTTCCCTCTAAACACTAGCGATCTCAACTTTGGTCACTGCCAAATCCAACTGGGATTTACAGAAATGAGATATTCCCTCGTTTCCCCGAAGCTCTGTATTGAGACAGCTTGGTATTCCTGGTTTTCAGAGTTAGAAAACTTATTTTTACTGGATATCCCTAGATGTGACTTTATAGGTTGGCAAGATGTCTTAGTGGGTAAAGGCAACTGTCACCAAACCTGAGAACTTAAACATCCTTGGAACCCACATGGTACAAGGAAAGAATCAAGTCTCACCAAGTAAATAAATGTATAAATGGTTTTGTTACCAACATGCTAAAACAATAACTGTTCCCAATAGGACTGCAAGTACCCAGAGCATTCTGAAGTGTCTTTCTACAGTGCTATCTCAGCATTTAGAAAGCCTTAAGATTACCTTACATGTCCTAATCATGGTTTTCCAGTAGAAGGTATCACCCTGCATGTATTTCGTTTCTGTACCATAGAAATTTAACTTAGAATAGGTTTCAAGTAGATAACTTCCTTGCTCCTACATTATGCTTGCTAATGAAGATACATTTATCCATTCTTTTCTTAAGAGGATAAAAGCTAACGATCTGTGTGTATAGGAAACAACAGTGATCTGTGACTAGCAAGGCAGAATCTGAGTACTCAGAGTAGGAGGTACATAGAGGCTGATGTTTTAAAATAAAATTACTCATAGAGAAAAGGCCAACGAAAAATACACAGTGTCCTAGCCATGCTGTAAGACTTCTAGCTTTATTGGTGCTGAAGTGAAATTTTGCTGTCGGATCATGCAAATCTAGACTCAAAGAACAGCTTTACAAACAAACACAATTATCCCATCATTAGTTTGGGGTTTAGAAGAGAAAAAAAGTAGGAAAATTTCTCAGGTCTTGGGCATTAAGTTCAATGGGTAAAATAAGAACTGAGGATACAGTTCAGATGGCAGAGTGATAGGGTAGCATGTACAAAGCCCTGGATTTGATCCCCAGCACTGTATGATACATTGCATTATAGCCCAGCAGTGAATAACTCAGTACTGCATTACCCAGTACTATATAATCCAGCACTGTATAACCCAGCACTTGGGAGGTTGAGGGAGGAGGATAAGAAACTCAAGAACAAACACAGGAAGTTTGAGGCTAGTTTGGTGTACATGTGACACGTACATTTTAAAAAAGAAGCAAAAGTTCATGTCGACAAGTGATATAGAGAAAGGCAGATATTGATTGACAGTCTTATCCAAATGTACAGCAATCCAAAAGAAAGACAGAAATATCAGGAACAGAGGTACTTGCCCTTATTTCAACTAGGATAAAAGCTAAGTGTAGAATCATCTTCTTTTCTTCCCTTAAACTGTATAGAACACAGTTTAGAAGACAGAATCATGGACAAAAACAGATAAATCATGTGAACTTCCTTACAATCAAATTCTCTCACTGTGGAGAAATAAGGTAGACATTTTCAAACAGTGTTGCACCTGAGCAAAGTCACTCATAAGTAGTATATAATGCATAAAGGCAATAATTTAGCCAAAATGTCTAAAAATAGCAAAATTAATCAGTTCAGAGAAGGAATCCTGGGATATCGTATAAAATAGGACACCATATGGCAAATATTACAAAACCAGTATCAATGGAGAAACGATTGATTGATTAATTTTGTATGCAGTGTTCTGTCTGCATGTATCCCAGCAGGCCAGAAGAGGGCACCAGATCTCATTACAGATGGTTGTGAGCCACCATGTGGTTGCTGGGAATTGAACTCAGGACCTCTGGAAGAATAGCCAGTGCTCTTAACCTCTGAGCCATCTCTCCAGCCCTAATGAAGAAATTCTTATTACAGCAAATAAGTGACACAGCACCTTCCATTTTGAGGACTATTTTTAATGGCTAAGTAAAACAATTTTGGAATTGTCCCATGAAACCCAACCTGTGACTTTAAAAAAATTAAGAAAACAACCTGATGACATGAACACCTGTTTCCAAATCCAAGTTGAGTCACGTTCAAATGAGTCTCTTTGTAGGTCTGACAGAGAAATTATGGGAAATGTACCTTTGATGGGTCCATGATGACTGTGGGCACAAAGTTGAGGAAGATGTGGTTACAGTCGGTGCGGACATTTGTATTATTAAAAGCAACTTCCAATTCATCCATGGCTTCCAGGAGCAGCCGCTCCCCTTCATTTTGTAGATACTCAAAAGAAGCTTCCTACATAAGAAGAAAATTACCTCCACTAATGTGCTTTAAAAGCAATAAAAAGAGAATGGGGAAATGGTTCAATGGGTAAAGTGTTTGCTGGGAAAACACAGACTTAAGTTTAGATTTCCAATGCTCAAGAAAAAGCTGGAGCAGTGCCCTGCATCAGAAACTCTAGCACCAAGCAGAGGTGGGGAATGGAGACATGTGAATCAGAATGTTCACTGACCAGCCAGTCTAGCTGAAACTATAAGTTCGAGGTTCAATGAGAGATACTGTTTTCAAACAAAGTAGAACATGAAAGAGGTACGTATGTACATACACAGACGAATAGTAATAAAAATTAAATGGTTAGTAACAGAGGAAGATATCTTCATGTCAACTTCTGGCCTCCACATGTGCTTGAATGAGTAAGTGTACATGTATCCCACCTCTACACTCAAAGCAATAATTTAAGAAGCAATATGAGAAAACAGTAAGGTATCTATCTGCTTATACATTGTTTAACTTGCTCTTGGTTGTAAGTCTATTGACTGTAGAAGGCAAAGGCTGGCGAGGGTTAAATAGAATCTCTGCCAACCCCTTCTCCAGCCTCTAACAATATAATTTCCACTAAGAAATAGAGAAGTTAGGTATTGTCAGAGCTAAAACTCCAATAGGATTATGTTTCACATATGCCAAACAGAACACTTTAGAAAAAAGACCTGTTTAGCACGAAAAGCTAAAGGAAGTTTACGGCAACGGCAATGGGATGTAATAGTTAGCATATAGCATACGAGGAAGCCCACACATGAAGACAGGTTTATGTAACAGTTACTGTAACTTTCTCCTTATTCGCTACCATTACCTAAGTCTTTGTGGTTTTTGTCTGCTAAGCATTGTTTCTTTATTCAAGTGAGTGCTCTTATGCTTCTATTAGCAAGAAAAATCAAATTAAAGAAAAATGAGCCTTTATTATTTGGAATATTGGAGAATGACAAAGACAAAAGCTTTGATTCAAATAGTAAAACTCTGATTTTGAGCCATGACTAATTCTCTGTCCTTTCCCTAATGGATAACTTCCCATTAAAGTAAAGGACTCACCTTTGTGACCAGATCAGAATGCCTGATGATTGCACGGACAAAGAACCTGTAGTCAGTTACTTCTGTGCCCACTTCAACCTTAGCTGCCCCAAGATACAAGTGCATTTTGTGATTAGCACATGGAATGGCAGTGAGGTCAAAATTTCTCATCCGGTTCAGCTCTAACTGGAAAGCCAGAGCAGGCTCAAGGTGACGATAAATGCGGTCCTCCTCAAACTGAACACAAGAATCAGAGGGAAAAAGAGCTCACATGAGGCAGTTGCAAAATTACTTTATGATTGTGTTGATAAAACAGATTCTTAAAGATTGAACCCAGTAACTGACATCTGTGAGGCTGAGGCAGGAGGATCATCCAAAGTTTGAGGCTAACATGGGGACTGGGGATATTGATCAGAGGCAGAGTACTTGCCTAACGTGTAAAAATGGGGTTCAATCCCTAGCACCACAATAAATAAAATAAAATACAAAATAAATCAAGGCTATAGGTTTACATAGTGAGTTAGAGGATCGCTTAGGTTACAGGGTAAAACTCTATAATAAGGAGTGGAAGGGGTCTCAAAAATAGAAACATAAAGTTGTAATATACTAATGAGACACATACAGAACTACTGCAATTGCTTACATAATAACAGGTGCTCTAGCACCAAACAAAAAAACCAAAGACATAGGCGGATCTCTTTTAGTTTTAGGTCAGGTCTATATGGAGTTCCAGGCCAGCCAGGGCTACACTGTAAGATTCTGTCATTCCAAAAAATACTAAATAAAAACAATATAAACAAAAATTTTCAATTCCCTCAGAACTTCTGAAGCATTTAATACTGTTAAAAATTTTAAAAAACAACCAACCATGCAGATTGCTTCACATTAATTAGTATCTACTTCACAAGATAGTGTTATGGGCTCACCCAAGTAGTATGATGCTTAAGGGTGAGACTTATATCTTATCACATAGTAAGAAATAAAAATCATATTTTAAGATGGTATTTGGCTTTGGGGGAAATCCCAATAGTTACATCATCACTTATATGTAAAAAGTTTATAAATACATTTCCTACATTGCTGAATATAAGTTATTTTGCTAGAAAGCATGTCAATTAAGTCAGTGGAAAAGACACCTAAAATATAAGCTAGTAAGAGGGAGAAATCAACTCTGTATGAAATTTTTTACTTTCAAACTTAAAAAAAAATGGATGAAAAGAAGAGCTGAATATAAATCAATTGTCTTGTAGGTGGCAAGAATAATTCTACTAAACTGGATGGTGTTGGCACACACCTTTAATCCCAGCACTCAGGGGGGGAAGCAGGCCAATCACTGCGACTTCGAGGCCAGCCTGGTCTACAGAGTTAGTTCCAGAACAGGATCCAAAGCTACAGAGAAACCCTGTCTCGAAAACCCAAAAAGAATAATCCTACTAAAAAGGAAAAAAAATAGAATAACTTTACTAAATAAAGCATTCCTTAATACCACATCAAAACTGTTCTAAAGGATAGGGATGTTTTTGAAGTTACAGCCTTCTTTGGGTCAAGACATTTGATTATTTCTTAAAGTAAGCTCGTTCTTAAGGAAGTGTGCTTTAGAAAAAAAGAGAATGGCAACGGCCTACTCACAGCACAAAAAGGGGAGGGAAAGAAAAAAGGATGGAATGGAGGACAGACAGGAAGAAGGAGGAGGCAGGGAGGAGGAAGGGAAATAAAGAGAGGCAATCAAGTAAATCATCCTTACCTTATCCCTCGCTCGGAATGTGAAAAATTTTGGAAATTCTCTCTGAGATAAAGAAGAAGGCAAAATGTGTTAGTCCTTCAGGGAATGGCTCTTTGGGGATACAACACACTGTACGGCCTCAGTCAAGTATCTAGAAGACAGTTCCTAAAAAACATGCTCTTTATCAGAGCTTACTCCAGACAAGAGGTACTCCCTGGATAATCGTCACTTTGACCCCACTTGGGAATTACTACACTGTTAACCTACCTTTGGTATCTATCATCACTGAAGAGTTTTCATTTCATTTCTCAAGTAGAAAAAAAGAATCTTCCTGTGACTCTTGGCACAATCTGACAAATAAAAACAATATGCCCTATACTAGAACCACTGCAATGAGTCTTATTAGACTGATTTCCCAAGCTTCTCTTTAAGAAAACTCTTCAATTGTAAACTAGTCAAGTAAATTTTAAGTCTATGGTGTTTTGTCCCCACCCCTACTGCAACATTCATTCTGAAACTGATGATTTCAAGGATTTAATAATAACATTTCAAGACAAAGGAAGCAGTGGATGCTACTTTGGTCACTATTGCTCTGCCTAGGAAAGAGAGGAGTGGGACCAGTGAACTTGAAATCATTAGGTCTTCCTGCACAGCATTACACAAGAAAGCAACCAATTTACTAGAACCCTATTAATTAACAAAGATGAATTCAATTAGCAGAGTTCATTAGTTTCTGAAATTTAACTTATTAACACCAAATACTCCTGTTTCTCGGATGGGAAGCTCTCCTGGCAGTGCTGCAATGAGTCATTACTATTTCCTCTCTAGGAGGTTCCATTAGGTACCTTCTTCATAATGAGTGCAATATAATCAAGGGAAAGTTGGCATAAAGCAGAGAGACCATGGCTAGCTACACATTCTTCAGGAGCCTTGAAGAAAATCTGGACTCAAAATCTACTAGGTGGAGGGCACTCTCCTGTGTCTTTTAAGGGAATGATCACAGTCCCCGCTTTACAGATGAGCGAGGCTTAGCTCAAGGGGAAAATCAACCCAAGTCTCTCTTGACAGAAATCATGCTTTTCACCTCCCAAGCATAGGGCATTATCTTTTTACTCTTGTTATAATCAAAACTGCTCATTTAGATGTTTTTCATTGGTGAGACCAAAAACAAACAAACAAACAACAACGTGGAAATTAAGACAGATTAGTAATGGCACACACCTTTAATGCCAGAAACCACACTAGTCAGCCATACAGGCCAGGCAATGGTGGCACACACCTTTAATCCCAGCAGCCACACCAGTTAGCCATACTAACTGGTATGGCTGGGCAGTGCTGGTGCACACCTTTGATCCCAGCACTAGAGAGAAATATAAAACAGGAGGAGACAGGTCTCAGTCTCAATCTGAGGATTCACGGAGGCAGGATTACCAATTTTTGGTTTGAGATAGAGGTAAGAGCCAGTGGTTGGCTTCTTTGCTTTTCTGATCTTCAGGTTGAACCCCAATATCTTTCTCTGGGTTTTTATTAATTATACTACATTTGGCACCTAATGTTTGGAGTACAAATTCACAAAAAAGCCATCTGCTTGTGGCTTCACAGACACCAGCATAGGCGAGAACTACAAGTGGCCAGGTTCACTGCTCTACTGGCTAGATTTTTCTTTTCTTTTTTTTTTTTTTCTTCTGGTGGGCTCTTCCTGAACCCCCTTCTCAGGCTGCTGTCAAATTAGGTAGCTGCCTTGAAATCCAATCGGACACTTATTGTTCTATGCAGCAGCAATAAGCCTCACATCTTCATCAACAATGGCAGCAGATTTGGTAAGAAAATTGGGAATTCTTAAAGGAAGGAATTAATTAAGAGTTTTCTTTTCCCACATTAAAAACTGAGAAAAATCATTACAATGGAGGGATTTATGTCTCTGTATGATAATATGCTGGACAGTTTGAAAACAGAAAGGTTAAATGAGAGGATAACTAATTTAGATGGGATTTATGTAGTGTCAATTGTAAACATTATCAGCATTAAAATAATTGTTTTATCACTAAAAATGTCGGTTAATTTGAGTGATAAGATATAGGCCTTAGAAAAACCTAATAAAACAGATCACAAAGATATTCAAATCTAGACAGAGGAATTTAATGGAGAACTAATTTCAGCATAGCATTATAAGAATAGAAAGTAACAGCCTAAGGTTTTCAGACAACCAATCTTAATATATCCAGTAACCATACAGGAATTGTCAATTGGCAGAAGCTCTGTTAAAAGCTAAGTGGACTCCTGTGCCAATGTTAGATTTAAGGAGATTCAAGAAAGCAATAGTCTCACATGGCAAGCATTCACCTTTTGTGAAGCATATGTTAAAATCATGGTCACTTTGTAATAGAATTATCCCTAAAGGCAGGATAGAATTGGTTAATGAATGGTGTTTTAGAGCCTGGTCCACAACTACAATGGAATACCTGGTTCAGAGAAGAGGATAAGATTATTGAACAGCAAAGTAAATCTAAAAGTAGGGAATTCTCCTAAAATCAAATTCTTAGAGAAGGAAATTATGCTGCTATAGAAAGGCAGGCTGAATAAGATGGTCACAACCTGGATTTATGTTGTGCATCAGCTCTGAATGCTTGGGACAGAATTTGAGAAATAGAAAAGAAAACTGAGTTATTACTAAAGCTATACAGGGCCCAAGGGAAGCCTTTACAGATTTCTTACAAAGATTGACTTCGGCAGTAAATAGAATGATACCAAATTCAGAAGCTAGACAAATAATAATTGAATCCCTGGCTTTTTTAAAATTTATTTATTTATTTGTTTATAAAAATTTCTACTTCCTCCCCTCCTCCCATATCCTCCCATCAATCCCTAGCTTTTGATAATGTCAATTCTCTATGCAAAAGGATAATTAGGCTGTCAAACGCAAGGTCAGCACCTATGGAGGACTGGATTCGAGATACAATAAATATTGAATGATAACCATGATGATGCATGGATAGGAGATGTAATTTCCAGAGGTTTGAGGAAAAATCGAAATGTCAAATGGTATAATTATGGCAAACAAGGTCACCTTAAAAGGGATTGTACACAGGGCATTCCTAGAAACAATGGTTTTTTTCTAAGAATAATCCAGTCAGAACACCCCTCTTTTCTGGATTATGTGGAAGGTGTGGCAAAGGCAGGCATTGGTCAAATGAATGCAGGTTAATGAGGAATATTCGTGGTAATCCTTTGCCATCAGGAAATTCTGTGATGGGCCTCTTGCAGGCCTCTATGCCAAATATGGTTCAGTTGTTCCCTACCATCTTAGAGGAAACTCCATCTCAGAGCAATGAAAGAACCTAATGACTACTATAAGAAAGCATACTACTCTGAATAATAGAACACCTATAGAAGAGAGAATAAAAATTTCAGGAAAATCATAAGAGTATTTTGGTAAACTTCTATAAATGAACAAAGACCAAAATTAAAAATACGAATAAGCGATGTTGTCACTGAAGGTCTGGTAGACACAGGTGCGGATGTAAAATAATTTCATCAGAATCTGGGCATACAAATTGGCCCCTTCAGGATGTAAATGTTCAGCTTTAGGAACTGGAATTTTATCTCAGGTAAAGTAGAATGTGAGACACTTCAAATGTATAGGGCCAGAAAGACAGAGAGGAATATTAAAACCATATGTGGTTAACATACCAATGAGTTTGTGGGGACATGATTTGTTTCAGCAATAGAATACTCAGATTAATATTCTCCCAATCTTAGAAACAAACCATAAATTAACATATGTTTCTGGGAAAAATATTAGAAGGTTTTATAAAGAACAGTCACCAACCATTCAGGATGCACAAAAACAGGGCACAACAGCTGCTGATATTTTAGAGGCACCAACATCCCTACCTTTAAAATGGTTGACAGACAAACCTATATGGGAGAAGCAATAGTCTTTGACAACAGAGAAACTGCAGGCTTTAAAACAGCAGTTTCTCTGTTGTTAAAGGCCATTGCTTAAACCTTAGATGGTGACAAGGACTTAAATAGACCCAAGAAATTATCAGCTGAAGCTGAGAGAGAATTGGCTTTGCTTGAAGAGAAATTACAGAAGGCACATGTTGATCATGTGAAAACAAATCTTAATGGCATTCTGGTCATATTACCCTCTCAACATTCCCCTACAGGAATTTTAATGCAGAGGGAACATATTACCTTAGAACAGATCTTTTTAACACATAAACTGAGTAAAAAACTAAAAACTTAAGTGGAAAAGATCTGAGTTACTTCTAAAAGGAAAATTTAGACTTCATCAATTAGCAGGACTAGACCCAGCAGTAATAGTACCTTTTAATAATTGTGAAATTATGGGAAGAAAGTGAACCCTGGCAAAGAGTAATATTTTGGGAGAGATTAGCAACAACTATCCCAAAAGCAAGAGAATTCAACTTATACAGAGAACTAGCTGGATCCTTTCTTGAATTTCACAGGACACACCAATAACTAGAGCCCCTACGATCTATACTGATGCAAATTAAGTCAGGAAAGGCAGGTTACAAATCAGAAAATTTAAGTAAAGTGGATCAAAGCTATTATGATTCTGTCCAAGAGTTAGAATTGTATGCTATTCTCATGGTACTAAGAAATTTTAGAGAACCTCTCAATGTAAGTTACTGATCCTCAATATGCAGAAAGAGTGGTTTTGCATATTGAAACCACTGAATTTATACCAGATGTCACAGAATTGACATTATTATTTATTCAAATACAAGATACAATCAGGAATAGTAATCATCCCATGAACATAACACACATAGATCCCATATGGGTCTGCCAGGTCCTCTAACACAAGGTAATGCAGAAATTGATCAATTATTGATTGGAGACATGCTAAGTTTCAGAATTTCACAAAAAAACATCATGTCAATAGCAAAGGTTTATAAAAAGACTTTTCCATCACATGGCAACAGCCAAGGAAATTATAAGAAATTGTCCTACTTATTCTTTATACAACTAAACACCATTACCTTCAGAAAATAACCCAAAGGGGATTCAAAGCAATGAAATCTGGCAAATGGATGTGTTCCATTTTGTAGAATATGGAAAACTAAAATATGTACATCACCATTGATACCTATTCAGGTTTTCAATGGGAAACTGCGTTGAGTTTGGAAAAGGAAAAGTTCAATAATCACACATTTGCTAGAAGTTATAGGTATCATGAGTATACTTGTACAAATAAAGACAGACAATGCTCCAGCATATGTCTTTAAGAATATGAAACAGTTTTTTTGTTTATTATAATATAAAGCATATTACAAGCCATACAGGCCAGGCAGTGGTAGCACACACCTTAAACCCCAGAAATTACAATAGTTAGCAATAGAGGCTGGGTAGTAGTGGTGTATGTCTTTAATTGCAGCACAACAGAGGAATATAAAGCGAGCAGTAGATTATATACTCTGAACTTCACACAGTCTAGTTCTGGTTTTATTCTAGAGAGATCTAGCTTCAGGATTATTACCTAAAAGTAAAACGTAATGAAAAAAAAGAGAAACAAATCATTCCATGGGTTTTTCTTGAAAGAAGTCAGTAAAATCGTAAGATAACATTTAAGCACACATTTTTCTATCTGCTGAAATGAGGAGGTACTAATATGTCATTTTGGTTTACATTTGTCCTATTATCAAAAAGCAAAATAGTAGAAACAAAAAAAATTAATAGAAGTGCTCTTTTCTACCAACTCAATTAATCAAAATTGTAGGCATGAAAAACAAGCAGTTTGAATGGAAATACCTTTATTGCATATAATTAAAGGGCTACTTTTTGGCAAAGTATGAAATATCTGTAAGGTGACAAGAAAGAGTTAAAGTACCAATTAAAAAAGAACACTTTCATTGTGTGTGGTAGTGTACCTTTAATCCTAGGACTAAGGAATCAGATGCAGGTGGATGGATTTCTGTGAGTTCCAGGATAGCCAAGGCTATGTAGTGAGACCCTGTCTCAAAAAAACAAAAACTAAAACAACAATCAAGAAGTAGCCTCTCAAAAACAAACAACAAATGCCCACTTTTGTCACAGAGAGCTGAGAAGTTATCTGAGGTGATGGAATTAAACCTCCTCCAAGTTCTGAGGAAATTTTTGATACACTGAAATTCAGAACATTTACAATAGGGTTGGCATGAAATGTCTGCAAAAAAAGGAAAGCAGGAATATTAATATATTCTTATGTTAATATATTCTGGGAGACCAGAAGTCTGAAGGGTTTCATAAAAAGTCAACTGTTGGCACTCAGAGTCAAACAAATTACTCCAAAATATCAGGAAAAAAACAAATAAACAAAGCCAGGAATGGTGGCGTAGGCCTTTAATCCTAGCACTTGGGAAGCAGAGACAGGAGAACTTCTCTGAGTTTGAGGCCAGCCTGGACTACATTACGAGAACCAGGACAGCCATGATGGTTACACAGTGAAACCCTGTCTCAAAACATCATAAACAAAACAAAATAAAACAACAACAACAAAAACATTCTGGGGGCTGGGGAGATGGCTCAGTGGTTAAGAGCATCTCCTGCTCTTCCAAAGATTCTGAGTTCAATTCCCAGCAATCACATGGTGGCTCACAACCATCTGTAAAAGGTGCCCTCTTTCTGGCCTGCAGGCATATACACAGACAGAATATTGTTTACATAATAAAAATAAATATTAAAAAAAAAACAATTCCTAGGTAGAACCCCAGTAGCACAGACAATAAGAGAAACAATGAATAAATGGGACCTCCTGAAACTGAGAAGCTTCTGTAAAGCAAAGGACACTGTGACTAAGACAAAAAGGCTACCTTCTGACTGGGAGAAGATCTTTACCAACCCCTCATCAGACAAAAGTCTGATCTCCAAAATATACAAAGAACTCAAGAAACTAGACACTAAAACTCTAATTAACCCAATTAAAAAATGGGGTACTGAACTGAACAGAGAATTCTCAACAGAAGAACTTGGAATGGCCAAAAGACACTTAAGGTCATGCTCAACCTCCTTAGCGATCAGGGAAATGCAAATCAAAACAACATTGAGATACCATCTTACACCTGTCAGAATAGCTAAACTCAAAAACACCAATGATAGCCTATGCTGGAGAGGATGTGGAGTGAGGGGAACACTCATCCATTATTGGTGGGAATGAAAACTTGTGCAGCCACTGTGGAAATCAGTGTGGCAGTTTCTCAGGAAACTGGGAGTTAACCTACCTCAGGACCCAGCAATTCCACTCTTGGGAATATTCCCAAGAGATGCCCTATCATACTACAAAAGCATTTGTTCAACTATGTTCATAGCAGTACTATTTGTAATAGTTAGAACCTGGAAACAACCTAGGTGCCCCTCAATAGAAGAGTGGTTAAAGAAGGTGTGGAACATATACACATTAGAGTTTTACTCAGCGGTAAAAAACAATGACATCTTGAATTTTGCTTGCAAATGGATGGAAATAGAAAACGCTTTACTGAGCGAGGTAACCCAGTCCCAAAAGAGGAATATAGTATATACTCACTCATAAGTGGATTCTAGCCATAATTAAAGGTCTTTGAGCCTATAATTCGTGATCCTAGAGAAGTTAAATAAGAAAGTGAACCTGAAGAAAATCATATAGTTATCCTCCTGGATATTGGAAGTAAACAAGATTGCCAGGCAAACCTGGGGGCACCGGGGGTGGGAGGGTGGGGGGCTGGGAGTGGATGTAAGGGGAGTTGGGTAGAGAGAAGGTGAGAAGGGGAGGATTCAGGATAGTTTGGGGGAATGGGATGGGTGGGATGGAGGAAGGATGAATATGGGAGCAGGGAAGTAAATATCTCAAATAAGGGAGCCATTTTAGGGTTTGTAAGAGACTTGATTCTAGAGGGAGTCCCAGGTTCAAGGAGAGATCCCCAGATTGTTCCCCGGGCAGCAGAGGAGAGGGTACATGAACTGGCCTTATCCCATAACCATATTGATGAATATTTTGCATATCACCATAGATCCTTCATCTGGCGATGGATGGAGATAGAGACAGAGCCCCACATTGGAGCACTGGACTTAGCTCCCTAGGTCCAAATGAGGAACAGAAGGAGGGAGAACGAGAGCAAGGAAGTCAGGATCACAAGGGGTGCGTCCACCCATTGAGACGGTGGGACTGATCTAATGGGAGCTCACCAAGGCCAGCTGGACTGGAAGCGATGGAGCATGTGATCAAAATGGACACTCTGAATGAAGGCTGACCGAGAAGCCAAGGACAATGGCATTGGGATTTAATTCTGCTGCATGGTCTAACTTTGTGGGAGCCTGGTTTGTTTGGCTATTCACCTTTAAAGACCTGTACGGATGGGGGAGGACCTTGGACTTCCCATGGGGCAGGGAACCCTGACTGCTCTTAAGACTAGAGAGGGAGGGGGAGGTAGGGAGGGGAAGGTGGGGAGGGGGAAGGAAAAGGGAGGCGGGGAAGAGGTGGAAATTTTTAATAAATAAAAAAACAAAACAAAACAAAACATTCTGACCCTATGGTTTTAGTAACTTCCTGCATTTCACCTAATTTCCATGCTGCCAATTTCCCCCCTAACAGCATTCCTGCTTATTACATCACTAATGTAGTTGCTTTCCAGGCATGCTCTGGTGTTATGGGCAAATATCATAATTGAATGTACACAAAGAAAGCCCTCTTAGTGTTCTGGTACCCCCCCCTCAAAAAAAACAAAAAAAACTCAAAAAACAAAACAAAAGAATGCAACATTTCTCAGGAGGAAATTATACCCCTGCTGTGTTCTAATCAGCCAACCATCATCAAGACAATCAAAATAATTTGCCTAAATTAGCCAATCAAGACACCCTGCAAATCAGAGAATGTAAAAACCTGAAAGAGAAAGCATCATAGCTGATTATGATACTAATAATCGTGTTAAAAACCTAATGAGATGAAGAAATTGGGAGCTTGCTGGTGCAATTCTCTTCTACCTCAACATGCTGAGAACAAATTATATAGACTGTAATTAAAACAAAACCCTAACCAAACCTAGCTAGTTAGTCTACTAGTAAACAACCAACTACTTTGCAAAAAGAAAAGAAGTGCAAACTACTAACCATGAGCCATTATAACTGTTTAGGAAAGGAATCTCCTCCCTCAAGGCCTAAACAATCTAAAATACTTCACCTTACAAGAAGAGTCACCCACACGTAAGCAATCTTGAAAGGACAACTAGCTCTTGAGAGATTTGTGGCAATTTTAAAAATCCCACAAACCCTTAGAGCCCCCCACAGAAAGAAAACAATTAAAACACAAACTATGCGTGTGATTTAGAATAGCGTCACAGTATTTGGACCTTAAGTTTTTGTTTTAAAAGAGAAGAAATAGTAAAAACACACTTTTTAATATCCTTGAAAATACCTTTGCTAAAAAAAGAAAGAGGAATAAAAATTTAAAAAGTATGATATATACCAATTAGCTCTTTCTGCTATACATTTTGGAATTTAAGATCTAAACTATTAGTGTAACTAACTGCAACTTAACAGAGAAATTCAAAAGCCAAAGCTGTAAGGTTATGCAGGGTGACTTATGTCTATAGTTGCAGTACTTTGGGATTACAGGATAAGACCCTGTTGTCTCTCCCACTCCACATACACACACACACACACACACACACACACACACACACACACAAAGAAAGAAAACAACAATTAAAAACTCCAAGCAAACAAAAAGCAACTTAAGAAACCTCATTTCTTTTCAGGGTTCTTTTCTTTTTTTAAAAAAATGCAACATATATATTAAAAAGGACAGACTTGTTTTTCCTCCAACTTCCTATTATAACATTAATTTCAAACTGTTCTTTGCTTCACATTAAGGAGTCTTGACTTAATTACATGGCTATGAAAACAGATTCCAAACCCAGTGCTTTTACTGCTGGCATAATAGCTGTTTCAGAGTAAGAGTCTGTGTATAAAATCAAACAGTCAAGGCAGCAGCAGACATATCAGTGGCCAGCTTTCTTGCGACAATCATGATCACATAATACAGTACTGAGATGCTTATGGACTTCACTGGCATCAGAATAAACACCTCACAGTACGCCTGCACTCCACGAATCCCTCCTTTTGTCTGGCCCTTATTTGTCTCATGGTTCTAGGGCAGTATAAAACATCCATGACTTTGAAGAGCAGTTTGTTTCACTCCACACAAAACAATGCTGTTCTTAACAAAACTTGGTAACCTTTCTCTTCTCCTTGCTGCACATGGACACATCCTCAGTTCTATTCAGTAACACAGTATAGAACAGAGGGAGCTGCATTTACATCACTGTGGATTACCAAGAAGCCAGTGAGATCAAGGGATTCCTCTTTAACACTCCTGGAAAGCTTCCTCTTTTTCACACTACACTAACTATGGGCCAAGCACGTATCAGACAACAGGACAGAAGCTAAGCATTCTTCATGGATGGCAAGCTACCACCATCGGAAAAACTCAGAGCAGCACCAGGACTATAGTCCTTAACTTGTACAGTTCTGCCAAGGTTCACTAGAGGTTCAGTAATAGTTGTCATTGTCCCTACAAACCCAATCATCATATCTAAGAAATAATGATTGAAAGCATCTCAATCCTTAAAGCAAATTCAGCCCACGACTAAATTGTAAATGATCACTTGGCTCTAAAGCAGGCTTTAATACACTAATGAAAAGTAAAGGCATTTATAATCTCCTGATTTCCTACCTGATGCTACTATTAAATGAAAACTGGACAATAACAGCTAGAAGAACACCATATTACCCTCATTAACTAGTAGATTTGGTCTGTACACATCCCTATGTAACCTAAATTCAGAAATATAAGGGCAGCAGGAAGAAAAAAAATTAAAGCAGTTAGACTCTAGGACATGATACAGATTTGGAATTTAAGAATTTTTTTTTTGCTATTGCTTTTGTGATTTTATTGCTGTTATATTTAGTATGAGTTTCATATATATAGTAATAAAAATGTTAGTGATATCAAAGAATTCTGGCTTTCTGAAAATTTTAGGGGACAGTTTTATTTGACCATGGAATAATTATAGAAAAGTAGTCATTGTACCATACACATTATGATACTAAATACACTCTTAGCAAAAAGTAAAATAATTTTATAAATTCATGTCAGTCTATCTAATAATATGCTATTAATCCAATATTGGTGATAAAAAGTGAGCTTACCAAATGTTTAGGAGTCTAGCCCAATTCTGATGCATGTCCAGGGCCTCGCTCTGTGGTATGTGTACTTTAATTCTGAGAGCATCTACCAGCAACAGCGTTTATTCATGGACACTCATATTCTATCCCCAAGTATCCATTTTATTCCATAAGCTTCTGATTTTTCTTCCTAAAACCCCAGGGTTCTCTCTAAGCTCCTCATACTTCTCCACTCACTCCAGTTTCCTGTCTGAAGTTATTGATTGATATATACCTGAACTCTGCTGGATTTCCTGACATCAATAACACAAGGGAGTTGTGTAGTCCACTACATTTCCGAAAGAATTTCAGAAAAATCTTAGCTGTTAGCTTGCAGGGGAGGCCCTCTCGCTTCTCTAAAGACTAAATAGATCAGCAAGGTGACTGTATGAGGGAAAACAAAATATCAAATGCCTTTAGTTTAGAAAGCCCCTTTCAGAACTCAAAATGTTTCCTGCTCATTTTTAACAATGCTCACTATTATTATTAAAAATTATTATTTCATTATATTATTAAAATGAACAGTACTTGAATAACAGCTTAATTGTTTTAATTGCTACAATAAAAAAAAAAGCAACAATAAGAACAGTAAAAATTTCTTCAGGAAAACCAAGACTTCCTAACACCTTCAGAATCTTACTAGGCTTCAAAGAAGCAATTTGTAATGAAACATTTTGACTACAATCAGTCAATTTGACTGACATTACGAATATATGCTAGGTTTCTGGTTTTAATCACTATCTTCATACTGGTTATGATCTCAGTGTAAACTAAAGTTCTGATGGTTACTATTAGCTTAACTTTCCTTCCAATAAAAACATATTTATTTATTAAAACTTTAATATTTATTTATTCCTGCTCTTGGAATTAACATACAAAACTGCAACTTGACCTCTACAAAAGCATTTTAAACAATAAATTACTGGTCTTCAGAACTGAAGTTTCTCGGTATCAGAACCTGGATCCATTTTTAATAGAAACTAAGACCTCAAGAATAACTGGAACTGCTTTCTTACTGACTCAGTGTGTGCATAGGGAAAATGTCTGGTGAGCTGCTACTTCTTATTCAACAGAGGCAATGTACACTCTCATCTTTATCTACGGCTCAGTTACACCGAGACTTCCACTGCAGGGTTTAAAAGAAGAAGAAACTTACGCTGAAATATTAGGTAGAATTAAAAAGTCATTCCCATACTTTACAGGGATGATCCTAAAGTATAACCTTTCATATAACTCAGCTATATTCTTCTTAAGTAATCAGTGGCAAAGACAAAACCTTTGATAGTTGATACCTTTACTTACATGAAATCTCTGATCCACCTCACAGTTGACCTGTTTTCTGAAATCCTTTCACATAAAAAAAATGGAAAGAGAAGAATAAATTAGCAGAAACTATCAATTAATAAAAGTACTAAAAACAGATGATGAGTTTAGAAAGTCCTTCCCAGAATACTAATTATCAACAGTCTTTTAAAAAATTAAATTTATAGAGAAATAGTTATTTCTTTACATCGAATCTATAAATAACATACTATTGTAACTCTATTTTTTATCTTTAAAAATGTGATAGCAGTCAAATGGTGATGAGGCAGAGACATGTGGATCTCCATGAGTTCGAAGCCAGCATGGTCCACGGAGTTCCAGAACAGCTAGAGCTGTTTGCTACACAGAGAAATCCTGTCGCAAAAAAACAAAAAAGTGAAACCCAAACTAGACAGATATAATTCAAATGTCAATACCTTTTGTGCAACCAGGAAAGTAAGTCGTCGGATCCCATGCTCAACCAGAGTAGCTTTCTGCGAACAAACATAAAACGTAAGATAGATGACAACCAAATTTTACCTTAGTCTTCACAAGATTTTAACTGGAATAAGCACCATTTCTGGGATAAAGGCCTCATCTCAGAATCTTCATTGCTCCTGGGATTAAACGTTAAGAAATAGAGGTTCTACTGATCAGGACGGAAGGGAAAGAGAACTCTGCAGAGAAGCAAGGGTTTTATGAACTCTTAGAGGTAGTTGACCTCCAGGTAAAACATACTGGGATGCTTAGTGTTAACTGTCTACATGACAATCTAGAATCATACAAGAAGAGTCTCAGTGAGGGATTATTTACAGCAAGATGGTCTGTTGGCAGGTCTGTTTGTTTGCTTGATTTTGGTTTTGTTGTTTTGTTTTGTTTTGTTTTTGGTTCAGGTTTTTCAAGACAAGGTTTCTCTGTGTAACACCCTAGCTGTCCCAGAACTCACTCTGTAGACCAGGCTAATCTCAAACTCAAGAGATCTACCTGCCTCTGTCTTCTGAGTGTTGGGATTAAAGGTGGGTGCCACCACTGCCTTTGTGGACATGTCTATATGAGGTTTTTTTTTAAAGTTTATTTTATTATTATTTTCTGTGTTATGGGTATTTTGCCTAAGTGTATCTCTGTGAATCACATATATTCAGTGCCCAAGGAAGTCAGAAAAGGCCATCAACTCGCCTGGAACTGGAGTTTAAAGAAGGTTGTGAGCTGTCCTGTGAGTTCTGGGAATCCAACCCAAATGCTCTGGAAGAGCAGTGTTCTTAACTGATGGGTCCTCTCTCCAGCCCCTGTTTGAGGGTAATCTTGATTGCATTAACTGAGGTGGAAAGACCTGTCTTTTGTGAGTAAGTTTTCTTTAATGATGTGAGCCCTAGTAGCTTAAATAACTTCAGGGCAAGCCTCATTCCAAGGAGAGTCATAGGGCAACACAAATTGCACTT
Source organism: Myodes glareolus (assembly GCF_982192425.1). Classification (NCBI taxonomy): domain Eukaryota; kingdom Metazoa; phylum Chordata; class Mammalia; order Rodentia; family Cricetidae; genus Myodes; species Myodes glareolus. Next base: position 38,385,648 of record NC_142034.1, read on the forward strand.
AATGGAAAAAAAAAAAAAAGGAGAAGAAAACTCAGAGTTGTGTGAGAAGTGACATGAGGTAGAAATGAGATGAGTATGGATGTGGATGCATATGATCAAAACAAATTGTCTAAAATAGTTGAGGAATTAATAAAAATATTATGGAGAGAAGGCGCCCAGTTAAGACATATTTCTCTTCTGGAGGACTAGAATTCAATTCCCAAGGACCCAATTCAGGAAGCTCACAACTAACTGTAAAGTCAAATCTACCTTCTGTGGGCAAGCTCACTTATGTGCACATCTCCATAAACAGAAAAAAAAACCACATGCATACAATCATATATATAAATATGTATATATATATAAATATGTATATATATATATTAAATAAATAAAAAGCCACCAGGATTGACGGTACATGTCTGTAATCCCAAATACCCAGGATGATATAGGAGAAGGATTATGACTTCAAAAACAACCTGAACTAAATTAAAGCAAGTGCTGACATAAAAAAAGAAAAGAAAAAAGATGGTTGTTAAAAACAATGATTAAAAGATTTTTAAACTTGATATTATTCTTAGCTCCACTTGGTAGAGGTAAACAAGATGTTATAAGTCAACAGAGGACAGTGGTTTCAAGATAGCCTTATGAGTCTTGAACTCCCAAATCTAAGCTTTCCTCAATTCTGTACTGTTTGTTTGCTTCAAAGCACAAACAAATAGTAGGTTTTAAATGTTTTTAAATGTCCCCATAAAGGAGCTACATGGTAATAAGCAAAGAAGCAGGAAAGTAATCCCACAAACTGAATTATTTGGGAGAATTCATGAATAATACAAAGAAAAAGATATGTAGACTTTTACAGCCCTCAGTAAGACTGCAGTTGGATTACATTCCTAGCTATATAACATGAACTAACAGTTTATAAAAAATTATTTTTTTAATCATTCAAATTACATTTTTTTGAGGCTGGAGAGATGATGGGTCGGTCAGTGGTTAAAACCACTGGCAGTTCTTTCAGGGGACACAGATTTGATTCCCAGCACCCATATAGCAGATCATAACCAGCCATAACTCCAGCCCTAGGGTATCCAACATTCTCTTCTTGCTTCCATATATATAAATATAGCACACAAACATACATGTAGATAAAACACTCACACACACCAAATGAAATTAAAAATTACATTTATCTACTCATGTGTTTGTATCTATACGGGTGTGAGTCCTGGGAATTGAAAGCAGTTCATCAGGCTTGGTAGCAGGCTGTCTTTACACAGAGACATCTTGTTGGTCTCCAAATCTTAACATTCAAGATAATATATAGGCCAGGTGGTGGTAGCAGATCTCTATGAATTAGAAGCAAGCCTGGTCTACATAGCGAGTTCCAAGACAGCTAGAGCTGTTACATAGAGAAACCCTGTCTTGGGGAGGGTGGGGATGATATAAAAGTTTTTTGTTTTTTATGTTTTATTTTTTGTTTTTCCAGGACGGGGTTTCTTTGCATAGCCTTGGCTGTTCTGGAACTCACTTTGTAGACCAGGCTGACCTCAAACTCATAGATCTGCCTGCCTCTGGCTCCTGAGTCCTGGAATTAAAGGTGTGCACCATTATGCTTGTCAGGTTTCTGTCTTTTCAATTCCCATTTTTTTTTTCTTATAAAGAAGCGTCTAGACCTTTTCCCCCTGTTTCTAGATTTCTGCTATGATATTACTGAGTAAAAAACATTGCTACTAATGATACTATAAGCAAAACCTAATAGGATTTCTATAGACAAACTTTCATGATAAATGCCTAGGTCAAGTAAAAGTAAACATTAGTCTAACATATTTAAAAATTATCCATACTGTCATCATACTCCAGTATAAGTAAACAAATACTGACATTATAATAAAAATAAAATGTGCTAGAAGAAAGGCAATGTGGAGATGCTCTCAGTATGCTGAGCAACAGAAACACTTCAGACACCAACAAAGAATTCCTCTACAGCCGAGGCCTTCAAAGACAAGCATCAATAGCTATGTCTGGCAAGGGAAGAAAATAACTTTAATAATGCCATGATTTAAAATCAAAATTGTTATTGCTTTTAAAATTCCACAAGTGGCTGACAATAACAGCAGAGCAACAGGATTCTGATTACATTGTAATAATGCAGGTCTCACAGCAAGTCCACAGCTATTACCCAGCGATTAGGCGTCATCACCTGGAGAAACTCCATTTACACTGACTGCTTCAATCTCCTCTACAAGTCATTTACAAATATATGATCCTAATTTCTATGAGAGAAAAAAAGACATGCTGGGACTAGAAGATTATTTGGACAATTTGGATCAACCTATTTGATAGTTTAATGTGTGCTTTAAAAAAACTTTTTCTAAACTGCTAGAAGTATGATTATGAAGTGAAAAACAAAATAAATTATTACTCTAGTTTTTTTCTAAAATTGCTTTTCTCTCCTCTTCTCACATCTATTTTAAAAATATGTAGATGAACATAGCAAATATTCCAAGGTAAGCATCTTAACTGATGCTTTCTCTAGACTCCTAGTGTTAGCATTCTGTCTTGACCCTTCTTAATGCCTTAGGCAAAGTCACCAGATTTCCCTTTGCCTCAATGTATGAAAATGAAGGAAAATCTTTAGATCACCGCGTAAGAGTATTCAATCTTAGGACTTAGAAAAACAAAAAGCCAAAAATTGTTAAAACACAATCAAATACAGGCTATTTGTATCTAAAAAAATTTAGACAGAAACTTTCACTGACTGTCATGTATATCAGGACTCCTTCACTGAGGTAACCTTGGTCACTGGCCAAAGGTTAATTTTATGTAGTTTTCTCTGGAAGAACAATCTCCTTGTGTTGGCCACTGCAATTCCAACATCAGTTCACCTGTTCTGAGAGTGTCAGAGTAAATGCTACATGTATTAATTAGTACATTATTTTCTCCCTAGGTATTTTTACCTGTTATGAATACCAAGGGCACTAACTTTTTAGAGTGATGAATTAAGTTTTAAAATATCTACTAACTTCTTTATAATAAGCAGTCAGTGCTATCCCTTCAAATGTAATGCATGGGGATGACTATTAAAGGCAGTTTTAAGAGTAGACTTTGACATCTATCACATATCATGAGTATAGCTCAGTAGCAGAACAGTTGTCTGGTACGCAGGAGGCCAGCGATTTCTATTCCCAGTACCATCACCACTGTTCATTACTGTCTTAAACATGCCTATTTGGTTGCCCTAACTAGAATTTATGAGGATAAAAATGTATCATTTTCTAAATATTATAGATCTGACATGAAAGGCTTTGCTCTATCATCTTCCACTTGGTTATAAAACAGTATTAATTAACCTCTCAGAACATGAACTTTTCCATGTGTACACTAGAATAACTCCTGACTCATGTAAAACTTGTGAGATTGTAGAAAAGTGCAAATAAATTGAGATAAAATTTCTTTATAAATATATATTATTATTGTTTAAAGATGTAAGCTGCCACTTATCTCAAATACTTGGGAAGTAGAGGAAGGTATATCTCTTTGAGTTTGAGGTTAACCTGGTACACATAGTGAATTCAGGTAGTCAGGGATACATAGTAACACCTTGTCTCAGAACAACAACAACAAAATCCCCCACAACAACAAAAAGCCAAAAAAGAGGTATGTGAGCACACACATACACCCTCTCTTGTATATATGTATGTATGTATGCATGTATGTATGCTGATCAAGTAGTAATCATTTAAAAGATGAAGTTAGGCTAGCTACTTAGTACTACCAAGGAGGCAAAATTTTATATAATTCCTACAGAACTGAGGGAGAGGGAAGGGCACACGAGAGACAGGAAAACATCTCAGGAGAAGAAATAAAAATGATGAGGATCTAAATGTTCAGTATGGAGTTTAATAACAATGTGATATACACTCAAGTGACGACCACAACAATATCAAAAACCTGAAAAGGTAGCTGGAAGTATTGCAAATATTTTAAGGGTGGGGGAAGCAGAAGACAGTATAGAAAGAACCTGCATGGAGTTGGGTACATATGGAGCTTGCCACAAAATGGAAAATCAGCAGTGAATTCAAGATTGAACAATGAATGTTCAAAACTAAAGCTCTAGGAGAGATTAGAAAACATACTTTTTAAAAAACATAAGGTCTAATCATAAAAAAAGATATTAATTATAGATAATTAAATTACTTTGGAATTTTCTTCCTGCAGGCAAAACTAGCCATAGTCTTGAGAGTTATGATAAAAGACAATCAATGAAAAACCTTCCAAGTAAGTCAGGCAGGGTTGTGCACACCTTTAATTCCAGCACTCAGAAGGCAGAGGCAGGTGGGTCTCTGTGAGTTCAAGGTCAGCCTACTGTACAAAGCAAGTTCCAGGACAGCCAGGGCAGTTGTACAGAGAAATCCTGTCTACAAAAAAAAAAAAAAATCAAAACAAACAAACAAAAACCAACCTCACAAGTAGAAACTGATGAAAGAAAAGTTATGATGCAACCAGCAGGAAAAAGTCACCAACAGCTTTAACCTAGTCAAAGACTCACATTTTGCTGGGTGAACTCTCTGAACATAGCTGCAAGCTTGTCATCTTCAATATCACCATCAGTCTTGATAGCCACATTCAGAATGTGTATTGGTTCGTCCCTGGGGACCTGGAAACAAAGAATACAAACCAAAGAAGATTATGAAGCTGGCTGCTACAAAAACTGGAATAAGTCACAGTACCTAGCAGAACAGTAACAATAGGATATTCTGGTTTGCTACTCGGTAGTAAAAAGCACACTCAAACTACTGCCCAACTGTCACAGCAGAGCTAAATAAAGCACATAAAACATCAAGAGCAGGAGTTTAAGGCAGCTTCAATTCTTTAAACAAACTTGAAAGTCACGGTGTCTCCAGCAAAATGGGAGTTAAACAATCTACAGGAGGGAAAGAAAGCTGTGTAACATAGTCCCATTTACTATAGTTCTTCACATGTTATCAAATGATGGATTTATCAAAACATGGGAAAACAAGGAAGGGAAAGAACAGAACATTCATTTACTGAGAAATCAGAAGAAAGGATTTAATAAAAGGACACCTTTAAAATCAAAATGTCAAATTCCACCTTTAGAGTTTATATCTATTTATTTTTTTTTAATATTTCAAGACAGGGTTTTTCTGCGTAATTGGTGACATGCACCACCACCACCAGGCTCCATTTATTACTTTTAAAAGTATTTTGAAGAGACATACAAAATCAAGTAATATAGCATACTATAAAAGGACCATTCCAAAGTCAGAAAGATATAGTATAGTACAAGTTCATGTCTGGAGTTGGTTGTGGTGGTGCACGTCTTTAATCCCAGCACTTGGGAGGCAGAGGCAAGTGGATCTCTCTCTGTAAGCTCGATGCCAGCCTGGTCTACAGAGTGAGAGCCAGGACAGCAGGACTACACAGAGAAACTCTCTGCCTTTAAAAATCAAAATAACAAAACAAAAAAATAAGCCCTATGTCTGAGAGAGAAAAGTAGTCTTCCAAGGGGAGTACCATACCTTGTCCTCATCATAGAGTGATGTATGACCGGATTCTGGGAACGTGGGACTTTGGGGTGGGGAGTCACAGAAGCAGCCCATTATTTCATCAAAGATCCTAAAAAAATCACCAGAGAAACATCCACAATAAAAACTCAAGTGGCAGGAAACTAATGTTGCCATGGTAGATCAGGCTAAAAGAATAATCTATCCTAGAGTGTGCTCAACAGTCAGAAGAATAGAAATACCAATAGCTAGAGATGACATGCAAAATATCACCAAGTGGCAGAAATTAGGAGGATAGATTGTTTAAACTTTAATAAACCTATATATTTTTCTTTTAAAAATGATATAAAGCTTTTTTGATTTTGTTTTGCTTTCATATGTAAGATATGTGCAGTGCTGTCATCATTTCTCTTAAAGTAACAGAAGGAGCCTGGGACTGGAGCAGCGACAGGCCAATGTAATTACCCCTCCCCCTAGGGTAATGCATCAATATACATCAAGAGATAGATGCTGAATGCATTTAATCAAAAGATGTATCGTCTCTAGTGGGGCTCACTCTAGTGTTGTGTTTAATTTCTCCTGACATTTCACTCATCACAGAGCAGACAGCGTCTTCTGTTAGCTCCTGAGGAAAAGATGATTGTTTCTTTTTTCGTTTTTTCCTGTCCAGGCTTTATACTGCAAGGAGAAGCTAAAAGTCTCAACAAGGAGTAGAAATCAAAAAATATCTATGTCTCTGAGGGTATATACAGTGAAGGCTGTAGCTCTTTGGCTGGCTCATCACTCTTCAGGGGAAGCTTTATTTTTCAGAAAGGTGATATTCCCCAAAACTAGAAGTCCATGGCTTCCCTTGTATAGACACAGTCCTAATGCCTTACCTGACAAAATCCTCAAAGGTCCGGAAAGAGACCATTCCGCCCATTCGCTGACAAGGTGGAGTGAACGAGTTGTCCAGCAGAACATCGCTGACACTAGCTACATGAGTCATGCCATAGTGGTTGAGGTTGGAGGCAAGGGACATTCTAAACAGTAATTCAATCAAGTTCATTAGAAAAGGAGCAAGGATTGGGAGATTAACAAGGGAAAAGGAATGTGGAGAAAACTTTCATGTAGGGTCAGGTTACAGAGCAGATATGGTTTTTGTTGCTATTGTTCATTTTTGGTTTTGGTTTTTTCCCCACTACAGATAAGGCTGTAGCAAGATTCGTGCTTCATTTGAATTTTTCAACACTATATTTTTGTCACTCCAAAAACTCTTCAGATAGATATCTAAGGACTACCAGGGATGGTATGGTAGTTTTTAATACAACAGTTTGATATATGGGGTGAACAAGCAGTACATAGGGGTTAAAAACCATCCTGCATCTTCCCCATCTCCTTTTCTCCTTAAAAAAAAAAAATGTAGGCAAGCCAAGTGAGTTACCATTATTCAACATTTAAGACATTTTTCCTTAGGAATTGTAATAGGTTAAACATTCCCAGACATAGTTTTATGAATATCAAATAGTAATTCTAATTAAGAAGAATGAAGTAGTTTAGTAAATAATTCTAGCAAGTTATTATTTATGGAACAGAAGTCCTCTAAAGAAACTTTATTGAGGTATTTACCCTTTCCATTGGTAGACCGAAAGATTTACTGATTAGAGCTCTCCCTTTCTGAAAGTTTAAGCCCATATTGCAAAAGTTCCTTTTTAAATTTAAACACTTTTGAACTAGAGCAAAAATATCTCTACTGAAAGCCTTATTAACTTTTAGCAAGATACAAAAGCAGAGCATTGGTCTCAAAGTATGTGTAAGCATGACAAGCAGTTGCTAAATGGAGATGCTTGAAGAGAACTGAATTGATTTGTTCAATCTAAATCCATAATGAATATTCTTTAATGCATCTCAGCAGAATGTACTCATAAATAATATCATAAGGTATTATGAATGACCAATCAGGACAGTCTGTTAGAAAGGACCAAGCTAAAGGATGCCACCAGGATTTGTAAGACACATTACTGGCATATCGATCTGAAGTAAGTTCAGAGTGAGATGATGACACCTGCACTTTGGAAAACTATTTAAAAATCTCCCTGAAGAACACCACCTGCAATGTTGCAGGAGGAAGAGAGAGCAATGAATGTGAGCTTGAGGTCTGGGCCCTCTGAAAATCATATTTATAAAAGGCAATGGGATGCTTTGTAGGATGGGGATGTTGCTCACACAGACTAAGGAGACTCACACTCATGGTTTTTTATTCTTTTGGTAAGCGATGGCAATAGGAAAGGAACTTCATCTGTCAACAGTATTGGGAAATAGAAGGCAGACTGAAAGAGGAAACCATTGATACCATGAGTGAAACAAACAAATGAATCACACATCAAGCAAGTCTTACATATGGTGCTCACTAGAAACTGAGATTCTGAGCTGTATTAACTCAGAAATGCTATTATCCTGATTTCTAGGATCACCAAGTACACTTATCAAAGGAGCAAGTTTGTGAGGCACCTTTTCTATTTGCCTATTACTAGACAGGAAAAAGACAAAGGGTTCCAGAAAACATTTAAACAGAACCCCCTCTAAATAAGCTGACAGGCTGTGTTTGTGGCAAACATAGGGTTAAACATCTTTTTCACTTGATGGAACCCCATGGGAAATATATACATGATTCAGTTTTCCTCTACCACTGTGCTCGTGGGCCAGAACAGCTAAGGTTGGCAGAACTGAACCAAGCTTACATTCTAAGGGAAGACCAAGGGCTTACAAAAGCATACTCTTCCCCTCCACCACACACACATTTAAATAGAGCTATAAGTCTATAATTTGTTTTAGTTACATAGTATTTTAAAGGGAGAGAAAAATGTAAGATTATAAACATTTTTCCATGTAGCATCTACAAAGAATTTGCCATCAACTTGTCACTGCTTTAGCATTTTGTGGATTTAGTCCAATCAGAATTGCTATCCTCTCAAACTTGCATGTGACCTTGCTTGGCTGAGGAAGCAGAGAAATGCAAAACAAATATTAAAGTATCAACTGCATATACAGACTTGGAAATTTCTCTCAAAGCTCAATGTAACAAGACTTAATATGTTTTTCCAATGATAATCTTACAAGTATAAAATAAAATGACTTTTAAATCATAATACTTAAAGAAAAATAGTTAACAAACTGATGAAACATGAGATCAGCTATTTCTGGATTTTTATTCCTCTAAAAAGAGAAGCAAATTAGAGAAACTAAAAATTGAAAATACTGTGAACAATTTGCCCGGCTAAGAAGAGTAACCTTAAGGGTTTCTCCTCTGAAAGCCCCAGCTCTAATGAGAACTCAGCAAGACGTTGCCAGCAATGCTAAACATCAGCTGACACACTCCCTCTCATGCAGAGCTCAATGTGGTCTTTGCCACACTGACACTTTTGGAACAGCTGAAGACATGTTTTCCCAACAGAAAGAGCAGCTCAGTATGTCCAAGAGGAAGCTGAGGACTCCCTAGTAGAAGATAACACATTAGCTTGTTGACTGTAGTATCGTTTTTACCTTGTTTCACTATTTTATGTTACTGGGGGAGGGTGTTTTTAATTGGAAAAGAAACTAAATATACGGTACCTGTTTAGCGTGGGGATGTTCCCTCTGTAATTAAACAACCACAGTTAGTTACTGATAGGTTAGTGAAAGCCATAATAAAAGAATTGTCAGAGTAGATACAGACCAGTCACTAGGAGCTCCAGTTTAACAACTCTGGTATCAGCAAATGTAATTAAGTGCTCATTACCCTTCAATCCCCATGGTGCCTCCAAAGAGGCATCCTCCTGACCTACCTCACCACAGCAGCTGTTCAGGAAAGGGTCCAGATGTATTTACCATGGATTTTTTTTAAAAAAGATTTATTTATTATGTATACAGTGTTCTTTCTGCATGTATTCCTAAAGGCCAGAAGAGGGCACCAGATCTCATTACAGATGGCTATGAGCTACCATATGGTTGCTGGGAATTGAACTCAGGACCTCTGGAAGAACAGGCAGTGCTCTTAAGCACTAAGCCATCTCTCCAGTCCCAGATTTTTTTTTTTCTAAATAACTCTCATTACAAAAAAATAATGTTGAAAAAAAATAATGTTGAGTAGAGGTAAAACATGGACTAGTAACTATATTATATCGTACATTAAAACATGAAATATGATCCCTGACAAAATTTCTAAATTATTCCTTGCTCCTATTATAAAGGCACAATAAGATGTTGGTTCCATAGCTCCTACTGCCTTATTGCTTTTCTGGAATATGTAATGGATCTACAATCTCCTCTAAGGAAATCTATTGATGCAGACACCCTGAAATTCAGCCACCTCTTCCTTTCTAAAAGGCACCAGGTTTCTTAGGGCAAAGGAGTTTATGAGTACTGAAAATCCTGAGGAACCTAAGTTATACTACTAGTGTGATAAAACTTGCTACAATTAATACTCTTTAATTAAATGAGTTTAGGATAACTATTTTTAATTGTTATTAGTTTGAAAACTCTAGGCCTTTCATAAATAAAACTGTACCTAACTTTGACTAGTTTTAACTTCCTTATAAAGAACGTGGCAAATTCATGAAAGATTGTGGCAGGTGGTGGCGGTGCACATCTTTAATCCCAGAATTAGGGAAGCAGAAGTGGTCGGATCTCTGAGTTCAAGGCCAGCCTGGTCTACAGAGTGAGTTACAGGATAAGCCAGGGACACACAGAGAAAGCCTGTCTTGAAAAAAACAAGCAAACAAGCAAACAAACAGACTGAATAATACAAAGGGGGAAAAAGGCAAGACTCTTGAATTCTCTTTGGTATTTGAAAGTATTTCTCAGAATTTTGATATCAGATGTTTGCAAACAGAAAAATGAATCAAACAAAACCTCTTACTTTCAAAGAGGTTAAAGTTAAAGTAGCAAAGGGATATCAGCCACAATTTAGGGGCACTGTAAGGGGGTTTGACTGGTTGCTTTCTTAACCCTCTTACATTCTTTTAACAGCACAGAATCATTATTAGGGGTTTCTGGCACAGAAAAGTCTTAATGGGCAGAACATACCAGGTAGAGCTGCTGATGTGTGGGAAGGATTAAAGAAGGAAAATGATGCACTTTCCAAGGCAATGAAAGGAGCAAGGTAGACTGAACTGGCCATATAAATAAAAGGCTATGACATATCACTGCATACAAACTGTACACCTTGTGTGATTTGTGAGCAGTGATGTTCTTTGTATCAAACCTGTGTCAGGGCGAGCTCATAAGACAACAAGAGCTACTTGAAGTGCAAAACTCTTTACTGTCTGGATTCCATGAGCTCTCACTTAGGAAAATGGGCTTTATTTATGAGAGATTCTTAATTACAATGCACTTGGACCTCATGAATACAGGAAATGCACAGATTCTACAGTAAAGCTGGGTATAACTGAACAGAAAACTTAGTAGATGGTCAAAAAAAAAAATACAGAAGCGCTTTAACTCTTTTAACTCTTTTGTTTTACTCTAAACAATGAGACCACCAGCACAGTGGTTCTCTTACTAGGAAGAGAGAAAAAACCTACAACCAAAGCAATCTCTGACTCCATTCATCTAGGTTTGCAGAGTTTCAGAACCAGCACAATGTCAGCTGTTAACCAAATTCTTAAACTAATAAAATGGACTCACTACTTCTGTAGCTACCCTAGTCCCTCAGGGCATCTTCACAGATGAAGGCTGAGTTTCTAGAAGGTCTAAATTAAAAAGCACATCAACCAAAAGCTAGTCTCCACCAGAAATTTTCAAGTTCTCATAGGGAACGTTCTGTTGCTTTGTCATAGGAAATACTTATTACACAGTGGGGCAAAAGGGGGGGGCAAAACCTCCCAATATTGTCATTTAATTAAAAGAACGGTTCCAAATCAAATCAATCATCCTCATTGGTAGAGTAAGAATTTAGGGATCATAAAAAAGATGAATGAGATGAAAAGACAAACTATCTTTTAACAGGCCAAATGCTTAGTCATATCATTAAGGATTATTTGTTCAGGAGCTGCTATCAGAGCAGTTAAGAATTTGATCAGCATCAATATAGACTTTAAAGGACAATAGAAGTTTTGTGCCTCAGGAAACTCTTGACATTAAGTTACTTCTCATTTTATTAAACCAACAGCCTAGAATAGCTACGGAGCCTGTATGAATGCAAAGTAAAGAGTTCTAGCTGAGTCCTCTTTAATTTGATAAACACTGACTTCTCTGACAGTTTCAAGTTCTTATACAACCCCATACATCCGAATTTCATTTTGCTTGATTTTAGATAGCCCCTACATAGATCTAGTACCATATAAAAATGTTCCTGGTTATTTTGCCTTCTAACTGAAAGAAAAAGAAAAAAAAGAACCCTATATAAAAATGAAAGGGATGCATGCAAATCAGCAGTGGTTATATCAAGCTGTGACTGAGAGTTAGTACAGGGCAAATCTTTTGAAATCAAGCAACAAAGCAGAAACAGAAGAGGTCGGCTGAGTAACCTACTAGCAGTCAGTAACAACAGTACCACAGGAGAAAGAGCAATCTAACTGGCTGTGACCAGTGGTGGTCTCCTCATGTGACTGTATTTCAGCAGAAGAATCCAAATCAAGAACTGTAAAATATGTCTGAACCACAAATTTCCCTTGGTGTCCCTCCCCAATCTCCTCACAGTTCAGATGCCCTGATTCCACAGCAAAGCTTCAGTTTACAATAAAATGATCATTGCCTCATTCATTTGCAGCCTCTTCAAAGCCCCTTCTTTGCTCTGATGGAAGATTGTGCTCTTCCTGAAACAGGAACGCCAACAGGGTTACAATACATTACTGCTGCCTGCTGTATAATTAGCTACAAATCCACAGCACAAAACTACAGGGATTTACAGATGCCCTGGATTCTGCTTTTCCTTCCCCCTAGAACCAGCTAGTCTTCCCTGACAAGAAGACCTTGGGCTACACTAATGATATATTGAGAGTTTTAAACTCAACTCTCCAATCTTACAAGTCCTGAGTGCCAAAATAATACAGCAGGGGCTAGAAGCTGAGCCACGAACACAGGAAAGCACTTTGGTAAGCACTTAAACCTGCTGAGAATCTTCTCTTCTGCCAGATGCTTGCATCTTATCAACAGACTACCCTGAATGAAGAAAGCAAGCACCGTAGGATTATATTTATTTATAGCTCATTCTAGCCTGCTAACTGCAATCAAGTGCTCCCACTACTAAAATTGCCACAAGTTAGATGACTTTTGAGTGTCTCAATACTATCCAAAAGAGGGTTCTAATCTCTTGATGTCAAAGATTATCAACATTCTCAAGAATAAAAGTAGGCTGCTGATTAGTCAGTCACATGATAGACTTTTCATTTCTAACTTTCTTCACAAATAAAAAGAAGGTCTAAAGACCACTGACCAACAACTAAAAACCGAAGGTGCCAAACCACTAAACCTAGCTATGAACAAAAACAAAACGTGTTATCGGGAAAGAACACAGCCAACCTCTTCTGAATGTAAGGCATGAGAAAAGCAAAGTACTTGAGCTAAAGCGCTCAAACACAGAAGGCCAGATTTACAGGGAACAAACACCAAAGAAGGTGCAATGCAACCCAACTTAACTAAAGCATGGATTTTTATCTATGAAATAGGTAGAAACACTCAAGGTTCCATTATGAAATACGCATGGAAATATATAGCAAGTATATATACACCTTCATCACCAGCATCATCTTTCATACTTAAGTGAATCATGAAATAAGTTTTAAAAACTGCCTAAGTTAACTACTGTGTGTTACATACAAAATTTATTAAGTTTTGTACTCCCAGACTGTCAATAATATAGAGCCAAATGTAGTCATAGAATTTACATCATAATGTGCTTTAGATAGATTTGTATAACATAGATATATTGTAGAATTTTCACTACACAGAGTAACTGAAAAACTTGTTTCTACATTATTCTAAGACATTTAATATGTTCAAGGTTAGATGAAATCCTAATATCAAACCATCTAACAAACCTTCAAAAATAAAGGCATTAGGATAATGGTTCAGTATAACAAGGTTTTGGCATTTTTAGTACTAGTGAATGATACTATTGTTTCAGAAGTGGAAAGGGGTAGGGATGGGAATGGGGTGAGGTGGAGGGAAGACAGATAGAAACAGACCTTAAGCCTTAATGAGAAAAATGGCAAATGATAAAGCCTGAGCTCTAGAATCAATCCAAGTCAAAAACTAGTTGAACTCAAAGAGCTGGGCTCATAGACTCTGAAAACTAAGAATTAGTTTCCTGAAGTAGAGAAGCTGTCCCAACTATACCTACATAAGAAAATGATTGAGGAATCTTACATACATCTCCCTCAAGGATAACTGCTAACTGGATACAATTCACAGTTTAAAACTGATTCTTGGAAAATGAAAGTTATACATAATAGCAAATAAAATCTAAATCCTAAGGTTTTCTTTTTTTTTTTTTTTAAAGGAAATATACGAAAATAGATGTACCACAGGTCCCTAATTACCCTTTAGCTACTAGTCAAGTAAAGGGAATAAGAAGAAAAAGGTAACTCTAGACCAGGGATGTCTGAATAAACAGGGTGCTCTGATGAGCAACACAAAGGAAGCCAAGTAAGCTGAAACTACAGTTCCCAGAGAAAACCAGGCAACTTTAAGTTCAAGAAGAAAATGACACACCAAAAAAAGAATGCCTAGTAAGGATGAGGGAGGAAATCACAGAGATTAGCAAAGAACTAGCATTCTATTTAAAACAAAGAAAATCACTGAGGGAACCAGAGAGATGGCTTGGAGGCTGTTCCAGAGAAATGCAGCTTGATTCCTCAGCACCCACATGGTGCCTCACAACCATTTATAACTCCAGTTTCTGGAGACCCAATGCCCTCTCCTGGCCTCTGAGGACACCAGGCATGGGCATGGGACATGATGCAGACATATATTCAGGCAAAACATATAAATAAAATAAAAATAAATAGAATACTAAAGAAAAGCCTTGTGAAAACATTGTAAGTTAATTAACCAAGTGTACTAAAAAGAAACCTCTTGTTTAGAGCTGCCCTACTCATTAGCAAATGTGCTTTTGCCTATGTTTCAACGATCTAATCAAGTATAACAAATATAAATCTAATAAAACATAGGCCTTCAATACAAAAGGCATCTGAAGCATTTTCCTGAACAAACAACAACAAAACCCACTGCTGCTGTCAGGTTACAGACAAAGAACCATGTTCTATTCCAACCTATGGGGGTCAAATCAATAGTGGGAATTCTAGCAGGTTTTGTTAGCTATGAGAGTTTACAAAGACATTCCTAACACCGTGCTGAATAATTTTAGTCAAGGACTAGGAAAGAAAATGCAGAAGTAACTGGTTAAATAAGATGTTGTTTTTAAGCCAGCATGTCTGTAATCCTTTCATTTAGGAAGTGAAGACAGGAGGATCTAGAATTCAAAGTCATTCTTAGATACATAGTAAGTTCCAGACCGACCTAGGCTGTATTTTAAGGCCTTGTTTCAAAAAGATACCTGCCACTCAAAAAAGTATTTTCTTCCCAAAGAATTTTTTATTTATTAACTCCAGTTGGGAGAAAAGGTTTAATCTGCTTTGCATTGGAATGTGATTCTACATTCTCTATTTTAACAGAGCAATTATTGAAGTACGTGTAAAGTGTTATAATATAATTCTGTATCTGGTGTGGTACTTCCTATAACTACTAAGAATAGCAACGTAAGAAGTGTTTTCCCCCTCTCTCTCCTAAGGACAAGACCATGAATATAAAATAAAAGGACTCAATATAATTGTCCTAATTAAATTTTGGCCTAGATTTGAGCTGAACAGTATGACAGTAACTACCTATGTATGGTCAGGGAGTGCTAGACAAGTAGCTAATCTATATTGAAGTATGTTATATATTTAAAATTAACTGAATTTCAAGGACTAAATATGAATAAGAAAACAAAATATTACAATAATATTTTTTATTATATATTAAAAAGATATTTCATTTTATTGATTTTAATGACACATTATTACAATCGTTTCTTTTTATACTTTCAAAAGTAGCAAATGGGAAATTTAAATATGTGGCTTACATTAGATTCTACTACACCGTGTTGAACTATTAGAGGAACTTTACAGTCACTGAAAGGACTTTAATCCAAAATAAATCAGGAATAGGATACCAGGATACCAATATGTGTTTTTTTTTAAAGGTACTGTTTAAAGAATTTTGATAATCCTTAGAACACAATGAAAGAAAAAATAGTGGAATTATAAAAATTAGCTAAGAATTTTTAAAAGGGGAACAGGTTTATTGAGGAAAAATAGCCGTTTTCTCAGTTGCCAGCAAAAAGACTCCAAATTCTCGGTTTCCCAAGCAATGGGAGCGTATTTTGCTATTTATGCCTCCCATGCATCCCATATGAGCTTATGCTAAGAGGTGACATGACTCCAGACAGAAACTGGTCAGTCACTAGAAATACCAACTATGTGGTCAAAGGGTTAGTGATTTGTGCTATCCTGACCTCTGGGGAGGAAAGAATGAGTACATTCACATGGCTTATGATTTGTTCCATCATGCTTATAAAATAAAATCCTGATAAAAACCCAACACAAGATTGTTGGGAGTTTCCTGACTGGTGAACACACAGATGTGCCTTGATTCTACAGAGGAAGAACAATGACACTGGATTTGAAGTTCTCCCAGACTTTCTCCACAGGTTTCATTTTCCTAGTCCTGATCTTTAGACTTTATAATAAAACTAAAGCAAAGCACAGTGAGGTACAACCATAAACGTAGCACTCAGGAAACTGAGGTAGAGGGGCTGTGAATTGAGGGGGCAGCCTGAATGACATAAGCTTTGACAGAGCTGCAAATAAAACTGTGGTGCTTAGGTTCTGTAAAATTATTAAACTGAGGAAACTGTAGAGAGCACCACCACCACCTTTGCAGTCCACTGAATAGAAATATGGGAGGCCTACGTATGTTCCATGGAAGGCCACATGCTTGCTAGATAGTATCTGATCAAATCTGATATGGGTGGAATCAAAATTGAATTGTAATCCATCAATTGGAACCAGAATAAGGATATAATTCCAAAAATATTTGTAAGCAAATATAAAATCCTATCAAATATAAAATCAAATAGCAAATCTATAACTTTCTGAATAAGCTATTCTCTGAAATTGAATATATCATTCTGGGGTCAAATGAGAGAGGGAGAGAGAGAGAGAGAGAGAGAGAGAGAGAGAGAGAGAGAGAGAGAGAGAGAGAGAGAGGCTTTAGAGCTTAAATTAATTTACACATTTTATAGATTTGTGTGTGTGTGCACATGCATGCTCGGGTGTGAACATACACACATTCTTGCCTGTCTCTCCCTCTCTAGTATGGGGTTACAAAAGCATTCCTTGTACCTGGCTTTCACATGGGTGCTGGGAATCTAAACTTAGGTCCTCATCTTTGTGTGATAAGTGTTTTACTGACTAAGCATCTCTCCAGCAGATATTTACAATTTTCACAAAGATTATTTACCTTTATTTTGCATTTGTCTTCACTTGCACATCTATATAAACACTATTTCTACTAATAATGATAACATTCCAGAAACTTTACAATTACACACATAATCAATGGAACCTTTAGAACCTATAGATTACATTTCTTTTCAAACCTGGCCTTAATTCATGGGGCTATATACATTATGGCTGTTAAGAACATTTTGAAGCCATATCAGCACTAACCAAGAAGAACTTCCTTCATGTATAAAGGTGAATGAGGCTTCTAAACAAAACAGTTAAGCATTACTTTCAATTTCTAGTCAAATTTGTTTTCATCAAACTAAACAAATAGCCTCAAAATTTAAAAGACAGTGCCAGAGAGACAACTCCTGCAAGATATCTTCACATGTATACATACAGATAACACATACACACACACAAATGTAAAAAGAAAAAAGTAAGACAGGGTGAGAGCAATTCACAAAGACAAGGGGAGCAATGTGGAAGGAAGTCATCAGAATGTGCCCTGCAGGCTGACTACAAATCACTGCCCACAAGAAACAGGCAGGAGAAAGCAGGAAGAAAGGGAGGTTGTCTTGAGAATTACAGAGAATTAAGTATAGCATGTAGTTCTCTACAATTATTCAAGGAATGCTGGATAAGAAATACCTAGTGCCAAGTCCATATGTGCCACAAGTACTTCGCTGCTTGATGAAGGACAACCATTCGTTTCTAGAAAATGAGATTCTGAAATCCATGGAGGCAAAAACGCACTGAGATGCTTGCTAAATCAAGGATATATGCTTTTCTCTGCCAGCCACAAGATAATTTTTGAGGTGGAAAAGTAAAAGGATCTTCTGAGACAAAGAAGAGACATACTTTTCCTGAAGATGCCTCTGTTATCAGTCGACCTCTGCTGGATCAACAGTGGCATCCAGTGGCCAAAAGTCTCAGCACAGACTTCTTTGTCTCCAGAAAGGCTCTATTGCTTTGGGTGAAGTGGCAATTCAGAACAAAACCATTTCTGATGTCTATAACTAAGGATCCCCAAAGACATAGTGGTTTGTAATACCACGCAAAGAACCAAAGGCAATAAAGAAGAAATGGAGAGAAGCAGAGTACGATTGGCTGTGGTATTCATATTTCCTGTGGTGTTACTAAAACACAGGAGGGAATGGACATGTGTGGCTTGGAAATCTTAGAATTTCACTGTCACAGAATATGTTTAAATGGGTATATAAATAAATTATTTCATTTTAAACCCAAAGCAAAACCAAATTTACATATGCACATTTTAAAGGTCATGAGAAGAGATGAACAATGAGACTAGACGGCCAATTAAGTAACTGATCTATATTTAAAAAGTTTGGCTCTCAAGGGTGAATACAAAAGAAAAAAAGAGAAAAAAACCTGACTGATTTACAACTGTTAAATTCGAGTGTTAGTGGCAGAAGGAAACTGGTTCAGGTAGATTAACCCTAGTTAGCACATGACAAAGCAGAACTTGCACACAGCATTCTTGTCTGTTTCAACTGATGTCTTAATTTAGAGTATGTGTTGGAGTTGGTCTGGCAAGTCAAATGTTCATGTGAGAAAGGAAAGAAGGAATCAAAAGGAGGGAAGAAAGAAAAAAATGGAGGGAGGTGGGAGAATGGTCTTTAATTACATATACAAACAAGAATGAAGAGAATAACCCTAACCACCTAGAAACATGCTGCGTCTCCCCAGAAGATACAGGCATCAAAAAGCTCTTCTCTCAGTTCAAATCTGTCCATAGTTTATTTACATTTCTTGCTGCAAGTATCAAGGAATTGTCATTTAACACTCCCCTTGACTATGTCTTAGGCCACTGGCTAGTTCAGGTGTATGTACCAGCTCAAGCTCACCTGTTTGGATGAGATGTGGGCAGCATGAACTGAAATTCCACCACGCAGGTGTTGTCCTTAAGCTGGCGGTGTTGTACACTGTTAAGTTCATAGGCAATATAAGCCCTTCGAACATATACCTGGTTAAAAAATAATCCCTGGTAAATATACTTCAAAAACAGAAATGAAGAGGATTGTTGGAACAAGGAAATGTCTTGAAAAGAGATGGCAGTTTGCCCTGAGAGGCCCAAGGCCCTGAACATAATACCTTGTTTTAATTGTTAAAGCTGGAGTTTCAGTGCTTCACCCATGACTGTAATACAGTGAAATAAAATGAAGCTGCTAGGTATATGATAAACCTTTCACAATAACCTACATGCTGGAGGTTTCCACTTTAGCAAGAGAACATACAAAATCATGACTACTAATTCATTAGCATAACAGAAATCAAGCAGTTAGAAAAGCAAGAGGTGCTTATTCTAGGCTACTTTGGGGAATAAAGAGGGAAAACAGGAAGTCAAGGTCAAGTTCAACTTTTTATCTATCTTGTACCACTACCACCACTGCCAATCTTACTGCCTCCAATCAGTTCTGAAGGATTTCCATACTCAACTACATGAAAAAGCAGTGAGGCATAATGTGACAAGTAATATCTCAAACCCACTAACTCTATCCAATAGTTAAAGAAACAGCAACAGAGTATATCTCAGCAAAGACCAGCAGTCCACACTCCCAGACTTCATATTCAATTTGCCATGCACATAACATGCTACATGAGGTTCTATCAGCAGGTGAGGCATATGAGGAGGCATTTCATTAAATGACATGAAAGCCTGGAAAAACACCAAGATATTTCAAATATTTGATATTTACTGAGTAGGATACTTTACACTTTACCCACGGAATACAAATAAAAAAATAACCCAAAAAGCTAACAACAGACTATGTGATGTTCTATTACATGAAATCACTGAAAACACTTCTCCCTCTCATTTTCAAAATATATCTACTTTGCTATGTTAAGGAAGCATTCAGGATTTGCAATTTTTGTGTTTAATGAGGTGGTATGCTGTGGTGTAACAGAAAAGTCTTTGGAGTCAGACTGTCCCAAGTTCAAATAAATCTGTATTTTCTGGGCAAGTCACCTCACCTCAAAGTCTCGCTTTTTTTTTTTTTAATGTTATATAGAACTATAGGATTAGATGGAAAAGTAATGCACCTAAACCACAGTTCATTAGACACTATATAACTAACATTTGGCTCAAACCACAAAATGGTAAGGTATATTAGGTGGATCAACTCACTTATGCTGTGAGTCTTAATTTATTATGAAATAGGAAAATTCAAATATCTGGAACACAGACTATTTAAAAATCTGGCAGTTTTCTCCCTGTTATTAGACCTGGGAGCTGGTAATTAATGCAGATAAAACAGCAGGTAAAAATACCCAAGTAAGCATTTAGTATTCCAGAAGGAAAGACCAAGAGAAAAGAAGGGGCATGACATCAATCAGACAGAAAACTCCAGCAAACCCATAGAGAGGGTTGTACCACAAACCAGAATACTCACCTCCAGAGCTGCCATCCTCACCACCTGGTTGCTGTGGTAAAAAAAGTTTGGTAGGACATCGAAAATAGATGTTTCCGAAAGGATGAGTTTCTGAAAGGCAAAGGATATCGACATACTCACTGAGACCTAAAAATTCTACTGGTGAATGCCATCTATGAACGTAATGGTTTTGGAGAACATAATAATACCTTGTCCCACAGGTTTGCCTTAAGGATTAGATGGGTTAAGAAATCCAAAATTCTTAGAATGTTTATCAAAATGTATCAATAATATGCCAATATAAGTGCTTATGAACATTATCATTTTATACCTCTATTTGTACTTTCTCAATACGGCCTAATACCCCACTATTAGAAATTCCAGGTTTGAAGGCTAATAGAAACCCCAGATTTCCACTATGAACCACAGAACAAAATCTACCTCTTTCCGCTTCTAGATTCCCTAGGAGGAAAGCCTACAGGAAGTATGAAGATTCCTTTGGCCAATTAACAATGGTACCCTGGTTTCCAAGGAGGAGAATACAAAGGCACCCCTGAGAAAATGATGTTATTTAAAAATAGTTGAAGTCCTTCATTTGTAGCAAAATTATTCAATAATCTTATAAAATTGGCTCTTTATAAAATGTAATAGTAAGCATTAAAATAAAATTAAAATTAAATGATATTTAAATAGTTTTGTCTCCAGAAAAGTAACAGTCATCTACATATGCATCTAATTCAAGCATCAGAAATCAAATAACGTTGCCAATTAATTCTGGTGTAGAATGCTTTCAAAAGATAGAAACTTCAATAGGACACTTCTATCAAAAAAGGCCCATTTGATTTTTAAAGCTGATTTATAAACATGCTCTTAAGACTAGAGAGGGAGGAGGAGGTGGGGAGAGGGAGGGAAAAGGGAGGCAGGGAGGAGGTGGAAATTTTTAATAAATAAATTAATTAATTAAAAAAACAAACATAAATAATTTTTAAAATTCAAGGAATAAAATTTCGTTACATAGAAGTCAAATTAATTTATTAAATCTTTAACTGAAATATGCTTATGGAAATAAAAGGAACATGAGTGTGAAGTGATAGGTGGGGCTATTATAAATACCTGCAGATTCTCAATGCAAAACTGGTGTCCATACATGTCAATGGCTGATAAGAAGATAGACTCTACTTGGTTATGGCGGAGCTCATATGATGGCAAATGGGAAGCAATAAGAACCTAGAGTGAAGGCAAACAAGAGGCATAAGTTCCTAAGGGAGTGATTATTCTAGGCTCATATTAGGTCGCCTGATACAAAAGCAATAAATATAAATCTGTAAATTCAGACATCAAAGATAAAACAGAGAACAAATAAAACAATGTCTAGGTACTGTAGTATAATGTCAATGCCACCAAATACTGAATCTCAGTTGCTTCTCACCATGATGTGCGTTGTGGACAATATCCCACAGAGGTAGGGGGAGGGAGAGCAAACAACTTCAATCAAGTTCCATTAGTGCATGTGATTTACCTTTGCAAAGCTGCTAGTCCTGGGGACTGCATGACTAGCTGTTACTTGGGAATCAGGTCTGGCAGGGAACAACTGTGGGGAAGGTGGATGCAGTATAGCTAGCCTTTTGCAACTTTGTAGTAGAAAGAGAAGAAAAGCTGCTTTGACAGCCCCAGGTACTCAGTGCCAAAAAGAAGGCATCAGGAGCTAACACCGACACATGTGAGGGGCAGAACGTAAAAGCAGTGTCACAAACAAACAGGGAGTCAGTAGGACCTGAATATCCTCAGCAGGTCACTGAGAGGTTCAATAACTTTGAGGAGTTCAGTGACATGGATACAATTGTAGAGAAAGCAGAAGGTCACTGAGCAGCTTCAAATGCTGTGTCCTTGTCAATGCCCATGCAATGAAAACACAAAGGGAGTGCGAACTCTCAGCTTCCCTGCAGAAACCTTTTGGAATGGAAATGAGGACTACAGGGTGAAGCTAACTGGACTTCTCTGGGGTTGTTCTGATTGCTAGTGCTGAAGATTCATGACATTATCTTTCTGCTTTCCACACCTGATTATTTTCTATATACTTACAACTTTTCATCTGTCTCTAAGCTCCCTATGGGAAGTAAAACATACTGAGTTCATTTTGTTCCCTCAGTTTCCTTTCCTACACCTGACCCTGGTTTGTTACTACAGTGAGGGCTGGCAGAGAAGATAGAGGACAATACCAGTATTTTATAAAGTAAGAAACCCAACAATAACCATGTCCTTTGTCTTTAAAAAAAATACTTTATCAGATGAAAACATTGCATTATTGTGGTGAAAGTGCACTGTGTCTAAAACTGTGCAAACGATGAGAAATATCACTCTTCCAAGATAACCAACAAATGTTCTTACCTGACGAGCCCGCAGCGCCACTTTAGCATTGGTGGTCTTGCTGAGTTGAGTTAGGTCTGTGAGGATATTTAGCAGCTCATCCGTAAGTGTAGGGTCCCGTCCACACAACTGATCCTAAGTGTTTATGTGCAAAGGAACACATAAATTTATATTATAAAACAACTCTGCTAGACAGAATCTAAAACAGGGAAAGGAAACACCTCTACTGCTGAGCTGCATCTTAAGCACTGTTCTCCTTCCTTCTCCTCTTGATCATCAGCCATTGCTGGAGGAATTTCTGTACCATAGTTACCTTCCCTCATATAGGGATACTCTTTATCCCTGTACAGACCTTTATCACAGAAGTACAAGTGAAAACATGGGACTGGAGCATGGCTCCACACCTAAGAGCACTTGCTGCTCTTGCAAGTGCACAAGGATCCAGGTTTGATTTCTAGAACCCACATAGTGACTCTAAACCATTTTTAACTCCAATTCCTAGGGATCTGACACCCTCTTCTGGACTAAGAGAATACCAGACATGCATGTAGACAAAAATAGTCATAGACAATAAAAATAAATCTAAAATATTATTTTTTAAAAAAGGCATAGGACATTTGGCCTCTGAAAGAGACATGTATTTCCCAAAACACATTTTCCAAAACCTGCAATACTTTCTAGGTCACAAGGCAAAAAATACTTTTGGAATATTCAATACCATTATGCTAGGAAGAAGGCTTCTCAAACTTTCTCCCCACTTGACCTTCTGGCTCAAATTATGTGAGAAAATGATATCTAACCCTAGATTCTCACTATACAATCAACACCCAGTGGTTTGTTTCCCACACATCCTAGGCATAAGCAAAAAAGGGAAACTGAAACTCAATCTCATCTTTTACAAATAAGTAATAAGCAAAACAGAACCTTAGCAGATATGCACATCAGCGAGACAAGACCATAAGAAGATAAAAAGCAAAAACATAGTAAGAGCGGGTAGAGAGACCAAGATAAGTTCCTCTATCCTAACCCCTCCTTTCCTAACACCCCTATAATGTATAAACACATTGCTGTCTGAGTTATTTACTTCAATCATGAGAACAGTCCTCTAAAACTTCTCAAAACATACAAGCATTCTAGGTCAAATAATTTGCAAACATTGCAAATAACTAGGCTACGGGCCAACAGCTACAAAAATCAATGAAATAAAGCCATTCACTTCTCCAACCTGCAGCATTTTTTGGATAGGAAACAAGCCCTTTGAAAGCAACTTAGGTTGAGGAAAAATTAAGTTATCCTTTTGCTTAACTACAGATCCTATTCTAACTTGAAAAACAAAACCAAATGAAATATACAAAGTCACATTTCTTTTCATGAGAGAGAGGAAATGAGAAAGAAGGTAGGGGAAAAACAGCATCTGTTTTAAAAAGGGGGGTGAGAGAAAATATGAAAATTTAGTGAAAAAACAAACATGAAGTAATTACTTATTCCCAAGTACAGGTTGACAATCTTCCTGGGCTCCCCATGACACAGCATAAAAACCAGACCTTCTCAGAAGCCAAAATCAAATATAGTTTGGATGGAACTCCATTTGCATTAGTTTTTCTTAACTTAGAAGTTTTCCATTCAAATATTTGTAAATATAGACAGTTGTGAGTTGACAAATGAGTACTGGGAACTGAACTTGGTCCTGTACAAGAGTAGCAAATGCTCTTAACAATTGAGCCTCTTCAATCCTCAAGTATTATTTTCTCCAATGTCGGTGAAAATGGAAAAAAGATTAGCAATAATAAATAATGTGGGGAGTAACTTTTCAACATTCTTTTGGCCTTGATCCAGACAGTGTTAAGATTCTGAAGGAACAATCAGTGTTCTTCAGAATCGCTCATGCTATGTGCCAACATTCAGCAGGGTACTAACAGCCCTAGACACACTCTGTCTAAGCTTCCTTTGGACAACTGGACAGACCAAGATTGCCACTCCATTCTGTTAAATTTCATTAACAATGCCATCAGAGGGCAACCATGTCGACAGATGTGTTTCTGTCACACACACACACACACACACACACACACACACACACACACACACACTAAAAAAAAAAAACCCTAAAACCAACAACAAAAATGTTCCTTTAAATAACCTATCAGCTAACTTTAAGTCATTTGCTGAAACTATTGACCACCTCTGGTCAGAACTTTACAACATAGTTATTTCTAGCTTTTATTCTCCTCCTAGATGTTTGCTAAGAAATATTTTAGATTTTCAGAAATAAAGTAAATAAGCTTAAAGTAGCAATCCATGGCCAAATTTACACAACTAGTAAATAGAAAAGCCCAACAGAATTAAATATAATTTTAGCATCGTAGGTAATAGGTGCTCCAAAAGAGGCAATTCAAAATAGAAGGAATATATAATACCCTCAAAACATTAACTAGTTACCATTTAGCTGAGTAAGGTTTCCTCCTGAGAAAGATGTTATAAGTTTATCAATCAGTTGCTTTTATTCAGTGTGATTTGTTAGCTTTAAGTGTCAACTTGACAAAATTTAGAAACACCTGGGAAGAGTTTCTCAATGTGGATTTGCCTATGGGCATATCTGTGGGGAGTTGTCTTAATTAATATGGGAAGACCAAGCCCATGATGGGTAGCACAATTCCCTAGACAGGGTACTCTGAACTGTGCAAAAGTGGAGAAATCAAGCTGAGCACAGGCAAGCAAGTGAGCATGTATGTATTTCTTTCTCTTGCTCTTGACTGTAGATCTGATGTGACTAGCTATTTAAGTTCCTGCCTTGACTTCTCCACAATAATAAAATTTAACCTGGCCTTGAAAGCTAAAAGAAACTCCTTTTACTCTAAGTTACTTTTTGATCAGGTATTTTATCGGAAAACAGAAGTAAAACTGAACATTTATTAAATATGATATTTCTGAGAAAGATTTTGCCTTTTACCTACACAGTGGATAAATTACATGTAGTTATGATAAAAGAGAGAAGGAAAGGAACTGGTCTGCATTTTATAGGCTCTGTGTGAACCAAATCAGAGGCTTCTACATACAGCATGTTTCATGAAAGCAAGTTCTTGTGAACAAAAGCACTGGAGAAGTCTACTCACTAGAAATTTGATTAGCAGTCCTTGGGGCAAGTTACACTATGCAACATATGTTAACAACTGCAAAGGAACACAGCACCTCTCCATTGGTGCAATTTGATTTTCTTGATTCCCTCCTTAAGGTTCAAAGGCCCAGAAGTCATCATCTGGCCCAGCAAAGTACACATCAACATTCTTACTTATAGAAAGCAGAGATTGGAATACCGGGCACATAAACATCAATCAGGAGACCAAAGTAAGCAAAGAAAGGTGACCAGAAGAGAACACAAGCTGGGGGAATTGAAATGCTACCATGTCCCAGTGACATCTGTAAAAGACAATAAGACCTAGACAAAAAGGAATCCAAACAACTAAATGCCTCTTACAAGCTACTATCATGACTACAGATGTGGGGGAAGACACTGTCAAAAAGGAAAATATGCCTGACATTCAGAAATACAAAGATAGGTTGGAAAGGGGCACCAACTGAGGCTTTCCCTTATCTATGAGTCACTGATAGCTGGCTCTGAGCTCAATCATAACAATTAACTTCTTGATATCAAAATTTTTACGATAAGGTGAAAAAATAATATTTGAAAAGAAGTTAGTGATATGCAAGACTATAGATACTATTATGTTTACTAAGTCTTGCTTTTAGAAGAAGTAAAGATGTTAAAATAGAGAAACAGATAAATCTAGATGCCAGAGCTCAGCCTGCTATGAAGAAAGTTGCGCACTATCCATGCAGGTAAGAAATAATCAGGATGACAAGGTAGGG
This sequence comes from Myodes glareolus, assembly GCF_982192425.1. Lineage (NCBI taxonomy): Eukaryota > Metazoa > Chordata > Mammalia > Rodentia > Cricetidae > Myodes > Myodes glareolus. Next base: position 38,412,285 of record NC_142034.1, read on the forward strand.
GAAAAACAGCAGCAAGTCAGGGTCCCATTGGCTTCTGGCTGTCCTGACTGGCAAAAGCAGCAAGCAAAGCCTCAAACTGGTTCTCTGACAGGGCCCAACGCCTCTGCAGCACCCCCGTGTAATTACACACTTGAGTGACTGGACTCTGAAGAAAATTGAAGGCCTGAGCTCCGAACAGCTGCCATTTTCTCTCTCCATCACACCAGCGTGATTACTTGAGAAATGAACAGCCCCGGCTCAAAGCTACTCCAGAATTCTCAGAGGAAATATGGCTCCGTGTTCCAATAATGAGATTCTTAAGGCAAGCGTTACTTACAATCACTCCGCAAAAGGAGCGAGCCGAGCCCCTATATCTTACAAATTAGAATTTAAGAAACCCAGCGACAGTCCTGGACGATCATTACTCTTCTGCTGCTCCAAGGATTCTGGGCTTTGGTCTATTTTTAGTGCAGAAAACTGTTAAGTTCTTAAAAAGGTAATCATAATAAGATGAAAAATTTGCCATAATTAGCTTCCTATAAAGGCAAATTCCGGCCCCATTTTGGTCTACACTGACGGATCCTTCGACTTTCTAATCATTACCCTTTTCTGTCAAAAAGTCTTGACTTTCTCCAAGTATAATCCTTGTATTAAAATTTGAAAAAGAAAATAGTATTTCTAAGGGAAAATAAACAGTAAGTTGCTATAAATTATAAATTCTTTGCAGAAAACTATCTCATGGGAAAGTTAAAACAGTACTTTGTGCCAACATTTTCGCCCATCTCAAAGGCCTGGTTTCTTCAAAAGGCAGCCATTCTAGGGTAGCAAAGGTAATGAACTCTCCCTATGACATGTTTTTTAAAGCGGCTACCTAAAAAATGCTATATCTGATACAGCCAACCCGCGTGGCAGATGGCTGAGTGAGTGGCAATGCTGTCAACCTCAGACACGAGGAAGACTGTTTCCTTTCATTCTGAGGGATTACATAAAAAACGGCAATAAAGATTTATAAGGGGGTTTTCCCTTCCATGAAGAAATGATGGAATTAAAAGCATAAGGAATGTTCATTCCACAACGCTGGGAAAGGGAGTTCAGGGATGAACTGCACTTCAGTCCCTGGCAAGGCAAATGTGCAGCAGTAGGTCCTGTCCTCTAAAAGCAGCCCTATTGTTCTCAAACACTGCATACTAGCTCAGCCAGGAAGAACTGGGAGTGGAGACCATGAAAACCTTCAGCTCTGTAAACTTCTACCAGAGGCAAATGTATCTATCTGATTTCAACTTAGTTGCCAGTTTTATTCCTCCTCCCATTTTCTACAAATTTTTGTTATTAGTCAGAAACAGGGACAAAAGAACTGATTCACTGCAATATAATACCCTGAGCATAGATTTTCATGTAAATTAAAGAGGAAAAGGCCAAAGAAGATGTTGAATACATTTAGTTGCTTTCTTGGAGGGGGAGGGAAAGTACTCAATTTCTCATATTTTATTACATTTCAGACACGAGAACCAGTGCTTGCACTGCTGGATGTACACAAGAGTTAATGTGCAGCAGCACTCTGCTTAGAGGAAACTGCATTAGAAAGCTGTCGTCACGCTAACAGAAAGGGCCAGGCATTTACAAGTGGGGAGAAGAGAGCTAAGTTTCTGTACACAGCCTATGCCAAACAATCCCTTCCTAACTGTTGTGCACTGCTTTAGATACAGCAACTACTTATCTGCAGCCCAGGCTCTATTTACCATAATTATAAGACAGCAGCTTTTGTTCTGAGACAGACAGAAATAGACAGACAGACAGACAGACAGACAGACAGACACACACACACACACACACACACACACACACACACACACATTTTGCATAACATCAACCAACCTTACAAGTTCTGGAAACAGCAAAAACAACAAACATGATACTCACAATAAGCATTGTGACCAGAAGATTCTTTTTGGTGACCTGAGCGTGGGAGAAGATGTAGTTCAGTACAGTGTTCATGTCACTTTTGTTTTCTTCTCGAAGGGCAAACACACATTTGTCGTAGTGGCCTGCAAGTGGTAAAGAAAACTGGTCCACACCATGTATCCATGAAGCCTTAGCCTTACATGCTATTGGCTGTTTCTTAATGCCTGTAACATACTTAATAAGCAGTGAGAAGGAACACCTTAAGGAATTTTTTTTCAAGGAATTAGACAGAGCTAGCATGTGGGCCATAAAAGAAGCACTAGACCAGGAGTCATGAGAATCCATGGGATTCCAACACCTGGAACCAAGATCTAGCTCTATTATCAATTCACTATGTCAATTACTTGACCTCTTTGGGTCTTGATTTTATTTAGAAAATAGAAGGGACAGAGATATGTCTTTAAAATAAAGGTGGGAAGAGAATGCCTCCAGTTCCACTTTTTTCTCTTCATGATCTAATTTGTTCTTTTGGAATAATTTCCTTAAACGAGAAAGTTTCATGTTTAAAAATAAATGTCAACGGCTGGGAAGATGCTCACCAGGTACAGTGCTTGCCTCACAAGTACCAGCTCCTGAGTATGACCCTATGACCCACATAAAAGTGCCCAACATTGCGTCACATGCTTATAACCCTAGAGTCAGAGGCAGACACAGAAAAATCTCTGGGACTTGTTGGACAACCAGTTTAATCTAATTAGTGAGCCTTAGGCCAAACAGAAACCTTGTATCAAAAGAAATGAATGGCATTTCTGACCAACAATTGTCTTTCACACCTATACAGGTAAATATACTCACACATAGGAACATGGATACATGGAGGCAAACATAAATATATATTAACAAAATAAACATTGAAATCATTAATCCTGTCATCTTTCTGGTCTGCTCCAGCTTGACACATCTGACTCATTGAGAATGCTTCACCCTAACTACTAAGAACTGTTTTAGCTCAAGAAATAAAACTTCACAATATTCTTAAGTATATCTGCTATATTGGGGATCAATATTTCCATTGTAAGACAAGGAAAAACAATGTCCAGATTTCTAAATTTCTACATCCAAACCACAGTGTACATGATGTGGAGCCTCACATGCACCAAAGGCTATAGGGAGTATAGTTCTGCATGCTTTTCTGGCCTTCTGTAAGATACCAGAGGCAGGGTAATGCTGGGCAGGAAAGCTGAGTTTTGCAACATTAACAAATCTCTGGCATATCTATGTATGTATCTGTGAAGGAGCATAAATGATGCATGGCTCTAAATTAAATTTCCAAGACAGGAAAATTAGGGTCTATATATTTGTGGGCAAGAATTTTATGAAATCACAATATGAAAGGATTATCACACCATTCAGATTCTGCATTTAACTACAAATGAAAGCAGTGATGTTTAAAATGTGTCACTGTGCTTTCCTAGAATAACATTTCCTAACTTATCTGTTTTAAATATCAGAAATTAACATAAATAGCATATTTCAAAATGAAACTTGTATGTTTGAAAAACACTAGACTATACTAGCTAAAAAAAAAAGCCAATCAAATAAAAGATCCAATTTTGATAAAATGGGGAATTTTTAAAAATTAGTTGCCCTTAAGCTAAAGATGTAGTTGAATGGTAGAGCACTTGTCTACCATGTCCAATCTCCAGCATGGCCTTAAATAAAGTGGTTGCCCTCTACTCCCTCTACTGAGACACAGCTTTGTAGTGACAAAAGAAATACTCTAGGCAACAGTCATTATTAGGAGCAAGGGAAATAAAAAGAACATATTCAACTGAGGTGAGGAGACACAGGAACAAATAATAACAAGTAGTCACTCTAAAAAAAAAAAAAAAAGCTTCTGTTGTGATGGATAAAAGAGGACGTGGGAAGATGGTTCAATGGTTAAAAGCATTTATTGCTGAGACCCCGATTCAGTTCCCAGGACTCACATCTGATGGCTAACAATGATCCATAATTCCAGCTCCAGATGATCTAATACCTTCCTGTGGCTCCCACAGGGCACTACTTATGTGTACAACCTCCCCTCACACATATACATATAATTAATGAGTGCTAAAAAAAAAAAAAAGAGGAGGAAGACGAGTCCCAGTGAGTGTAGAAGCCAGAGGCCTGGACACAGACCAAGGACTCACTGCAATGAACACCTGCAAGTAAAGTTGTACAGACTAAAGAATATAACGTGGACTCACTGTGTCACACTACGGACTCCACAATGAGATTTTTTTCTCTTTTAAATTTTATTTTGGGAGAGAAGTTGCAAGGGCAGAAGGATGGATACAAATGGGGGACAGGAAGATGAATGGGATTGGGATGCATGATATGAAATCCACAAATCCCCAAAGAATCAATAAAATTTAATCCAAAAAAAAAAAAAAAATACAGGAGCACACTGGCTGCTCTTCCAGAGGCTTGGATTTAATTCCCAGCACCAACATACCAGGTTGCAACCATGTTTAGCTCCAGTTCCAGGGGGAACAGGTTATGATGCACAGACATACATTGAACCAAAATGCCGAAACATACAAAATAAAAATAAAACTCTTTTAAAAATTACTTTATGAGTATGGGTGTTTTGACTGCATGTGCTTGTACACTACATGCATGCAATGTGTCATTAAAGGCCAGAAGAGGGCTGCCATATGGCTGCTGAGTCTACATTGTATTCTTTTTAAACAATTAAGCCATCTCTCCAGACCAGAAAAACAAAACAAAACCCTTAAATACATAGAATATATACTAAAAGTTGAAATGAACCAATAACCACGTACTATTTCAAATGAATAAATGCCTATGTGCTATTTCGGTTTTTTTGTTGTTGTTTCATTTTGTTTTGAAGACAGACTTCTCTGTGTAGTCCTGGCTGTCTTGAAACTTGCTCTGTAGATCAGGCTGGCCACAAACTCAGAGATCTGCCTGCCTCTGCCTCCTAAGTGTTGGGATTAGGGGTGTAAGCCATCACTATCTGACTCTGAAATTTTTTTCTTTAAGTGTGTGTGTGTGTGTGTGTGTGTGTATTAGAGCATATCTTTAAAAAAACAAAAAAAGAGTATTACTGTTATTTTATGTATATACATGTTATTTTCTGCATGTTATCTTATGTGTATTCCACAAGTACACAGAAGCTCAGCAAGGACGGAAGAGGTGTGGAATCCTTGGCAGCTGTGCAATAAGTGCTCTTACTGATGAACCATCTCTCCAGTTATAATCTCCTAGAACCCCTCCGTAGTTTTCAGTATACAGTACAATGCTGGCCTTAAATTTGGCAATCATTTTGTCTCAGATTCCCACATGCTAGAAGGATGAACCAAAATATTTACCTTCAAAGCTACTAAATTTAAAAATACATTTAGTACTTCTTAATACCCCTATCTGCTATATGTTCTTCAAAAACAATTACTGGGCTGAATTTTATATTAATACTTTTTTGCTTTCTTTACATTTGTCAACAATATATCTAACTTCTTTCTTCCTGGTTTTGAACTTGATAAAACAGAACCACACTATGTACTTATTCACTGTTTATATGTGTTCCTAGGAATCATCTATTTTCACTGCTATATAATATTCCACTGTAGGAATATCCTAGAAATCAAAAGGTCATTCTATTTGTATATATTTAAAGGGTTTCCTCTTTTTTTTTTGCTATTATGAATAGTAGTAACACAAAATGGTCCTTATATCTTAGAGTAAGATCACTAGACTAAAGAGCAAAAATAAAAATTCAACTTTATGAAAGACTTATTAGATATGGACATGCTGTTTTCTGAAGCAATCATGCCATTTGTACTTCCATTTCCAAGGGCAGTATAAGATAATAAGTGATTGTAAAATCTGTGATTTGGGCTTCTATTTCTGTAATTGGTAATGGGAGTGAGCATTTTCTTGAAGTTTATGGATTATTTGTGCTTCCTCTTCTGTGAAATCTTTTTCTCTCTCTTGCTCACTTTTATGTTCGATTGTGTTTTACATACTAGTACTAATCCTATCATAGGTGTAAATTTTATAAATAGCTCCTCTCACTTTGCAGCCTATGTTCTCAATTTCTTAACAGTACATGGGATGAAGAGAAGTTCCTGAGCAGACAGAATGAATCAGTTGTTTCTGTTACAGTATGCACTTCCTGTCGGTAGTATGATAAACTCTTCTTTATCCTGTTGTCATAAGGATATCCTAAAATTTCATAATTTTGCCTATTTGATAGATGTTTATGTCTTTAATTTACTTGAAATTGGTTCTGAGTGTATTGTTTAACTATGTTTCCTCCTTTTCCTCTTAATCACGATGCGTGCTCTATCAAGAAATGAATCACATGCATATGGATCTACTTCTGGGTAATTATGTTTATCTGTAACTCTCTCCTTTCATAAATGTCATAACTGTTTAATTAAGATGGCTTTATATGCAAACCTTGGTATCTCATGCAACAAGTATTGTTTTATTTTCTATTGTTTTAGAATTCATCTTATTGTTTCAAACAGAGTCTCACTGGGTAGCTCTAGCACTTGCTGTGGTGACCAGGTTGGTCTTGAATATACAACAATCCATCTGCCTGTCTTCTGAGTGCTGGGATTACAGCTACAGCTACTTTGGAAATATCTTGGCTGTTGCCAGAGTTCTGTGTAAATCTTAGAATTAGCTTGATAAGTCTCACAAAGATACCTAGAGAGGTGTTTATTGGAATGCTAACAGGTTGACAAAGTGAATTTAGGGAGAACTGATACCTTTGTAACAGTATCTGTTCTTGATATTTACCTAGCTATTCTTCACTATTGTTCACTCATTAGAATTTCCACCAGAAGAGGACTGCATGTTTTTAATTGTATTTGTACCTTTATATTTTATGTGTTCTAATTGCAATTTTAAATAGTATATTTTTCAAAACTGTTTTTCTAAACAATTGCTGTAAAGACATCTTTTCAGGCTGTACCCGATGGCACATACCTTCAATCTCAAATGTCACTTGGGAGGCAGGGGGGATTCTCTATGAATTCAAAGCAAGCCTGATCTACATAGCAAGTGGGAGGCAGGCCACAGCCACAGAATGAGAAAAATAAGACCCTGTCTCAAAAATAAGTAAACGATTAAAAGAAATCTGTTCCAAAGTGTTGAGGACTGATCCCAGGACTTCACGCATGATAGGCAAGTGCTCTAGTCTGGAGCTACACCCCAGCTACAATTGAATTTTTTTTTTTAACTTTTTTTACTCTTTTAGTTTTTCAAGACAGAGCTGTCCTGGAACTTGCTTTGTAAACCAGGCCAGCCTCGAACTCACAGAGATCCCCACACCTCTACCTCTCGAGTGCTGGGATTAAAGGACATGACACTATTCCAGGCTGCAACTGAATTTTATATGTTTGATTTGTTTGTCTGCTTGAGATCCTGCCTCTTTCTCTCAAATAAAAGTGCTCACCACTAAGCCTGGCAGGTTTGAGTTTCATACTTAGAAATTTTTGTTTGGTTTTAAACAATTTAGTAATAAACTTGGGGGTTCTTTGAGACTTCCAAATAGGCACGTAATTTCTTGAAAGCCAATCTTAATTACCACAAGTTCTCAAGCCTTTTTATTTTTTGAGACAAGGTCTCACGAAGCCAAGGCTGGCCTTGAACTCCTGATACTCTTCCGTCACCATCTCCCAAGCTCTGGGATTTCAAGGGAAAATCTTCATGCTCTAAGATTTCCTAAATCCTTTTCTTATCTTACTGCAATAGCAAGGATACCCAGCATGATGCTGAATGGACACAGTGATACCACTGCTTTCATCTTAAAAGTGGAATTTTGAACAAGCTGCCATTATGTATGACTTAATCATGTGAAATGTTTGTGGGTCATCTTAAGAAGTTTAAATATTTCATTTCAGGAGTAAAGATGTAACTTATTGATTTATCCCCAGCATAGGAGTAGAACACGTCAACTAGCAAAAATATCATACTGAACTTTATCCAATATTTTTATTCCTAATATCTTGAGATAATGACCCTGTTTATTCTTTCTTACTATACTAGTACATGATAAATTGACTGCCCCTGAATTTATCAACCTTGCTTTAATTGGTATAAAGCCAATGTGATTTAACTTGCTAATATCTGCTTGGGGGATTTAACTGGTCATAAAGGGTAGAGACATCTCTTAAATGCTCCAAAAGTGAACAGAACATGGGAAGAGAGAACTTGGTGTTACACTGCCATCTTGTGGCAGGATGCCATAAACAACAGTATGTAGCTTTAAAATCTTAACCAAGGTATTTATTTCGCTCTTAAAGACTATCCATCATTTAATGAAGATCTTCAGAGAAAGTCAGGGATAAATTCCAACCAAATGACACACTAAAAAGTGGTGAAGATTTTAAGCCCTTCCTATATGCCTGTGGTTCAACCCTTGGATTAGTTGCTGAGAGGCAAGCTCTTCAGACAGGGAATTTCAATTTCAGGCTGGTCATGACTCAACCAACTCTCACTACACAAGGTCAAGAAGATGTCAACAGGGAATGATAATCTCTACAAGAACATTTCAACCCTTCCTCAGAAGCACACTGGAGTTCCAGTTTCACCAAGCTATGTTATGTTAGTGTTCTTTTTCATACTGGTGAGGTATAAAGGTTTGAGTTTTTCAGGGAAGTTAAGTGAGAAAGTTTGTTAATGGGAAGAAAGTGTTAGTATCAGGGTGAACTGGCTTAGCTCTTACACAGTAATCAGAACTACAGAACTTAGAGAATTCTTAGGACGAAGCTTACCATTCTGAAACTGTGTCTCTACACGCAGGTACTGTCGTAGCAGATCCATCACCACAGCCTTCATGTGGCCACGGATGCCACTTCGGTACCTATGAAGCAGAATAGACCAATACTATTAAATAAGCTCAATGGGCAAAATTACTTTCTAGACTTTCCCCTGAACTGCTTTCCCTCTGAATATCGAACAGGCTTGTAGCTTGTATTTTTAGGTTGAAAATTCAATCACCCAAACATATTAACTTAAATTCTAAGCTGAAAAGTAACTTCAGTGCATAAACCTTTTATAAAGGAAAAGCAGAAAAGGAAAATAAAAAGGACCCCTCCTCTTCATTCCCCAGACTTTGTATCCTTATCTAATGACACTGCAAATTAGCTTCTACTGCTGAGTCATCAGCTAGCTTCAAATGGCTAATGAACTTTTGAAAAGTTTAAGTATCTTAAAGTTGAAAATGCTCTGGATAGCTTTTTAGTTCTAATACCTGGATCAATAAAATACAAACAATAAACACATTGGAGTCTACGGTAAAAGAAAAATTAGGATCTTCATCAAAACAGCAATAAAAAGAAAACAAGGATTTAGAGGCCATAATAACTGACAGAATATTATAAAAACAGCAGAAATACTGAATGAGTTAGGTCATAATTCTAAGATAGCAAAAAGACACAAGGCACTTTCTGAGAGATAAAGTTCTTTCTTCTCTTTCAAAGTTAGATTTGAAGTAAATGTTTACATGCCCAATTGAAAGCAAAGAAGGCATGAGACTCTGGAGACCCACGTGACTACCTCTGCACCAGCTGGACAATGCTCTGGGTATTCATGAAGAAGACTTCCCGCTCAGATTTCCGGTTCAGTGTAGCTGCATGACTATCTAGGATGTTGGCAATCTAAGGCAAAAGAAGTAAGAAAAATGAAGCCCTTCCTGTCAAAGGGACCCAATGCACATTCTCTACATCACCACCACTACCAAAGAAATCTTCTTGGTTATATAACATGATTAACTCCTATCTTTGACATGTTGTTGGCAGTAGGAAGTTACTAGAAGTTTAGAAGCTTGCTAAATAAACAAAGAATTTATAATTCTTTCCACCCTTTCCCAGATACACTAATGATTACATCACAGAACTACATTAACCAGAAACTATGATGGGCAAAAGTTGGTCTAAGGTCAAAATCCACACCTTACTCCTTATTTCCCCAGCTTTACTCCCTATATAACCCTGCATTACAGCAAAGAATAAGGACTGCTGAGGTAGTCGGAGAGGGTCAGGCAAACAGATTATCAATATCCTTCGTGTTACTCTTACAAAAACAACTCTAATCAGGGACTCTTCCCGAAAGCAAAGTGATAAGGAATACACAGTCAAAGCTCACTTTTCCTCACAGAATGTAAGATATTCTACATTGTACATATAGCATTGCCTTATTGGGCTCATATCCTGAGGCAGTTTTGTAAAGGATTCAATGCTTTCAGTGGAAAAATCACACAGTAGGAAGGAGTCAAACAGAGAGGCCTCCAAGAGCATGAATTCCAGTGGCAGTCAACAGAATATAATGACAGTGTTACTCCATAAATACCTGCTGGCTGGGAAACTGACAGAGGACTGATGTGATGTTGCTAGCATACTGAGCCATTTCCTTCTTAATAGACTTCTCCACATTGAGGGGGATACGGCCAGAAACACTGGTCATGATATCCTGCAACTCTAGAAGAGGCAGGGAGGGATCTCTGAGAGTCTTCATCAATCGTTCTACCCAGTCTTTTACCTGAGGAGAAAAAAATAATCAAATGGGATACAAGGTCAATACAATTCCCAAAATAAAATGAGATATCTGAATCTACTCTATTTCAATGTTCATGCTTACTTTAGATTTATTTATTTTATGTGTGTGGAAGTGCATCACATGAGTGCTTGGGAGTTACGGATGGTTCTGAACCACCATGTAAATACTGGGAATCCATGTTCATCAAGAAGAACAAGTAGTGTTAACACTGAGCCTTCTCTCCACTCCCCAGTGCTTACTTTAAAATTGCAGCATAAACATCAAACACTGCCCCAGCCTAGAATTCAAAAAGAAATAATCCCAAGCAAATGACAAAACTAAGGACTCAAAATGTCAAGCAAATTCAAACATGGTGGTATATGCTTTTAATCCTAGCATTTGGGAGGCAGAAGCAGAGGCAGACAGATCTCTGTGAGTTTGAATTTGAGGTCAGCCTGGTCTGCATAGTCTTGAGTTCTAGGACAGCCAGAGCTACATAGAGAAACCCTGTTTCAAATAAATAAATAAATAAATAAATAACAAAATGTGGGAACATAGCAGGTCAAACAACTTTTCCCCCTAAAAACATTCTTTATGAGCTCAAGAGGTAACTCAGTGGTACAGTGCTTACACAGCATGCTTAAAGCCCTGGGTTCAATCCCAAACACCAAAAAGGGGTAAGGTGGGGGAATCAATCTTAAAAATTCCTCCTGCAATGTGAAGTTACTCTAGAGAATCAATGCATTTGTACACTCCTTCCCTGAGAAAGTGACTCATACCCTGCTGCTGAAGAAAGGATCTGGAAGGCAGTATCCATTCATCACATTAACTAGGTTATCCAGGACATAGTGGAACACTCGATGGAGCTTCTCGCCTCTGAGAGCTGTGCTCTGGATCTGTGGCAGGCTACCTGTGTGAAGTTCAGCCTGTGAATCACAAGAAATTCATTACCATCTGCTCTGGACATAAACACCATCACAATTCAGTCACCATCAAAACTGAGATATCCTTTCACGGTACAGACCTATCTGGAGAGAAGTCAGTGGATGAAACACTATGAGAAAATGACAAACTCTCAGCTTTATACTGGCTAATGCAAACTTCCGTTCCACAGTACTACAGGCACAAATACAAAGCACAAAATCAGAAGGAAAAAAATAATTATGAAAAAAACTGACAAGAAGTTAACTGTGGTGGCATATACTTGCAATTCTAAAACTTGGGAGGATTGAGGCAGGAAGAGGAGGAGTTCAAGATGAAAAGAAAGAAAGGACAGGGGTAAGAGCACTCATTGTACAAGCATTAGAACCTGAGTTCAGATCCTTAGGACCCACACAAAAAAGCTGGGCTTGCCCACACCAGCACTGTTAGGGGACAGAAGCAGAACTGCTGGCGCTTGCCGGCTGCCAACCTAGCTCAGGTTCAGTGAGAACCATCTCCAGGGAATGAAGTGGAGAGTGATAAAGCAGGTCACTTAATGCCCTCCTCTGACACACATACACATGAATAGCACATACATACTCTGACATACATACATGCAAAAAGGAAGGTGAAGAGGGAAAGGAGGAAAAGATTGGAGAGGAGACGAGCTGTTAAATCAAGGTCCTCCAAGTTCCTGTGTTTCTCGCTCTTGAAGTGATATCCTAATGCCTTTCTTACCTGCTGGACTTTACTAGGGTTGTCCAGCTGCATTTTGGCTATCACACAGCCAGGGTCAAGAGCTGCTCCAGGTCGCTTGACATAATGGATGCACCCAGATTCTACAGCTGTTAAAGTCATCACCATCTTCATTACCTGTAATGAATACAGAATAGTTAAAAGGACAATTTTCCCCTTAACATCTAAGTTGGAATACACTTAGTTTAACCCTCCAAAAATGGGAATCTATCAAAATCTCCAGTGAAGTATTAAGGCACGCAACTGGTAAATTTCTCAGAGCATATCTGAGGATTAAAAACAGACACTAATGATTCCTGCTTTGCTTTTGTATCTTTGACTGTTTTCATGGTTTGCTGAAACCAAAGCTGTCTATGTCACTAAATCAGTTTGCTATGTAGCTGATTATGACCTTGAACTCCTGGACCTCCGGCATATCAAGTGCTGAGATTACAACACTTTTCTAAACTAAATACATTTTGCTACTGTTTGTGACTTTACTTGTCATCATACCAGCATTTTCCATACCTTTCTCCTTACTGGACACCAGTCACCAATAAGTACAACTTCTAAATCTATCACTAACATCTTCGCTGCAGTGTCTCTGCACTAGGTCATTTCATTTCAGGCCTAGATTACTTTTTTTTTCTTTTTATTTATTTATTTTGCATGGACATTGTCTGTGTAAGAGTGTCAGATCCCCTGGAGTACTTTTTAAAAATCTATTATGAGATGTAGTCCCTTTGTAGCATTTACCTCCAATAAGGTCCACCTAAACCTTCACTCTAGAGCCTAAATCCCATCATACCATATTCCCACTTAAAATCCTTCAATGATTCCCTGTGAGCTTCAGGACAGTCATAGGCTCCGTCATGATCTCAGTTTCCTTCCATGGAGTTTTTACGTGTCACTCCACATCAAATCCTAATCTATGCTCAATAAATTCTATTGTAACGCACTGTCTTGTTTCTGTGTCAAGCATTGTCTCCTGCCCATCTTCACCAGCTATCTATCTTTTCAAAAAGAAGACCAAGCAAGCGTCTCTTCTTTTAGGATGCCTTTCCTTACCTCACACCCTATCTCAGTTAGGGTTAGGTGACCCTCTTGTTCTTAGAATTCATCATACTTCATTACTCATCTGCTTTGTGCTCAACTCTACCAGCATATCCTGTAGTAGTCAACAGTTAACATAGCAACTGTCACTTAGTACTCTTGCTACTATATTTTTTTAAAGCTCAGGTGTCTTCACCTGTCAAAGGAAAATAGTGAGGTTTTGTTTTTAAATCTTAAGGTTCACAATCTACACTAAGTTAACTGATGGTCTTCCTTTCTGTTAGTTCCAATCCTAACCTATTTCCACCAACCTATGTTCCCTCCCATGACCCAGTAGCCTATTCCCCACCCTGACCTCAATCTCAGCATAGCACTGGCCAGCAAACACATGGCCTCCATCTTCCACGATATACTGGATTAACTTCCCAGCAGAAGGTGAGCGCATTACAGATGGGTCATTTTCTTTCTCAAACACACAGGTTTTATTGCCAATTGTGATTCGGTATCTAAGAGATAAGTAGAACAGGCAAGCCAATAAAGCACTCTGGTTATAAAGCAAAATGAGAGAAATGTCAGTCTTAAAAACAGTAAGTAAGCCACGTGGTGGTGGCGCACGCTTTTAATCCCAGCACTCAGGAAGCAGAGACAGGTGGATCTCTGTGAATTCAAGGCCAGCCTGATCTACAGAGCAAGTTCCAGGACAGGTTCCAAAGCTACAGAGAAACCTTGTCTTGAAAAACCATAAAACAAACAAACAAAAAACCCAAAGAAAATGTTATCACATATACAATGCGCACATACAAACAAGGTATTCGCTTTATCTTTATTTATAATTTTTAAGTTGTATATCTTATATATCTATTTATTTAGCTTACATGCAATTGTACCATGTGTGGGTATGTGCATTTATGGAGGTCAGAGGACAACTTGCAGGAATTGGTTCTCTCTTCTGCCATGTGGGTGTCAGGGATTAACCTTAGGTGTCAAGCTTGGCAGCAAGTGCCTTTATCTGTCTAGTTATCTTGCTGGTCCTTATTTAAGATTTTAGTAACAATCTTCAGTTAAGAATTAGATGAAATAAATTATGATATATTCATATACAGGAATACAACATAAACTTTAAAAAAGAATAATTATATAAAATACATAGATAATGATACTATAATAACTAATAACCCCTCCTTCATTTTTCTCCCTCTCTCCTTTCTCTCTATTTCTTTCTCTGAAAGAACTTCACTATGTAACCGAGTCTGGCCTTAGTCCTCTTCGGCTTCCTCAATGCTAGAGTTACAGGCATGAGATACCAAGCTCAGCTATAACATTTGTGGAACAATAACTATATTGTAGAAATACTTTACACATTCCAAATAGATCAAACCATTCAATTCTCACAACAATATGGCTGGTGTGATATACTACTGAAAAGAGATGCAGAGATCTGAGAATGTAGTACAGTTGTACAGTGCTTGCCTAGCATGCATGAAGCTCTGGGTTCAGTCCTGAGGACCACATAAATCAGGTGTGGTGATGTATATTGATAACTTCAGCATGCAGGAGGTAGAAGCAAGAAGATCATAGAGAAGTTCAAGATCATTATGTACACAGCAAGACCAGAGCTATGAGACTGGGAAGTGGGGGTGGAAGATAAGAACGAACATTTGTTGTTCTTGCAAAGGACTGGAGATAAATGACAAATTTCTATACTCGGGCACATGTAAATAACATAAAATAAATTATTTTTTAAAAAAGAGAAAAGTGCAAATAGTATTTAATAGATAATAATTTGTGGGCATGTATAAAGGAAAAACAGTAAGCACCGATGAATAATTTATATGATTATATAAATTCTAATTGATACACAAGAACTATCAATTATTATAGCTTGTTTCAAGGGTAAATTACTTTTCATTGTCTACTGCATTGAAGGGGTAGGAAAACATGTTTTCTTTCCTTAAGTGACAGGATCACATTAAGTTGCATGTGCTGGCCTTAAACTCCTTCTCTCAAGGAAGAAAGAACTCAGCCTCCTGAGTTAACTGAAACCACAGGCACAGAACAACACCCAGCTTAAAACATGTTTACAAATCATAGAAATGTTTACAATTATAAACACTTTTGTACTCTTGGAATAATCCTAACAGTAAGTGAAAAAGTTAATACAATGGCAAGCAACTAGATGTTAAACAGTCACTCACCTATCCACTTCCTCCTTCATGTAAGTGGTATAACTGCTGCCATCATAAGATAAGAGGAGTCCACCATCACTCAGCCGATGCACGTCAACTTCTACACATGAGCCATTCATGATCACCACGTAAGAGTTTGGAGACTGTCGAGTCACCTGCAGTAAACAAGGGCCGGAAAGACAAGCACAGCCTGAGACACAATGTAGTATTTCAAAGATAAAGGTTAAGAAGTTGTCAAGAAGAGAGTGGTGACACTAGTGATGCTTACACCTGTTACCAGCAAACCAGGGTAACTTCAGCAGTTTTTCTCTCTTAAAGTTGTTCCCTGCCTCTTCATTTTCTCTTGGAAGTATGTCAAGGTGAGAAATAACTATATTTTCACAGAACTGCCAAATACTGATTCCTGACACTGACACAAATAATGACTGGAATATTCCAATTCGTAAACAAAAGCAAACTTTCTCTGGCTCTCAGCCTAAGAAAACTAACTTTAAGAACAGAAGATAAGATAGAAACTAAAGTGTAGACTTTGGTGGGGATTGCATACCTTAAGTACATATTTGATTCCTTCATAGATAAGTTCAACATCTACTGTGTTCAGAAGTGTGTGAGCAGGAAGGACTTGACCCCTGAAAGAATGACAATATATGACACACTTACTTCTATAAAGTTCTAATAGGTTATAAAGAAATCTCAAAGATTATTGATTGTGATATTTCCTGAAACAGTAATAAGAGGAAAAAAAACTAAATGACTGCCTGTAAAAGAGTGATCATATATATTATGAAAAAAGAGTAAAATTTATTTTTTACATTTAATTGTGGTATTATATACAAAACATAAAACTTACTATCTACAGGGATTGGAAGAAGGCCCAAGTGAGTGATGTTTTGAGTGAATATGTGCTGCTGATAGGGACACAGGCATGCCAAGGACCCCAAAGCCTCAGACTCAAGGAAAATGGCAAAGCGTTTCCTGGAAAAGGCTCAGAGAAACTGCAAAGTCTTCTCTTCTAGTTGAAAGTGTATGTAAAAACTTCCACCACAGCACTCTTTACACAGACATTTAGAATCTAAAGACTGTTCCTCAGAGATATTGTACCTAACACTATTATCTATCCCTGTATCTTTCTTTGATCCAGCTCCACACATAAATCCTGCTCCCCTGATTATTGTAATACCCGGCCTCCTGGTTCAGCTGTATGTAATAACCCACCTCTCTGTTCAACCATATTTAACTTTCTGGGTACTGTGATTTTATCATGAGAGAGCAAAATCCACCTAACTCCAGCTATTTCTCTAACCATGTATCCGTCTACCTCCCAAAAGTTGGGAATAAAGGTGTGTGTCACCACTGCCCAGCCCACTACTTTTTGTTTTGTTTTGTTTTGGTTGGTTGGTTTTAATTTTTCAAGATAGGGTTTTTCTGTGTAACCCTGGTTATCCTGAAATAAGCTCTGTAGACCACACTGACCTTGAACTCAGAGATCTACCTGACTCTACCTCTCAAAAGGCATGTGCCACCATCGCCCAGCTTACTTCAGCTTCTTAAGTGCAAAGACTGTAGGTGTGAATGAACCACTAAGTCTAGTAATTTCATTTTAAAGAACAATTAACAGATATTCTAGATTTCAAAAGGATGCATAATGAAAAACAGCCTGGTCTAAGAATCAGTTACAAGATGGCCAGGGCTACACAGAGAAACCCTGTCTCAAGAAAAAGAAAAAAAAAAGCTGAAATGGGGTGCTGGAGAGATGGCTCAGAGGTTAAGAGCAATGACTGCTCTTCCAAAGGTCCTGAGTTCAATTCCCAGCAACCACATGGTGGCTCACAACCATCTGTAATGGGGTCTGGTGCCCTCTTCTGGCCTGCAGGCATACACACAGAATATTGTATACATAATAAATAAATAAATAAATATTTAAAAAAAGAAAAAAAAGCTGGAATAGGATGACTGTTGTCACAAACAAACAAAATTTTGAAAAACTAATAAAAACGGGAAGCACTAAAGAGAGGGTAGCTGAGTTACTGATAGCCAGTGGATATGTGTGAAGAGTATGTACGATATATATACTGGTTACAGACAGTAACTAATAAAAGGCAAACTGTGAGGCAGGGAATGGTGGCATACAACTTTACTCCCAGTGCTCCGGAGGCAGAAAAAGGCAGAGCTCTGTGAGCTCCAGGCTGGTCTCCCCAGTGAGATCTAAGTCAACTAGGGCTATACAAAGAGACCCTGTCTCAAAAGACAAAAAATAATTTAAACAGAATTATGTCATGTGTTGTAGCATATGCCTGTAATCCAAACACTTGGGAGGTACATGTAGGATTATGAGTTCAAGGCCAGCAACAGCTACATAGTGTGTTTGAGGCCAGCCTGGACAAAAACTATGCTCTCCCCAAAAGATTATTTCAAAATTCAAGTTTTTGAAATTAATAAAAAAATAGAATGTTGGGGCTGCACAGATGGTTTAAATTTTTTTGTTCCCTCCCCCCTCCCTGCCCAGACCGGTTTCTCTGTAGCTCTAGAGCCTGTCCTGGAACTACCTCTTGTAGACCAGGCTGGCCCTGAACTAACAGAGATCTGCCTGCCTCTGCCTCCCAGGTGCTGGAATTGGAAGCATGCGCAACCACCGCCTGTCTGAGATGGCTTAACATTTAAGAGCAAGTGCTTGCTGCTCTTCCAGAAGTTCTGAGTTCAGTTCCCATCTTACATGGAGTAGTTTACAGCTGCTTTTTAACTCCAGCACCAGCTTCTGTATTTTGCCGGCATTCACACATATGTGCCACACAAATTTTGTTTTGTTTTGTTTAAAGAACAGTAGGCTCAAAATGTTGATACATCTATAATGCCAGAACTCTGGAGATTAAAGCAAGTGGACTGTGAATTAGAAGCCAGCCTGGACTACTTAGGAATAAACATACAATGTGATAAACATACAATGAAACTGTCTCAACAAAACACAACAAACTAAAAGAAAACTAAAGGATTTATTAATGAACTTTTATGTGTAGGGAATCCATTTAACTAGGTTAGAGATGCAAGTTGAGGAACAGAAAGGAGAAAGAGTGGACTGGTGAGGGGGTCAAAGTGTTCGGGGAGTTGAAAGTCACACCAAGGGATTTAGATTTGAGTCAGAAAGGAAAAGCAAGCTGCTAAAGGTTTTAGTGTATGAAAATAACACAGTGAGATATTTATCACAAGGCTTGAAACCTCAGTTCAATTTTCAAAAAATTTGCTTCTTTTCTTCCTTTCAGATACTTTGAAAGGGGGCCAATATAAGTCAACAACACAGAAGGAAATAAAGTGCTGCAGTTAAAGTGCTTGGATGTGATTAGTCCTTTGGACCATTCCCCTAGGGACTTGGGTAGAGCTTAGTCTCTGGAATCAGCGTACAAAATTAGGTCAGCTTCATACATGCCTGACCCTCCAATTCAAAGACTTTGAGGTCATCCCGAATATCAGCCTCAGTTATTAATTCCTGAAATGTGCTGCAGGTAATACAGGAAATATTTAGGGTTTGATGCTAGGGAGAAATGCTGGACTTTATCCCTATGGTTTAAGGAGCTTTTCTCAGGAAACTATGTTTGCTGCAGTTGGATTTCAGTGTTTAAAAAAATTAATTAACCTTGGAGCTGGGGAAATGGCTCAGTGAGCAATGTTCCTACCATAAAAGCATGAGGATATGAGTTCAGATTCCCAGTGGCTTGGAAAAGCAGAGCACAATGACACGTGTCTGTAACTCCAGCACTGTGGTGATGATAGTGAGGTGGCTGGAGTGGTGAAGATAGGCATATTCTGGGAGTTCACTGGCCAGCAAACCTAGTTGAATTAGTAAGCTCCAAGTTCACTGAAAGACTCTTCTAAAAATAAGGTGAGGCCAGACATAGGCAGAGAAAGGTGGATTTCTGTTGAGTTTGAAGCCAGTGTGGTCTATACAGCGAGTTCACATACAGCCAGGAACTTAGAGAGACCTTATCTCAAAAAATCAAAAACAAAAACAGGGGAACCAAATAAACAAAACAAAAACCCATAAAAATAAAAGTGCAATCAAAAAAGACATCTAATGTTAATCTTTGGCTTCCAATCACATGGAGGTACACATATACATATCCATATGAACACGTACATAACACATACACACTTTAAAAAAAAGTGACCTGTTCTACGGTGGCATAAACTAACTTCCAGCCATCCCCTCCTCCTTTGCCATCAGTTCATTAATAACAACTAGCACTCATACAGTGCCAGAAGTTGCAGAAGAACAAATGGGTCTTAGAGCTGTAGTCCTGTACTCCCAACCACTGATTGGCTGGCATGGACGCAAGAGCAAAGCCTACCTTTCTAACGAGTGAAGGAAGTTAGAGACGCTATTCCTCAGGCTCACATCTGCCACATGGAGAGCCCCACACACAACTCCCAACATGGTATCAGGACGTTCTGCCTAAAAAGAACAGAGGACAGATCAAAAGCATGGTCAAGTGACACCAAAGCAAGTCAAATAAAATCAAAATTGCCAGGCGGTGGTGGCGCACGCCTTTAATCCCAGCACTCAGGAGGCAGAGGCAGGCAGATCTCTATGAGTTTGAAGCCAGCCTGCTCTACAGGATCTAGTTTCAGGACAGGCTCCAAAGCTACAGAGAAATCCTGTCTCAAAAACTATAGATGATAGATAGATAGATAGATAGATAGATAGATAGATAGATAGATAGATAGACAGACAGACAGACAAGAATAAAATGAAAATCAAATCAAATGTATTATGAAGAAACATTCTTATTTCCGTACTGATTTTTGGCCCAAGAATGGTGGTATATATCTGCAATCCCAGAACCTGGGAGGTAGAAGCAAGGAGAATCAGAAGGTCAAAGACCATCCTTGACTACACAGTGAGATTGAAGCCAGCTAGTACTACAAAAGAACTGCCTTTTTGTTTTTAATTTATTTTTATTTTATGTATGTTGTTTGCCTGCATATATGTTAAGTGCACCATACATGTGCCTGGCCCCTCTTGAGGTAAGAGAACAGCATCAAGTCCCCTGGAACTAGAATTACAGGTGGCTGGCTATGAGCCACTACGTGGATACTGAGATCTGAACTAGGTTCTTGGGAAAGCAGCCAAGACCTTGAGAAAAAATAAGGAAGGACTCATGTAGATGTAAAGCTATTCAAGATAATAGCCAACATAAAGCCAATTGCTGTCCTAATTTCAACTCTGTTATGCATCTCCATTTTTTTTGTTTTCTTTCCTTTGTTTTTGGTAGTGAATAAATGCATAAAAATGTATTGATAGTTAAAGAATAAAACCCAATGTGAAATCCCACAACTTTCGAATGGCTATTCCAACTGCATAGAAGTTCATTGAGATGTATAGACTTTGAATCTGGTTAAGTATCATTTGTGGGTAACTTTTAAATTGCAAGTTTTTTATGATAAAATTTACAAATTTTTTTAAAAAAGAAAAACAACAAAAAATCCCTATATTTACCTTTAGAATTTCAAAAAAAATTAATAATTTTCCTTCTACTCTCTATGAAATTTTCATTAAACAAATGAATGAATAGCTCAAAAACAAACAATCCCCAAAGTTATGTATTCAAGAGGAGAATACACACCTGTACTTTTTCTGCAATCAGTCTATCCAGCCAGCCAGTGTCAATTCTATTCAACTGAAAGCTTTCTGTCTCCAGTAGTTTAATCAGGTACTCAACTGTAGTTCGAAAGTCACCCCGAATAGACAGCTCCTTCAATGCCACCACCATATTTCTAGGGGAAGCAACAGAAAAAAATGATTACAGCAACAAATATTTTAATGTTTACCAATCATTTGAAAGAATTGTTCTATTCTTCTGGAGGCTTAGCAGGAAGACAGAGTTCCAAGAACATGAAGATGTAGCTCTAAGCTGGCTCATACATACACACACACAAATACATACATTTATACACACACATACACATAAACATTTTAACTGTCAAATTAGAAAATTTAATGACTATAAGTTGTTCACAGCTACACTGTGAGGCTGTAAGTGAAAACTTGGTACCCAAGAAGCACTTTATTTTATTCTGACAGATACAGACCTTTATCTATAAATTATCTGATACCTAATTCATGGTCAAAAATCAACCTCTCCCCAATAATACTACCATTACTGTAAAAAACAAAAAACAAAGTAAATGACTTCATGTGTTAAAAAAAAAAAAACTTGCAAAGACCCACAAGAAGCAGAGAAACATCTGCCAAGAACTGTAGAATGAAATACAAGATCTGCCAAGTATAAACTAAGATAAATTTCTTCAAGTAAGCTCTCCACAGCAGATGAAGAATGGACATACCTTAACCAAGGATTAGTCCAATTTTATTAAGCAAACCACAACCAAATGTTAGTATACTCACGAAATTGCTTCTTCTCTATTTTCTCCCCAGGAAAAGCAGTGACCGAACTGGGAGTCAGCAAATTCATGAAGTCCCCCAGCAGCAGCAACACTGAAATAACCCCATACGTTCTTATTGCTTCGAAAATTAAGTTCCTGAACTGTTCCTGAGCTGGGCTTAAACCCCTGTTAGAAAGTGAAGAATATGAGAGACTACATCATACTTCCAAAGAAAAGAACACTGGTATTCAGGATTCAGGCTCTGGGATAAAACACAGCTGACCCACAACCCATGTAAGCCAAGGCCCAGTACTATAGTCTCACAGATGCTTCCTGAGTCACTAAAGTGAAATTAAATGGTCAGTGCAACAACCATCACACTTTGTTCTCAGAATCTGTTATAAATTTCCCTCTCAAAATGAAGTTCCAAGACTTTTAAAAAGCATGGCCTCAAACACTTGTCTTAATATTAAGCCGTTTAAGTGAAGGGTTACCTCATCTGGGTTTTCACTGGTGATCCGAGCAGCAATTACATGGCCCCTTGGGCAAGGAACATGAGCAGAATTTTCAAAATCAATGGGAGCATCACCCCAAGGAGATACTCCATACATCATACGAATATCTTTGATCCTAAATAGAGGGATCCCCATGGCAATCTGAAAAGTAACAAAACACATGTAATTTTCCACAGCACCGTTTTGTTAATAGATGGAAGCTATCAAAATACATAATAGTCTTTATTTTTTGAAGTTACTACAAAAACACTCTACTTTTGTATTCCGTGTTCTACACTTATCTAGATTACACAAAATAGAATACAGTGCTAAGAATTATTTTCTAGGATCATCCCCCTTTCCTACAATATTCCCAAATTCCTAAAGCAAAAGACAGAGATTTTCTTCTACAATCATTTCTCCATAGATGGATAATAATAAAATTATCTAAGACAACAGTCAGTCAAGAAGTTCAGATAGCTAAAAAGTGTTAACATTACAATTCTCTCTCATGCATGCAAACTACTGAAAAAAGTAAATGAGTCTTTAGACCTAAAGTAACTGGGGAAGGATATGACCAAAGTACAAGATAAAAATGTTTGAAAATATCATAATGAAACCTTGTCTGTTTGTTTGTTTGTTTGTTGAGACAGAGTCTTACTATGTAGCCCTAGCTATCCTAGAACTTGCTATGTACCGCAAGGGAGTGGCAGCTCACACATTTAATCCCAGCACTCAGGTGGCAGAGGCAAGAGGATCTCTATGAGTTCAAGGACACCCTGGTCTACTAAGCGAGTTCTAAGACAGCTAGGGCTGTTACACCGAAAAATACAGTCTCTAAAAACAAAAGAAAAAAAACAAAACAAACAAAAAAACTTGTTATATGGACTAGACTGACCTCAAACTCACAGAGATCTGCCTGATTCTGCCTCTGTCTTTGCCCCTGCAATGCTAGGATTATAGGAATGTGCCACCACACCCAAAAAATATTATTTATAAATTAATATACCCTAATAAGAGCCAATGAGATGGTTCAGCAAGTAAAGTCACTCGCAGCAAAGGCTGATTATCTGAATTGAAAACTCCAGAACCCATGGTAGGAGAGAACCAATTCCCAACAGTTGTCACATATCTTCCAAACACATACTGTGGAAGATGCACACCCATACACACAAATAAATGTTTAAAAAAATATAAAGAAACCCACAAAAACCTTTGAGTTTTTAAGAGGAACATGCAAGATGTTCTCATCATAAGCCAAAACTAGGTCATACAAGTTTATCAGATAGGCACCCTGTCATGAACTTATAGTCCAAGCGACTTGAGAGGCTAGGGTAGGAGGACTGCTTGAGATTAGACACTCATTGGTATCCACACTAAGTTTAGCATCAATGCAGTCTCTCCAGGGAGCAGAGACTACCAGGATGCCTAATGGGGTGAACCAACCCAGACTGAAAATGAAGCAGGTTAAAAATATCTAATCTCATCATTTACTTCTGCTATTTACCATAGTAGTTGTTTCCCAGGCTGAAATAAGACCACAGAATTAATAGCTACTACTTTATACATTATTTTTTAAAATAAGTAATACTACAGTATTTCTTGGAAAATATTGACCATTACCTTCATATAGAGTTGCTTCAATAAATAAGACTAGAAACAGATATGGGGATTAACACCAACATTATTATAAAATTTTACTGTAATTAAATAATTAAACAAAGCAGATTGTTTTTTAAAAAAATTTTACAGCATGTATATGGATGTTTTGTCTGGGCACCACATGCAGTGACTGTAGAAGCCAGAAGAGGGCATAGGTCCCCTGAAATAGGAATTAGAGACTATTATGCACCACCAAGTGGGTATTGGGAATCAAATCTGGGTCCTCTGGAATAGCCAGTTCTTTAACCACAGAGTCATCTCTCCAGACCCAAAGTGATTGACTTTAAAGAAAGTCAATCTTTAAAGGCAATCTTTCTTCTCAAAACAGTTTCTAGCTAGAAGATACGGTAGTATTTTTTCTGTTTGAACAAATCAGAAAACTAAACCATACCCACACAATTCACATTTAAGAGAATAAAGATAAGTGAGACTATGCTTATATGTTCTTTTCTCTCATCAGTCTTTCAGGTATCTCTGAGTTTCCCAAATTTTCTAAGCTCTAACTTGAGTCCAGGTCAGGATGACTCACCTGGAGCTGTGCTGCAGGAAGATTGACATCAGCCACCATCTCTGTACAAGGATGTTCAACCTGTAGCCGTGGGTTCAGTTCCAAAAAGTAGAAGCTTCCATCCTGGCTGTATAAGTATTCCACAGTACCAGCACTCACATAACCAACCATTTTGGCAAGTTTCACTGCACACTTAAAGGAAGATAAGAAACTGTTGAAGTCTCTCACTTTGTCCAATCATTGCATCACTGTAACTACATACAGATGTCAAATACCCAGTGCTTGTACAAGCCACCAAAGACACTGAACCACATTCAAGAAAATCACACCCGTCTGATTATTATGCAATGTCCTGGGACATGGATGACAAAATCAGTGAAAAGTAGGAGAAAGGAGTGTTTTCCGATTAGATTGCAAGCAACCTCCCATCAGACAAAAGGGCATAGTGGAAAAATATAGATGGCAGCAAACTCTTCATTGTTTTCTAATTTCCAGTATTCCCAATATATCATCTTCTTTGAACCACTGCTATTTGGCTAAAGACTGGGTTTTCTAATCTCTCATGTAGTTACTAACAAATCTCTTATAGGGACTATGTTTTCACCAACAGGATTAAAGCACTGGTGAGATGCATAAACATACATATCAGATTTCAACCATGCAGAGAGAATGCAGTTAAGAATAGCAAATATAAAAGACTTGAATCTCAAGATGATCTCATGAAATTTAACTATTCCATCATCCCTGTAAAATTCACCTCAAACTATGATGATAAAGAAACTTTTATCTCCATAGGGTCAAATTTTTGGTTATTTTTATTATAGCAACTTGTATCCTAACCAAAATGGTCACTAGGAAGTGCAGATGGAGTGTTTCTATTTTAAAAATTAAAATATGTGATGATGCACTAAGGTAGAAATTAACAAGGAAACACACTACACACTGGAAGGCTGAGAGGTGAGTTCCTTGTTACAGAATGGCACACTTAATACATTAGTTCCTACAAAATAGAATGTTTGCTAAATATCATCTAAATCTGAAGAAAAAAGGTAAGGACTGGGGCTGTAGTTTAGTGGATAGGGTGCTTGCCTAGCATGCACAAGGATCTAGCACCACATAAACCAGGTGTGGAGACATATCTTGAGAGGGGTGAAGGGAGAAGGATTTGAAGCTCAAAATTACCCTCAGAATTTGAGTTCAGACTGAGATACACAAAACTCTACACTGCCCCCAAGAAAGACAGAGACAGAAAGAGACATAAAGTTTAAGATTCAAATGCACGCTCATAATCCCAAACACTCCAAAAGCAAAGGCCAGCTTCTACTAGACGAGTTTCAGGCCAGTAAATGGTGAGATTCTCAAACAAACAAACAAAAAGTATTTAAAAAGTTGAAAAAGGAAACTGCTTTTATAGCCCAACGCCAAGAAATTAAATTCTTACACCAAAGCAACTCAGTGTCAAACAGATTAAGGGAGTTGTTTTATTTTCTGCTGGCTTCAAAATAGTCAAGTACATAGTGTACAGAGAGGTAAACTATGTACAAAACCAAATAAGAGAAGCCTTTACATCTAAAAGAAATTACTATATCTGATTATTCCAACTTGAAGCTGAACATAAGTAATCAGCTTAGAAGGTTACTAAGTATTTGAGGGAATTATATTTCTGAACAGCCCATAAGTCTAGCCTTCAAAATAGAGTGACTAATGAGTAAAATCTTATTTGTACTTCTAATCCTGCACCAGTAAGAATCAGGCTATGAAATTTCCCCCAAAGGAGGTAGAGCCTTTAAAATCCATGTTACAAAAACTAAGTAAGGAAGAACTTCATAGAGTCAATTCAGGTGTCTTAGAAGACAATGGCAAAGGAGCTTACTTCCTACGAGCAGAACCAGGGACAGCCAGGTCTAACTGAGGAAGTACTCCACTATGTAACAGGGACAGCACAACTCCTGCACAGAAAGATTTGTTAGCTTCTGTGGGCCAATGATTGATGTGTATCATGCATGTTTCCAAATAGCAATTCTATGGCTTCCATTCTACCATTGCATAACATTTATACAGGGGAAAAAGACAAAACTCTTTTTTTTATTAGATCCCTGGTCCATGAACAGAAAGGAAAGTAGCTCACCTAGAACTCTCAGTAACCTAGAGACACTTGATCTGATATGCCTATCTTACAGAGCTAAGTGACTATGGTGACTTCAGTCTGTTTTCCTTAGAGAAACACATGTGTTCTCAGCCTGAACTAACAAACAGGAAATGGGTAGCAAGAATAGCAAGAATAAGCTAAGGCACAGGTTACTCCAGGTCTCCAACAACTTTTCTTCATCTTTTTAAGGAAGGTTTTCTCAAATTTCAACTAGCACATGGTCATCCAGCTAGTGACTATAATTCCTAACAATTCTTATGCTGGGTTATGATGAAATTTTGTGCAGAGGAACATAAGAAGTTTCATATATGACTTATTTATCATGTTATTATTTGCTTGCCCTCTAAGGGCCCCTGCATCCTGGCTACAACAGGAACATAATGATGGTGTTTGCTTTACTATCTGATGTGGGATGTTCTTTTGTATATGTGTTACTTTTATTGCTTGATGAATAAAGCTGTTTTGGCCAAAGGCTTAGCAGAATACAGTCAAGCAGGAAACCCGAACAGAGATACACAGAGAGTAGGTAGAGTTAGGGAGACACTATGTAGTTGCCAAAGGAGAAAGACATCAGCCAGAACCTTACTGGTAAATCACAGCCTCTTGGAGATACACAGATTAATAGAAATGGGTTCATTTAAGATGTAAGAGCTATCTAAGAATATGCCTGAGCTGTTGGCCAAACAGTGCTGTAATTAATATAATTTCTGTGTGATTTTTTTTTAAGTAAGGATGGCCAGGAAATGAAAGAGCAGTCTCTGTTTTGTTTATTGTCAAAATTCTGACACCACACAACAGCAAAGGTTGGTAAAACTTTTTGGTAAAGGATGAGATAGTAATAATTTTCAATTTGGTGAGCCATAGTCTCTATCACAGCTACTCAGTTCTCTCACTATAGCAATAAACAATCAAATATACTATATATATGAGTCAAAATAAATAGAAAATAAACTGAGACAGAATATAGTTCAATTTGTTTTGAACTCAGAATGAAGGAAAATGAATCATTAATAACATAAAGAGTGGGTCTTTCTCCAAGGGGAGGAAAAACAAAAAAGATCATGTTCATTTCCCTAAGCTACAATTATTTTCAAGGCACACTCATGACGAGGACATCCTTCTTTATATAAACATATTAAATATGTAAGCTCACAGATACCTAGAGGCCTTTATATGATAAGAAGATAATGAATTTAAATGAAATCAGCTGAAGATACTTTCTTTTTAGACAAGGTCTCAGTATACAACACAGGAAAGCCTAGATTTCTCCATCTTCCAAACTCAGCCTCCCAATGGCTGAAATTCTAAGTACAATCACCATACCTGGAAGAAGACTTGATGCTAGTCAACCCAGCAAACTATACTTGCTCTTCATGAATTTGTTAAAAATTCCAGCTTGTTTATTATCTACCTTACTCAAAATAGTGCACTGGCTTTTTGTTGTTGTTATTGTTGTTTTGTTTTGCTTTTTAGGATTAACTATTTTTAGACTTTGGTAGGTTTCTTGACAATTTTCCTAAAAGAACAACATCAGAATATGTTCCTCCAGGAAAAGAAAAAAAAAATATTATCCATTATCGAGAATCACTGCTTAAATTTCTTCCATTCCCATAATAGTGTATGAATTGAGTGAGATCTGTCTCTGTGTAGGAAAACAGCAATTAAAGCATTTAATAGACACACCTGTTCCATATGTTCAAATACTGCTGGGGTAGCAATAGCAGCAGGAGCTTCTTCAATGATCTTCTGATGCCTGCGCTGCACAGAGCAGTCACGGCCAAACAAA
The DNA here is from genome assembly GCF_982192425.1 of Myodes glareolus. Taxonomy (NCBI): domain Eukaryota; kingdom Metazoa; phylum Chordata; class Mammalia; order Rodentia; family Cricetidae; genus Myodes; species Myodes glareolus. The sequence goes on from NC_142034.1 coordinate 38,440,588, forward strand.
GAAATGGCATTGCCGTACTGATCTGCTAGAATCTGGACCTCCAGATGACGAGATTGTTTTGCTAGTCTCATTACAAATATAGGTGATCCAGGTACTTCAGCTTGAACCTGTGTTGGAAAAGGAAGCAAGAATCTTAAGTAGTAAGGATTTTTTCAAAATTGAAAAGTTGGTTTGCTTTCAATAAGCAGTGCCTAAAAGTTTCCAAGACTACATTAACAGTAGGAATACAGAATAGAAGAAATGTAGTCCATCCCTTTGTCTATCGCTAATGTGCAACATTCTTAGTTTTATCACCAGTATTAATTAAGGAATATGAAAACATGAAACATTCAGTACGTTAAAATTGCAAACAAAATACTTGAAATCACACACATACACAAATCCCAGAACAGGGCAAAAATATTACCATCTACTCAAAAGACAGTCACATGTAGATTGCTCCTAACTAGGTGATTTTCTAATTTACATTATATCACTATGATGTTGCTGAAGTCAAAAGTCTTCCATCTCGAGTTTTGAGACACACTGTCAGTGGGTAGAAAAACCTTAAATTAATAATTTTTGTCAGCACTTCAAATATATACCAATTTTTTTATTTTCTTTCTTTTTCTTTCCTCTTTCTTCTTTCTTCCTTTCTCTTTCTTTCTTTCTTCCTTCCTTTCTTTCTGTTTCTCAGTATGTATACCAAGAATTCAACTGTTGATCATTCTTCTTCTTTTTTTTTTCCCCAGGATCTCACTCTGTAGCCCTGGCTGGCCTAGAACTTCAAGATCCATCTGCTTCTGTGTCCCCACTTTAGGGATTAAAGCTGTGTGCACTATGCCTGACTCAACTGTCAATCTTCTTAGCCTTTTTCAAGTAATCCTTTTGTCCAACAGCTTTCAGGTTGTAAGTATGTGTGTCTCTTTCTTTCCTTTCATTTCTTTTTTCTTTTTGAGGGAAGCAGGTGGCAGATTTACTCACAAGCTTATATGTGGTTTTTCTTATATTCACCATGCTTGAGACTCGGGGTTTTGTTATTTTTGCATGGCAGCTTTTATTAGTTTTAAGAAAATTCTTGGACATATTTTTCTCTGCTTTCAGCAGCTCTCTGCTCCATAATTTCTCCAACTACTGTTTTGCTTCATTTTCTTTCTCATAGCTGAGTCTTAAAGTTCATAATGTTAGAGAATATCACTACAGTCCATTTCTTTATACTCCAGTTTCTGTTTTAGTTTGTTAGCTACATGAGTTACTTCAAAGCTCAGTGGCCTGCTGAAAATGTCAGCCATTTTCTTGCTTATGATGCTCAGCTGCACAGTTCTTCTGTGTCTTGCAATTGTGTGAATATCATCTGGTGGCGCAAGTGGCGTCTTTCACAAATGTGGTGACCTGTGCTGACTGTTGGCTAGTAAGTATAAAAGGCCTCAACTGGAACGTGCTCATTTCTGTTATATGTGGTCTCTCATCCTCCAATGTTCTTTTCAGTATGGTATACAGCACAGACCAAGCTTCTTAAATACAATGTTCTTAGAGGGTGAGGGCAGAAGCTGCATGTCCTCTTGAAGTCTAGGCTCTAATATATGTGTGTAACTCTGGCCACCTAATATTGGTCTAAGCAAGCCACAAAACGGGCTACAATTCAAGAAGTCAGGAAAGATATACTACCTATTCATGGGAAGAATAGCAAAGTCATATTGCAAAGGGTACATACAGAAACGGGAGGAGTTATTGCGGCCATCTCTGTAAACAATGTACTATGGTCTACAATAATTCACAGACTTCCCACATGTAAGGTAGACTCACCCCCTCCCAAGACCCCCCAAAGTCTCATCCAATCATGTCATCAGGCTTGACCTCCACTGCTTTCATGACTCATGTCCAGAAACAAAAGAATCCCCTTGGTTCTGCTCCTTAGTTACACTGTCCTCATCCAAAGACCTGAGAACTAAAGAGACAAGTTATCAGCCCCAAACCCCAACACTTAATGATAAAACTAGAGAAAGAACTACAAAGGATATTCTTGCTCAAATGGAAAAGACTAAAGATACTCAGTAGTCACTGGTTTCACAGCAGTCTTGAAATCTAAATGGGTATGTATTGGCTTTCCTTACTCAAAGAAGAGAAATTTATTTATCTATTTATTCATTTTTGGAGATTTCATTTTATGTGTATGGATGTATTCCTTGCATTTATGTTTATGAACTACATGTGTGCCTGATGTAAGAAAAGGCCAAATGAGGGTATCAGATTCCCTGTGACTATTGTAAGCCACCATGTGAGTGTTGGAAATCAAACGTGAATCTTCTGGAAAAGCAGTCAGTGTTCTTAACCACCACTGAGCCATTCTCCAGCCCCTTTTGCTTTTGAGACAGTGTCTCATGTTACCAGACTGACTTCAAGCTCAATAAGTATCTGAAGATGACCTTGAAATTCTGATCCTCCTTCACTCCCTTTAGGGCTGAGATTACAGGCACATACAACCATCCTCAGGTTGTGTGATGAAGGAAATCAAACCCAAGACCTCAAGCATGGTAAAACAAGCATGTTACCAATTGAAGTACACTCCCAATCCTCAACTTTTACAATTACTCAGCATTAATAGATACTTTCAGTATTTTGCTTTGAGATCTTCATAATCCGATTTATGACTTCATGAATTACATTATCTTTTTTAAGTTTTTTCAATTATCATTATTTAATTATATGTATGTCTGTGTGAGGATATATGCACATGAGTCCAAGTGCCCTGAGACGACAGGTGAAGGCATCAGATGCCCTTGAGCTAGAATTACAGGCAGTTGTGAGGCACCTAATAGTGCTGGGAACTGAACATCTAAGCCATATCTCCAGCCGTGAATTACATTATCTTTTAAGTTATCTCAGATAATAGTTTTTTGTCACTTGTTCCACTATTACAGAACACGGGTAATCTTTTTTCCAGATTCCACAACTACTTTACTCTTTCTAAAGAGTATTTGCTCACTATTTCTATAATGTTAGCTTATTTAGTCCATGAGTTAATTCTAAAGAGAGTGTCACATGTTTTTCATGATGGTAGCATGCCTTTTGCTATCAATTTCTCTGTCAATTATGCTTTGAAAATAATTTCCTTTATTGTGTGTTTGTTTGTTTGGCAGTACTAGGGATCAAACCTAGGGTGGAAGGTAGGTTAGACAAGCATTCTATTACTGACCTACAGCTCTAGCTAACAAACTTAAAAATAACAAAAAGAAAAGAAAACAACTAATGACTTGGGACACTACTTTGAGCTAGACTTAGCTGATAACTTATCACTTGTGCACTGTTGTCGTCTAACAGCTCAAATAGGGCTTGATAGTCTAACAAGGTCTCACTGACAAGTTCAAAATGCGGTGCTACCAGTCATCTGGTAGGACTCAGAGGACGTAACTGGAAGGCTCTCCTCTGCTTTGCTTCATATGGTCTCTCTTTCTCTAATAGTGTAGAATGGGTTCTTTAAGAGGCAGTCGAGGACTCATTCCAATAAGAAAAGGTATAAACTATCTAAGCTTCAAAATTTGTATACCATTTCTGCCACCTTCTGTTGGTAAAAATAAATCAAAAGACTAGCTGGAATCCAAGAGTGAAAAAGAGGATTGCTCTATTTGATGTTAAGAGACATGATTTTACATCATAAGTAAAAATGTGTGGAGAGAAGCATTTTTCGTGATCATCTTTGCAACTTATGTATTGCCTTTTCTGTATTTTTTAATCTCCTGCTTGAGTCTGAATTTTCTTCTGTATTTCAATGATTTATTCTTCCTTCAATTGTAACATGATATTTATATCATGCTTTATATGTTTATATATATTTGATATACTGATATCTTAATTTTAGTTATTGTAGTTCCAGTCCTACAATATTTTTTTATGATTTCTAGTTCTCTACCCAAATTCTCAGTCTTGTGTTGTAAGCAGACAGATAACCCTTCTCCATCAGTCTTGCCTTTAATTTCCTTAAATGTACTAAGCATAATTACTCTAAAATCCTTGTCTGATAGCTCCATTATCTAAATTCTTGGTTTTGAATCATGCAATTTATATACCTACTTACTTTAAATTGGGTGGGTGTTTAATATGCTACATGAAAAAAATTAATAGTAGTAATTTGAAGTACTATATATAAAATCTTGTCTGGAGAGGACGGACATTGGCCTTATGCATGCAGATGGGTAGGAGCATTGGCAATTGTAAACATAATACCTGAATCAAGGTAACTGTTTTGAATCTGAGATTTAGTCCCTATAGGTCGGTCTATTTCTGGTTCATTCTTTCTGCTTGGTACTGTCCTTCAGGGTGCCAATATAAAACATAGAGTCCTTGGGACCTCTAAAATTACTGTTCAACCACCTCTAGAGTCTAAATTTTGTCTTCTGAGTCTTATAAGACAAATGAAAATTCTGAACCAGTTTCATAATTTTCCTTCTTTCTCCTTGAGGAAGGAGCTGGTTTTTTGTTTGCTTTTTGAAGCTGGGTCTTAAGGCTGCCCTTAAGCTTAGCATGCTTCCCACTTCTGAGTCCTGATGTTAGGGGAGTGAGCTGCCATGCCCAGTTAGCTGTTTTACCTTAAACTAGAAGATAGCTCTGTGAAAGAAAAAAAAAAAAATGTCTTCAACTCCCAGGCTTATCTCTAAGTTTTTGTTTCTTCTAAGTTTTTTTTCCCATTTTTTTTTGTTTGTTTTTTTGAAAAGAGGGTTTCTCTGTGTATCTCTGGCTGTCCTAGAACTCCCTCTGTAGAGCAGGCTGGCCTCAAACTCAGAGATCCATCTGCCTCTGCCTCCAGAGTGCTAGGATTAAAAGCATGCATTACCACCTCCCAGTCTCTTATAATTCTTTACTATCTGGAAAAGCTTCCAATCTCTTAACAGGCTTTAAAGAAAAAAAAATCGAATTCAGTTTTCCTTTCTTGTCCCCTACAATATAGCTAAAATCAAGAACAACCCTAATTTCTGATCCCCCTGCTCTCTATGGCCATACCACTGAACATGTCTAATCTCATCTGTTTATACCTATTTTTGTGTATACATATGTACATAAACCTGATGAGAAGACAGGCATGCACCACCATAAGTGGTTCATAACACCAGGGCTTAAAACTATAGGCACCTGCACAAAAACCTAACATTCTACCATCTAAACTACGAAATCAGTACCATGACTGTGCATTTTTAGGTGCTTTTGAATGGGAAGATTGATTTAGCTAGACATTAATTAGAAATTAAGGACTTTCACGTTAAACAAATTCCTAGTGTTCCAGAATCTTCATATACTTAATTCTAAGCAAAGAGGTAGTTATGAAATATCTGTTATCATTAATTAAAATACTTTTACATTATGAGAGTAAGCCTTTTTTTCTGAACTGCATGAAACAATCTTGCAGTCTCCCTCTAGCACAATCTACCTACAAAATTAAACTTTACAAAAGGAATACAATGAAAAGAACAGGCGATAATCAACTTGACATTCAAAATAAATGTAGTAGAACAATACTTTTATAATTTTCTTTATCAAATCATAGCTTTTCTTCTCACCTCTTGAGAACTAAGCAAGAAATCTGCCACTGAATGAAACCGGTGTGAACAAAGAGCATACACAGAAAAGGATGGTAGGAGGAGGTATAAAAAAAAGTGCTAGCAATATGACAAGGTAAAACATGTCTCTCAATTTTCTTTTTTCTGTCACATCTTTACTTGAGTTTTGGTGGTAGAAGAAAAGAAAAGGAAACAAGCTTGTGAAGGTGTCTTGTAGGGTAGAACAGGAAAGAATTTGGTCTCCCTTTTTCAACTTACCTGTAGTATTGCCACATAAAGCAAAGGTAAAGCCAAGAGACACGAGAAGATAAGCTTTCTAAGGCACCCAGTGCGCACATACAGAGAATCCATCATGAGGCTCCTGTGCCAGGGTGTGATTGTCATAGAGCATAGGCGAGGGTATGGGCTACTGACCAACAGGACACAGAACATGGAAGAAACTCAAGGGTCTCCAGCCAACTTCACAAGAAGTAAGGAAAAAACCTATCTGAGAGCTTGGCATCAGGCCAACATAAGGCCAAGTAGATGAACGTATCCCACCATATCATACCCTTACCAACAACATTAAAAAAGAGCACAAGAATGTAAAATGACATTGTCTCTTCTTACCAACACAGTGTGTGAGGCACACACCACACCATGGAGAGAAAAGTTATCTCTATATAAGAAAAACTAGTGCTTGAATTACATAACTGAATGAATTTACACTGAATTGGAAAGTTCATTAGTTCACTTCACTCCTATGAATAATCAGAAAAAGGCTATAAACAAAGCTTAGATTACATACACATAAAAATACAAACAACATTTTCTGTTTATCTAAATACAGTAATAAGTTAAATCACTTATCTCTGATATACATGGTAACTCAAACAAGCAAAATCAACTTGTACTCTACCTGTCTGAAGAGGTTAGGGAAGTCATCTGCATTGTTAACTTTTCTGATTCCCTTTCCTCCTCCTCCTTCTGAGGCCTTGATCATCACTGGATAACCAACTTCCTCAGCTGCCTTTAAGAAAAAAGAGAAAAATTGGAAGAGATATCTTAGTAGAGAAAGAGCATTAGTATTTTCTTCATTTAGGAATAAAATCATTAAAGAGATAGGTCTAGCGGCACATGCCTTTAATCCCAGCACTCAACAGGCAGAGGCAGGCAGATCTCTTAGTTCAAGGCTACCCTAGTCTACATAGAGAATTCTAGAACAGGCAGGGCTACATACAGAGATATTGTCTCAAAATAAAACAGGAGAGAGAGAGAGAGAGAGAGAGAGAGAGGGAGAGAGGGAGGGAGGGAGGGAGGGAGGAGAGGGAGGAAGGAAAGATCAGAAAGAGGGAGGGAAATAAAAATATGGTCACTAGTTGGGCATGGTGGCAGATGCTTCGGATTCCAACACTTGGAAGGCAGAAGCAGGTCAACCTGGTCTACATAGTGAGTTCCAGGACAGCCATGGCTATGTAAAGAGACTCTGTCTCAAATAATAATAATAATAATATTTTTAAAAAAAGAATATAGTCTTCAAAGATTAGAGAGATGGCTCAGTGGTTAGAGTGTGCAGCTCTTCCAGAGAACCTAACTTCAGTTTCTTGCACCCAAACTAGGCAGCTTACAAATTACTGCAACTCCAACTCCAGAAGATCTGACACCCTCCGCTGGCCTCCAAAGAACCTGCACACATATTCATGTAACTAAAACGAAAGGGTAAATCACAGGATGATTAACTTGAACTACAAACAATAGTGAACTCAACTGACATTCCAGACCCTCCTGAATTAACAGTATTTAAGTCAGACTAAAACAGTGTATCTTCCTAAGATGCCTTTTGCATCATCTACCAAGAGACATTGTCTCCATGTATCATTGGGACCTTTAGCAGTGGCAGAACTTGTCGCTACTTTACTTTAAAGTAATAAAATAATAGATTTTACGTATTTCTCCACAGCTTCATATGCCAAGCTGGCTCACCCTCAAGCTTCTGACAGTATACCTGTCTGTATTCCCTGTAGAAGTGTGCTGCAACCACAGAAAAATGAAAATACACTACTGTGTCAGGCTTTTACATGGGTTCTGGGGACTCTGGGACCAGGTTGTCAAGTGTACATGCCATTTAACGCCTTGACAGTCCCAATAAATTTTTGTTCTGTTTTGTCTCTCTACATAGTGCTGGCTTGTCCTGGAACTCTCTCTGGGTGGCCTCAAACTCTCGAGTGCTGGGATTAAATGTGTGTGCCACCAATGCTCACTACAACTACTAATATGAAGTAGTTCACTTCATACAAGGCAACAGTTTTGGCAAAGTTTCAAGCCCCACATACATAAGACCTGTTAAGTCGGAACTTCCAAACATCCTTTTTTTCTTCTTCCTTCCTTTCTTTTTTTTTAAGTTTTTATTATTTTATGTGTATTGAGTATTTTTCCTACTTGTACCTCTGTGAATCACATGAAAGCCTGGGGCCAGAGGAGACAGTGAGTCTTTCATGTGGGTGCTAAGAATTGAACCTAGGTCCCTTGCAACAAGTGCTCTTAACCACTGAGCCAACTCTCCAGGCCCCTGATCCTACGTTTAATAAAACATAAAAGCAATAAAATCTCAAAATATTATTAAAACCTGTCAGAAAACCAATTTTCAGCATGTGGTCCCAATGACTCTTCATATTCTCAGCATTAATCATCTTGGAATGATACTAAAGTTCTCGTCACATTGGTTACACTAGAGCCTTGGGTAAATCATAGGATGATTAACTTGAATTATATAATTATATAAGAAAAAAGTATATCTTCCTAAGATAACTTTTGCATCATTCACCAAGTGGGACAACTAAGTGGAAGAGAAACACAGGAGGGAACTATAAGACAATAAAGGGCGATGGTGGGGTCACATTTCTAATGGATAATAATTCTGAGTGATAATACTGTCACAGGGCCTCTCTTGCTTGACTCCTTTATTCCTCAAAGAAAAAAGTTATTCAACCGGTCAATTTGGAAAGAGAAATCAGGCATGCTTGCTCAGCCTCTTCCTCTGAAACCAGCTCACAGCACTGAACACATGCTCTTTCTGAGTTTCCAGTAATATAATAAGTTGAAGGATAAAAGCTGTCACTATGGAGGGAAGTCTGGTTATTTAGCACTGCCAGTTAAGAGAGTGAGGGAGGAGCCTAGCTAATTCCCCATCAACCCATAAATTTCACTGCTGCTATACACATAAGCCATTTTTGCAAATACCTCTACAACAATAAAGCTGATGGGCTGACATCTACCTGTCTCGCTTGTCTTGATCCACAAGGGGAAAGGGACGGTGCTTCTGGCATCCCTCACACACTAACAGCGGGCAGAGAGGAAGAACCAGTACCTCCTTAAAACACTGAATTAACACCCAAGAAATCCTCTGCAGGTGACCAGTCCCCTTCAAAACTAAACTGTTTAAGGTTAAAGTCACTTCCTCACTCCACACTTGTCCTGGCCTTACAACCCTCGTGCTAGCAAGGGTGTATGTCATGAATCAGATCCCAAGTCCCCATATTTGTATCTAGAATTGACCACCCCTAGAGTCAGTACTTACCCTCAGTCCATCATCCACATCCTTCACATAGCCTTTCTCATACAGATCCTGTGGAACATTTAAGATGCGTTTCGAAAAATCATTTTCTTGCCAATCCACACGAAGACCTACAATAGACAATAATGACCTGAGATCACTTATGGGAGCTAGTGTCAATTTTCTGCCCACTCTCAAAAAGGACGTGTAGTCTACACTGGTTTGATACTTGGCATGTAGTGGAGATTGGTCTTGAACTTGCAATCCTCTAGCCTTTGCATCCTCAGTGCAGGGATTACAGACATGTTCCACACACTTGGCTCTGTGATACTTTCTTTTAAAGCTATTATATTTACCAAAGATTGAAGACAGATTGGTGGGGGACAGAAGAATAATATAAAACCTTGATCAATCTTTGGAGACAACAGTATTCAACTATAGCATGGGCAAGCATTTTGGGTTCTTAAATTAGAAAAATCAAGGAGAGTGGGCAGAGATCTAGATACAAAGATACAAGGATTGGGGGTGGGGTGGGAGTAGAGGAAAAGGAAAAAGGAAAGAGAAAAGGAGAGGAAAAAACACGGCAGATTTCTCACAGCAACACACAGGCAAAATGTTTTCAGGCCTGCTCTGGGGCCAGAGGTCTGAAAAATAATTTAATCTTTATGAGCCTCTGGAAACAAAAATCGCAGTTTTATTGGTCTCAGCAGAGTCATGATTCCATGGTCCCTAAATGTCTCTGTATTCAGCTCCAAGGGGAACACTACAGCCTCTCCATTCAAACAAGAACAAATTCAACCTTTTAAACTATTTGACCCAGCAGGTCTGGAAAAGATATGGCAATCCTCTGGAGAGTCGGCAAAAAAGGGTTCAAATCTGCTCAGTCTCAAGATAATAGTCATTCCTATTTTTAAAAGGTTTTAATGTGTTTATTCCCTGGGTGTGAGTGCATGGGGGGGGGGATAGTTCTTATATTTACTTAAAAACTCACATGACAATCTAAAGAATTGGCAAGGATAAATCATTTCTCAATTTTTATTCCTCTGCATGTCTGGGAGAAAGGTGACTACTGACCATATTTCTGCAAGCCTGTCTTTGAGGATGCTTCCAGTCTACCCTACCCCTGCCAAAATATGTGTCCTAGAGTTTCTCCAAATCAAGTCCCTGTATCATTCCAGATCTCAGTTTAGTGTTTGTAACTAGTACTCAAATTACATTCCTAAAATATGATTAAAAAAAAAAACACAAAAGTAAATAGAGAATGGAAAAGAAGGCCTTTGACATTTGGGTCTCCACTCTGTATTCACACATATGACCATTTATACCTATGAAAACACCCACACATATACCCATATCATACACACATGTAAGAATTAACAAACCAAAAAACGAGAAATAATTTCTTACCGCTGCCACTCCAGGGAAGAGTTGGGATGCCTGCAGTTTGAGCCACAATAGACGATGCAATCTTATCCCCCAAAGCCCACATAGCCTGGCTTGGAGGGCCTAAAAACAAAACAAGAAAGGAACCTTAACAGCAGTATCTATGCCTCCTTTCTGGTACATAGTGTTGTCCCACTCATGACCTACAGTGACCTCCACGCTTTGACTCATCTTTGCATTGTTTCTAGAATCCAATGTAGTAAACTATTCGCAAACAAGGTCAGCCCAACATACAGAAATTCTATTATTAAATTTCTGAAAACAATCTAATTTTATGAGTCAAAATTCACATTAACCAAGTAACAAAGTCACTTCTCTAAATCTATATCCTAAAATAAAGCTGGTAAAATTTTAGGATTTACGTCTGAAATATACACTATTTGATCTTGGGAAACCGAACAAAGGTATTTTCCTCCTTAATAATGCTTACAAAGCATTGTTAGCATTGCAGAGGAGCCCTATAACTTCCACTTTTCCTTCAGCTATGATGAGAGTAGAAAAGCAGGAAGAAATAGCTCTCACTGGTAGAATATAAATTATATACTTCAAATACAAAGGTGTTAATTCATATTTAAGGACACTGTTAGGGTACCCTAAGTAATCAGTTACTTTTACTATCAAAAATCAGGTCCTCCTTCTACTTGTTATCTTAATGCTAATGGCAAAGATTTTTAAATAGTCCATGTTTAAAAACCAGTCTTTTTCATAACTCAGATTAAATGACTCAGGAACAAAAAACATCTTCAAGATGAAATGAAAGAACTTCAACTTAAGTTGAAGTTAAATGAAAGAACTTCTAAAAACAGGCACAGTGTAACTCAAAAGGCTTACCCATGAAAGCAATGCCATTTTTTAAGAGTAGCTCTGGAAGCTTGGGGTTCTCAGAGGCATGACCCCAGCCAGCCCACACTGCCTATAAAAACAGAGTAACAATATGAATCATTCTTAAAAGTGATACTAAGAAGACTACAAATTGCTTTACTGTATCCAGAATGGCCCTACTTGATATAGTATAACAGCTCCACAGCAGCCCAGGGGTTAATTCAACTTCCGTGCTCTAAAACTAGCAAACCTTCCACAGAATAACAATAAGCAGTTGCTTGTGTCAAAAACCCCCAAGAGAACAAAAAAACAAGTGGAATCAGAAAGATGAACTCAAGTCTTGCTCTTTAGGAAATGCAACTCACAATCCTAGAGCTTTCTAAAGAAAGCCTGAAAGCTGGGTGTGGTGGCGTACGTCTTTAATCCCAGCACTCAGGAGACAAAGGAGGGTGGATCTCTGAGTTTGAGAACATCCTGGTCTACAGAGGGAGTTCCAGGACAACCAGGGCTATACAGAGAAACCCTGTTTTTGTTTTTTGATTTTTTTTTTAAAAGTAAAAAAGAAATGAAGGAAGGAGGGAGGAAGGGAGGGAGGGAGGGAAGAAAGCAAAGAAAGGAAGGAAGGAAAAGAAATTGTGACAATCTTCACATTCTGGTCACCCAATTCTGTCTTTGTATCTAGTAGTGACATGGTCTAGCAAGTTTAGCAGAGGTTCTCAACCTGTGAGTCGTAACCCTTTTTGGATCACAAAATCTTTCCACAGATTCATTACAATTCAAAACAGTATAATTTTATGGTTGGGAATCACCACAACATGAGGAACTGTATTAAAGGATCACAGCATTAGGAAGGTTGAGAGCCACTGGTCTAGAGGATATTTTCCCCCCTCGTTGGACTTTAAGATATTTACTATAAATTTCCAAGCACAATATGAAAATGAGAAAGAATCTTCCAAAACAGAAACACACTGTAGTTAAGATATTCTTCAGGAAATAGTCAAGCTCTTGTTTAGGATGGCTTGGAGATGAGATGCACAGAATAGGAAAAAAAATTCTGAAAGATCTTTCCAAACATTTTTTGTCTACTATGTTAATTTTTAACTATGCCTTCCCTTCCATTTCTTCTCTCCTTGTCTGTTTTAATTATTTCATATAAAGACATTTAAGAACTTTCCAGGGCTGGAGAGAAGACTCAGCAGTTAAAGAGCACTGGCTGCTCTTCCAGAGGACCTGGGTTCAATTCCCAGCAGCCACATGACAGCTTCAGTTCCGGGAGACACAGGCAGGCAAAACAACAACAAACAGAAAATAAAAATACGTCATCAAAAATTTTAAAAAAGAGACTTCACATTAAATCCTTTGGACAAGAGGTCTTCACTCTGACTAAGTGCAAAAGGAGGAACTGGCTCCTCAAAGGCTCTTACTTGTACAGGGATCCTTTTAGCAATGTCAAGAATTAATTCCACATTTGCATAATTGTTGTTGTTTGGTCCTCCAGGCACAGGAACATAGTGATCTGCCATTTTAATGTATTCTGAAAACATAAATAAATTTATGAGAAAAAATAATTTTTCTTCCAAATTATTACGACATATCAAGACTATGGTAAAGGTAGAGACAACCCTCAGTAGTCACAGAATACATGGCATCAAGGTGATAATTTCCATATCATTTCATGGGAGGTTCTGATTTTAAACCACACATTTAGGAATCACTAAATCAGCAGCTGTTAAACATTTCACTGTAAAGTTGGTTTTGCTCGTTTCCTCTAGGATGGAAGCAAGGTAATTACAAAAGAGTCAGACAACATGCTCAGGAAGTAATAACGCTACTTTTTACAACGTCAAGTTCAGGGAATGGTGACACAGCTGCAACTCCTGCATCCAGAAAGTGTTAGAAAGAGAATGCCAAGTTTGCCATCAGCCTGGGCCACAAATGCTTAAAACAGGTCGAAATCATCAATTGTCCATCTCAGAGATAACTAGAGCATGCTCTAGCCCTCTGTAAGCTTACATAACAATAAACTGGTGGTCCTCAACCTTCCTCATGCTGTGACACTTTAATACAGTTCTTCATGTTGTGGTGACCCCCCCAAACATAGAATTATTTCATTGCTATTTCCTAACTGTAATTTTGTTACTGCTATGAATCATAATGTAGGTATCTGATATGTGACCCCCAAAGGTGTCACAACCCGCAGGTTGAGAACTGCTGCAATAAACTAGTCAGTTTAACAACACGCTGTGGGTATCTTACATGTTCTGACAAGATGCAATTTTATGTAATATAATTTTGAAATGAACACTTAATATTTCAGTAGACCATAACCCACTTATTATATTGATGGAAGTATAAGAATACTTGAAATTTGAAAATTATTAAGATAATATATATCCTGGGGCCTGGAAAGATTGCTCAACAGTTAAGAGCACTTGCTTTTCCTGCAGAGGACCCGAGTTCAAATTCCACCACATGCATAGCAGCTCATAACCATCTGCAACTCCAGTTCCTGGGAATCCAATGCCCTCTTCTGGTCTCCAAGGGCACCAGGTATACTTACATGCATGTGAGCAAAACACTCACACACATGAAGTGAAATAAATCTTAAAATAGTAAGTATTATATATCCTTATAGCAATGTACAATTTATCTTTGAGATGTGTCCTATGAGGAAAACCATTAAGTCAGACAATATTCACATTTTTTTTTCCCCAGAGCTGAGGACTGAACCCAGGGCCTTGCGCTTACTAGGCAAGTCCTCTATCACTGAGCTAAAGCCCTATCACCAACCTCCTTTAAAAATTTGTTTATTTTATGTGCATACCTAAGCAAGTATATGTACAGCATATGACTGCCTGGTGCCCATGGAGGCCAGAAAAGGGCATCAGGTACCCTGGAAGTGGAATTACAGATGGTTGTGAACCACCATGTGGGTGCTAGGAACTGAATCTGGGTCCTCTACAAGAGTAGCAAGTGCTCTTAATCACTGAGTCACCTCTGCAGCCTGTAGATATTCACATTTTTATATTTTCATTAGCAATATGAACGACAAATCAGGCCAGCAAGATGCTTGCTGGATACAGGCTCTTGCTGTGAAACCTTACATCTTGAGTTAGATCCCTGGTACTCACATGACAGAAGAGAGCTGAATCCCACAAGTTGTTCTCTGACCTGCACACACACACACACACACACACACAGAGTAAATAAATGCAGGATAAAACTGAATGCTTACACTTCCATCTGTACTATATATCTTTTTCAATTGTGACACTATCTACCACAGTTTGGATTTGTATTTCTCTGGTTATCAATGACACAGAATCTCTTTCTATATGCTTATTACTCTTTTTATATCTTTTCCATTTTTCTTTTGAATTTATTTTATTTTATTGATTGCTATACGAGATGGAAGTTTTCCTATGCTACACAGACTGGATTTGAGTTCCTAGGATCAAGTACACTTCTTGCTTCAGCCTTGAGTACCTGGATCTACAGCCTATGCCACCTCACTTGCATTATGTCTTCTTTAATGGAATACTTATTCATAATCTCCACACATTTTGTATGGGAGCATGTTTTCCTCTTATATTACAAGTAGAAACTGTTGCCAGTGTTTTTTCCATATTATTGTCTGTCTTAAACATATCTGTATTTTGGCTGCAAAATAGCAATTAAAATTTTTTGAGATTTCGTTGTGTGTGGATGCTTTGATTGTATTTATGTTTGTACAACATTTGTATGCAATGTCCTCAGAAGCCAAAAGAGAGTGTTGTTTATTAGTTAGACTTATAGTTTTCCTTAGTTAGAAAGGCATTAGCTATAAAACTTTAGGGACTCACAAAATAAATAATAGAGTATTTTCTCTAAATTTGTCAAATACAAATGGACTGTATATTGTAACTGTAATTCTTCCTGTTTTAGCTTTAGTTTTACAATGTTAAAATTAAAATTTTCCTTTTTTAATTAGGCAAAAGGAAAATGTTGTAAAATAATATTTTTGTACACTGTGAAGACATGTGGTTCTTATTGATTTAATAAAGAACTATATTGCCAATAGCTAGAGCAGGAAGAGGTTAAATAGGACTTGCAGACACAGAGTTCGCTCACTGGGATGAAGTATGGTGGAGTCGCTAGGAGATTGGGGAGTAGAAAGATGAACACGCGGTCTTGAAAAAGGTACTGAGACATGTGGTAGAATGCAAATAAGAAATATGGGTTAATTTCAGTTGTAACAAGCCTAAACAATCAGCCGAGCATTTATAATTAATTAAGTCTCTATGTGGTTATTTGGGAGTAGGCTGGTGGGATAGGAAATACCTCCTATATATGAATCACACCATCATTTGCTCTTTTTTCTGCCTGGTACACCCTTCACTGTACCCTAACTCTCACAGTTTTTACCTATTCTTGGTCTGGCAGTTCTTTTAGAAAGTGTCTTCTTAACCATCTTCCCAAACACTAGATGTCTCATTTCTGTGTTCTCACAGAATCCTCATACATGTTGTTATCACAGCCTTTATCTCATTACATTAAACAATGGTAACCTAGAGCAAGATCACATCTTATTCCTATTTATCTCCATATTTGTGGAGTGATTAAGTAAATGACTTGTACGTACTCCAGGTACACTGGACTTATGAAAAAGAAATCCAATAAAATAGTTTATATTTAGTATATAAAATCTCATCTCTATGAACTTCCTTTTTCAGATACACAAATTGTAATGTAGAGAAATATTAAAGGATGCAGTTAAATGATTTCAGAAACCAACATTTGCTTTTCAGCAATTTGTGACATCTCTGTTTTTAAATAAGATGGCATGGTAACTTCTACTTCTTAGGAATTGTCTTAATAACACTGTCAACATGTAGACCACATTTACAAACCAAAACAGGCATTAAGAGGATAGCCTATTTTCTCATCTGTGGGCCCCCTGCTTTAAGATAGCAATTAAAAAGTATGTAAAAGGTACTGGAGATATGCCATAGAGGTTAAGAGCACTTCTTGCTCTGAAGAGGACCCAAGTTCTGTTCCTAGTATCCACAAGAAGGCTAGCAACTATAACAGTTCCAGAAAATCTGATGCTCTTTCCTGGCTTCTACAGGCCCTGCACACACACACGGTACGAACATACATGTAGGCAAAATACTCACATGCATAAAATAAAAACAAATTTTTAAAGGGGGTGTGGGCTGGGATACACACCTTTAATCACAGAAGTTCGAAGGCAGAGGCCGGCAGGTCTCTGTGGTTTTCATAGTGAGTTCGAGACCTGCCAGGGCTACATGCTGAGATTCTGTCTCAAAAAAAAAAAAAAAAAAAAAAAAAAAGTTCGAGACCTGCCAGGGCTACATGCTGAGATTCTGTCTCAAAAAAAAAAAAAAAAAAAAAAAATTATATCGAAACCCATTTGGGCTCCAAGATGTCTCTCTCTCAGCGGTCAGAGGAAAAATTGGAATCTTTATTCTAAAATGCCCTCTAAATCAGGCATGACAGCACACACCTTTAATGCCAGCACTCAGGAGGCAGAGGCAGGCAGATCTCTGTGAGTTATAGGATAGTCAAATATACACAGAAAAACCCTGTCTCAAAAAAAAACAAGTAAAATGTTCTCTAATTCCATGTATTTTCTCCCAAACATTTTCAATTAGACACACTAACATACATGACCTAACAAATACTTCATACTGGAAAAGTCGAATACCTTTTAGTCCAAATATTTGTTGTTAAATTTCTCACTACTTACCTCAGACCACAGGGACCTTTGTGGTAGTCACTTTTGTGCATCTAGTATTGATATATTTTATTACTTTTTTTTAACTGACACCTTTTTAAAAGAGAAATCTTTGCATAAGATTTCGCTGCTAATCTTGGGCTTGGGAAACTCCCTAAGGTAACATTCTCCTACTTACAGGCAGGTCTATTCAATGTTTTATGTCTAAAGTGACATAAAGCTAGAAACTTACCTGCATTGGCTTTAAGGTCTTCCGGTGTAACCATGACGACAAATCGAATTGCACGTTCATTTCGAAACATTTCATAAGACCACCGACGGATAGATCTCATGCATTTCACTGCTGCAATACCATTATTGGCAATAAGAACCTAGGAGAAAAGGATATGATATGGAAAATGTAGGAAAATATAGCAAAGAAAGGCAATGATAGAAAAACAAAGATTTTTATACATCTTTGTCGGAAAAAGAATTTCAAGCAAAAACTGTAGATAGTCTAAACCACTGAGAAACAACTCTTACAAGATTAAGCAATATTTCTAAATGCTTGCTATGCAAATATTTCAACATGTGCTTGGTGTAGGAGGTCCTCCTGTCCATGTATTGCTTTCATTGGTTAATGAATAAAGAAACTGCCCTGGCCTAGTTGATAGGGCAGAACTTAGGTAGGTGGGGAAAACAGAATTGAATGCTGGGAGGAAGAAAGGCAGAGTAGGAGAGGAACGCCATGGAGCTGCCAAAGACAGACATGCTGAATCTTTCCTGGTAAGCCACTGCCACGTGGTGATATACAGATTAATAGAAATGGGTTAAATCAAGATGTGAAAGTTAGCCAATAAGAGGCTAGAACTAATGGGCCAAGCAGTGATTTAATTAATACAATTCCCACAAGATCTTTCAAAAAAACATTACAAGCAGAGTTTCAACTCCTTATCAACTATGACCAAATTACCAGCATTAATATATATATTAATATATATATATGTATATATGAGCTATATAATAAGTGAACAGTGAAATGATGTATTAGTAGCATGTTAGGGAAAAAAGGACACTCATACATAAAAAGACAAAGTCCCTAAAATCCTAAATACCATTTTGAACAAAAAAAAAAACAACAAATCTAGGCATTAAGTCTCACATACTTTAGGCAAAATTGTTTAGTAAGCTGAAACTTACCTTCTCAATCACTTTATTTCCCCCAAAACGAGTAACAAATTCTGCTGGAGAAGCCACAGTGAAATCTCGCTGTGAGTCTATTTTCTTTCTGTCTCGACCTTGTTTTACTAGGTGCAAGCCAGACATGCTGGATCTATAGAAACAGAGAAGACATGAGAAACTTTATAGAGGATTTGTTCACAACACTAGTGTCTTCTGAAAACCCTTCTTCTATCATACAACAGTACTCCCCAAGGACCCTTGTGGAGTCTACATGTTGTAGATCACAGGAAAGGAAACAGCCCTCAGTGGATCTGATAAAAGGATAAAGCCTGTGGTCCCAGCACTGTGAGGCTGTGGTAGGAGGACTGCCTAGAGCTCTGAGCCAATAAGGGTTAAAGAGTGAGACTCTTGTCACAAACATAAAAACAAGGGGCTGGAGGGGTGACTGAGTAGGTAAGAATACTTACTGCTCTGACAGAAGACCTGATTTCAGTTCCCATCCCAGCACCCACATGGTGGCTAATGCAATTCCAGGGGATTAGACACCTTCTTCTGACCTCCACAGATACCAGACACACATGTGGTACACAAACATACATTCATTCAAAACACTCATACACACAAAATAAATCTAAGGAAGAGGCAGAGATGTTGGAGATTTAGTCCAGCTATAGGCAGAATACTTGTCTAGCAAGCACAAGGCCCTGGGTTCAATCACTAACTAAGCATGGAAAGGAGATACTCCATTAAAAAAGAAAACTGGCCAGGCAGTGGTGGTGCACACCTTTAATACCAGCACTCGGGAGGCAGAGGCAGGTGGATCTCTGTGAGTTCGAGACCAGCCTGGTCTACAAGAGCTAGTTCCAGGACAGGCTCCAAAGCTACAGAGAAACCCTGTCTCAGAATGAAAGAAAAAAAAAAGACAACAACAACAAAAAAAGGAAAACTGGGCTAGTAAGATGGCTGGAGAAAGACACAAGGCTTGCAGAGGACCACAGTTCAGTTCATAGTACCCATGCCAGAGAGTTCATGACTACCTGTACTCTCCAGACCAAGAGACAATTAAGCAGAGTTGTTATGTAGGTGGAGGACAGAAGAAAGAGATAAGAGGTCATACAGTTAGACATAGGTTACTGCTAAGGACCTATCTTTATTTTGTGTGCGCAGGTTTTTTTAAATTCTTTTTAGATTATTTTTAACCTAGCAAGATGGCTCAATGGGTTAAAGTATTTGCCCTGCAAACCTGAGTTCAATCTATAGGACCCACATAAGGTGGAAGGGAAGAATCAATTCCAGAAGTTGTCCTCTGACCTCCACTGTGCACTGTGGCATAAACATTCAAACACATATCACACATACAACAGTAAATAAAAATATATTTTAAAAACAAAGTTGTTTTTAAAATAAAAACTAGGCTATATGTAGACCACTGTGTCGCAAAAAGGGGATTATATGATTAAATAATTCTTGCCAGGCATGGTGGCACATGCTTTTAATCCCTGCATTCAGGAGGCAGAGGTAGAAGAATCTCTGAGTTGGAGGCCAGTCTGGTCTAGAGTGAGTTCCAGAACAGCCAGGGCTATACATAGAAACTCTGTCTCAAACAAAAACAGACAAAAAAAAATTCTATATATCTGAAGTATCTATCTATCTGAAATTCTATGCATCTGAGACAAACAGACAGACACTAGCATTCTAATATCTTGTTATCTAGGGAAAGAATGAGGGATAGCAAGGCTTGGGAAAAGAGAGAAACAACATGACAATAAAAAGATTGAGAGATCAGGTGTGGTAGTAGTAGTCAGCTTTTAATCCCAGCACTCAGGAGGCAGAAGCAGCATTAATCTCTGAGTTCAAGGCTATCCTGGTCTACAGATCAAGCTGCAGGTCAACCAGAGCTACACAGTGAGACCCAGTCTCAAAATAAAATAAAATAATTAAAAGCCATATCCTTTGGTTGCCTTGTTTCAAATTTTACAGTAGTATTTTCCATTCTTGGTTCGAATTTTGAATATAAAAGTTTCTTTCTTCATTCCTTGAAACTTCATGTCTTCTAGAGGAGTGGTATCAAAATCTT
Source organism: Myodes glareolus (assembly GCF_982192425.1). Classification (NCBI taxonomy): domain Eukaryota; kingdom Metazoa; phylum Chordata; class Mammalia; order Rodentia; family Cricetidae; genus Myodes; species Myodes glareolus. Next base: position 38,460,891 of record NC_142034.1, read on the forward strand.
ATGATACTGTTTTTTCTATCTAATATGTGACTTTCTATGTACCTACATAATTTTACTGATTTGAAAAAAGAAAAACAATCATTCTTCTCACCGTATCTATAAAAGTCATTGGGTAAGTTTTCTCCTCATCCTTTCTAAAGACTTAAAATGGCTCTGTGTTCATTTTTTTTTTTTTTTTTTTTTTTTGCTTGAAACAAGACCTTACTATGTAGGTCAGGCTAGCCTGGATTTCACTCTGTGGCCCTCAAGTCTCCAGCCTCAACTTCTCTTGTGCTGGTATTACAGGCAGGCACCACCAGGCCTGGCTAAGGTGGCTCTTCTTAACTTATAGAGCTATTATCCACAGGAGGACAGCAACAAGGGACATTCAGAAACTAATTAGTGGCTACTTTACTAGATCTAATGATACAACCACAAAAAAAAAAAAGCCATATATACCACTACTGGCCCTCAGTGTATGCTAGTATGCCAAAGCTCTCTGAGGTAACATTTCAAACTACTCAAATTTGCTAAACCTTCTTCATTCTTTAAAAAAAAAAAAAAAAGGCACCCTAGTGCTTCCTTCTTCCAGTATACCCAATAAAGTATTAAGGAAGGAAAGAAGGTTAAGAGAAGAGAGGAAGGGAGAGAGAAAGAGAGGAAGGGAGCGAGGGTAAGGATGAAGGGAGGGACAAAGGGAGAGGAAGAAAAAGAGAGAAAAAGACACACAACAGAACTTCATCCTCTTTCCCATACTCAGAGGGAAAGAAAACGAGCACTCAAAATAGAATGACTTGTCCAAGTTCTCAAAGGAAGTTTAAAACACAAATTAATATCATTTCCTAGGTCTTCTTTCAGTGTTTTTCCAATTACATCATGAAACATCTATGGAAACACAGTTAGGAACCACCAGGCACACTGTTCTTTGAAAACAAAAGCCTTTCCTTCTTTGTCTGCAGTTGTCCTGGCTACATATTAATTTCTTCAGGTTTCACGTCCATGACACTTACCAGTGCATCACACTGATCAATAATGTGGATGAACTTCACAAGCATCAGTCTCAAGGGAAACTTGACAAAACTGCACAGTAATGCCACATAAACTCTGACACAAGGATCACCAAGTTGCAGTACAAAAAGCTCAGGAGTGTGTTGGTGGGGAAAATGCCTGTAAAGGCATGTAGAGAGGATGTAGACATTCTGTATGTTGATCTTGACTGAGATGACCATTACACAAGTACCTACATGTATCAAACCACAAGTACGGTAATTTTTAAAGGGTAAATTTTACTGCAGGTAAATTGTATCTCTACAAAACTGACTTCAGAAAAACTGAAACTAAAGCTGGGTGTGGTAGTGCACACCTTTAATTCCAGCACTCTGGAAGGCAGAGGCAAGCAGACTTCTGTGAGTTAAAAGCCAAGCTGATCTACAAAGTGAGTTCCAGGACAGCCAAGACTATTACAGAGAAATTCTGTCTCAAAAAACCAAAACCAAAGCCAAAACAAAATAAAAAAACTTCAGGCTAGTGAGATGACTCAATGGTTAAACACACTTGTTGCTCTTCCAGAGTATCTGAGTTCAGGTCACAGCAATTACAACTATCTATGACTCTAGTTCCAGGGCATCAAAGCCCTCTTCTGGCCTCCATGGCATCTGCATGCAAGTGTGTACATACATACTTTCAGGCATACAAACATGTATATAAAATAAAAATCAATTAAAAGACAGTTATTATCTACCCAATAACTAAATAGGTAACTTTAAAAAAAGGAGACACTGAATGCCAAGTCTTTAGCTGCATAATGCCATGTAAACAGATAAGACCCTGTTTTGTGACTATAATTTAAATTTGTAAATAACTACAACTTTGAGAAGCAAACAGAGGCAGGATGAAGCTGAAACAGAACTGATGAGGGAGCTATATGAGAACAAGAGGATGCTCTCAGACATTTGGAACAGTTCCATCTTTTCCTACAGTTTAATAATTATCCTTTTCACACCAACAATTAAATTTTACTGGAGTTTACTCTCTGAAGTGGTAGAACTACAGAGGCCCAAGTAAGGGCAAGCAACGAATATAAATAGCAGCATAAGAGAAACAGTAGTGCGCCCAGGCACAGAGAACAGCAAAAGTAAGGTACCAGGTAAAAAACAAATGCATCTATCAAACGTGAAAATAAACCACTTCTCACCTATCTTTCCCAGCAAGCCATTAGAGAATAAGAATCTAGGTAAAACAAAAACAAAAAGATAAGGCAACTGAGAATGTCACATGGAAGAATCCCCAAGATGACAGTTAAAACTAGAGGATAGGGAGCTGGAGAGATGGCTCAGAGGTTGAGAGCATTGACTGCTCTTCCAGAGGTCCTGAATTCAATTCTCAGCAACCATACAATGGCCATAACCAACGGTACTAAGATCTGATGCCTCTTCTGGTGTGCAGACGTATGGTGCGGGAGAATTATCTGTATTCTGTCAATCATGTATTTTAATAAAACGCTGATTGGCCAGGCAGGAAGTATAGGCGGGTCAACCAGACAGGAAGTAGAGGTGGGGTGATGAGAACAGGAGTATTCCAGGAAGGAGGAAGTCATTCTGCCACTCCTGCCCAGACCACCAAAGAAGCAACATGTGAGCTGACAGCTGAAAAAGGTACTGAGCCACATGGCTAACACAGACAAGAATTATGGGTTACTGTAAGATAAGAATTAGTTAACAAGAAGCCTGAGCTAATGGGCCAATCAGTTTATAATCTTATGGAGTCCTGTGTGTGATTTTCTTTGGGGTATGCTGGCTGTGGGGTACTGGACGGGACAGATACCCCAACAAGCCAGGCCCTCATGTTACAGACGTACATGGAGACAGAACACAGTATACAGAATAAATAGATTTTAAAAACAAAAGAGAATAAATTGTTCAAGAAATGGTAAAGACTTAAAAATTTTAAAGCGGAGGGCGATTAGCTGTTGTATATATATACATAGTGTTAAAAATTATGAGACATTATTATTCTAGCTCTTGCACACCAGACAGATCAAGCTACAAGTGGGGCACCCACACTAAAGCCCTAAGCAAACAGAAGCTGAGCTCTTTATATGAACTTCTGGAGAAATCAGGATTACAGACATGATAGGCATCCTCCTATTATGATAATTTTATTAAATACAATACTATTTCCTTTACCGTAGTGCATACACATGCACAAAGGGAACCTGAAATAAACTGAAGCTACCTATTTACTATTCTCTCTGTTCCTGCCTTACAAAGAAAGTAGCTTTGAAAGACCATTCAGCTTCTTAGTTTTCCCTTTTTTGAGATAAACTCTTGCTAGGTAGACCAGGCTGGCCTTAAATTAACAGAACCAACTGACAACAAACTGAAACCCCAGACACTGTGAGCCACAATAAACTTTCCCCCCTCCCCACTTTGGTTTTTCAATACAGGGTTTTGGGCTGAAGAGATGGTTCAGCAGTTAAGAGCACTGACTGTTCTTTCAGGAGGACCCAGGTTCAATTCCCAGTAGCCACATGGCAGTTCACAACTGTCTATAACTCAAAGATGCAACACCCACACACAGATATACATACAGGCAAGACACCAATAAGATTTTTTAAAAAAAAAAAAAAGGACTGGGTTTCTCCATATAGCTCTGGCTGTCCGAGAATTCGCTATGTAGACCTGAAGTCACAGAGATTCTCCTGCCCCTACCTCCTGAGTGCTAAGATTAAAGGTATAAGCCACCAACGCCCAGCAATCTTTCTTCTCTTAAACTGTTCTTCTCAAGAAGCTTGTCACAACAATAAAAGGCCAACATATGAAGTATGTTATGTGTGTGTATGAGACACTGCCAAATAATTCTCTATAAAGTGGTTTTATCAATTAACATTCCCATCAGTGCTGTGACAATTTCCTGTGCTCTACAATTTTGCTGACAATTAATACTGGTATTTTAGTTTTAACTTTTGTGGAGAAGAATTATTTTACTCAGCAAGGCGGTGGTGGCACAAACCTTTAATCCCAGGAGGTAGGTAGATCTCTGTGAATTAGAAGCCAGTCTGATCTACAGAGTGAGTTCCAGGACTGTCAAGGCTACACAGAGAAATCCTGTCTCGAAACACACACACACACAAAGAATTTCACTCAGTAGAGTGTGGTAGTACAGACCTTTTAGCCCAGCAAGGCAGGTAGTTATGAGTTTGAAGCTAGCCTGATCTACAGAGGGAGTTCCAGGACATCCAGGGCTATACCAAGACCCTATATCAAAAAACAAAAAAAAAACTGCCAGGCAGTGGTGGCACATGCCTTTAATCCCAGCACTTGGGAGGCAGAGACAGGTGGATCTCAGTGAGTTCGAGGCCAGCCTGGTCTACAAGAGCTAGTTTCCAGGACAGGCTCCAAACCTACAGAGAAACCTTGTCTCGAAAAACAGAAATAAAGAAAGAAAAAAGAAAGGAAGGAAGAAAGGAAGGAAGGAGGGAGGGAGGGAGGGAGGGAGGGAGGGAAGGAAACAAACTAAAAAATTAATTAGTTAATTAATTAAAAGTTAGGTGTACCTGTCACATGCCTGCAAGCCCAGTGAAGCTGGGGGTTGGGGGGAACACATTGGGTCTTGCTGGTTGTCAGGTTCAAGAGACCTGTCTCAGGGGCTGGAGAGATGCCTTAGAGGTTAAGAGCACTGACTGCTCTTCCAGAGGTCCTGGGTTTAATTCCCAGCAACCACATGGTGGCACACAACCACCTGCAATAAAATCTGGTGCCCTCTTCTGGCCTGGAGGCATACATGCAGACAGAACACTATATACATAATAAATATATCTAAAAAAAAAATGGGCCCCCAACTCAAAGTAATAAAGCAGGGTAACAGAACAGGTTAGTTAATACCTTCCTCTAGCTTCTACACAACCACAGATGGAAGAATATACCCTCACACACTCATGGACAAATACACATATACATCATAAGAAAAAATTGAATAACAATAAAAATATACTATATCAAAACAAGGAATTCAAGTGGACCTAATGGTTGGATAGAGAAACAGACATGACAAAACAAACATAGAAAACATGTTAATGGTAGCTATAGGTGTTCTCTGAAGAATCTTCTCACTTTGCTGAGTGGCTTAACCTAACTAAAATTGCTAAATATGGCAATTCTAGACACTTATAATAAGCTAGAAAATTAATATTAGGAAAAATGAAGGAAAGGACACATAGGAATGCTATCTTTGTAACTTTTCTGTAAGTATAAAATTATTTTAAAATAAAAAGACTTTTAAAGTAAGACTTTTTGTTTCTTTTGGTTTGTTTGGGGTTTGGTTTGGTTTAGTTTTGGAGACAGGGTTCCTCTGTCTAACCCTGGCTGTCCTGAAACTCACTCTGTAGACCAGGCTGGCCTCATAAAATTAAGTTTCAAAAATACTTTAATAACCCAAGAAAGTATTACATTAGAAAAACTCAACTGTGCATTTACTAGGACATTATATTTTTGTTTGTTTTGCTTTTTGTTTTTCGAGACAGGGTTTCTCTGTCTAACAGCCCTGACTGTCCTGGAACTCACAGAGATCCGCCTGTCTCTGCCTTCTGAGTGCTGGGATTAAAGGCATGCACCACAACTGCCCTGCTACTAGGACATTATTTTTAATAAAATTTATCGTTAAGTGGTTAAAAAAAAGGAAAGAAGCCAGGCATGGTGGTGCACACCTTTAACCCCAGCACTCAGAAGGCAGAAGCAGGCAGATATCTGTGAGTTTGAGGCCAGCCTGGTCTATAGAGTGAGTTCCTGGACAGCCAAAGATACAGAAAAACCCTGTATTGAAAAGCCTCCCACCCAAAAGGAAAGAAAATATTAAATTGTGCTATCACTGGATGAAACTACTTTATATTTTTAGTTCCTTTTAAGATTTGGAAGAATTCTAATTTTTCTACAATGAGCATACTGTTTTTAATAATTAAAAAAATAAAAAGTCAGGGCTGGAGAGATGGCTCAGAGGTTAAGAGCACTGACTGTTCTTCCACAGGACCCAGGTTCAATTCCCAGTCCCCGTATGACAGCTAACAACTGTCTGTAACTCCAATTCCAGGAGATCTGACACCCTCACACAGGCAAACCACCAATGAACATAAAATAAAGATCAATTATTAATAAAATAATAAATGCAAAATTCACTTATGAATGTATGCCAATAGAAAGAACGTAAGGGAGAAACTCATGAAATACAGGAGAGGTATAACATCATGGAACAGAGCTCTACTTGTAATAATTATGTAACTTTATAGAATGAACTCCTGAGACTGAAATACATACATGGCCACAGACAGCTCCTGTATTCAGAATGGAAAGGAGGGAAGGGCAAGCACACAGAAAGCAGACTATTGCCCCCAGCAAGAGCACAAGTTACAGATCTCATAATGACCTTCTCTGTCTACTCACTACTACAGTGCCATGGCAACTGGGAACCTCAGAATATTAAGAAAAGAGCACTGAAAGAAAATCTGGAAAGCTACTGGGGGAAGGAGGAAAACTTAGGCAAGCCAAATGAGAAACGCTAAGAGAAACATAAAGCACTCTGACAGGCCTATCTATAAGCAAAGCCAAGATGGAAACTGCAACTAAAGCCAGTTCCCTACTTACCATGTTAAAACTTGACACAAACAAGCCAAGAGGGGAAAAGGCATGTGATTTTAATAAAGGTTATTCTCAGTGTAAGAACTGTTAACAATGACAGTACATGTTTTCTGTAACCAAGTCTTTCAATACTAAATATCCAAATTTTATGCAAAAGACTCAAGTTCCCCAGTCAAAACATTTTTAGCCAGGCACAGTGGCACCAACCTGTAAATCTAGCATTCAGGAAAGAAAGGCAGTATGATCAAGCACTCAAAGCCAGCTGGGTCTACAAAGTAACTTCATGGCTAGCCTGAGCTTCATGGTAAGACCCTGATTCAAAATCAAAACAAGAAAATTATGTCACGCAGTCATGGCGCACACCTTTAATCCCAGCACTCAGGAGGCGGAGGCAGGCGGATCTCTGTGAGTTCGAGGCCAGTCTGATCTACAGAGCAAGTTTCAGGACAGGCTCCAAAACTACAGAGAAATCCTGTCTCAAAAAAAAAAAAGAAAAGAAAAAGAAAAAAATTAAGGTAATCATTCCATTACTTGGAGGCTAAGGCAGGAGATTTTTGAGTTCAAGACCAGCATGGACTACATAACAAGGCCATGTCTCAAAGAAATCTATTTATTTATTTATCTTAAAATATTTATTTGTTTATTATGTATACAATATTCTGTCTGCATGTATGCCTGCAGGCCAGAAGAGGGCACCAGACTTCATTACAGATGGTTGTAAGCCACCATGTGGTTGCTGGGAATTGAACTCAGGACCTTTGGAAGAGGAGGCAATGCTCTTAACCGCTGAGCCATCTCTCCAGCCCTCTCAAAGAAATTTATAAGCAAACATTTAAACCATAGTATACTGGGTGTGGCACATTTTATATTCTTGAAAGCTTACAGAATTATTATTTAATTTTATCTCCATCACCAGACTTTAATGAAGTCATTAAAGTCATAAAACTCAAGGAGTTTAAGTGAGGCTAAATTTAAAACTTCCCATTTCTTTCTATGCCATACAAAAATAGTGTAGCTATAACAAAAGACCTTACTCTTCATAGATTTTAACAAAAATGGCCATCTTCATCATGACTATGAAACTGACTACATTACTAGTGTTAATAAAGTGCCAAGATGGTGCTGTCACTACTCAACTATAGAGTACATATAGTAAGTCTGCCTTTCTTTGTCCTTACACTAAATAATCACTAGCAATCATACACGTATTTCCACAAATTATTAACTTCCTCTCAAACAAGTCTCTGGTCACCATCACAAAGGAATGGGTGGTAATATAATTAATATTTAAGAGGACCAGATGTAGTGGTACAAGCCTTTAATTCCAGCACCCAGGAGGAAGAGGAAGGAGAATCTCTTTGAGTTTGAGGCCAACTGGGTCTAAACAGTGATTTCCAGGCCATCTAGAGCAAAAAAGAAAAAGAAGTTTAAGCGAAGGGGCAGTGAGATGGCTCAACAGGTAAAACCACTTACTACCAAGCCTGACCTCAATCTGATCAGAGCCTACATTGTAAAAGGAGAGAAGTTGTTGTCCTCTGACCTCTGCATACACAAAGGAACAAACACCTTTGCCTACTCCCATATTTAAAAAAAAAATGTAAAAAAATTTTCTTCAAGAGACATATTAAATGCAATGCAAAAATTTAAGGTTTATCTTTATTATTATTATGTTATTGTTGTTTTGAGACAGGGTTTCTCTATGTAGCCTTGGCTGTCCTGGAACTCTGTAGACAAGGCTGCCCTCAAACTCACAGAAATCCTCATGCCTCTGTCTTCCAAGTGCTGAGAATAAAGACATGTGTCACCACCGCCTGGCTTATCTTCATCATTTTTAGCTATTGTAGGCAGGGAGGTATATGTGCACCCTTAACCACTGAGCCAGCTTTCAAGACTAACATGAAAATTTTGAAATAGAAAGATGGAGGTTTTGATAGATTAGGTCTGTAAACATATGATCCATTGCTTACATAACATGCCAGGCCCAAGATTTCTAGAATCTAGGATAACCACACCACCAAAAAAAGGCAGTTTATAAAAATGCACAGTATGACCTCATTTCAGTATAAAGAAATGTATAAGGGGCTGGAGAGGTGACTTAATGGTTAAGAGCACTGGCTGCTCTTCCAGAAGACCCAGAGTTCAATCTCAACATTTACACAACTGCCAAAAGCAGTCTATAACTCAAGTTCCAAGGCATCTGACAACCTATTCTGGCCTCTGCAGGCACTATACATTTAGTACACAGGCATACATGCAAGCAAAACACCCAGAATAAGAAATACAAAAACTTTTTTAAAAATTAAAATAAGAAATGTGTGTATAGCATGTCATGATGGTGAAACACTTGGGAGGAAGAAACGGGAGGATAGAGGAGAGCTACAGGACAATGAGGGATATATAAGACTCTGTCTCAAAAGGAAAGAAGAAAAGAAGGAAAAAGGGGAGGAAAGAAACTCATATGTCTAATATGGGTATATGCATAGAAAAGAATTCAGAGAAGCTGGAGAAATGGTTCAGTGGTTAAGAACATTTGTTGCTCTTTCAAGGACTTGAGTATGGTTCCCAGCATCCACAGTGGTCAGGAAATTCATAACCACTATACGTACAGTTCCATGGGATCTAATGCCCTCTTTGGATCTGAGGGTACTGCACTTATATAGCATACACATACCCATATTCATAAATAGAAATTTTAAAAGAGCTAAGAGAATTCAGAAGACCAAGAAGAGTATTAGCAGAGTAATCTCAGGTTGATGGATATGTAAGCCTTTATTAATTTTCTGTACTGTTTCTTAAATAAAGTATTACTTTCCAAATATACTTTCTATCCTTTTGAAGAAAAGCTGACTGATTAAAGACCTGCTCAAAGAAATCATAAGTCTGATAGAATAGCTGACAGGACTTGCACTAGTTTCCATATTCAGTCATGCGAACTTACATATACTATATCCTAGTTCCCCACATGTATATTGTGGGAATGATAATACAACACCTGCCTCACTGGTTGTGCTGAAGATTAAGTGTGACCCTCCACACAAAACAGAGCAGTGTTTGACATACACTAAAGCACTTTTTGAATGCTATCTATTATTACCATTATTTTTCTAATCAGTCACCGAGAAAACATGACTGAGTGTTATTAAGGAACGGACAGTCCTGCTCAATAACAGAACTAAATAAACATGAGACCCTGGGTTCAATCCCAAGCACTAATACGTAAAAAAGATAACGTGAAAAACAGAATAGCTAAACCAGCAAAAAACGGGCCCCATCACTCAATGTCAATACCAGATTCTCTATGAACCTTACCTTAGCATCATTATATCCTAGAGACAACACATGCACAGAACTACATATGGGTTTGGTTTGTTTGTTTGTTTTTAAGTTAACAACAATGAAAAAAGTCATCCGAGAACTAATTCCAAACTTACTCATACATTGTCTGTCTGGTGTCACGGGAGAAACTACAGGCAATTTCTAACTACAAAAGAGCTTTGTTGGGCAGTGGTGGGTCACGTCTTAATTCCTAGCACTCAGGAGGCAGAAGCAGATCTCTGTGAGTTTGAGGCCAGCCTGGGCTATAAAGCAAGTTCCAGGACAGTTAGGGCTGCTACATAGAGAAACCCTGTCCTGAAAAAACAAACAAACAAATAAATTAAAAAAGGAGAGAGAGCTTCAACATTCTCTAGATTCTTCTGAAGAGTCAAACATCTTATAGGCAAACATCTTACTTAATTCTCAGTTTTCAGAAGATGAGAGGCAGGAACATAATTCTCTTTCACAGAATCCTTTTTGTCCTTGAACCCAGGCTATGGTACATTTTACACTCAATTCATGTGCACTCAGATGATAACAAAGTCCTTAAGCTGCTCATTCAGTACTTTGACCACATTATTGTAAGGTGTTTATGAGAAAAATGAGATGGAGTTTCAAATATAAGCATGAAATAGGTTTAAGAATCACAGTATCAAGCCAGGCGGTAGTGGTACACACCTTTAATTCCAGCACTCAGGAGGCAGAGGCAGGTGGATCTCTATGAGTTCGAGGTCAGCCCGGTCTACAAAAGCTAGTTCTGGAAAAGGCTCCAAAGATACAGAGAACCCCTGTCTCAAAAAAAAAAAAAAAAAAAAAAAAAAAAAAATCACAGTATCCTAAAAGGTTAAAGACCAAAATATGGGAAATAGTTTGCTTCTACCTGGACTTTAGCCAGGAATTCAGTATACTAGCTGGTAGAACTGTTTACAAACTTGTTTGACTAACGACATGGGCTAACATCCTTTTGTACATTTTAAGTATGCAGGACCATCTGACCCTAAGTGGCATCAGAGAAACTACCAAAACTAAAACAAATAAGACAATTCTATTAGATGTCACCAAATCACATACAAGTTGCCAAAATTAAGATGTACACATTAAGTCTTTTAACAGTCTTCTAAAATGTTCAATTAATTAATGACTTTCAGAGACATATCATCCAAACTCTAGCTGATAAGCCCAGGTAGATCTTATCTAACGGTAAAAAGTCTAAGCAGTTCTTCAATGAGATTTGTAACTATTTCTTGAATCCTTATTTTCAAAGGGTGATAAAGTTTAGGAAGTGATTTATCCAATCTTTCAGTGACTCTGGAAAAACATGATGCAAGTCTTCTCCATCCCTAGAAAAGGATCCTCTATTTTTCTAATCTTGCTTACCCATCAGACCACTAATTAGCACCCAGAATCAAAATCACAGAAATTATTTCACTTTGCTTCAGATGGCCCTACTTAACACTTGTGAGGAATGAACCTGTCCTCATAACCTCTATCATGTATGAAAGATCAGGCTATTCATTCTAGGAGCTGCTAATAAACTCAGCCAGTTTATACTTAGTATTTAAAGAGTGAAAGCAGTGACTGAATCCTCATTATCTTCATTTTTTAGAGAGGAAATGAGTTCAAGGAAAAATTATGGATTGTCAATGGTCACATACAATTTAATTAGCTACAGATATCATAGAAGTCTTCCTATCAAAAGAAACAATTTAAATTATTTCCAAAAAATACTGTCGTATCCACAGGTGAAATGGATCAAGGAAAAGATCTTGTTCTATTTGGAACATTAGCTGAGTAGTAAGTAGAAACTGGCAACCCTCCTCTTCCATCTGCTGATCACACTCCTGCCATGAGCAACAACCATGAAAGTTCTGGCAACAATGAGGCACCCAAGACATGGGTCATGCCCCTGACCACACTGCCTCTGCCTGACAGCCAGGGCCTTGGGAATGGCTTGGCACCTACATACTGCCTCAGGATATCATCAGCTGAGTTTCCTATAATAGCATTGATTGCACCACTCAAAGTCCTAATTCAATAACTCATGTTTCACATAAAATTAAATTAGACAAACTTCTCACAGAACAGTGTGACTTTAAAGATTTTTTAGCACTAACCTAATCTTTCTCAGTGGGGGAATATGACATTTTGAGACTAATTCTTGATTGTATGGGATTTTATACACTACATTATAAAAGTAGTGATGATGGTGGTGTTGAGACAGAGTCTTTCTACGTAGCCTTGGATGTTCTAGAACTTAATCTGTAGCCCAGACCAGCCTCAAATTCACAGAGATTTACCTGCTCTGACTCCTAAGCACTGGGATTAAAGGCATGCACTACCTCCTCCAGTCCTATTGCTAAAGTTTTAGTACCACCAGTCCTCTGTTCTCCAAATGTGAGTAGTTTTAGCATGACAACTCCCACACACTTCCAAACAACTAATCTAAGGGTCAACCCAAGTGAATCATAAAGTAGCAAAACATGTTTGCGTAAAGTCCTAATTTCTAGTCCCTGATGCTATTCTTCTTTTTGACCTAAAGTTAGGTATAATACTTTGTTCACTAACTCAAGAAAAATAACTTTATCAAAAATACTTACAAAACTATCAGAAATACTTACAATTTTATCAGAAATACTTACAAAAAAGAAAAAAATATAAGGTGAGGTGAACAGAGTAAAACAATTACAAAAATACAACTAGAACATTTGAGTTTGAACTCTCAACCTTAACCAAGCTATTTCCCCTCATTCTACAACAAAAGCATTCAGCTAGTCTAGTCAGGCAAGGTAGTGTGTGCCTGTAATCAGAGCAATCAGGAGGCTAAGCCAAAACAAGCCCAAGTCGGCCTAGGAAATAAGAGATTCTGTCTTGACAAATATATTTTAAAAAGCACTAAAACTTTAGGTAAGTTATCTGCTTCAATGCAAGTCCCAAGAATCATGAAGTAAAGTATATCTAAGTTGCTTTACTCCTCTGACCTCCATATAGCTTAAATGGGAGTGATTATTAATATACACTAACTGCTTCATCTTACAGAAGCTAGGATTCCAAGCCCCATGGATAACAACAAAGAATTACCAGAACCATAGTAAAGTTACCAGTATGAAACTTTACTATAGAATCAGGAATTTTTTTTGGAGGAGGGGTTAAAGACAGAGTTTCTCTGCGTAGCTTTGGAGCCTATCCTGTAGCTAGATCTTGTAGACCAAGCTGGCCTCAAACTCACAGAGATCCGCCTGCCTCTGCCTCCCAAATGCTGGGATTAAAGGCATGTGCCACTACCACCAAGTTAGAATCAATATCTTGATATACAAAAAGGAGCCTAATTATTTTATGACCCACTAATATTAAGGTAATAACAGTAGCAGTGCCTACCCTGTGTTTATTTATCTTAGTTAAAATTATAATATTTACCCTCAGTGTACATTAGAATCACCTGGATAGCATTTTATTTGTTTTACTCTATGTGTATATGTATTTGTGTAATTTCTCAAACTCTTTAAACCTAAGAACTGAAAAAGCAAATGACTAAACTAGTTATCTAATCAACCATCAATCAAAGGGCATGGTTGCTAATACCAGTACCCTAGCACTCCAGTAACTCTAGCACTCCAAAGCCCAAGGTAGGAAAATTAGAAGCTTAAGGTCAGTCTGGGCTATATGTTGAGTTTGAGGCCAGCCTGAGTTACATCTAAGACCCTGTCCCAGAACAAAACAAAAATCAGTTACTTTAACATGAGTGAGCTGCCACATACCTGTAAAACTTGTACTTAGAAAGTGGAGTCATGAGGATCAAGAATTCAAGAGAATTTGGAGCTACATTAGACCCTGTTTCAAGCTGGATGGTGGTGATGCACGCCTTTAATCCCGGCCCTTGGGAGGCAGAGGCAGGCGGATCTCATGAGTTTAAGGTTCGTCTGGTCTAAAAAGTGAGTTCCAGGACAGTCAAGACTGTAAGACTGTTACACAAAAAAACCCTGTCTCAAAAAAAAAAAAAAAAAAAAAAGAAAAATAACTTTTATTTGTTTCAAAAAGCAAATAAAAAAGACAGTTCCATAGGCACTGTGTACAATCTCAGCACTCAGGACTCAGGAAGCAAAAGCAGGAAGGTCTCAACAGGCTCCAGGCCAGCCTACTCTACATAAGAAGTTCCAGTCCAACCAGGAGTAATGGAACCCTGTCTCAAAACATAAACAACAAAACCCACAAAGGCTAAGGATGTAGATCAGTGGTTGAGTGTTTACCTATCATATGTAAGGCCCTGGGTTAAATCTCTAGCCCTGATGGGGAGCAAAGAGGGGAAAATGACTACAAATTTGGCCAAATCTGCAAAATTCCTATCAATCAACAAAAGTTACAACATTGTTAAAGTACTACAGGAATTCCTCCACCTAACTTTTATTTACTGGGTCATACTGAAGGATCTAGTATGCAGAAAGGATGGGGGGATAAAGCTAAGAGGAACATGTAGGAAAAGATACTCCCCAAAGTGCAGAATTTCCTATTCATGGGAAATGGGCCCACTGAATGCAAGAGAAGTTATTTTTTCAGAACATGGGAGTGAAAATAACAAGATAGCAAACACATTACCCATGATGCAACTCTTCTCACCTCATGTGAAAGGCCAAACCATCCTGTAAAGCAGAGATCCCCAAGTCAGAAAGCGTATCTGAGCTGACAGAAGCTGGTGACAGAGAGCCTTCTTTCTCCTCTAGTAGGTCCAGCTTCACCAGGTTACTGATCTCATCTTCCGAGTTGTCTTCAGACACAGACCCAATTATGAAACGGGAGTGCTGGTTCAGCTCTAGACCTTTGGTCAACGGAGATGGTTCATCCATTATTCTTTGAAAATAAGCTCTCACAGCTGCGGGGAAAATGACGAGAAAAGCAAGCTATAGACAACAACATATAGGTGAGGACACTCAGAAGGAATAGTTATGATGGATGGGAACCCTGCAGTGTAAGCAAAAGCTATGGTGAGACTACGACTCATTTGTAGCACTGTGGGTAGTGGGGGCTAAGAGTTTAGGTGAATGGCACTTGTTGAAACTCAGTGTTCAAACTACGTAATTATCACCTGATTCCGAACACCATAAAATGAAACATTATGAATTTTATTAAGTACACACATTTAAAGTAAAACAATAAAAAGAAAAACCTGTGTTTTCATGAGCTTGATTTTTTTTGTTGTTTTTTTTTTTTAAACTGTGTATTTTAAAAATCTACCTCCAAAGCCGGGTAGTGGTGGCACATGCCTTTAATTCTAGCACTCAGGAGGTAGAGACAGGTGGATCTCTGTGAGTTTGATGACAATCTGATCTACAGAGCAAGTTCCAAGACAGGCTCCAAAGCTACAGAGAAACCCTGTCTCTAAAAACAAAACAAACAGAAAAATCTATCCCAAATATTATGTTTGTTATTCAATTCTGTACACAGAGTTGGTAGAGAAAGTGAATCTACCAACAAATTTTAAATCTATATTCAAGGTAGTTGATGTATCAACACAAACACCATTTTTCTAGATACTGGACCTTACTAGTCAAGATTACCTACTGTCAATTGCTAGCAGACATAACCAAAATATAATTACCAGTTCAAAGTCCCATAACAAAAAAACACCAAACTAAGTTAAAAAGTATTCTGTCCCTTCAAATATTTATTTAAGGGCTGGAGAGATGGCTCAGTGGTTAAGAGCACTAGTTGGTCTCCAAGAGGTCCTGAGTTCAATTCCCAAGATCCACATGGTGGCTCACAACCATCTGTAATGAGATCTGGTGCCCTCTTCTGGCCTGCAGGGATACATGCAGACAGAACACTGTATACATAATAAATAAATCGTGTGTGTGTGTGTGTGTGTGTGTGTGTGTGTGTGTGTGTGTGTTGATTACATATATTGATTAAATCAATCAAGGATGGTGGCATATGCCTTTAATTGCAGCACTCAGGAGGCAGAGGCAGGAGGATGGATTTCTGTGAGTTTGAGGCCAGCCTGGTCTACAAAGCAAGTTCCAGGAGAGCCAGGGCTGGCTGTAAATCTATACATCAACTTGGTACTCAACAATTTGTGGTTTAGCAATCATTTTAATTCAGAAAATGATTGCAAATCCTAATTTTAAGGTGTTCCAAGATATGGTACTATTAGAAAACAATGCATTTATTGATAAATTTTATATGCTATAAGCCACTGTCAGGTACAAAAGTGCGTGGAGAGCAGTGTTTGATCATATCAGACAAGAATGTCAATGTTTTGGTAGGGGGTGGTTAATGGTTCTGAGAATTAAACCCAGACCTTCACCTGTAAGACAAGTGCTCTATCACTGAGCAACAGTTCCTTCTGCCATCTTCTAACTTTGTTTGTTTGTTTGTTTTGAGATAGAGTCACACCAAGTTGCTCAGGCTGACCTTGAATTTGCTCTTTGAACCAGGCAGGCTTTGAAAGGTGATCCTACTGACTCAGCCTCCTGAATCACTGGGGTTATATGCCTCTTCCACCAGAAGCTTTTTTTAAATGTTTGGAAAAACCAATGAGTATGTTAAAATTAAAACATTCGCCATTCTTTTGGTGTGATCTGTAAGTCAGAGTTAATTTGTTTAGAGACAAAATAGTATTTTCAAATGCTAGGATAGTAAGATTCTCAGACTGTGAGTCCTGGCCCTGAAGCTGCTTATTAGGAATCTTGTAAGAGTGAGAGAATGCCTGTGCCTATCCTAGAACAAATTATTTTAGAAGCTCTATGCTGAGGTATAATAATGCATTTTAACACAACCTAAACCTTAAGAACCACTGTGCTGCATGAGGAAAACAACAATAACAAATTGCCAGGAATACAAAATATACAGGGGAAAATAAGAACAAACAAACAAACAAAATCTGTGAACATTTTGGAAGAGAGCTGAAGAATACTTTAACTAACTTTTATTTTTGAAACTTGCAATAAATAAATATAGAAGTGAGGCAATGAGGAGGGAAGAAGAGGTAGAAAGGGAAGGAGTAGAGAAGAACAAGACAGGATAACATGGGGAAAATAAGACAAAATATCACTTTTTCTGCTATGTAGAATCCAGACTTAAACATATCTGTATGTGTATATTCATGTATATATAACATGTAAATAGAACATGAGTATTTGAGGTGAGAAAGGGGGACAATAAGGATGGAAAGTGGGACTGGAAAGAGCAGTACAAGAGTGAGCATGAGCAATATACAATGACATACATGTATGTATGATAAATGTTAAAATAAAATCCATTATTTGTATATTAAAATAACAAAACAAAAATCATATATAAAAGTTCTAGGTGAGAGGAGTAACTAAGTGGTAAAGTACTTGCCTAACACACAAAAGGCCCAGTTTCAAACCCCAGCAATGGAAAAAAAAACTGCCTAAATTTACTATACATTTACATTACAATATTATATTATATTTCTTTCTCCTTTTTTTTAAGTCTCCAAATTGTATGGAGTTCAATCTAAAAGAAGACCAAATCATTAGAACAAAAAAAGGAGTTAGGGAATAACAGGAAAATAAAAAGGGGAATTCAAATATACCGACCACTTTAAAGAATATTAAGATACAACAACAGAAAATAAAATTTTTTGAGAGAAGCCAAGGGAGAGACAGCATCTTATAGCTAGGCTAACCCCAAACTTCTATAGCCAAGATTGCTTTGCTTTGCCTCTTCCTCTCAACAGCTGGGAGTACAGGTGTACACCACCACACCTGCCTTCACAAGGGAACTTAGGCATACACAGGTACACTCTAATGTATAATCTGGCTGAAATTTGATGGTCACAAAAATGGAATTCATGAGCAAGTAACGATTCTTTGAAATCATGGAAGAAGACCATTGTTAATAAAATAGGGCCCCTGGGCTGATGAACAAGAGGCTCAACACAGCCATCTTCAAGCTGTCGTCGCCTAGCTGCCTGTACCAGACAGCCTTTTCTGAGGGCGGCATAGACTGGAAGGAGCTCAGTGTTTAACAGCCTGCCGCCTGCCCAGCACAAGCACCTGTACGGAACGCTGCTCCCAGCACAAGCATGCACACCACCAAAAAGGGAGGTCATGCCTGGAAAATCACTGAGTAGCCGTCCAGACACTCTAGAAGCTACCATAGCCTGTCCCATTTCCATTGATTCTAGTCCTAAATTAGAGAGAAAGTAGTGGGTCATCACCATGGTCAGACTCCTTGTTCACTTGCCAATATTCTACACAGAAGACAACAAAACCCCACAGTTGAACATCTTAGCACATGAAAAGTTTTACTACATTGTAAACATAAAAGTATTATTTGAAACTGACCTCTTATAATTCGTATTGTCTCAGCAGATATCCACCTCCAAAAGGAACTAAACAAAGAGAAAAGGGAGATTTGAAGGTTGCTTTTTCTGTTTGCTTTTTTAATCCCAAATTTTTGTCAATTCCAGTTTAATTCAGCGTAGTACAAAAATAGTAAAATTCAAAATATCATGTTTTCTTGTAAATATTACTTAACTTGAAGCATAAAGTTCAGTAACTTATTAGTTATGTAAAACAAAAGCATTTCTTATTTAGAAACTTGTATTATTTCTAAATATATTAAACAACAGTTCAAGCTTATTATTTCATAAAATAGCTTTTCCGGAAAAACACCCTATACTAAAAATAAATGCATTAAATTTATTATTTCTAATATCTTATTTAAAACGAGGCACTAGAGAGAAAATATCTTGATTCAATAAAATTCAGGTTGAGAATGTTTCCAAACGGTCATAAGTATCCACAAAGACTAGAAACCAAGGTGAGGACAACATTCCCATTATACTAAATCCCGAAATTCTAAAGGTCTAAAAAAGTCTCTATTTCCCAAATAATAGAATTACTTCTAAGCTAACAACTTAAAAATACCAGGGAAGAAATTCTACATTTTGATTATGTATAAAAAATACCTAGGAGCTTTGCAAAACTACTCATGTGCAGTCATACCCTCTGCCCTATGCCTGCAATACTAGCACTTGAAAGGCAGTGGAAGAAGGATCAGAAGAAGTTCAGTGACCCTTTGCAACACAGAAAGATCCAGACCCATCTGAGCTACATGAAACCTTGTCTTAAAAATAAATAAAAAGAATAAAATAATAATAAAAACAACTTCTAAAGTACCCATGTGTTAATTCCACTCCAAATCTCTTAAATCAGATCTACAGTGGGAGGGGATAAAAATATCTGAATTACCTTTATTTTTATTTTATGTGTATGGTTGTTTTTCCTATAAATACAGATGTACACTGTTTTCATGCCTGGTACCCATGGAAGCCAAAAGAGGGCATTGGATTCCCTGCAACTGGAGTTGCAAGACCGTTATGAGCCATCACGTGGGTGATAGAAATAGAACCAGGGTCCTCTGAAAGAGCAGTTGTGTTCTTAACCACTGAGTCATTTCTCTAGCCCCAGTTTTTGTTTTTAGATTTATGTATTAAGTATACAGTATTCTGCCTGCATGTACACTTGGCAGGCCAGAAGAGGGCACCAGACCTCATTACAGATGGTTGTGAGCCACCATGTGGTTGCTGGAATTGAACTCAGGACCTCTGGAAGAGCAGCCAGTGCTCAGGCTTTGATAATATTCACCCTACCCTAGATATCTTAATTTTAAATTCAATTGATAATACTAGTGTCTGAAAGGCTGAGGTAGAAGAATGGTCGATTCCAGATCAGCCGGGGCTGCAGGAGACCTTTTCTAAAACATAAAAGGGATGGTTCAGCATGGAAAAGTACTTGTACCAAGACTGGCAACCTGAGTTTTCATATAGCAAGTTGTTCTCTGACCTCTATAGGCATGTTATGGCTTGCAAACACACATCCTGCCAATAAATTAATATTCTTTTTTAAAAAGGAAAGAAAAAATAAGATTTACTTGTTGGTAGGAAGCTAGATAGCTCAGTAAAATGTACTTGCCACCAAGTCTGAAGACCTGAGTTTTATCCCTGGGACCCACGTGTCACAAGGACTACTGAAAGATAATTTCCACATATGCTGGCACACACATACATACACACACACACACACACACACACAAAGAAATTACAGAATTTAGTTGTGGCAAAGTACCTACAGACACCCAGATATTTTCTTGAAAAGCAAGAAAGTACTAAGTAACTAGATAAATGCACTAACCACAATCCATACATAAATTCAAAAGATTTCACCTGTACACACGAAAGAACAAAAAAAGAAAGAAGGACTGGTTGACATTCTGTTTCAGAAGCTTCAGATTACATGATTTCTCTGCAACTAGTGAAGCCAGTTACCAGCCTGATAAAAGGCTAATTTTCCAGAAAGGGTCAACAGTTTCTAGACTGGGGGATACCAACAAGAGTAAAAGGTACTCTTACCATGCTGAAGTTGAACAAATTAATACATATATTAATACCTCACAAGATGTTTTGCAGACTATGAAGAGCCAAAGCACTGCGGTAGGTGGGGATGTTAGACAATTACTAGCAGGGGCCTTAAGCTAGGAACACTGAGGTACCTAGTTTTCGACCCAGAGCATCCTGCGATGCAGCTAACAGTCAGCAAGGCCCACTCACATTGTCAGAAGCTCTAAAGACCTCTTCAATTCACCCTCTTAAATATAAGTAGGCAATTAAGTATTACCAGATGTCTGAGAAAGTATCCAGATGAAAAAAGCAAGAATAAGTAACTACTTGTAAAAACAAAACAAAACACATAACCAAAGATTATGAAAAACAAAATATAACTATGGGAAAGGAAGAAAAAGGTAGAAGGGCTCAGTTTCATTTCTGTAGTTACCCCCCACTCCCACCCCTATTCACCTAGTCTAACCTAGTCTAACCCTGAGAAAATACTAGACAAATTTGAACTGAGGGAGAGTCTATGATATAAATACTGACCAGTCTTCAGAACTTGAAAGTCATTTGGAAAGGCTAAAAACGTTCACAGATTAGAAGGTAAAGAACACAACCATCAAATGCAATGCAATATCATGATCTAGCTAACCCACAGGAAAACAATATGGGGCTGGGAGAAGTAAACTCTGAAAAATATCTGCAGCAAACAATACTCTATGAATGATAATTTCTTTTGTTCTTTTTTTTTGTGTGTGTGTGTTGGGACTAAACAACCTAGGGCCCCCAAATGCTGGGCAAATGTCCTGCCAGTGAGTACACCCCATATCCAATGTTAGCTTCTTAGAGCTGTTTATACTGAGTAAAACTTAGTCAAAGGTATGCAGGAGCTCTCTATAGAATATTTTCATGCAAATATTTCAATTACTACCTTAAAAAGTCTAAAGTCTAAAGAACTATCATTGTTATCCTAAAAGATCTAAGGAAAATATTACATACGCAAAAAAAAAAATTTCTTTTCTATTTTGTTTTGTTTTTTCGAAACAGGGTTTCTCTGTGTTGCCCTGGCTGTCCTGGAACTCACTCTCTGGACCAGGCTGGCCTCAGATTTACAGAGATCCACCTACCTCTGCCTCCCAAGTGCTGGGATTAAAGGTGTGCACCACTACTGCCCGGCCTTTTTTTTTTTTTTTTTAAAGAAATATACAGGGCACAGTGGCACACACCTGTGATATCAAGAGGATTGCATCAAATTCCAGGCCAGCCTAGTCTACTTATTGAGTTTCAGGCCAGGCAGGGCTACACATGAAGATTCTATCTCAGAAACATACACAAAAAAAAAAAAAACTAGAAGTAATTTCTTTTATTGTTTTTTACACAATATCTCACTGTTACCCAGGCTGGTCTCAATTTTGTGGGCTCAAGTGAGACTTCTACTTCCGTTTACACTAAGAAATAATTATTTTATTATTTATTACATTTGTTTATTTGTGTGTGCCCATGCACAAGTGTCTGTGGAAGTTAAAGGACAACCTGTGGGAGTCAGTTTCTCCTTTCACCACTTGGGTTCTGGAGTTGAAACTAAGATTCTGCGGCTTGGCCAGCAGGTGCCCTTGTCCACCTGGCCTAGAAATGATTCTTAAAACTGAAAAATGGGTTTGTGGCTCATACATATCACTCCTGACAAAATATATAAATATTTTTAAGTTTAAAGTTAAAAACATAATCACAGAAATTTTAAAAAAGCTTACTATAAAATGATACAACTAAGAAAATGTGTTTTAAGTCAGTAAACGTTAAAGAGATAAACAATAAGAAACAAAAGAAAGTTAAAGTGCCTACTAAAAAGGCTCAAATATGAAAAACAGCTCCTAAAAGAACAAAATCAAGGGCAAAATATACATATAATTAATGTAATAATCCAATTAAAATTTCCCAGTATGAGAGGGCCTGACTGTCAGATTAAGAATGTCCACTAATGAGCTGTACGTGTAGCTTCATGGGGGAGCCCTAGCCTAGCCATGAAGTCCTGGGTTCAATCCCCAAATAGAAAAAAGGGTCCACAAAATGCCTATCACAAAAAAGAAAAACAGATCACAAAGAAAATGAACACAAGAGAAGACATGATAAAACAGGCAATGGTGGTCTTTAATCCCAGCACTTGGAAGTCAAAGGCCAGCCTTATCTACAGAGCAAGTTTAAGAACAGCCAGAAAACTGGGGGTGGGGGTGAGTTAAAGAAGTGGGGGGAGGAGGAAGCTTCAATAAGCTTTTAGAGATGGAAAATTGTGCCTTCATACAAACAATCAAGAATCATAACTGGACGTGGTGGGCACTCAGGAAGCAAAGGCAGGCGGATCTCTTATGAGTTCAAGGTCAGCCTGGTCTACAAAGTTCCAGGACAGCCAAGACTACACAGAGAAATTCTGTCTCAAAAAAGGGGGGGGGGGGGTCAGAATGCTGCTGGGCAAGCTGTGGCAGGCTTTTAATCTCTGCTACTCAGAAGATGAGGCAAGACAATTTTAAATTTAAGACATTCCCTGAACTACAGTGAATTCAAAGCCTGAGTATAGTTGAATCCTATCATACTTTTTTTTAAAAGCCCAAGTATAGAGGAACCAGAGACACCACAAGAACAAAGCACCACAGAATCAAGTGACAGGGACTTACGGGGGCTCACTGAGATCAGAGAGCCTGTATGTAAGTGATGACCTAGGTTCTTCTGTATACTATGTTATGGCTAGAAGTTTGGTGTTATGTGAGATGCCTACAAGGGGAGTAGGGGCTGACTCTTGCCTGCTAGTGGGACCCTTTTCCTCCTTCTGGGTTGCTTTCTCCAGGCTTTGATGTGATGGGATGCGCCTGGCCTAATCGTAGCTGGTAAAGCGGTGTCTGGTTGATGTCCCTGGGAGGCCTCTGCTCCTCTCTGAAGGGGGAGGGAAGGTGAGGGTGGAGGGCTAGGGAGAGGAGAAGGAGGGGAAACTGCAGTCAGGATGTAATATATGAGAGAATAAGAATTTAAAAAAAAGAAAAAAAAAAGGCCCAGGCATGACGCACACCTTAAATGCCAGCACTCACGAGGCAGAGGCAGGCAAGTGTCTCTGTGAGTCTGAGGCCAACTTGGTATACATAGTGAGTTTCAGAAGAGCCAGAGCTTCACTGTGAGACCATCTCAAACACAAAACAGAACAAAACAAAACAAAAAAAGCACTGAAATGAGTAAGAAATCTTAAATGGGAATATGAATTACAGAATTTTTACATCCATGTTAAATGGAGGATGGGGTATAATAAGTAATTAAACCAGAAAAATGTTCTAATTCTTAGAAGAAATAAGCAAAAGTATTTGTAGGTTTTTCAGCTTAGTTTGAAATGACTCATAAAAAAAGCACACGACAGAGCGCAGTAAAGCAAATGTGGCAAAAGGTTAAAAATTGATGAATCTGGGTCAAGGAAACATTAGTGTCTATTGCACTATTATTTGTAAGCTGAAATTTTTTAAGTAAAAAGTCAAAAATTATTTACCTCCCATGTACTTTTTCTCAGGATGCCACTAAAGGATATTCTCCACCCAAATGAGAGAACAAAGCAAGATTGTGGAAGATGGAGTATGAATTCTCCAGCAGCAGAAAAGACGGTAAAGAGAATCCCTAGGGTGATGGTGAGGGAGTCCAGGATGACCATTAAGTGTAAGATGCGATAGGCAAACAATTTAGCCTGGAGCCAGACAGAAAAGTTTTGAGAAAAATTTTATAGATGAAAATTAATGGACTGTCTGGCTCATATCAGTGTTCTGAGAGACTTAGAAAACTGGTGAAGAGTTTATATATGGTAAACTTACAGAAAGCTAACAACAGAAATAAAGGCCATTATATCTCCAAAGAAAGACTTGTACAGGAAAGAAGTCATAGGATACAACTAAATACTATACAGCATTTACACACTCATAATATAAACTTCCTGATTAAAAATAAGGCTATAAAGTAACTCATCTAGGTGGTCAGTTGGTGGATATAAGAAAGATAAAGATGACTAATGAGGGTAAGGAGTAGACTGAGAGCCAAATCTTCAGTATCTATTGTAAGATATCAATAGGCAATGTTTAAAAGTTGTGAAAAAATCAAGATGCAGCAAGATAAGTATGTTATTCACACATAAAAATACATATCACAAGTATATCTACCAAAAGAAACCAAAGTAGGAATGCTTAGGATTTTAATAAATTTTGTGGACCATGTACCTTTTTAAACTATAGGCAAGGGGTTAGGGATATGGTAATATGCTGGTCTAGGGTATGTGATAGCCTGGATTCAATAAGGGAGGGACGGAGATAAGAACTTATCAGGTAAGGTATGGCCCATACCTTTAATTCCAGGACTTGGTGACCCCAGACCCCAAGAAAAATTTCTGGACATTAAGAGATTTATAACATTTGCACACTTTTAATTCCATCATTTGGAAGGCAGAAGCAGGTGGAACTTTGAGTTCTAGGCCAGCTAAGGCTACATAAAGAAACTTTATCTAAAGCAAGCAAAAATTTTATAATATTAAATGCAAATTATATAACTAGGCATGGAGGTACAAACCTGTAACCTCACTACTTGAGGAAGGGACAGAAGGAGCAGACATCACAGTCAGCCTTGGCTATAACGGCTATGAGTTGGAACCCATCAGTAAACTGGGTAAAATCATGCCTGAAAACAAGTAAACAACCTGGATGAAGTACCAGGAGCCTCTAATCCCGTCGCAAAATAGGCAAGAGGATTGCTGGATTCAAGGTCAGCCTGACCTACAAAGTGAGTACTAAGCCAGCTTGTAAAATGTCACAAAGGACAAATAAGTAAAATATTCCATAACTAGTAAGAAATTAAAGGAGGGGTGGGTTGCATGCCTTTAATCCCAGCACTCAAAAGCCAGAGGCAGACAGATCTTCGTGTGTTCAAGACCAGCCTGATCTACAAAGTTAGTTCCAGGACAGCCAAGGCTACACAGAGAAACCTGACTCAAAAAACAAAATAAGGGCTGGAGATAGCTAAATGGTTAAGAGTACTGTTCTTCCAGAGGTCCTGAGTTCAATTCCCAGCAACCACACAGTGGCTCACAATCATCTGTAATGAGACCTAGTGCCCTCTTCTGGTCTGTAATTACATATGCAGGCAGAACATGGTTTACATAAGAAATAAAATTTAAAAAAGAAAAAAAATTAAAAACACTGTTTGCTACTGGTGTGGGTAACAATGTGTTATAAAACAAAAATGGGAGGGTAAACACTGCTTTCATCTTTTTGTACATAAATTTTGAAATTAACTTGTATATGTATCATTAACTTAAGATTTTAAAATAAACTTAGTAGTCATCCTTCCCATTAATCCAAAATGCTATGACCCTTTATCTTGAGCATTTAATTCAGACAACGAAAATATTATTCACACATAAGCACTATACGTTTTACTGTGTAGTTGACTTTTGTTGTTGTTGTTGTTACTTGCTCTGTAGACCAAGCTGGCCCCGAACTCTGATCTTTCATCTCTGTCTCCCAAGTGCTGGGATTAAAGGCATGTGCCACCACTGCCCAGATAGGTCTATTTTTCAAATTTAACAAGTTCATTCAAAAATTTCAAACTTTTGTTATCATATCAAATAAAATTATTTATACTGGCTGATTGTAAGATGACCTCTTTGGCTGGGTGGTGGTGGCGCACACTTTTAATCCCAGTACTTGGGAGGCAGAGGCAGAGATCTCTATGAGTTCGAGGCCAGCCTGGTCTAAAGAGCAAGCTCCAGGACAGATTCCAAAGCTACAGAAAAAAACTGTCTCAAAAAAACCAAAAACAAGAAAAAAAGAAAAAAAGATGACATCTTCATAACTTATATATATGGCCATATGACTTCAACCCCCAGTGCTATGGAATAGTGATTATTTTTGCAGTTCCTCGTATAATGAAGTCAGAACAGAACACTGTAAGAATGCAATGAAACTGTCTCAAAGAACAACACTAGCAAGTGGCAGCAGTTGAGACCATCAACCTATAGGTATAGTGATAAGCATCCCTTTTTGGTTTCACTTTTTACTTTTTCTGAAAAAGATTTCTTCTTATGCAGTCCTTGGCTCACTTGGAACCTGCTATGTACACCATACTAGCCTCAAACTCATGGAAGTCCTCCTGTTTCTGCTTCTTAGAATTCTGAGATTACAGACAAGGGCCACCACGCCCAACAAAATCCCTTACTGTGAAACTACTTCTCAACATTCCAAAACCAAATGGCATAACGGCAACTTGAAAAAGTAACAAATTGGTAAGAGAACTCAAACATTAGAACACACTAGACGAAGTGTGATTAACTGGCTGAACCTGTAAGAGCCTACTCCAGATCAGGTGTACTCTTCATGCAAGTGCAACATCCTTGTACCATACTGTCGAGTTTTTATTTATATCACGTCAAATGAACCATGACATTCAAGCTGAGAATTCTCACTGAAGTTTTAGAAATTAAAAAACAGACACAAACCACTTAAATAGGAACCTATTAAACTGGATGATCAGTGAGGACGACCTTCAAATGGCAGTCCCCTCAACAGTGATTAAGACTTCTTTTCAGTCAATGAGGCTTCAGTGTTTATTCACTTCTTCATAAGCCTGTTGAGTTAAATATATGGAAAAATACTTGGTCTATGGCTTCTACAGTTATTCATCTTTAAGAACATGCCAAGGGTAGAGAAGGCTCAACTAGGAAACAAGCTTCAAGAGCAAGCCTGGCCACTCGAGCTCAACCTTTGGAGATGATAAGGGAATGAGAGAGCTAACTCCCCAAAATTGTCTTCCGACCTGAGCTCACACCCTCCTGCACCATACGCACATATAATTTTAAAAGTTAGATAATGATTAAATAACTCTTTTCTGAATTGCTGGAAAGAATACCCTTTTCCTCCCAAGTACAAACATTAAATTTAAATATACTATTACACATTTTGTTTCCTCATCCAATAATGTCAGCTAAAAATGACAAAAACAAAACCAAAAAAGGAATACTTAACTTTTTGACATTCCAAAACGGTGTCAGCTACTAATGCCTTGGTCCTATTCATATATATATATATTGGGGCTCATGTAGCCTGGGGGCTGTAGGCTGGAAATGTCTTAATTTTAAAGAAAGGTGCAGAGGAAAAACCCAGAGTTTCTGGAGTTCCTGTCTTATGTCAAGAGCCATGATATGAGACAGAAAGAAATATGAGTTTAGAAAACATCCTTGCTTTTCTTCATATCTATCATACTTTTCATTGAATATATCTATCATACCTCTCATTGAATATGTTTGTATGTCTATATAATTAATGTTTAAGTTTTCCACAATGAACAATGAGTTTTTCCTGCACTGACTTTTGAAGTTTCCAGGAAGAAGATGGGACCCCCATAACAACAACTCCACTCAGTTGATATGACGTCATGATACTGATAGTGCTACTACAAGTCCTGTTCCGGGTATCAGCTGCACAGATGATTCCAACTTGGTTAGCTGAAATGGTGCACATCTTGTACAACATTCTGGCCAGACCTCCACAAAATACTCAGAGACTGTTTGCAATT
Organism: Myodes glareolus; assembly: GCF_982192425.1. Taxonomy (NCBI): domain Eukaryota; kingdom Metazoa; phylum Chordata; class Mammalia; order Rodentia; family Cricetidae; genus Myodes; species Myodes glareolus. The sequence goes on from NC_142034.1 coordinate 38,488,746, forward strand.
TTAAAAGACATTGATCTTGAAATTTAACCATCATTTTACTTTCACAGGATCCTCCAGAAAGAACCTCACCCCCATGTCAGCTGGAAGTAATTTTAGAGGACGATGTCCCCTCTCTCAGCAAAGTTTGTCCTCAGGTTTAGGGACAATATTTAGGGATTGACTATAATTAGTATACGGTTGAGAGTTGGGAAAGGAATTTTATAAGCTCAGGGATCTTTTTGAAAAAAAAGGGATAATTGGATAGATAGTAATGGTATTTGTGAGTTATTGTTTATAGATAATTACATCGGCACATATTGAATATTGTATGTATGCATGCTTCTAGCTGTTTAAAACATTTTTTATGTATTGATATATATTATGTTGATATATGTATACTACCATATTGCAGTGTACATTTTTACCTCTGATTAAGATACTTATATATTGTTTATGTATTGATATTTATTGTTTACACTTGGAGGTCATTGTCCTCATTTATTGCACAGTTGTTTATTCTCTTAGTCTTTAAGTTAGATATGTGTTAAGAATTATAGATCAATAGTCATCCATGTCTGTCATATTTATGGTTAGACTAATCAGGTTCTTTAGATACATAGAGATTATATTCTGTATAAATAGTCTTCAACCTCTTCGAAGAGCTGTAGAAAATGGCATTTAATTTGATCTTAGAGTTCTGTGTAGTGAGACACAATCACTCCTGGCAACACCGACCTATTCCCGAGAGACTGTTGAGCACCAAAGACACTCCACTTGGAGCTTGTCTTCTTGACAAAACCGGCCTCTAGGCAAGGAACTGCCCATACCTCAACTACTGACAAATACACGGTATCCGGAAATGGATAAGCAGAACTGTCCAATCTTACCAAGATAGGGTAAGACGGTTTTGAAAAATCTCTTGCCTGTTAAAATCCGGAAATGGATAGACAGAACTGTTAAATTTTGCTAAGACAGGGTAAGATGGTTTTGAAAAATCTCTTGCCTGTTAAAAATAATCTGTCAGTTATTCTAGGCCTTAGTTAAAGTTGGTTGCTCCAACGCTGCAAACAGGTCTTTGGTGATTGCTCAGGTAGCCAGTTGTCTCTGTGATTTGTTGCATGTTTTGGAAGTTCTTTGATTGCACTTCCTAATTACTCAGGTAACATTATTTCCCTTCTCGGATCTTCTATGAGGTTGAAGACTAGATAAATGTAGCTACTTTCCTCTCATGACTTGGCCAAGTTATTTATTATACAAGACTTTAGCTAGTTAGAATAGGATATTTGTACTTATTGTATATAATTGTGTAGGTTTGTACTTACTGTATATAATTTCGTAGTAGGCTTAGAACTCTCTTACTTAAACAAAAGGGGGAGGTGCTGCGGAAGTACCTTCCCTTGCTTCAGCCAATAGTCGCTGAAGTACGAGCCCACAATGCTGCGGGAGTGCCTTCCGCTCCTTCAGCCAATAGCCGCTGAAACACCAGCCCACTGGGGCATGGTATATTTCTTTTTTAAAAAGAGCCACAAGTCTCGGCTCGGCCTCTCTTGGTTTCGGCGCTTGATTCCGGCTCCTGCTCCAGCGACTAGGCTCCTTTCCTGACGGTTTGTGTGTATGTAAGTTTTACCCCCCAAAATAAATACCCCTTTAAAACCTAACTGGTGTGGGATTGATTCGCCATTATGGGGCAGAGGATGTTGAGCTGGTTAGATGCTGGCTGTCTGCTTAGAACCCACAGAGCCCTGAGTTCAGTCCCCAGACCTGCATAAAAAAAGATGAGAAGGCCTAGGAGACAGCACAGCACATAAAGGAACTTGCCAGGAAACCAGGTCGAAGGGAATCAACTCTCGGAGATTGTCTTCTGATCTCATGTGCATGCATTCACGTGCATACACAAGCACACACATGCACGATACACACACGAATAAATATAAAAACAAAACGAGTATGGTGGTGTGCACCTGTAATCCCAGGAGGCAGCTCACCTGGCAAAGGGGATTGCTGTTGAGTTGAGGATCTGAGGTCAGTCCCCAGGGTTCACATGACATAGGAGAAAACAGATTACAGGGTGTCTTCTGGTCTCCACATGTCATGCTTATGCTCCCCGCAAAAATAAATTGATACAAGTTTTTTGGTTTTTGTTTGTTTGTTTGTTTGTTTGTTTGTTTTTAAGAGCAGTGAAGATGACTGTGGGTAAAAACACTTGTGGGGCCTGAAACCCAAGATCAAACCTGAAGACCCACTCCCTAAGCTCATCCTCTGACCTCCACACATGCACCTCAGCACCTCATGACCACACACACACAAACACAGCAAAAACAAGTAAATGTAGAACAAAGAAGAAAAGAGAATAAAGGAAAAACCGAGTGCTTGCCTTGAGAGGCAGAGGCAGGCAGATCTCTGAGTTTGAGGCCAGACTGGTTACAAAGTTCCAGGGCAGCCAGGGATACACAAAGAAATCCTACCTAAGGGAAGAGAGGAAGGGGAAAAGAGGAGAAAAGAGAGCAAGGGGAAGGGGAAACAGGAAGGAAGGAAGGAAGAGAATAGGAAAACACAGAACAAAGAATGGCGGCACATGCCTAGTACTTGAGACACTGAGACAGGAGGATTCCAAGTTCAGGGTGAACACATGGAGACCCTCCAAATAAAAACCAGACACTAGCTTCAGAGCAGTTAAACCAGTCTGTGTGACGGGAAAGTTTTCCTATTCGTTAGCTGAAAAGTGCTCTCCACCTGAGCTTCTCACAGCACTTTAGAGTTCTCCAAGGCTAGCTTTCACAATCACAGTTCTTTGACATTACCTAGCTGGGATCTGAGGTATAAATTCATTAAGTGAAAGGCTATTTACCAACTTTCCCTCCCATTTTAAAAACAAATTAATCTTATCTCTGATGTATTTCTATTCTTACTTTAGTAAAACATAAGCAAAACCTCTACAACACTAATAAACACAGGCAGCTTCGGAAATTAGTATTTTACTGTTGATGTCTTTCACTGACCCACAGGTTTTGATAATTATTACTGGGGTCACACCAACACTCCTGTTAAAGCTCAAGTAGTATTTAGAAATAAAGCAGAAGCCAAAGAAGTGGGAAGAGACTTGCTCCTTTGCAGCAAGCAGGCACCTACTACCTGCACTGCTAAAAGGGACCCTACTCTTAGACAGCGATGTTTTCCCAAGGAGTGTTTGTCAAATGGGCACAGAAATCCAAGACAGATGTAAAGGACATACCCATTCATGAAACAACAAATTAGAGTATTCCCACCCCCCAAGAGAGTCAACTATGTAACGAAGGAAAGCATATTTCCAAGCATCAACTGTAGGATTAGAGGGAAAAAATGAAACAGAAAAGTCAAGAGAGATCAGCTCCTGAGAGGAAGGCCAGGTCATGAGATTTATTCCGTTCACTGGAAAGTTTCTGAAACACTTTATGCAGACATGGAATCAGGAAATCCTGAAGTCTCTTGATTTGTCTTAAATCTCCCAACACAACCATCTAAAATTATTTCCCCTGAGCACATATACTCCTGTATGCTTTTAGAAAAACCCACAAGGCCTACATAGAACCCGAGTTTTAAAGCTGATTCCAAGTGTCCACTTGCTGGATACTCAGTTCCAAAATAATACCGGCCCAGACGTGGGCAGAATCTCCACGCTTATTTTCCTCTGCAATCTTTAGCTTCCTATCACCTTCTGTCCTATCTCCAACATTTGCCCCAAAACATCCAGAGGAACGCCAAGGGGAGAGTTAAGAGCTGGCGAGTAGCTTTTCCTACTTCCGTCCCTCATAGAAACCCTCAAATCCTGCAAGCAGGAACTGGCAAGAGGACAGCGCGCCCGCCCGGCCTGGGCTCTCCCCGATACAAAGGCACAGTGAGAGGCACAGCAGCCCGCGCCTCTGCGCCCCACACCTCTCTCCACAAGAGAGGAACAAGACTTTCCAAGCCACCAGACCCGGCCCTCAGCACCCGCCTCCCACGTGCTCTTGTCCCTCTCGGAGCCCGGGGTCGGAAGCCAAGACTCAGCCCGGCGAGTGGCAGCCAGCAGCGGGCGGACACCACGGGTCCTCCCGAAGGGCCCCGGGCGGCACTCCTCCCGGGTTCCGGGGTCTCGGCCAGCCAGCCCCGAACCCCAGAGCCCTCCATGCGGAGCCCGGGGGAGGAGACCTGGAGGCCATGGAGCTGAGGGGAGGACCCGGCTGCCCAGTCCGGGGTCTGCATGGGATGGAGCCCCACCGCGTGCGGGCGGGCGGGGGCCGTGAGGCCGCCCCCTGCCGGCTGCCCTTCCCCGGCCCGACTCGGGCCGCTCCGGGTGGCGCTGCGTCCCTTCCCTCACCTCAGGCTGGCGGCACGCACCGACCGAGGGTCGCGGAGCCCCTGTGCCGAAGCGTGCTGGGCGGGAGGCGACGCCGGCGGCTCCGCGATGGCTGACAGGCGCTCGGCAGGTCGGCCGGGCACCCGGGCCGAGGAGGGAGGGGCTACGACGGCCTGCCCCGCCCCCGGCCCGCCCCCGCCCGGCCGCCCACCTCAGCCGCCCAGCCCCATGAGGTAGGCGCGCGTCCGGGGTTACTCCAGGCCGTTCACCTCCGACCCCGCTCCGGGCAGCCGCGCGGTCCCGGCGCCAGGGGGAGGGGAAGAGGCGCGGACTCCGGCCGGCGTCAGCCAATGAGCGCGCGGCGCGGGGCGGGGCGACGTGAGGCGATGCCGATGGTCCGAGCGCCGCTCTGCCATTCCGGGCTGAGCGGTGCGAGGGCGGGCGGGTCCGGGACGTGGCGGTTACCCCTTCTGCCAGAGAGGGTTTGGGACCAGCCCGACGGCTCCACCTCCCGGCAGAGAGCAGAGTGGATGCGATGGTTCCGCTCGAACCTCCCAGCAAGGACCTGCGGCCAGTAGCTCGGGAAGGGAACCCAGAACCCAGTGGGACCAAGTAGCGCTGGAGGCGATGTACGGGCCCTGCCTTGATGGACTGTAGCATTGCTAATCCTGACGCTAATGAGGTGGCTAACAAGCCCATCCACTGCCTTCAGGTTAGTGCAGGCTAGCCAATGCAACTAATCCATTCCCAGCCCTTTGCTTAGCTCCCCAGCCTACCTGAAAGGAGCTGTTGATGATGGGTCCTGGATATTGAAGAGAAATATTAGTAAAGAAAGTTTGGTGGACAAGGCCGTGTACAAAGGACAGCAGTCTCATACTGTCTTCAACAGTTAAGCGCCAGTGAGTCCTGACTTGTTAGATTGCCTTCCAACCTTTCCTGGGGTTGCCCCAAGTCTTTTGAGGTGAAGCCAACAGATTTCTCTAGTTCTGCCACTTCACAGCAAGACTTTCATGGCAATGCGCATTGTCGATTAATAGTGACTGGAAGAATTCCCAACACAATACAACCATTGGGCGTAAGTGCAGTGGCGATGACAGGAGACCCATTTGACAAGAACAGGGTGAGTCCTAACCTAGTGCAAGAATTCAGAGGACCCGGAGTTCTTTTCCCAGTCCTTACACAAGCCCGTGATGAAGGCCGGGAAAGGTACAGAGAACATCATGGGCAGAAGAGTATTTCAATGCCAGAGGGCAAAAAGTGAAAAGGGTAGATGGCCACACCCCGGGAAACAAATTCTTGAATAGAAGCTAAGTCAGGAAGATTCTAAGATTGGTCAACAGGAACAATGGGACCCCTCATTACCATTAGGGGGCAGCTTCTCCAAGAATTTGCCCACTCACATGAAGTAATAAGGGTTGGAAACAAATTGGAGAATTAGCGAATTTTACAAAACAGTGACCTATATTTTAACAGTAACTGTGTCATTAGGATAAATGTCAGCTGAACAAAGGAAACTCCGAGCTTAAAAAGAGAGAGAGGGAGGGAGATAATTGAGCAAGACTTTCTGGTTTAACAAGCTGTTCGACTGACTAAGAATGATCTGGAAAGTTTTGCCTCTTCATGGTAGTACTCTCTGAAGCTGGCATGAAGAAGTGACCAAGGAAAGAATTTTAAACCCTTGGAGTTGCCTCTTGTTCTTTTACCTTTTAAATGGTACAGTCTCTTTCCCTAGGACTCTTAATGGCAGCTTTAGGGATGTCACAGTAATGGATTTATCCTCTAAACTTCAGGACTGTGGGATGTGTGCAAGACCCTGGGGTCCATCCTCGAGCAAGATATTCAAATAGTCCAGCGCTCAGGGCGGGCAAGTGAGATGACTCAGCGGGGAAAGGTGTTTGCCACCAAGCCTGAGGACCTAGGTACTGTCCTTAGACCCCACAGGGTTGAAGGAGAAAACCGAAGAAGGTTCACAAGTACACTGGAGCAGGACATGCACACACACACACACACACACACACACACACACACACGTATACTGGGGCATGCACATGTACACATGTACACACATACAGGTACACTGGGGCAGGACATGTACACAAACACAAGTACACTGGGACATGTACATGTATACACACACAAGTACACTGAGGCATGTGCATGTACACATACACACAAATACACTGAGGCATGAGGCATGTGCATGTACACACACACACAAGTAAAAAAAAATTTTAATGAACTACTCAAGGAAAGACCTAATAGAAAGAGTACACTTACGAGGCAGAGGCAGGAGAACTGGGCCTTCAAGTGTGTATGTAACCTGGCCTTAGGAGACTAAAGAAAGACACAAAACAACAAAAAGCAACAGGAAAGAAAACCAAGACAGATGATAGCCCAAGACCAGTTCCAAAGAATCTGTATCAAACACTGAGACACAGATGAGCAGAGGACTGGCAAAGGGCTGGAACAGGAACCACTCCTAAGTGCTGTGCTATTTGGGGCAGGCCAAGGCCTGCCCATCCTACCATAGGCTTTGTAGAGCTGGTCTCCATGAATCCTTGCCACACAAGCCATATGTCTGTAAAAGGTGGAGGAAGAAAGCCAAAGGGTAGAGAAAACGTACTATACAAGACTGACAGGTGGAGGAGAAGGGAGTGAGTACACATGCTAGAAGCTGAAACCAGGGGTCTTTTCTGGGCTGAATTATATCCCCAAAATCCAATGCTGAAGTCCTAATCTATAGTACCTCAAGATGCGGGGAAGGGAGTTGGAGATAGGGTCTTTAAGGATATTAATAAGTTAAAACAAGATCATTTGGGGTACATCCTAGTAAAATAAGACTGGTGCCATTAAACAAATAAATATAAGATACAGATAAGCAGAGAAGATCCCTTGAAGACAGGGATAACACAAGGGTTGGCAATTTCCAGTGCCAACACTTTAATCACAGACCTTTAGCCTTCAAAAATATAAAGAATTCTATATTGTTTCTACGATGTGGTGTTTTGATAAAACTACCCTAAAAGACATAGCGCACGGTCTCAAGATTTTTCAAAAGTCGCGTAGTGTCTGGAGAGCTAGTTCAGCAGCACTGACCACTCTTCCAGAAGACCTGGATTCAATTCCTAGTACCCAGGTGGGTGGCTCACAGTCTATAATTACAGTTCCATGGGAATCTGACACCCTCTTCTGGCTTCTTCAGGTCCCAGGCACACATGTAGTACACAGCAAGCATCTGGAAAAAACACTCTAACAATTAGAAATAAAATATTTTTAAGAAAAAAATAGATTGTGTAAGAGGAAGTCAGCTCTTCCTGTATGTGGCCTGAAGTGACCTATAAAAATTGTTCACTGCTTCCTTGACCCAGAAAACACTACAAAATCATGCAAATCAAGAGGTTCAATTCCTCGTGTTCACTTTAAGAAAGTGAAACTGCCCAGGCCACCAAGGATATACATATTCAAAAAGCCACCAAGTGTCTAAAACATAGCATTTTAAAGAAGCAACGTGTCCCTTTCTAGCAGTATAACAGTGGAGTCAGGTTGTCCAAGCCAAAGAGTGGGTCTGTGGCTCAAAAAGAGTGCTGAATTTTTGCTGCATGCTTAAAAATGCAGAATGTGAACTGAAGGGTTTAGATTAGGTTCTCTAGTTATTGAACATATCCAGGTTAACAAAGCACCTAAGGTGTGCTGACATACAGAGCTCATAGCCAGATTAGCCCAAACGTGCTCCCCCTGCCACATCGAGGTGATCCTCACTGAAATGAACAAACTGTTCCAAAGCCAAAAGAGGAGGATGCACAGAAGAAAAAAAATGCCCCAGAAGAAACTGAAGAAACAAAAACTTATGGCACAGGAATAAATTCAGCATAAGTAAATCAAGTTTAAAAGAAAGGGAATGCGGGCTGGGCAGGATGGTGCATGCTTTTAATACCAGTACTCAAGAAGCAGAGGCAGACGCATCTCTGAGTTCGAGGCCAGCCTGGCCTACAAAGCAAGTCCCAGGACAGCCAAGAGTACACAGAGAAACCTTGTCTCATAACACACACAAATGAAGTTGTATAGAGGTAACAGGAATTGATCCTAAGCATCCCGGCCCCCTTCATTGATCTCTTTCACTTTACAGGAAAAATCTCAGAGATCCTTGTCTGTAAAGTGATTACAATCTATTTGGGAAGACAAAACTGGCACTCTTAAATATTACCTATCTCTCATTCCATAGATGATAGTCATGAAAATTTGTAAAGGGCATAGATGAGAGATGATAAAGTCTCAGAAGTAGATAAGCCCACGTATATCTAAATAGCATATTAGCATTTTCCAGGTAATTCCATTTGGCAGTCATTTCTGCTTTAGATAAGAGCAGTATTTCTCAAGATATGTTCCACTGATCACCTGTAATAGGAACACTGGAGTGCTCGTTTAAAATGTAGATTGTTGAGGCTGCAAGATGGCTCAACCTGTGAAGGTACTTGGCGCTAATCATGATGACCTAAGTTTGATCCCCAGATCCCACATGTTGGAAAATAGAATTAGAACAGCCTCCCACAAGTTATCTGACCTCCACATCAGCACCAAGTCATGCTCATACCCACATAAACACACACAAAGTTGTAGATTCTCTTATACAACATATACTTGAATATATGATAGTCGCAATCAAAATATACAATAAAATTTTTAAATGGAGAGGGAAAAGGGCAGGCAAGATGACTCAATGGATAAGACACTAAGCCTGATGACCTGAGTTCAATCTCAGAACCTACAAGGTGGAAATAGAACAGATTCCCACTAATTGCCTCCCAATTTACATGCACACACATACACATGTATGTATGTATGTACATATTTTAAAGGGAAAATGCAGACCCTTTTAAAAAGGAAACCTGATCATTGTTCACAGTGAACTTTGACAACACAAGTTTAGTATTTATTTAACATTACTATTCCCCTGTTTGCTGCCAGAGTATCTTGCTGAATAGCAATGTCACCTTTATTTCTAAGATAGCAATCTTCAGGTCAGACTTGAGTTGAACAAAAGAAGAAAAGTGTATCTTTATCATTTTGGAGCTAGAGCTCAGTGGTGGAGCATCTGCCTGGCATGCCTGAGGCTCTAGTTTCAATCCCAATATCACAAAGGGAGGGGAAGGAAAGAAAGTATCCTAATAGAAATTGAACCTGGTAGGTAAAATACTCAAATGTTAGTGGGCGTGGTGACACAAACCAGTAATCCCAGCACTCAGGAGGCAGTAGCAGGAGGATTGCCACTAGTCTGAAGGCAGACTAGACTGTGTAAAGAGTTCTAGGTTAGCCAGGGCTACATAGTGAAACCCTGAATAAAATAAAACAAAATCAAGATGCCTTTTCCCAGTGACCCTCAATATTCATAGTCTGACCTGGCTTCTAGAATTTGCCATATTTTTTCTTAATTTTTATTTTTATGTATATAGGTGTTTTGCCATGGTTATGCGGTCCCCTGGAACTGTAATTAGAGACGGTTGTGAGCTTCCATGTGAGTGCTGGGAATTGAATCCAGGACCTCTGGAAGAGCAGTTCAATGCTCTTAATCACTGAGCTATGTCTCCAGCCCCTCCATAATTGTTTTTATACCTTTCCTTATGCTGTCAGACTATCATTCCTCCTGTTTTTCCTGAATTGTTTTAGTCCTTGAAAGTCTCATTTTTCTCTTAGACACTAGCTCTTCTCTAGCTTCCATTCATCTCTTTCCTGTACATTCTAGCAGCAGTATGGTTACCAGCACACGGTACAGTGTTTTAATTCTGCTGTAGCTTTGTGTGCATATTAAAGACAGCACCCTACAGTTTAGCACCCCTCTTTATAACTCTGAGCATAAGGCCAGGTATAGATGTTAGTTAGTGTTTCATTGACTGAAATAAAGATTAGCACTGTTCAGTGGTGGCCTGTGCTTTTAATCCCAGCTCTCAGGAGGCAGAGGTGGCAGGTTGATCTGTGAGTTCAAGGCCACCCTAGTCTACAGAGTGAGTTCCAGGACAGCCAAGCATGCATACACACACACACACACACACACACACACACACATATATATGAAAAGAAAGACTAGCACTGTACCTGAGAGGCCGCTGTGCTCCTGAGCTCTTATCAGTCTCCGCTTTGCCTTTGGGAGGCAAAGCCTCCAGTAAGTTACTTAGCAGCTCTGTTGATGATCAGAATTCAAGAAAGCCAGCCCCTTGCCAAAAAGCTCCAGTAGTAAAATAAAAGGAACAAAGACCTTATCTGAACACCATTCAGGTTTGTCCAGAGTTAAGAGCCTTGGGGAACCTCACACCATAAGGTCAGAAAATCTCCTCACAGAGGCCTGGTGTCGAAAGGCAAGATTACATTGCATAATGAAGAACAGTGTTTATACTGGAGACTGCCCACGGTATTTTCACATGGACACTAGGGTTTTTCACAGTGTACTTGGGTTTTCACATGGCATTTTAGCTCCCCCCCCCCGTATTATCTAATCCCAAACACTCCAGTCCCTAGCTGAATTTTAGACAGTTTCACACCTCACTTTCTTCTTCCATGAGACCTACACACAAGTGTGTGTGTGTGTGTGTGTGTTATAATGTGTTTACAAATACTAAACACCTGAAGAATTTTAAAGAGCTTTTTATTTAAAGGTAGAAAACCAGGATGACTTATTTACTGTTGCTTAGTCCTGGGATTCTGACCTTGTGCTACTCTCCTTTACAACCTACACACCTCATTCCCTTACAGCCATGAAAGACTTCCTGGCTAATTATTTCCTTCCCCTGTCATTACCCTCTGTTTAAGTTTTTTCATTATCTCCATTACGTCATATCAGACTTGAGTTTTTCCTGCTGCATGTTTAGGCCTTTGTCTTCCTCAAATACCCTCAACTTTCCCATTGTTGTTTTGTATGAAGCATAATAAATAATAAAAATAACAAAATATTTGCAGACTTTACTATCAAGGAACACTGATTCATTAGTCAACTTTTTAATCCTTTTCATTCTATTTTCTTTTTCTTTTGAGACTCACAGCCCGAGCTAGCCCAAGTTCTTCATTCTCCTGTTCTATCTCCAGAGGGAATACAAGCTTGCGACAAGCACGCCTGTCTTCCTTTATTAGATATTAAACCAGATTTCATGGCTTCTGTCTTTAGAGAGAAAAGCACTTCTGATAAATAACCCAGACATATAGATAGAAAGCTATTGCACAAATCCAGTGCATCTCCTGTTCCCATGCAACTGATTTGCTTAATGGAATCAGGAAGATGATAACCAAAAAGAAATGCAGCTTAAATCAATGGATGAAATGCCCATAATCTTTTGCATAGGGGTCCATACAAATTTAGAAGAATTGGTTCTTGGTAATCTAAGACAAAATTAAGGGAAGCTTATTTTGTGCTATACATTATTTAAAAAACAAAGCAAACAAACACAGAAACCCAACCAACCTGAGCTATTTAGTTAGAGAGACCAGCCTAAAATCTAAGCCTGTCACTAATTAGTTTTGTCACTAATTAGACTGTAAACAAGTGACTCCTTTTCTGTGTCTCTGTTTCCTTGACTATACAATCAGCTATATGGGGTGATCTTTTAGATAAAATATAATCAAAATGTAAAGCCTCTAGTAGAGTCTGAGACATAGGGAGCACATGGAAAATATTACTTGTTCTTTTCTCACTATTCCCCCTTCACACATTTTCTATGAGTACTTAGAAAACATTCCAATGGATGCCCACTTGCTTCAGGAGTTCTGTGGCATTAAATTCTACATTATTAATTCAGGATAGCAGAGCATGTGCTTGCAGAGAGGGAGCAAATGTCCATGAGCTAAGGTTTTGAGACCAACCGAAGGGCTATACCTGGTCTGCTCAGGCTCACTTCATGTCATTCAGGAACAGTTCTCTGGCCCCTCTGTCAAGATCATGAAACAAGGATCTGAGGAGATGGCTCAGTGGTTTAGGGTATTTATTGCTCTTGCAGAGGACCCAGGTTTGATTCCTACCACTCACACGGTGGCTCACCATGGCCCATAACTCCAGTTCCAGGGGATCTGATGCTCTCCTCTAACCTCTGAGGGCACCAAAAATGCACATGCTACATATACACACATGCAGGCAAAACGCTTACACACAAAATGAGCAAATCTAATAAAAAAAATTTTAAAGAATATAGAACAGGTATATGTTACAAATGGAATTACTATTGAAAACAACTTCTTAGAAAATAATTTACTATAAATAGTCAAGCTGAGCATAACTTACATACCCTCTAATCCAGCTTCAACCTTTGTATTTATATTCTGGGAAACCTTCAAATATGGTCCAAAATATTAACAACAATAGAGTATTTAAATTCTGCTACATTCATAAAATGGGATATTATAAAGGTAATTACAAAAAAGGTTGCTACATGAAACATTATGAATCAATTTGAAAATTAGTACTGAACAAAAAATAAAAGACAGTGCTGGGCATAGTGATGCGTGACCTTAATCCCAGCACTCAGGAGGCAGAAGCAAGTGGATCTCTGTGAGTTCCAGGACAGTCTGGTCTACAGAGTGAGTTTCAGGACAGTCAGCCGTGTAAAGAGACATTGTCTCAAAAAATATTAAATACATACATACATAAGTTTCTAATTTAAAAAATAGACAAGGCAGTGGGGCAGTGATGAAGCACACCTTTAATCCCAGCACTTGGGAGGCAGAGGTAGGTGAATCTCTGAGTTTGAGGCCAACCTGGTCTACCTATGTAGACCAGGGCTACAAGAGATACAAGATAGCCAGGGTTACACAGAGAAACCCTGTCTCAGAAAAAAAGAATAGACGAGGCCAGGAGTGGTGACATATTCCTTTAATTCCAGGATGCAGAAACAGGCAGACCTCTGTGAGCCTCATCTGTCTACCAAGTTGCAAGCCAGTCAGAACTACATAGTAAGCCATTTTCTCAAAATAAATAAATAAATAAATAAATATAAATAATAAATAAGAGACAAAATCTGAATGACAACAAAGTATAATGATTCATATATACAAAGGTTACCACAAAGGTTACCCATTGCTTTTTATTCAAGCCTAAAATTTTTTAAACAATTATTTATTAATTCTTAGGGAATTTCACATTATGCACCCCCTTCCACTCATTTCCAAGTCCTTCCATATCTGCCCTCCATGCTTGTAACCTCCTCTCCTCCCTCAAAAAAAAATTTTTAAATATATGAGTTGCTGGATCACGTGAAGGGGAAGGCCTGTGGAACTAAAACCAAAGGATCTCCATGACTCAGAGCAGCAGCAGGATATCAGAGTAGTCTCAGTGAATATTCAGTAGTGATGGGGTAGTAGAAGCCAGAGGTCTTGAACCAGACCAATAACTCATTGTAGTGAATATTTGTAAGAAAAATGGTTGGGCAAAAGGGTATAGTTTGTTATACTTCCTGACCAACCTAAAATTTTTAACAAGAGTTTTTTTTTTTTTTAAAACAGGCAAAACTCACCAGGCAGTGGTGGCACATGCCTTTAATCCCAGCATTTGGGAGGCAAAGACAGGCGGAGCTCTGTGAATTTGAGGCCAGCCTGGACTACAGAGTGAGTTCCAGGACAGCCAGGGCTACACAGAGAAACCTTGTCTCAAAAAAGCAAAACCAAACAAACAAAAAAGACAAAAAGAAAAAGACAAAAAAAAAAAAGGCAAAGGCAAAACTCATTTGTGGTGATAAGAATTAGATAATAGGGGCTGGAGAGATGGCTCAGCAGTTAAGAGTACACTGGCTGCTCTTCCAGAGGCCCTGAGATCAATTCCCAGCAACCACCTGGTGGCTCACAACCAACTGTAATGAGATCTGATGCCCTCTTCAGGCCTGCAGGCACACATGCAGACTGGATACATAATAAATAAAACGTTATTTTTTAAAAAAAGGATTAGATAATTCCTAAACTGGAGATGGTAGTTTATCCCCATAATCCTAGCACTGTGGAGGCTAAGGCAAGACTGTCACAAGTTCAAGTTTGACCCTGTCTCAAGAAATAAATTAATTAAGACTGGTGAGATGGCCCAGCAGTGCGATGGCCAAGTGCTTACTGTGGAGCCTGGCAACCTCAGTTCATTTCCCAGAATCTACATGGTAGAAGGACTGAAGTAATGAAGGCCCAAAGAGGTTAAGGAACTTCCTTGAAATGATTCAATTACAAGGCCTCAACTAGAACCTTGAAAGGTCTCCTGGCACTGAGCGCTGGTGGTGCGTGCCTTTAATCCCAGCACTCTGGAGGCAGAGGGAAGCAGATCTCTGTGAGTTTGATGCCAGCCTGGCCTACAGAGCAAGTCCCAGGACAGGCCCCAAAGCTACAGAGAAACCCTGTCTCGAAAAACCAAACTTCTCGTCAAGGGTTTCTCTTCCAGACCCACTTTGACTGTTCATGCCTTATTTCCTACTCTCTTTCAGAGGTCACAACAGGACACATCACCTCTACCACTAGATATTTTGTCTTAATTTTAGTTTTGTGTCTCTGCTCCACAGTGTGGCATGTTTCAACATTCAATTTGACTTCAGGACATATATGAGTAGGTTCAGTCCCTAGTACATGTACACACACACACACACACACACACACACACGAAAAGAAAACATCTCCAAGAATTTATAAAAGAAAATTGCAATTTCATCTAGTCATACATGAGATTGCCTTTGGGAAAAATGAGATTTTCTTCTTTTATGACGCAGGGTGAGAAGCGAGACTTCAGAGTCATTCCTGCCTTTGCTGCGAGGTGGCAGCATTGTCATGCAGCAGCTACAGCAATTTTTAAACAGAGCAGCAGAGAATGTGTCAACACCACCAGGGAGTAGAGAATCATGTGAACACAGTAAGGGAACTGTCAACAAAAACCACGAGAACCCAGGAAAGCAACTGCAGCAGAGGAAAAGGCCCACAAGGATTTGCTGCTGGGCTGGATGCCGGCTGCTTCCTTAATCCCTTCTCTCTTTGAGCTAACAGATTGTCCTTTAAGGATCTCCCTTCCATTAATGTTTCCCATCAAGATTTTGGTGCTTAGTTTGGCCAGATTTCAAGCTGTATTGATGTGTCGGGACACTTATTGTAATTTGATTAAAATATCACAAAGCCCTTATGAAAAGTTCTTTGAACCAACTCTTTATGTGACTATCAATCAAAAGTTTCAGCCTCCAGAACCTTCTCATGCATAGCTAAGCCCATGTTAGCCTCAATGAAGCATATTTACAGCAGGCAGAAGGCTGTGAAGGCTCTGAACACTGACAAATATCTAACTAGATGTTTTCTTCTTTATGACCTCACCTAGCGATGCTATCAAGAAGTCTTCAGTTAGGCGTAGTGATACACACCTGTAATCTCTCTTCTTGGGAGGCAGAAGCAAGAAGATCATGAGTTCAAGGCCAGCCTGGAATACAGCATGAGTTTCAAGAAAGTCTGAGCCATATGGGAAGACCTCTTTTTAAAAAGTCTTTAGAGCATAATACTAATTATATATATTCAACAGCAACTACTGTCAACTGCAGACAGTAGTACTCATGCGCTGTTTGTAGCACTTTCTCATACCTCTTGACCCAGTAGTCACAATAAAGTTGTTTTGACTATACTCATTCCATTATTCATGAATGTGAAAATATACACAATTCCATAGGTATGCCTATGCTCATGTGAACTTATGGTTATAATTGTAAATGAATTCCAGAGATCTTTTGGTTGAGACTCCATTTATACAAGGGAAAAACTGAGTCTGAATAGCCAAGTAATTTCTCCAAGGTGTCCAAAAAGGCTTGAACTAGAACTCACTTCTACTGATTGCTAAAGTCCAATGTTCTCCCCAGCGTAAGGCACTGACTCATTCAGTCCTAGTTTCTTCTCCTGTCCTAGAAACTATACCTCTTAATAGGCACCTCCATATCTCTTAATGTTGGTGTGTATACCTATGTGCCTCCATCAGAGAGCACACTTGTGAATGACTACGTGTCTATCTGCAAGTATTTATAAAGCATATCTTTGGGTGTTTATGTACTTTCTCTGAGGGAAACCTCTAGATAATGACAGTTCTCAAAGTTGGCATCAGCAGTGAAGTCAGGGCAGACTATCAAAGTCAATCATTAATGAGCAGTTTTTGTTCTTTCTCCAATCAGTATATTCCTGGGTCTTCAGGAAACAAGGCAAAATAGTCAGGGTAGAACCAGATAGTCAAAGTGAAACTTGACTTCATAACAATAAAAGCAACAAGAGGCAAAGCTTGTAAGGGGCTATGACGGAGTAACAGTGGGCTGTAGGCAAAAAGTGCTCATGAGGTCAGGTTGGCATGGATACGATCTTGGTCTTCAGTCTAATCATTGCATCCTATCATTCCAACAAGAACGGTAAGTACTTCTCTAACATAATATGCTAGAACATCCAAAAGGAAGCCTAGAAAGAATTTGGAGTCTCTTCTATCAGATAGGGATCTAGCCAATACCCGAGTTGTACTTTGCAGAAATTAGCCTATATATCTGATCATTAAACCCAAGGAGACATCTATCTGTTTCATAAGAAGTCTTCTGGGAGTGTGGGCCTTCTTTTTCCTCGATTACAGGGATAACAATAAAAACATGGTCAGACAGCTCTCATTGTGAGACAGTACCACAGCTTTTTAATTAACCCCTCATAAGACGTAGCCTTTTTTTTTTAAGGTGGTACACTCATATGATTTAAATGGAAATGTTAATGGGGCAAGCTGAGGGAAAGGTGATATGGGGTGGAGTGGCACTGTGTGCTACTCTTTGGTAAGTGTTGATTGACTTGGGGATTTTGTTTGTTTTGTGCTGAGGCTTGAAAGCCAGCCTCAGGAAGCTAGGCAAGTGTTCAGTCACTTAGCTCTGCCTTTGCCCTGGTAGTAAATGTTTATTTAAAATATGATTTTTTTCAGAGTTTCCTAAACATTTCTTCTCTAAAATTAGCTAGCTAGAGGTTAAAGCAACACAGTATAAGGGGTAGCAGTAGCATGTTAATGCAAATTAAGAAAATTCACGCTTGTGACCAAAGCACTTGAGAGATGGAGGTAGGAGGATTGCCATCAGAACAGAGCCAGCCTGGGCTACAGAGAGATTACAGTCTTCTTTTTCTTAAAAGACAGCTGAAGCTAGATGTGGTAGAGAATGCTTTTTAAATTTTTTATTAGACTTATTCATTTTATTTTATGTATGAATGTTTGGCCTGCATGTATGTCTGTGTACCACATGTGTGCTTGGTGCCATTGGAGGGAGGGAAAGTGCATGAGATCCCCTGGAAGTGGAGGTAGGAATGGTTGTGAGCCACCATGTGGGAGCTGGGAATTGAACTCTGGTCCTCTACCACAGCAGCCAGTGCCCTTAACCACTGAGCCAGTCCTTTAGCCACTACAGCACGCTTTGATTCTCAGCACTTGGAAGGCAGAGGCAGGTAGCTCTCTGAATTCCAGGCCAGCCTAGTCCACACAGCCAGGTTCTAGGCCAGCTAGAGCTACATAGTGAGACCTTATCTCAAAAAGAAAATAAGAAAAGCTGAGAAAGAAAATTCCCACACCCTGTGAACCACATACCACAAAACATAAATAAGTATGGTCTATAGCTCTGTGGGAAACTATAGAGAGCCTATATCCAAGGGAATGCATATTAAACCTTCGAGGTTCTCTCCTTAATACAGCAAGCAGAAGCTGAGCAGTGGTGGCAGGTGGATCTCTAAGCTCACGGTTAGCCTGTTCTACAGAACAAGTTCCAGACTACACAGAGAAACCCTGTCTGTTTAAGAAAAAATACATCAGGCAGATAGAACAGGAGTGAGCAAGAAAATAAACTGTTTAAAGAGAATAGATGGGTTATTTTTTCATTAACTTAGCAATTACATCTCTCACTTCTCTTTCTCTCAGAAAGAATACATTGGTATTCAGTTTTCTTTATAATGTAACAATTCCTACTTAAATGTATTTGGCCATGTGTTTTAAAATCTTTTTTTAGGGAGTATTTGATCTCTCCAGTTCTAAGTTTTATAAGCAGAAACTTCATCTCTTCCCCTGCCTCCGAATTCTAAAGGGAGAGGACCTAGGACATCCTGACCCATTTTTTTTCCTTCCTAGACCCCAGAGAGAGCAGCTGCCAAGTGGAACAGCTACCCAGCTTCTTCCCAAAGGATGTGAGAAGCCACAAGGATTTGGTAATAAGAGGTAGGGAATAGAGACCTTTCTGGAAAATCTCTTTACCATCCCAGGATTTTCTTTTCCTTCCTTCCATCCTTCCATCCTTCCTTCCTTCCTTCCTTCCTTCCTTCCTTCCATCCTTCCTTTCTTCCTTCCTTTTTTCTTTCTTTTTTTTCTGGCTTTTCAAGACAGGGTTTCTCAGTGTAGCCTTGGTTGTCCTGGAACTCACGCTGTAGATCAGGCTGGCCTCGAACTCACAGAGATCCACCTGCCTCTGCTTCCCTAGTGCTGAGATTAAAGGTGTGTGCCACCAACACCCAGCCCAGGATCTTCTTTTTAACCTTTAAAAAAAATGATTTTTGAGGGCTAGAACGATGATTCAGCTGTTAAGAGTATTGGCTGCTCCTCTAGAGGACTTTGAGTTCAATCCCCAGCACCCACATGGCAGCTCACAACTGTCTGTAACTCCAACTCCAGCGGCTATGCATATACATGCAGGCAAAACACCCATACACATAAAATAAGATAAAGTTTTAAAAATACCTCACTTCTTAGTCCAGATCTCAAATGTGCTATTTTAAAGATAGATATCTCCTCAGAAGAATGTCTGGAAATGAATTTTTATATTAACTTGTTGCCTAAAGTATGACTGTATAAATCAGATGGGGATAAAGAAGAGAAGGAAATAGCACTCAGTCCTCTCTGCATTTAGGAAAACAATCTATGAGCATTGCTCTGTGCTGGATTTACTGCAGTCGCTTGTCTTCAATAGCCCCTTGCAGGAAGGAGAGCAGAACCTGCACAGTCCGTACCATAAACACAGACGGAGCAGGAGATGAACCAAAGGAGGGCAAAGTGCAGCCGTGGAGTTCAACAGGAGTCACGAATGAAAGTGAGTTATCTGCACAATGCAGATTAAGAACCGCTTTGTTTTTCCGTTTAGTTCTTCCAGAAATTCACACAGACATCAAAGAGGCCCCATTCATCGAAAATCAGACTATAACTACCCTGCAGTGCCTTGGCTCTGGGAGGAGACTGAGAGTCCATCTTGCATATTCAGAGAGAAGGCCAAAGGTCAAGTATACGCTGAAGAACCTAGAAGTCTTTGCTGATCTCCATAGAAACAGCACGGCCTCCCCAAGCTGTCACCTCAGGCCCACTTCCCAGTTTCAGAATGGATCCCTTCTAACAGGTAAAATGAGACCAAAGAGCTCACAGAGGTAGGTTGACACTAACTACAGTTGACGTCCTTGGTGGCCAGTATTGGTTAGCAGCCAAAGCCACAGTGAAACAAACTATTCTCCCCTTGGGAAAAAAATAAGTGTCTCTTTGAGAACCAGTTTTCTAAATTCTTTAACAATAATTTTAAATTATATTCATATGTTTACTCTGTGTGTGTGTGTGAGTGCGCACGGGCGCGCGCGCATGCGCACGTACACGTGAGAGCAAGCATGCGTACGTGTAAGCATGGATATGTATATTGAGGTTAGAGGACAACTGAAGACACCTTTGGGAGTCAGACAAAATAGATTTGGTAGTAAATGCCCTTATACACTGATCCACTTCACTGACCCCAGGTCCCATATTTCTAGTTTCTAAGACTCCTTTTGGCCCTAGTGTCCTGTGATATTCATAAGATACAAAATATTCTTTTGAGACAAGTTCTTATGCATATCCCTGGCTGGCCTAAACTGCTTATGTCTCCTAGGCTAGCCTCAAACATCAGTCTATTTGCTTCTGCCTCCTGACTACCAGAATTAAATGCATTCACCACTACGCCTAGCTGGTCTTCGTTTCTGAGTGGGCCCTCTTTGTCTTCTTTTTTTCTTCTCTTGTTTTTATTTGTTTTTCAAGACAAAGTTTCTCTGTGTAGCCCTGGCTGTCCTGGAACTAGCTTTGCAGACCAGGCTGGCCTCTGCCTCTCAAGTGCTTGGACTAAAGGCGTGCACCACCACCTGGTGGGTGTGTCTTCTTTTAACAATAGTTGTGGGCCAGGTATGGAGTGTGTGTCTTTTATCCCAGCACTCAGGAGGCAGAGGCAGGAATATCTCTGTGAATTTGAGACCAGCTGGCTCTACATTGTGATTTCTAGGACAGCTATTTATAGGTAATTTACATTTGCATTCATCTGCAAATAGCTAAACAAAGGTTTTTTAAACCACCAATATTTTGTGAATTTTGGGTTTGGTTTTTTTTTTTTTTCTTAGTGCACAGTGAAATCTACAAACAGCACACATTTCTAGTGAAAAGTAATCCTCCCTCCTACTCTTGTCTCTCAGTCCTTCAGTTCTGTTCCTGAGGATAGAAGGAACCACAATTACCTACTGTATTTCCTTCCATGCATGAATAGGTGTGCACACATTCCCCCCTCTTCAGACAAGGTCTCATATTGCCCAGGATGGCCTCTAGCTTGCTGTGTACCTTGGGCTAGCCTTGAACTCCTGAAATGCCTCCCTCTAACTCCCAAGTGCTAGAAATACAGGCTTGAGACCCCATGCCCAGATCATTTGCATATGTGAAAAGCATGGGCAGTACCACACCATACACCCTGCTCTGCACTCTGGCTTTCCACATGCACAGGTTTATCCTATGTCCATAGTCATAAATTTGACTTCTGTGTGGTTGGGTTGTAAAATATTGAATCCAAGGCTTTGAATATGCTAAGCACATGTCTCTTTCTTAGCATATTATGTCACCATTCTTCTTAATGGTATTCTACTAAGTTGCAATTTATTTCCCTAGTTCTCCACTGATGGCAATTTTGGTTATTTCCATTTTTTTTACTAATACAAACAATGACATTATACAGTTCTCTTGTATATCTGCTATTTATCAAGAAAAAGCATTCCAAGAAGCAGATCTGCCACATCGACAGTTGATAGCTGGTGCTCATTTAGCCCCCACAGAGGTGGTTCCAGTTTCCATTGCTATCTGCACTGTGTGAAACTGTTTATTCCCCAACAGCAGCAGTTCTTGATTTCAACTTCTGCCATCCTTTCCTTCTTTCACACATCTCTTCTGTCGAGTAGTTCCTGAACAATAGGCTGGTCCACAGCTCTCACTGTGCACGAGGCTCCTTTAGGCTCTGCTGCTAGTGTTGGAAAATAACACTCGGTGCTTAGAGAAACTGGGAAGTAGAGGGATCGTGAGCAAAATGATGTAGAAATAAACTTGGCTACTTGGCTTGTTTGTTTTTCAAGATAGGGTTTCTCTGTGTATCCCTGACTGTCCTGGAACTCAATCTGTAGACCAGACTGGTCTCGAACTCACAAAGAAACTTTTAAAGCCTAGAGTAAAGATTGAGAAATAAGGGGCAGACATTTTCTTGGGATCAGGCCCCAAAATAGTAAATTATTTATTCTTACATGACTTGAATGTTTCAGTCACTTTATTATAATTAAAAAAATTCTACCACTAAAAGCTAGGACTGGTAGGGTACACCTGTAATCTCAATATACAACATACTGATTTTGAAGACAGCTTGGGCTATATGGAGACCTGTTTCAAAAGAAAGAAAGGAAGGAAGGAAGGAAGGAAGGAAGGAAGGAAGGAAGGAAGGAAGGAAGGAAGGAAGGAAGAAGTAGTTAATTAAACTTTACCACTGGGAGGGCTCTTAAAACCCAAAAATCACTCAATATCAATTTATGTGGGCCTTTTCCTCTTACTATGTGACACCCTGTTGACCTGACCCAGTACTGGCCTTAAGGCACTTTCCAGTCTGCAGCTCTCTGAGTGGTACTCCATCATGCTTTACACTGTGGGGCCTGAGGTAATTCAGGACATTAGCTGTCAGGAATTCTGAGCCAGGAAAATTGGGGGGGGGGTTAAGGGAGAGGAAAGTTGCCAAAGATCAACCTGCCCTATTGAAAAGGTTTGCCTTGGGGTGACTCCAGGCTTTGAGCTCTTTCCAAGAGGAACAGTCTTCCTCCTTCTCCTGGATGCTTGCTCAAGGCAAAGGTTCTGAGATCCAGACTCTGAGGCAGCACCATATAGGATTTGAGTCGTGTAAAGAGACCTAATGCATATTTGGTTAGTTTGGGTCCTAATCACCATTCACCATATGTGTTTACAAAGCCACCATGACAAATCCACACAGTCATCTTATGAATGGACTTTTGAAAGGAGCTTTCTTTCAAAGTCCGAAGATGCCTGTTCTGAATTTAAACCACATTAAATCACAAAGATGCAACAGACCTCAAATAGGTTAGAAATAAAAACTAGGAAAACAGTCTGACTTAAATGTTCACAGGAGACATGCACTCTGAAGCTGTCACTCAGGCTGATGTCAGTCTGCAGAGGGAGGTGTCTAAAATATAATCAAGTGGCATTAATGAAAAGCTCCTCTAAATCAAGTAAGAATATGGAATTGTAAGGACGAGAACTTTCCACAGCACAGTTGGTCTTAACAAGACATGCACCAAACATAAAATGTAGAAAGGAAACACAAGACAGCGGCTGAGGTGTAGCTCAGTTGATAGAGTGCATGCCCAAGTTGCTTTTCTCACAGCAACACACGGGGACCTGGGGCAATCAGTCACAATACAGTTTCTGTTCCTGCTTCTCAGATTTTATTTTTAGAAGCTTTCCAGTTACCCATCAGGTTTCATAGAGACTTATCTGTTTTTAATAGGACACAAGAAGATAAAAACACCCTATCTGATTTTTATCTTATTTTTATATTTTCAAGACTGGTTCTCGGGTACCCCTCACTACATATTTGACAATAAGCCTGAATTACTAATTCTCCCGCCTCCACTTTCTGAGTGCTGAGATTACAAGTGTGCACCACCACACACAGCTGTTTCATACAGTTGATAAATATTTTCTACTTTGTTTTTTGAAACAATCTCACCTTGGCTGGCCTGGAACTCACTTTGTATATCAAGCTGGCCTCAAACTCACAAAGATTCTCTGCCTTCAAATGCTAGGATCAAGGTCTGTCCAACCATATCTGGCAAATATTTTCTTTTTGAGTGACTTTTTTTCTTTCTTTCTTCTTCTTTTGGTTTTTTGAGACAGAGTTTCTCTGTTCCTGGCTGTCCTGGAACTCACTCTGTAGACCAGGCTAGCCTCAAACTCAGAGATCCTCCTGCCTCTGCCTCCCTGAATGCTGAGATTAAAGGCATACACCACCACCCATGGACTGTGTGAGCATTTTTAAATGTCATTTTAGTAGATGGATTAGGATCTTTATAATTTGACTAGTGTGAACTGACATCTCAGGTCTGGTTACCTCATATGAAATTGTGGGTTATAGAAGTTATAAATGTTATAAATCAAACTAGTATTTATTATGATGTTAACGATCGCCTTTGGCAAGTTAGGTATTTTCCCAGTGCTCAGTTTCTACAGTTACAACTGGGAGAGCTGACAAGATGGTCTAGTTTTCAGAGGTACAGAGGATTAAACATTAGCGTGCAAGCCTAAAAACAAATGTAAAGACTCCCAAGTGGCCCTTCAACATGTGAGTATTATTATAGAATATTCTCTAAGAGCCACCTCTATTTATTATTTATGTTTGTTTCAGACGGAGTCTCACTACATAGCCTTGGTTATCCTTGAGTTCCGTATGTAGACTAGGCTGCCCTCAAACTCACAAGAGATTGACCAGAAAATGACATCTCTATTTAAATATAATGTATGTATCCAGACGTGGTGGTATATGTCTGCAGTCCCAGCACTTGGGAAGCAAAGGCAGGAGGACAGGAAGTTTGAAGGCAGTCTAGCTACATAGTGAAACACAGTCTCAGAAAAAAATAATAACAATACATAGCTAGTTCAAGTTTAACTTGGGCTACATGACAAGATCCAATCTCAAAATCCAGCCAAACAAAACGTTATATTAAATGTAAATGAAAATAGATTAAATATATTCAGTGTTCTTTACTTTAAAATTAGTTTTTAAGCAAAGAATCTTTTAAAACTATGAATTATTATTGTATTTAAGAATTTCATAAAGTTGGATTTTTAAAAACAAACTCCTTAAATTGGGGTCTTTCTATGCTAAAAAAGCAAAAAACAAAAACACCAAAGTCTTACTATGCAGTCCTCATTTGCCTAGAATTCTGTATATAGGCCTGACTGGCCTTGAACTTAGGATTCTGCTCTAGAACAGAGGCTTAAAGGTGAGTACCACCATGCCTAGCAAGCTGGAATGTTCTTATGGATTGTTTTTGAGGCGGTGTCTCATTCTGTAACCCTAAGTGGCATGAACCTTTCAAATAAACCAGGCCGATCTCAACTTGCATTGACCTTCCTGCCTCTTGTCTTCCAGGTCCTGCCTGGAGCTAGAGGCATGTGCCATCATGGTCGCCTTAAATTGGGGCATTCAGTTCAAATACCTTCAGCCAAAGAAAAACTAATTTTGCAATCCCATCATCAATGGAATAAAGTGTTTTGTTTGGGTGTTTTTTTTTGAGACAGGGTTGTTCTCTGTATAGCCCAGGCTGTCCTAGAACTCACTCTGTATGGCCTTGATCTCAGTCAGAGATCTGCCTGCCTCTGCTTCTTCCCAGTGCTGGGATTAAAGGGACGTGCCACCACCACTTGAAGGAAATAAAATATATTTCAGACATGTTCTACCTTGATGTTCAGATACCTCAGAGATAGTACCTAAAAGAGATGGGCTGCCAACATGGACATTAATTCAGAGGACTGAAAGTACACTGACAGATGGAGCCTGCCCAGTAGACTCTGAAGTCACATTCTCGTGGGTGGGAATACAGGACATATGTCTCTATGCCATTATCCCTCTGGCTACCAGACAGAGTTCTTCTGCTTAGAGAGAGTCTCTAGACTTTCCCTTATTTTTCAATCCCAGTTCACTCAGCTTACAAAGTGTTTTCATATCTGCTTTCTCATTTTTATTTGTTTCTGATGTTTACAACACCTCTGAGAAATAGATACAGTGAGTATTTTTTATTACAACAATATTGCAAACAGGGAAACCAAACTCAGAATTACGTAACTGTCCAAAGTGAGTTCTGCTTATCTTCAAACACGCATGTTACCACTTAAGAGAAGTGACTGGAGCCGGGCACGGTGGCCAACACTGTCTCCAGTTAAACTCAGATCAAGGACCACTGTTTATCCTGTCATTTGTTGTATGATGACTGGGACTGAAAGCTGCCTGAGTGCGATTGTTCCCTCTACACAACTGTTAAAACTGTCACTCTGCTGTTTTACTTGTCAAGTTGTTCAACATCTCTGCTGATTAACAACAACAAATGATCATTGTAAAGGATATAAAGACATGTGAGAGTAATTTAGAGGCAGATGGTGGTGGTGCACACTTTTAGTCTCAGCACTCAAAAGGTATCTCTGTGAGTCAAGGCCAGCCTGGTTCACAGAGTGCATTCCAGGACAGCCTGGACAGAGAAACCCTGTCTCAAAAAATCAAAACAAAAAAGAGCAATTTAGAAATGCTAAAGAAAAGTTATGATAAGAATTCCATGCAAAATGGAATAAAGGCTCACAAGATGGCCCCTGAAGGGGAAGGTGCTTGCTGCCCAGTGATCCAAACCTGACTACCTGAGTTTGAACCCTAGCATCCAAATAAACATAGAGAACCACCTTCACAAAGTTATCCTCTGATCTCCACATGGACACTTTGGCATGCACCACTCCCCTGGAAATAATACAGTTTCAAATGGAATAAAAGACTAGTTTTGGTGGCACACCTATAACCTCAGTAGTTGGGAAGGCAGGAGTCTCACTTCATGTTTGAGAGCAGTCTGGCTACATAGTGCATTTGATGCTAGACTAATATGGGCTATTTAGGCACACCCTGTCTTCTAAATAAAAGGGGTGAGGTGTGGAGAGGAATAGTCACCACTGTCTGAATTGGATTAGGTCCATTCCATAAGCAGGTGGAGTTGGGTGCAGACTACAGTCAGAATTCCTCTGCTTCTCCTCACTTTTATCCCTGGCTGAATCCTGGCACCCATCACCTACTGTCTCCAAAATCTGCTGCCACCACCAGATGATGCTTCCTCTAGCCTTATCCCATAACGGTCCATTTCTAACACAGCAGTCCAGTGAATGTCAATCAAAATGAAGCTTAGCTGGGCATGGTGGCTCGCACTTGTAATCCTAGCACTTAAGCTGAAGCAGGACTTTGTGAGTTGGAAGCCAGACTGGGATGCAGAGTTAGACCCTGTCTCAAACAAACAAAAAAAGTAATAACACCCTCCCCACAAAAAGGTCACCCTTGATCAAAACCTTGCAACAGATCCTTATTTCCAAAGCCCTGAACTTGGCACACAGAGCCTGGATTCCTGCATCCTCTCAATCCTCATCCCCTCCCTTGCTCCTCCATGCTGGCTACTGACTGCCTACTTCGTCCCTGTAACTGTAACCTTCAGATATGCTCTGCCTTGGGGACTTTATTCCCATTGTTCCCTCCACCTAGGTTATTTCCCTCAAGTCTTGGCTCAATTCTAACCTCAGAGAGGCTTGGCCTATACTACAGGTTGCCCAACTCTTACCTATGAATATTCCTCTGATTAGTTTGTCTTGAAATTTTTTGCTCTTTGTTTGTTTGTTTGATTGATTGACTGACTGATTGTTCTTTAAGACAGGGTTTCTCTGTGTAGCCCTGGCTGTCCTGGAACTTGCTCTCTAGAGCAGGCTGGCCTCGAACTCAGAGATCCACCCACCTTTGCTGGATTAAAGGCATGCACCACCACCAACTAGCTAGCTGATTTTGTTTTTTTGTTTGTTTGTGTGTTTGTTTGTTTTATTATGTATACAATATTCTGTCTGCATTATGCTTGCAGGCCAGAAGAGGGCACCGGATCTCATTACAGATGGTTGTG
Source organism: Myodes glareolus (assembly GCF_982192425.1). Taxonomy (NCBI): domain Eukaryota; kingdom Metazoa; phylum Chordata; class Mammalia; order Rodentia; family Cricetidae; genus Myodes; species Myodes glareolus. Next base: position 38,516,014 of record NC_142034.1, read on the forward strand.
AGCCACCATGTGGTTGCTGGGAATTGAACTCAGGACCTTTGGAAGAGCAGGCAATGCTCTTAACCACTGAGCCATCTCTCCAGCCCCTGGTTTTGGTGTTTTAAAGATTTATTTTTTTAATTTATGTGTGTCTGCCTGCATGTATGTAGGTGTATCACAGGTACATGGATGTCAACAGCGGTTAGAAGAGGGCACTGCATTCCCTGGAACTGAAGTTATGGCACCTATGAGCAGCCTGATGTGGTGCTGGGAACCAAACCCAGGTCCTCCAAAAGCAGCAAGTGCTCTTAACCACCAAGCCATCTCTCTCATGCCTGATTTTGGCTTGTAAGACATAGTCTTACACTATGTAGCTCAGACTAGCTAGGAACTCACTAGTTACCCCAGGATGGCTTTGAACTCTTAGTAATTCTCCAACTCAACCTTACCAGTACTGGGATTACAGGTATGAGCTACCATGAGTGGCTTCTTGTTCTTGATTGACTGACTGATTGATTGATTGGTGCTTTTGAGAGAGAGTCTCTCCTTGTGGCCCTGGCTGTCCTGGTCACTATGTAGACCAGGCTGACCTTGGCCTCCCGAGGTCATGTGCCACTATGCCCAGCTCTAGTTTTAGTTTTTAAGTAGCAGATACCCTAATATAGAATAATGTTTTGTTTTGTTTTGTGTTATTGTTGTTGTTGTTGTTGTTGAGGTAGGGTCCTGCTATTCAGCTGTGGCTGGCTTGGTGCTCACTAGGTAGCCTATGTGGGCCTTGAACTCAAGGTTATCTTCCTGCCTCAGTCTCCCGAATGCTGGGTCTAAAGGCAGGTGCCACTACACCCAGTCATGAAATATATATATTTCATGTAATATATATACATATACTATATGTATATATTAATATGTAAATATATTTATATATAATATAGAAAGTCATTGAATTTGTCTCTGCTTCCTTTGCCCTGACCCCAGACCTATTTCTTTGCTTTCCTGTTATTATGAATCCAACTGATAAAAAATTTGAAGCAGTGCCTGGCACATAATAGACACTGGTTTTTGAACATTAAATGAATGAAACTGAGGAGAACACGAAGCTGGGTGCCTTTCCATCTCCTAGTTCCTCTTACTTGCACCACTGCCTTCTCAGAGTAGTTGACTGGGCTCCACTACACAGACCTGCAGCGGTCATTCAGGCAATGCATTTCAAGTTCTTCCCTGGACTTTGGAACCACCTCTATTAATGAAGGGAATGCTCAGTAAGGTCACACCCTCTATCTTTATTATTATTATTATAACCTCAAGAATGGTAGGCAAGCAAGATACAGCTTACTCTTTCCCTCTGATTATAGCCAAAGGATTCCTGGAGATTTAATCCATATCTCTTCTTGGTATCACTGGTCTCATTTATTCTTGGCATTATTCTATGCCTACACCTAAAACCTATGAACATACAGGTCAATGGGGCCACAGTTAGAAATGTAGTATGAAGTGAGGAGAGCTAGGGTTGTCACGTAAAACCAAAGTAGGATGATGCTTGTGTGCTACAGTTGTCCATGTGTTGCTTCTTTTTTGTTTTATAGCTTTCTTACCAGGGATCTCTCACTGCAAGGTCTACCCAGCAAAGAGTAGATCTGCTTCATCAGAGACGGTGCCCAATACTACCACCTCCACAACTCCTAGAAGTAAAGAAGAGAAAACTACAAGCACTGGGGGTTTTTCCAGCCCTTTATCACAAGGTACAAATTAAGTAGAGGTGGTAAAGCAAGAGTAGGAAGGAAAAGAGACATTTTAGCCCCAATATTACTCTAGGTCTCCTAGGACTTTCTTGGAGGCGGAGAAGCTACTTTATATTAAAAAAAATCATTTCATGTTTTAATAAGAGAAAAAAAAAGTTATCCATAAGGAAGTTCCCAGAAACATCTGTAGTTCAACACAGTCAATAATCCTTTCCTTGAGGATGGAGAGATGGTTCGGTGGTTAAGAACCATCTTCACCTGATGTTAAGCTCCAACTTCAGGTATCTCACACAACCACCTGTAATTCTAGTTCCAAAGGATCTGATGCATTCTGGTCCCTGAGGGTACAGGCATGCACCAATGCACATAAAGTCACACAGGCACATGCACGCACGTGCGTGTGCGTGTGCATGCACGCACACACGACTGTATATAATAAATCTTTTATTGAAAAATGGTAATTCCTTATTTCATGAAAGTGAATTCAGATTTGGAAATGGACTAAATCCAACTGGTACATACCAGCCACTTGCATGGACAGATGTATACTTAATAGTAAGCAATTACTAACAGAGATGACATCAACCAACATGTCTTCGTCTTCACTGGTTTTTAAAAACAGCCCTTCCTAAATTGGCCAAGACTCAAATTCTATAAGATTCAAGTTTGGGTTACATCCCAGGTTCATACCAGTGGAAAAGTATAATGAGATCAGTAATAACATAATAGATGGGAGCCTTCTGGCCTGGACTTGGCTTATGATTCAAAAGCAGTGACAGTTCACCGTTGTTCTTCCTGTACCCTCCGGAAACCAAGAGTGGAGCAGTAATTTTTGTTTGCTTTTGTTTCTTTTTGAGACATGGTCTCAATGTAGCCATGACTAGTCTGTAGCTCATTAAATAGATGAGGTTGGCCTTGGGTTTAGAGACCTACCTGCTTCTGCCTCTTGAGTGCCAGTATGAAAGGTATATGCCACCAGGCCTGAAATGAAGATGATTTCTGTATATTTGTATTACTTTTTCTTTTTTCAGTGACAGAGATGGAAGGAGATGTGATTTTTGTTTTTAAGATTTGGAATGTCAAGAGGACTGACTGGGAACAATGGGTGAAGTGCTCCTTGTGTACCCAAGGTTTTTCTTCCCAAAAACAGTGGAAGAATCAGCATGCATGACTCTGGAGAATCCCAAATTCTAGGGAAGGTGGCTCATTCATAAAAGAAGCTAGTGAGGAGCCCATGCTGCCACCGCACCTGATTCTGAGCCCCAGATGGAAATCCAGGCTCTTTCTCTGAGTCAGGTGTCCTTGATTAGTCTGAGGAGGAAAACTCACAGTCCTGCTGAGCTTTGCTCATGTTCCCTTTCTCTCTATCCCTCTTTCCTTTCAGACACAGATGTGTCCTTAAAGAAGAGGCAGAAATGGAGTATTGTCATCAAAGCTCTGATAGCTGCTGCGCTGCTGCTCGGGGGAGTCATCATTATAGTATTTGTCATCTTTGAAGTCCCATGCCCAGTGAGTCTGCTGATGTCCACAAGGGAACAAAGTCTCCATCAACAGAGGCTGCTTTCTGTTGGAAAGGCAGCATAGCCTAAGGAAAACAAGCACCAGCTGAGTGGCTTGTGGGAAGTTGCTTGACTTCTCCATTCTACAGCTGCCTTCTCTGTGAAACAGGACTCCTTATGTTGCCTTGCTTGTGGCTGTGGCAGCTAACCAGGATCCTGTTTGAGAGGCACCTAGTACATCAAAGGTGCTCTCTTAATGTGAGCTCCTTGCCCCCACTCTCTGGGAAGTGTGGTTCTAGTTAGTGTCTTCCTTAGAGAGGAGCATTTTTTTCTAGAATCCTAGTACTTGGAAGGTAGGGGGCAGACCAGGAATTCCAGGCTAGCCTTGCAAAATTGAGGCCAGCCAGGTTACATGACAGAAAGAAAGGTGGAAGGGGGGGGGCGTGTAAGAAAATAAAGCACTATTTCTTTTAAATGACTTGACAGAAAGTTTGGAAGATAATCTAACGTGTATCAGCCACTGGAATGATAACCAGCCATTCTCTTTCAGAGTCCATGCCTCAGAGCCACAAGGCTGTGCCAATGCCAATGGCTATGGAGAAGGGAAAGAAAGGAAGACCAGCAATCTGAGACAACTGAGTTCCAGTTGGACTCACAGCCTGAGAAGGGAAGTATTCTCTGTATAGCTTGTACAATGTGTCTAGACAAAACAATGTTAACCTGTAAGTGATGAGACGTAGTCAAATGCTTCAGTTATAAAGCAAATGTGATGAATTAGTCTGTGTCAAAAAACTGGCCAGGCAGTGGGGCACCTGCCTTTAATCCCAGCACTCTGGAGGCAGAGGCAGGTAGAGCTCTGTGAGTTCGAAGCCAGCCTGGTCTACAGATCAAGTGCTAAGACAGGCTCCAGAGCTACACAGAGAAACCCTGTCTCAGAAAACAAAACAAAACAAAACAAAATTGGGAAGATGCAGATGTGGTGGCGCACTCCTTTAATCCCAACACTCAGGCGGCAGAGGCAGAGGCAGGTGTACCTCTTTGAGTTCAGGTCACCCAGGTCTACATAGTGAGTTCCAGGCTAGTCAAACAAACAAAACAAAGCAAAAACACATTGTTATTTGGCTGAGTTTGGTAGTATACATCTATAATACTAACATGATCAGGCCATGTTCATTGAAGGCCAGCCTCAGCTTCAGCTATATAAGAAGTCTGAGGCCACCCTGGACTCATGGCTCAGGAGATAGCATCTAAATAAAAACAAGGTCAAACAAATAACAATACTAAGAGAGACCGAGACGTGTGTGGGTGGGGAAAGAAGTTGGTTAGAGGGAAATATATATTTCTGGGACCTAGATATACTGAATCCAAATGTGTAATGTCTAGAGTTGGGACCAGGGGTCTTTATTATCATTACTGTTATTCAGATGTGCTCTCACTATGTTGCCCAGACTAATCTTAATTTTTTTACGTCAAGTCATCCTCCTATCTCAGCTTTCCAAGAAGCTTATGCTACTCCCACGCTCATCTTATTCTTAAACTTTTAATAAGTTCCCTAATGGGGCTGGAGAAGTCGTTAAGAGTTAAAAGCAGTTCTTAGCACTCACACAGGGGGGCTCACAGCTACATTGTAACTCCAGTCCCATGGGTTACAATGCCCTCTGGCCCCTTGGGTACACATATGGTGTACACACAGGCAAGCAGCCACCTACACATAAAGATAAAATTTAAGAACAAGCTCTATAAGCTGAGGTGAATTTATTGTGAAATTCCTAAAACTTCAGGTCCTGTGGACCTTGACCAAGGCTGTATCCAATGTTGTAAGCTTTACATTTCCTTATTTATTTATTTATTTATTTTTCTGAGACAGGATTTCTCTGGTACCCTTTGATGTCATGGAACTCACTCTGTAGACCAGACTGGCCTGGAACTCAGAGATCCACCTGCCTCTGCCTCCTGAGTGATGGAATTAAATGTGTGGGCGACCACCCACTGTTAGACACATTCCTTTAGACAGGTTCCTCCTAATTGTAAGATCTTCAGCATTATAACATGAGTTCACCCTGGGTAACTCTCAGATACAGCAATGTTTAGAATCCGTTGCGCTTCAACCCAGTTTAAAGATTTGGCAAAGCAACTTTCTTTTCCCTTATGTTTGGGTTTCCTGACATGATTATAAATACTGCCTTTTGGTGTCTGAGCTGTCACTACAGGGCTGATTCACCAGACTGATTAATCCAGATTGCCAAGCCAGGTTAGACTCAGCTTTGGGATGGTGGAAAGTGATAAATGGGCACTTTCTCTAAGACACCCAGACACTCACTAACATGAGCAGACAAGGTTCCCACTGGACCTAGTTCAAAGCCTCAGTCCAGCACCACAGTAAGACTGTCTCAAAAACAAACAAAATAAGCCATACAACAAATAGTCACTCCCCACTCACTAAACTAAACAGGTGTCTGTTTTTGTAGAATAATAGCTTTGAGATCTGGTCTCAAAGATGCTATAGTAAAGAGATTTGATCCTCAGCACCATCAGCAACACACACACACATGCACACACACACACACACACACACACACACACGCACATGCGCACACACACACACATGCACACACACACACACACACACACACACATGCACACACGCAGTCTAGGATGGTACACATGCTATTCTTTTCCGGCTGTATCAGCTGCACAGAATAGTACCCAAGAACAATACCTGCAGCCTAGCAACAGACTCATATCCCAGTACTCAGTCAAGTGAACTTACTCGTCCTCTTGGGGCTAGGGTAGTATTTTCTAATTTTTTGAATATGAGTTTCATCTGTATGTATGTGCACCAAGCTCATGCCTGATGCCCACGGAGGCCAGAAGATCCCTGAAACTGGGATTACAAATGGTTGTGATCCATCATATCATGTGGGTTCTGGGAACTGAACCTGGGTCTTCTGGAAGAGCAGCCAGTACTCTTAACCATTGAGCCATCTCTCCAGTCCTTAGATTAGAACTTCTATAATCCTAATTTTTCTAATAGTAGATAATGGATTAATATTTTGATATTTTTATTCCAATCAGCAGCATCATTTCTACTGAACATTAAAAGAAATAGACTTGGTCAGGTGTGATGGCACATGACTTTAATTCCAGCACTTAGGAGGTAGAGGCAGGTGAATCTCTATGAGTTCAAAGCTATCCTGGTCTACATAGTGAGTTCCAGGACATCCAAAGCTACATAGGGAGATCCTGTCTCAAAACAAACAAAGGCTTAAAGGAGGCTAAATAGCCTAGTGCAGAATTAAAGATAGCCTCGTAACAGCAACTGACTGTACCTCTTCCATGAATATAATTGGCTATAAATTGGTGACATATGCTCGTAACCTCCGTATTCAAGAGATGGAAGCAGGAGGATGAGAGGTGTAAGGTGATCCTCAGCTACAAAGAGGGTCTGAGACCAGAGCTGTGAAAATGAGTCAGCGGGTTAAACACTTGCCCGAAAGCCTGGTGAACCCAGATCCTTCGTGGTGGAAGGAGAGAACTGACTCCACAGTTGTCTTCTGGCCTCCGCATGCATGTTGCAGAACATGTGCACCCCCCGCCATGCGCAAAACATACACATGCAAACACACAATAATACTAATGAAATAAAATAGACTAGAGTTCAAGGTCAGCCTGTACTACATGACATGAAATCTTGTCTCAAAAAAGTATAAGGCAGGGGGCTGGAGAGATGGCTCGGTGGTTAAGAGCATTGCCTGCTCTTCCAAAGGTCCTGAGTTCAATTCCCAGCAACCATATGGTGGCTCACAACCATCTGTAATGAGATCTGGTGCCGTCTCTGGCCTGCAGGTACACATGCAGGCAGATATTGTACGCATAATAAATGAATAAATATTTTTAAAAAAATATAAGGCACACATCTTTAATCCTAGTGCTTAGGAGGCAGAGCCAGGCAGATCTCTGAGGCCAGCTTGGTCTACAGAGTAGCTTCCAGGACAGCCTGGGCTGCACAGAGAAACCCTGTCTCAAAAATACAAGCAAAATATATACCTATGTGTATGTATGTATGTATACACACACACACACAAGATAGACATAGTATCAATTTTACACACATTACCCCCTCAGTTCCTCCCAAAGCTTGGGAAGGAAGACAGAATCAGTCTCTCCCAGTTTCAGACGTTGAACTGGAAACTCAGAGAGGATTGTGATTCTCCTAAGGTCGTTCAGAGGAAGCAGAACTAGAATCTGTATCTCTTACTTACTACACTGACATTTATATTTATTGGTCAATTATCTATTCCATACAATTTTACTGAAAACCTATGTGTCAAGCCTTAGCTTGAGAAATAAGTCATCAAGCCTTCCCCACCAAATACCTTGTGGAACGAGGCATTGTGGAGCACACCTGCACTCCTGGACTTTGGATGTAGAAGCAGGAGGATCAAGAATTCAAGACCAGCCTGGGCTCCATGATGCATTATCTCAAAAATAACAAGGCAAAACAAAACAATAGACGTGAAATCCAGCACTTGGAGCCTAAGGCTGAAGGCTAAGGCAGGAGGACTGACACACATTCAAGGGCAGCCCGGTCTATAAAAGCCAGTTTACACAGGGAAATCCTATCCAAAAGCCATGCAGGTGCCAAAAAGAGCTCAGTGGTTCAGAGTACTTGTTGCTCTTCCAAATCCAAACTGGATTTGATTCTTAGCACCCACATAGTGGCCCACAACTGTAACTCCAATTCCAAGGGTTCCAACACCTTCTTCTGATCTCTTTAGGCATCAGACACACACATGGCACACATACATACATGTAGGCAGAATACCTATAAACAAAACTGTGTAATGTTCTTAATAGTTGGGCATTCAGAAAATACATACAAAATCTGATAGGTCATAAACTCAAACACAGTAAGGGTGGAACTGGATTATAAATATTTAAACCAGGTGTATGCCACACTCTGCATGGCTTCGAGGACTGGCCTAACTGGGTGATGAGGGAATGAGAGAAGGACAGACACAGGGACACATATACAGAAAGACTACGATCATTCTGATGGGCAGCACCAACTGCTGCCCAGAACTTCAGCTCATTTATTTTATACACCTGAATGAAGGACACAGGCTTATAGTATACAGCCAAGTAAAGAAGTGGACTCATGGTCTACAACTGAACAAGAAGGCAGGTTTAGCTCATCTCGGTAGGAGGTCTCTGGGGTGAGCAGTCCCAGGCTGCAGTCATCCAGGAGGATGAAGCTGTGGTTTCTAGTTTTTGCACACACTGGGCAATCATTTGTAAACACTGGTACTTGGACCAGAAGGCTTTGTCGTTTCTCTGAACCTCACCAGGGAAAGCTTCCCACTCCTATGGGTCTGAGGCATTGGGGTCGTTGGCATGGCTGTACTCATATTAGCAATACACATTCACTCAGGACTCATCTGCTCCCCACAGGTGTGGTGCACACACCTATATTCCCTGCACTTGGGTGGTGGAGGCAGGAAGAGCAAGAGTTCAAGGCGTTCTCAACTACATAGTGAGGCAGCTTGATATACAAGAGACCTTGTTTCAAAAATAAATAACCAGATCCTAAAATCTCTTTCTAAATCCTCTTTAAACATAATGAGACCCTTTGGGTTTGATTGAAGGAAGGAAGTGGAATTCCTGTGCATATGGGATCCAGTGTAGTCACACACTCAGGGCCTTTTCCATTCCAGAAAACCTGGTCAAGACATGGGCGATGGGCCCTCTGCTAGTGGTCTATAGGTTCTTGAACGGTTTTCTCAGAACAACCATCAGGCAGGTAAAGAGGGAAACCCGGGTGTACTGGACTGAAATGGGATTTCTCTCAGCGATCCCTTGCTGATTCAGTTCATCTGCATCCTTACTGACCTTTCGTGTGTCCATTCCATCATAGGTTGGACAAGATGCTCCTAAATCTTTAGCCTCAATGACAACTACAGGGGTCACTGTAACCCCCCAGACATACTTCTGAGCTCAGCTTTGCCTCACTCTGAACACCAGTGCTGTCTTCTGCACCATCGTATCCTTATTGCAAATCATTACAGGCTGCCTTCTGAAGCCCTCACACTCGTATCTTCATGCGGACTTTATAATCAAATATATGCCAGGACAGTGAAGGAAGACCCTGGGTCGACAGAGCTACCCTCATGCCCTGCACCTGACACAGACAGAAGCCTCTGTGATTCACTTTGTACATCCATAAAATGGGTTATCTGTCCAACCCCGCAAATGAAGACAAAGTCCCTGCCTCCGAGTGTTGTGAAAGACCTTACTGCCTTCTTCAGTGAAAGCCGAGACACAGTCTCCAAAGACCTGGAGCCCACAGCATCCACGTTCCAGCTCCTCTGCTGCCCTCCCAGCTTTCTTCATGCTCACTGGCTGTCAGCGAGCTTACACAGGGCATTTGCTCTCCCAGGCTTATGATTAAATGACTTAGCCTCTGTCAGTATACCTGATAAAGAGAACCCAGCATTAAGAATCCCAAAAGCTCTTCTAATAAGTCATTCCTGAAGGGTTTCAGGACAGCAGAATATAGCATGGAAATGAGTTTGGAACATTTTGGATTCCTAAAGGAGATCTGATATTAAGCCTTTTCTTTCCTGATACTGTGATTTGGACCAATTCCTCACCTGCAAGTGCTATGCCACTGAGATATAACTAAGCCCTTTTGTAAAGGTAACTTTTATTTTGAAAGGTAGGTTCTCACCAGTTACCCAGAACCTGGAACTCTCTGAGTGGACCAAGAACTTTCAGCTCTCTTACTTCAGCCTCCCAGAGGAGCTGGCAATACAAGTGTGAACCACCAGGCCTGACTATGTCTTATTTCATTTTTAATTTTTTTGAGACTGGATTTTATGTGTGTAGCCCAGGCTGGCCTCCAACTTGCTGTGTAGCTGAGGATCACCTTGAACTCCCAACCTTCCTGCCTCTATTTCCTGGCTAGGCACTATTTTACCAAGGAGCTGCATGTGGTTTTAATTAAGGACCTGAGGATGAAATGACCGCACTCACAGGGACACTGCTCTGAGCAGAATCTGACCTGCTTAGACAGATTTCAGTGAGAAAGCAGAACTGGGGACTGGAGCAGGTGATGCAGCGAATGGTGGGGTCCTGTGTTGTCCTGCGTCTTTCCCAAGAGCGTGAAACCATTCCAACTGCCGGATGTTCCCCTCCTCCATGTACAGACTATTCCACATATACATATATATTACATGTAGCCCAGGCTAGTGCTGAACTACGTACATATCCCAGGATGACCTTCAGCTCATGATCCTCCTGTCTCCCACTTTTCATGCACTGGAATTACAGTATGTGTCACCAGGCCTGGCAAGTGGCTCTGTTTTCTTAGTTCTCTAGAAGAAACTGTACCTTTCACGTCAAGTACTGTTCCCAGCAGAATTCTTGAAAGTGTACTAACTAAGCAGGGGACAAGCTGAGCCAGGAGGAAGGGACAGACACCAAACAATGGTGATTCAAAGCTTCCCGGAAGAGCTGAAGAACCTCTCGGATTCCACAGAACACACTTTGAGCACACAGCAGACACAGACAAAAGACTATGTGTGGCGTTGGATGTGTGAGTGGATCATTTGCACCCTACTAGTGACTCAAAACATTGCCTCAAGTTTATCCGGATACCTGCTACTTTGCTTGGCCATATATTTGAGCAAAAAACAAACAAACAAACAAAAAACTGTTTTTTCCCCAGGTCTGGTAGGGGAAGTTATTAAAAAGATTCTATGTGCTCTTAGGATTAATGCCAGCATCCACTTCACCCCTGCCCTCGTCCCCAGCAGAGTGTCCCACAGCCCGAAAGCATGAGATTGCCTAGAAGATGAAGGCCACGGCTAAGTCGGTGCTCATCAGTTCTGCTCTTCGGCAAGAGTGAAACTGGGTAACATCTGTACTGATTTTCTTCGTGGAAACTGACGCGATCAAAATGATGTTTTCCCTGTCAAAAGAATCTTCTGAGGATTTCCTCACTCCCTCATCAGTCAACAGCTTTGAATTCCTTCCTCAGTGGAGGGAGGATTTTGGAAACAAGGAAATGAGAGAGCGAGAGCAGAGAAAAAGGGGGCGCTCCTGTGTGGACTTTGGGATGTGGACTTCAGTCTGAAGATTGCTCCAGAGTCAGGCACAAATGCCCGGGTCATCACTCTGGTGACACTCTTATAAAACACTTCAGTACAGCTGCCAATGAGTCTTCTGCCAAGTGCCAAGTCTCTGTTGCAAACTCTCTCATTAAAATATATTCTGTTTTTCTGACTACTAAAGTGCATTTTCATTATCAAAATTTATATCAAACAATATAAAGTGTAAAGTAATATAAGATTAAAAGTTATATTTACTCTCCCACAGGTAACCAAGAACACTGATACTTCTTTTATAGGCATAATAAGTATATGTGCATATAATAAGAGACATATATTACATAGCATAACACTCTCCATGCTACTTTCAACATAATGCCCTCTTTCCCCCACTAATATATTACTGTCATATTTCCAATTGCCCATTAATTTCCTTGTGTTTATTTTCAGTTTTGTTTGTTTGTTGGTTGGTTGGTTGGGTTTGGTTTTTTTTTTTTTTTTTTTTTTTTGGTTTTTGTCAAGACAGGGTTTCTCTGTAGTTTTGGTGCCTGAACTGGAACTAGCTCTTGTAGACCAGGCTGGCCTCAAACTCACAGAGATCCGCCTGCCTCTGCCTCCCGAGTGCTGGGATTAAAGGCATGCACCACCACCACCCAGCTTTATTTTCAGTTTTAAAGACAGCTAGAACTCTTTCTTTCTGAAGGATCTGTATGATGACCCTTTTGTTTTGCTAGACAAGGTCTCATGTAGCCCAGCTAGCTCTGAGTTCACAATGTAGCTAAGGAGGATCTTGAACTTCTGATTTTTCTCTCTCTAGCTCCTAGGACTAGGACTATAAGTGTACACCACCCTACCTGGCTAATATTCCAATACAGCACTTTTCCCCCGTCTCTCACTCTGTAGCCCAGGCTGGTCTGATCTTAATGTAGGATAGACTGTCATGATCCTCTTGCCTCAGCTTCCCAAGGGCTGAGATTACAGTCCTGAACCACCTGCTCAGCTTTCCAGTACTTTTGGATAGGTACAAAGATGAGGGCAGATAGTTGCTTGGTGCAAACAAGACAAGTTCACAAAAACCTCCACTTTGAACTTTTGAGGCTATTGCTTAACAACTGAATAAACAGCTGTATTTGTGGGGTGTTAAAAGGATTACTTTGAAGCCAGGCACAATGGGTCGTTCCTATAATCCTAACACTGACAGCTAAGACAGGAAGACTGCTATGATTTCCTCCAGGCTAGTGAGGACTACATAGTGAGTTCTCTGTAAACCTTGACTACAGAGTGAGACCCTGTCTCAAAATAAAAAAAAAATTACTTTGAGAGAGAGTAATGGAATGTAAATAACTGAAAGCAGAAGTGGGGACTAATTTGAAGAAGAAAGAGGCCAGTGGAATAAAGGTATAAGATTCAAGTATGATACTTACATATGAAACTCTCACAATGAAACCCATTTATTTTGTATGCTGAGCAAAACAATAGAAAATAAGAATGGCTACTAGGAAGGTTTTTCTCCCTAAAAATACATTATTTTGTTAAACAATATAAATATAAAAGTATAAAGGGTTAGTAAGATTGCTACTTTTCCATTGAACTGAGTTTGGGTCCTAGCACCCACACCAGGCAGCTCATAACCATTCGGAACTCTAGTTCCAAGGGCCATAACACCCTCTTCTGGCTTCCACAGGTACTCACACAGACCCCCATATATACATAAATTTAAAAAAAATCTAAAAATATTAACACTTAAAATATACATATATATATATATATATATATTACATTTGCCATGTCTCCATTTTTAGATTTATTTAGTGTACACATGTGTTTTGTCTTCAAGAATGTATATGCACCACATGTATGTCTGGTGCCTGGAGTGGTGAGCTGACATGGGGTTGCCGGGAACTGAACTCTCTAAGGGCAACAAGTGCTCTTTGCTGCTGAGCACCTCTATAACTGTGACCAAATCAAAACTGACCAAGCTGTGGTGGCGCATGTTTGTGATCCCCCTACTCAGGCAACTGAAGTAAGAGACTTGCCATGAGACTGAAGCCGACCTGGGCTACATAATGAGCTCAAGAATAGCCGGTTCTACATAGAAAAACAAAATGAAGCTGACATAGGATTCTGGATATCTGGAACTGCTAAGCAAGCATTAACTTTCTTCCTTTCCTGCACCCTGAAGCTATGCGAAGGTGGGCATAGGAGCAACAGCAGCCCTAACCACTCCCTACCCCCACTACTGATTCTGGACGCTCTTTAAACACTACCCAACGGATTCCGACCTAAAGTGTTTCCCCAGCTATTTTCTACGAAGAGTTACTTATGACAAGGAGCTACAAACCCTTTCCAAATGGATGCAATTTGCCTAGGCCAGGTTAAGAGACTATGCTCTCCCTCCCCTCCCATTCTCAGAATTTCAATCCTGAGTTCACACAATGGCCCTCATGTTGTCTTGAGGACTTGCTATTTCTTCTATCAAGTGTACTTCCTGGTTCTTGTCCTTGAAGTCTATTAACCCCGTATGAATTTGTGTATTTTTTTAAAATGGTTTTTCGAGACAAGGTTTCTCTGTGTGTAGCCCCAACTGTCCTGGAACTTATGACCAGGCTGGCCTCAAACTCCCAGAGATCTGTCTGCATCTGCCTCCCGAGTGTTGAGATTCATCACTGTGAATCTTTATATTGTTTTGTATCAGTGAAGCATCATATCTGTGATAAACACACAAATTGTGTGTTGATCACTGAATGGATGGTTGAGGGAGGCAAGCCTCAGTTTTTGTTTTTGTTTTTTCCCAATGAAGAAGATGGTTCCCAGGGCCTTGTATGGAACACAGAGGTGCTCTACATCTCCAGCCCTTTTTCATTTTTACTTTTTGAGACACAGACTAATTTATCCAGGCTGGTTTTGAACTTGTGATCTTCCTGCCTGTTGCACCGGAGTAGCTGAGATTATAAACCTGTGGCACCAAGCCAGGCTGCATGACTCCTTTTGTACAAGAGAATCAGGTACCTTCTAAAAGTTTCTACTTTTTATATGAAGCTGTAACTTGCCTGACATAGATGTGGGGATCCAAACTCAAGTCTTCTACAACAGGAGTACCCCCTTAACAGCTGAGCCCTCTCTGACCCCAAGCTGCTACTGGTTTTTTAGACAAGATGGATCAAAGAGGGCCATACTGTAATTGTTAGTGGAGCTTGAATTCATCTCTTTGTTTATTATATTACTACTATGACTTTTAGACTTTGAGACAGGGTCTCACTATGTAGCTATGGCTGGCCTGGAACTTGCTATCATTATGTAGACCAGGCTGGCTTCAAGTTCATAGAGATCCACTTATCTTTGTCTCCCAACTGCTGGGATTACATGCATGTGCCACCACGCCCAGCAAATTAATCTCTCAATTCATATTCATTTGCTGTTATTAATTTTTTAAAAGATTTATTTATTATGTATATAATATTCTACCTGCATGTATGCCTATAGGCCAGTAGAGGGCACTAGATCTCAGTACAGATGGTCATCCACCATGAGGTTGCTGGGAATTGAACTCAGGACCTCTGGAAGTCAGAACTCTTAACCGCTGAGCCATCTCTCCAGCCCCTTCCCCACACCTTTGTATCTGCCCTCCGCCCTTGCAGTCTCCCTCCAAACATAGAATAAAATAAAACTTAAGAGAAAAAAGACAGAAAAAGGAAAAATCTCATCATGGAGGCTGGAAGCTGTAGTGTGACATAGTGAGTCACGCGGTAAACCCTTTTTTCCCCCCATATACCTTTACTTGCAAATGTTCATTGCAAAGAGTCATTAGTCTGGACCGGGTGATGGTGGTGTACGCCTTTAATCCCAGCACTCGAGAGGCGGAGGCAGGCAGATCTCTGTGAGTTCGAGGCCAGCCTGGTCTACAAGAGTTAATTCCAGGACAAGCTCCAAAGATACAGATGAAACCCTGTCTCAATAAACAAGCAAACAAACAAACAAATAAACAAATAAAAAGTCATTGGTCTGTTTTGAGGCTTCTGGTTTCTACTACACTAATATACTGGGCCTTCACTGGGATTCCTCTTGGATATCCTGCTGTCCCGTGTCATAGAGATCTTGCAGCTTTGGATCTGCAGGAGCAGCTCCTTCACATGCTCCAGTAGAACACAGATGGGATGGGCCAACTCCTAACCATGGTTCTGGGCCTGGTCAGCCTGCCAGTTCGCTCCAGTCCTCAGCACCAGGGTGAGCTCTCCAGCATTGCCCTGGCTAGTTCATTCCTTGCAGCAATGAGCATGGGGCAGGGACAGCCAGAGGTCCTGCTCTCACGCCTTCAGGGTCAATTCACCCACACCTACACCATCAGGGCCAGCTCCACTGTGCTGCCCAGGTGAGGTGCAGGGGCCACTCTCCTGAGTGCTGCAGCTGGTGAGGGGGAGGGTCAGCTCTCCTGCTCTTATGACCTCAGTGCCTGCTCTCCCACCAATCACAAGCAGCAAGCAGTCGGGGAGAAGGGAGGTAGGCCATCTTCCCCCACCACCACCTTATGATAGATGAGGGGTGGAGCCAGATGGCCTATAATCACTTTCTAGGGTGGTTCACCTGCATTCTGTCAAAGGGTCAGTTCTACTGTGATGCCCGGGCAAGATGCAGGACCCATTGTGAGTGCTTCAGCTGGTAAGAGGGTAGAGTTAGCTCTCTCACCCACCACTGGTGGCAGAAGCAAAGGGAAGAGCAATATATATATATTGGTTTCTCAAGACAGGGTTTCTCTGTAGCTTTGGTGCCTGTCCTGGAACTAGCTCTTGTAGACCAGGCTGGCCTCGAACCCCCAGAGATCTGCCTGCCTCTGCCTCCCGAGTACTGGGATTAAAGGCGTGTACCACCACCACCCGGCTCAATATGTATTTTTTTAAAAGATTTATTTGTATCACTTTTTATTTAGGTGTGTGTGTACATATGCACACATGTGCATACACACCTAGAAAAGCCAAGAATAGGTGGTGTCAGAATCTGAACTCAGGTCCTCTGGAATAGCAGCATGCATTCTTAACTGCTAAACTGTCTTTCTAGGCTCTCCTCCCGGTCCCCTTCATCTCTCTCTCTCTCTCTCTCTCTCTCTCTCTCTCTGTGTGTGTGTGTGTGTGTGTGTGTGTTTAAGACAGTATGTGTGTTCGTGTGTAACAGAGTCCCACTGTGTAGCTGTAGCTCAGGCTGGCATAGAACTTGATTTCCAACACATTTTTATTTCTTTCTCTTTTTCTTATCCAATAATCTGACCTGAATTTTAGGAATTTCAGGCCAAATAAACCTGTTCTCCCCCAGCCGTCCTTAATTCTGTGCCACTCAGCAAATAGAAACCCTATTTTGCTCTCTGGGCTGCGTAGTTCAGGGACTTTCACTGGACGCATGTGAATTTGTGCCACCTAGTGGCTAGAACTAATAACTGCATCCCGAAAAGCACAGGACATTCATGAATAAAACGCAACACAGGTTAAGTCACAATAAAGGTGAGGTCCATATTACTGCCCAGGGGTAAACAATCCTAGTAGCTGGAGAATGTTCTGCTTTAAGTCTCATTTTCTAAAAGACTTTAATAGAATGTGGGAGGTATATTCAGAAGTTTGCAGCCATGGGCTCTGCAGGATTAGATGGTGCCCTGAAAACTTTTCCAGAATCTTACACAAGCCATCCTCCCTTCCACAACGTGCTGGAAATGAAGGATAAACAGTGCAGGGCAGAGGGCCATTATTAACCTCTAGAAGAATCGAACACCCTGCTGAGAATACATTGAAATAGAAGACTCATGAGCCAGGCATACAGGAATATTAGCAGTTTCTCGTAGGCTGACTATGCTCAAGCGTGCCTGTGTCTAGGACTGTGTCATCAAAGAGTCATAGGTTTTAGGACTTATAGATTCAACTTTGTCCAGGCCAGGCGGTTGTGGTGCACAAATTTAATTTCAGCACTTGGGAGGCAGAGGCAGGTAGATCTCTGAGTATGAGGCCAATCTGGTCTACAAAGTGAGTTCCAGGACAGCCAGGGCTCCATAGTGAGGCCCTGACTTGAAAAAAACCAGAGTCTCACTATGTTGACAGGCTGGCCTTAACTCAGAAATCTGCCTGCATCTACTTCCTGAGTTCTGGGATTAGAAAAATGTGTGTCACCATGCCCAGACCTCCTCTCCCTCCTTCTTTATTTTTGTTTTTAAAGATATATTTATTTTTTGCCTGTGAGATGACTCAGGATTTAAAGGTGCCTGCCACCAAGCCCAAGAACCTGAACTTCTTCCTTCTCTGGGACCTACATGGTAGAAACTTGCAACGTCTGTTGCCAGTTGTCCTCTGAACTCCACACGCACATGGCATGATCCCCACCCCTCCACAAAATAAAAAATTTAAATATAATTTTTAAAAGATTGAATTTTAAATTTATGTGCTTATGTGTTTGCCTGCATGAGTTTGTGTGCACCATGTATATGCAGGAGCCCCTGGAGGCCAGAAGAGGGCATCAGATCCCCTTGAAATGGAGTAAAAGATGGTTGTGAGCCATCAAGTGGGGGCAGGGACTGAACCCAGGTCCTCTGAAAAAGCAGTAAGCACTCCTAACCATTCTCTAGCTCCTGGGTCATTGTCTTATATGCATTTTATTTCTTTTGTTTTTGTCTGTTTGAGACAAGGTCTCATTTAGCCCATGCTAGTCTCCAAATAGCTACCATCAAGGATGGTCTAGAACTCCTCATCCTCCTGCCTCAACTTCCTGTGAGATAGATATGAATAATTTGCATTGGTATGGATCTTGCTTTATTGATACAAATTTAAGGTCAATTTTGTTATATGTATATGTATTTCTGATCTTGATTAAGATATTGTGATTGTGTAGTTAATTTTTAAAATGTAATGTATAATTAAGAAATATAGGTTAATAGATAATCATCTATATTAGTCAACTTTATAGTCATACTAGATTTTTCTAGATGTGCATAGATATATTTCAGATGGATAGGCATTCTTCATATCTTTCAAAGACTACAGAATACGGCATTTAAAATGTTTTAAGAACTTAGGACTTTTCATGACAGTGAGACACATCTGCTCCTGGCAGCACCAATTATTTGAGAGGAAGATGGGCATCAAAGAGGCTCCTTGTGGAGTTGGTTAGCCATTTGGACTGCTCTTGCTTGGACTGTTGCATAAACTGGACATGCAGGACCCACAGAGCAATGACTGTTGAACTTGCCTAAAGGTGAGATGATCCTTCGGGGGTTCCTGCTTCATGAAAGAGTCTGTGAGACATTCTGCAGGATACAGAAGAAAGTGACTGAACTGTCTTTGAAATTTCCTGCTTCATGGAAAAGTCTGCTGGATACTATGGGCCTGTACGTTGAAGATGGATGTCCCAATGGTACAGAAGAACTTTGGATGACTGTCCAGGCAGCGAGATGTCTCTGTCAATTCTAGAGTTTTGGAAGTTGTTTATAATGCACTTCCTGTTTACTTAGGTAATAATATATCCTTCTGGAGTCTTTGATGGAGTTGAAAAATTTATAGTTAAAATTATAGTTTTTCTTTATTATGATAAAAGATAAAGTAGATATAAATATTGTAACTGTAATTCTTGCTAGAATTTTACTATGTTAAAGCCTCCCTTTTGTTTAAACAGAAAAGGGAAAATGGTGTAGGAGGTCCTTCTTTCTATGTGTTGCTTGTATTGGTTAATGAATAAAGAAACTGCCTTGGCCTGATAGGGCAGAACTTAGGTAGGCAGGGAAGATGGAACTGAATTCTGGGAGTAAGAAAGCAGAGTCAGAGAGACGCCATGGATCTACCACCAGAGTAAGACATGCTGCCAAAACTTAGCCGGTAAGCCACTGCCATGTGACAATACACAGATTAATAGAAATGGGTTAAACTAGGATATAAGAGTTAGCCAATAAGAAGTTAGAGCTAATGGGCCAAGCAGTGTTTTAATTAATATAGTTTCTGTGTGATTATTGGTTCTTGGTGGCTGGGACAAAAAAGCAGCTTGTTCTGCCCTATCAGGCCAAGGCAGTTTCTTTATTCATTAACCAATACAGCAACACATAGAAGGACCTCCTATACAATTCCTGAGTAGAAGTTCAAGGTCATCCTCAGTACATAGTAGTTGGAGACCAGTCTGGGCTACGTGAGACTCTGTTTCAAAAAAAAATGTTGTTTATATATATATATAAACAAACCCTGATTGTTTATTATGTGTGTGTATATATATATCAGGATTTGAGGCTCTAGGAGTCCCATCGGGCTTAAGCATTTTTCTTCATTTTTCATTTTGTGGCTGGATTTTAAATGTTCTTAATGCTTAGCCTAAAAAGTTCTATAATACTAAACATCTTTCTTAGGAAAACTTCCAGTTCTCCCAACTTTTTAAAAATTTATTTTTGAGACAAGGTCTTACTATGTATCCCTAGCTGGCCTCACAGAGATCCACTTGCCTCTGTCTCCAAAATGCTGAAATTAAAGTTGTGTGCTTTATTTATTTATTTATTTACTTTGAGAAAGAGTCTCTCTGTGTAGTTCTTGCTGTTCTGGAACTCTCTATGTGGGTCAGGCTGGCCTGGAACTCAGGGATCCATCTGCCTCTGCCTCCCAAGTGCTGGGATTAAAGGCCACTACTCCGTGTTCTTTTATACTTAATGGACATATAGTAACTGCACATATTTACGGGCTTTAATGTAATATTTCAATACATAAACACAATGTATAATGATCAAATGGGGGTAATTATCATTTTCATCACTTTACACTTCATGTTGAAAACCTTCAAAACCCTCTTCTAGCTAATCTGAAATGTTTACTAAACTGTTCATCGCAGTCACAAGTGCTACAGAAAACTAGAACTTCTTCCCAACAAGGTCTCCATCCTCCACACCACCCTGTTTCTGTCCTTCCTCATCCCCACACTCCCAAGCTCTATAGCCTCAGTTCTGGTCTCCATTTCTCTGAGCTATGTTCTCAGTTGCCACTCATCAGTGGAAGGATCCTGAGGACTCCGCTCTAATGTATGAAAAGTAGGTGGTTGGGCTGTCAGCAGATTCCAACCCTATTCTCTTTTGCTTTGCTTGGGTAATTTTTATGTGTTGATGAATTTTTTGTTGTTATTGTTGTTGGGTTGTTTTACTTTTGCTTTTTTTCTTTTTTGAGAAAAGGTTCCATGCAGCCCAGGGCAACCTCAAATCCATTATGTAGCTAAGTCTGGCCTTAAAATCCTATTCTACTTTTACTTCGTAAGTGCTAGACTTGCAGTTGTGCACCACCACATTTGAACCTGTTTAATCCTTTTTTTTAAAAAAAAAATCACATTTATTTATTTATTTATTTATTTGAGTGTATGTTCAAATACCCATGTGTGTGCCATGGCATGCATTGAGGTCAGTGAACACGTTGGAGGACTCAGTGGTCTCCTTATACCATGTGGGTCTCAGGAATCAAATTCAGATTATCAGGCTCGACTGTAAGCACCTTTACCCACTGAGCAATCTGTTTGGCCCTATTCATTCTTTATATTAAAATGACAGAAAAGAAAAAACCAAATCCAGTTGTCAAATTCTAGGAGCTGTTATCGTCTTACTGTGTAATGAAACTAGTTAATTCCAGCACTCAGGAAACAGAGGCAAGCTGATCTCTGTGAGTTCTAGGCCAGCCTGGTCTACGGGATGAGTTCCAAGACACTGAAGGTTACACTGAGAAATCCTGCCTCAGGAAAAAAAAAAAAGGAAAAAAAGGAAAAAGAAAAAGAAAAATATGCAAAATCCAGCAATATCTACACCTCGGGGATAAAGTTCATTTAAAAAACGAAGGGGCACAAGTCTTTATAATTCAAGCTACTTGGTAGGCAAAGACATGATGATCACTTGGACCCAGAGTTCCAGGCCACCAGGGAACACACAATGAGATCCTGTCTCAAAACAGTAAAAGCACCAACCACACCAGGGCACGCCATAAAGCACCTGTGCCCAAACGTTTTGTCTGAGTACACGGAGGATGAACCCGGGCAAATGGCACAGGAGAGGAGTCTGCTGGGAGCCGCTCCTTGCTGGTTCTCACTTTCATCCCCAGCAGCTCTCTCCCATCTACAGAAGAAGGAATCTGATATTTATCTATGCTTCAGTGAAATCCTTTCACTCCAGCGCCTCCCTTCTTCCTGCTGGGTTAACTTTAACCTTTTATCTCTGTAGATAATTACTGGCACTTGATGCTACTACATAAGAACGAGGGCTCTGCCTTCCTCTGAGGTAATGAGGAAAACTGCAGCAGCCTCTCATTTATTGACCACAAACTTCTATCATCTTTCACTTCTTGGCCGAGCAGTTGACTTCTATTGTCATTTTCAGTTAGCATGCAAATCATAGATCCCAAACAGAATTGTTTCTCCTCCAGGTCGGTCTTCCTTCAGTTAGGCTCCCCCACTTCTCTTCTGATGGTCTAGCAAAGCCACTAGCACCACACTGCTTAAGGAAGACATCAAAGAAAGCACTGCTTCCAACAATGTTATATTTCCTTTCACTGGAAATTTTATTTTTTATATTTTGGAATAGTGTGCATGCATGTGCATGTGCGTGCATGCGTGACAGGTGCCTCTACATATGGAGGCCAGATGTTGATGTTGGGTGTCTTCTTCTTCAGTTGCTCACTACCTTACTCTTTGAGACAGGGTCTGTCCTGAAACTCATGAGTTTGGCTAGGCTGGCCCGCCAATGAGCTCCAGGAATGTGCCTGTCTCAACTCTCCCCAGGGCTGGGATTACTAGTGAGTGGAGTACCAGTGCTGACAATCTGAACACAGGTCCACATGTGCAGCAGGCACTTCATTGACTGAGCCATCTTCCCAGCCCCTTCATTCTATTTGTTGGGAGTATCACTCAATGAACCTGAAGTTCATTGATTTAGCCATCTGATCAACATGCCTTAGAGGATCCTCCTGTCTCCTTCCTTTCCCAGGGCTGGGGCCACAGTCATGCAACAGCTCATCTAGGGGTTTATATGGGTACTGAGGATCAAATTCAAACACTTCACGGACTAAGCAATCCCACCAATCCCTGAACATCTTAATTTTTATTGCATTAATTTTTAAGTTAGCTTATACATAACGGGTCTCATTATGTCATTTTCACATGTACATGTCATCAGACTTTGGATACATTTTAATTTATAATTTAATTTTCATCCCCCTTGGGCATTTTAATTTATTCTTTTTTTTTTTTGAGTTAGGGTTTTATACACCAGATTGGACTGGAATTTTATACGTTGCCCAGGTTGGCCTCCTGTGTGCTGGGAATATAGGCATGAACCACTATGTTTTTCTTAATTAACTGATCTCAATCCTTTATGGAAATCTATCACATCCCAGTGAAATCCAAAATCTAACTACAGTTCACCAAATGATACATGACCTGGGTCCTGGCGGTGTTTTCCATCATATTTCTTTAATCAGCTCTGTTCAGTTCATTCTAGTCTCTCTGCTTCCTTTCCATGCCAATCAAATCTACGTGCCATGGCCACTGTACTTGTCTCTCATCTACAACTCTTTCTGGAAATCCACTTAGCTTCCGTTTCTCATTAAATAATCGGATTTCCACTTGTGTTCAGTGTCTGCTAAGAGGCTTTTCTTCCCATTCCTGACTAAAAGAAAATCTCTGGATCACTGTCATCCCTTGACCCCCATTCGCTTTCCATAAAACCACATTATGAGACATCTCTTAATATTTATTATATATAGTATACTTATCTTTTAATATACATGCAAATATATATATATATAAAATAACCTTATAAGCAGAATATGTTTTGCTTACTACCAAATTCTCAGCACCTAGAACAGTGACTGCTCATTGTGTATTTGCCAAACGAATGAATAGATTTGAGAATTCAGTAAATGTAAAGTACTCCATATCATTGATACAATAAATAGGAGGAGAGTGTGTGGAAGGGAATATATACAAAACATTAACTATTCAATATGGTGGGGGTGATTTTCACATGTGACTCTTTTTCTTTCCTTATTATTATTATTATTATTATTATTATTATTTTAGACAGATCTCTCAGTTTGCAGCCCAGAATGACCTCAAACTCATGGCAATTGTCCTGCAGTCTCCCAAGTCAAGTTGTGATCTCAGATGTATGCCACTAACTACACCCAGCTGAGATTTGTTTGCTTGTTTTAACAATGGACTTACATTACTTGTGTACCAAAAAAGGAATAAAGACACCACACAGGCAGTGTATAAATGAATTCCAACAAAAGTTGGGTAAATCTATGAGACAGATTTTTAAGTAGATATGCAGCACAATAATTCAAATCAACCAGGGTTGGAATCCGTTCCCCAGCACTTGGCAGCAATGTGATCCTAAATTGTATTTATTCCAGTGCCTATACTTCCTCAGGTGGACCATGGGAGCAGGAATAGTGACTCCCTCAGAAAGTTGTTTTAGGTGAGCCTGTATGTGTAATCCGCTTTGTACAATGCCTGGCATGCAGTAAGAAAGGACTCCATAAATGTAAGCTCTTACAACAGTCTCTACTAGTAGCAATAAGAGATGTTGGGACATACCTAACCCTCAAGATTGACATCAGAGTGGACCACCACATCATCACTGCACTTCCATGTGGGCATCTGAAGCCCAGGGAGGGGATGGCTCTTTCCAGAGAAGGCAATGTCGACGTCCCAGAAGCATCAGAATGAAAAGGACCCTCTTCACCCTTCAAGGTATTCAGTCTGAGCAATCCACGAGTGCCATGGCGCGGCCCAGGCTCGCTGTCCTCTGGCCCAGTACCTTGGGCAGTCTCAGTTTCCTTGCTTGCAACAGGACTGGAGTGGAAATGTTATGAGGAAATCCAGACTGAACAAGCCTGGGCTACCTTAGAGCACGGCACCGGGATGCCCGCGTGACGGGAAAAGTGACAGCAGGTCAGACTCCAGTGCCTGCGGGATAGCGGCTGGGTACTAAGCTCCCCATCCCGGGACAGCTCCTCCGGGACCCGCCCGCGGCCGGAGTGGAGGCGGGGCAGACGTGCTCGAGACTGCGTGGTCCGGGGCCGCGCACGTGATTCGGGGCCGCGCACGCAGACCGGGGCGCGCACGTAAGAGAGCCTGGCCGTCGCGCGCAACGGGAGCCTCTTCGGCGCCGAAGTGCGTTACCTGGCGAGGTGAGGAGCGGGCTGGGTGGCAGGGGCGAGGGCACGCGGGGTCACGAGGTGCGGGTTGTCGCGGCGGGGCTACGCCGGCGGGGGTGGCGGGTGCTGCCGGGCCGGTCCCCAGCCCCTTCCCCCCGCTCCAGGGCGACTGACGGCGGTGTGGCACCTCAGTGTTCCCGGCTGGGAGGTGGAACGCGGCCCCGGCCCACCTGACCGCCGAGTCTCCACGTGGGTCTCGGCGAGCCAGTCTTCGGCAGCGTTTGCGAGCTCGGGGACAGTGACTCGTCCAAGGCCATACAGCTGTGAGGATGAGGGCTGTGCAGCTGCTAAACCCGCAACTCCGGGACTTGCTCCTCGGTTCCTTCCCTGCTCCCTCTAGTAATCATTTGAATGTAGCCGCATGTTGTCACAGTGCGGGCTTTTAAGGAGGGCGGGGGGGGGAAGAAAGATTTTTGCTTTCTGCAGTGCTGTGCTTTGTGACGTGAAGTGTTGTATTCTAGCTTTCTCTACGGTGGAAGCTTCTAGTGTACGGTGGAAGCCTTCCTGTTCACCAACTTGTAAAAACGTGCAAATACCCCAGTCTTTAGCACTTCCTTTCCTTGGGAAAAAATAAAAAAAACAGCCTTTTTCAGGAGATTGTTAGGATTCCAAGAGATATTCCACATACAGTGATATACCATTCACTTCCTAGCATATGGATGTTGGCTTATTTTATTCCTGGGTGTATACTATTCCTTTGTCAAATTCATTTTTCTGCCGGGCGGTGGTGGCACACACCTTTAATCCCAGTAAAAATCCCAGTACTCAGGAGGCAGAGGCAAGCGGATCTATGAGTTTGAGGCCAGGCTGGTCTTGACAGGATAGCCAAAGCTACACAGAGAAAACCTGTCTCCAAATCTGTGTATTTGTTTATTTATTTCTAGAAACAGGGTTTCTCTGCATAATAGCCCTGGCTGCCCTAGAAGTCTCTTTGTAGATTGGGCTGGGCTCGAACTCAAGAGATCCGTCTGCCTCTGCCTCCCAAGTGCTGGGATTAAAGGCCTGTGACCCCACCACCTGGTTTAGGTAGGATTTCTTGGTCTACAGTAATTAAACTCAGATTAAAATTTATTTTTTGAGGCAGGGTCTCACTGTGTTGTCATAGAACTCACTGTATAGACCAGGCTGGTCTTGAACTTGAACTCATAGTGACCTATTTTCTTCTCCCTCCTGGGTTTTGGGATTAAAGATGTCTACCACCGCACCAGCAAGTTCTAGACTTTTTAAGGACGGACTTTCAAGTCTGTGAACATGGAGGTCTGAGCGTTGTGATTGGCTACCCCACCATTGCCATGTCCGCTTACCAAAGTAAATCCGGCCAAAGAGAATGGATATTTGGCAGAAAAAGCCAAATGTTTATTAGAAATTCTTAACATTTGCTGGTTGTGGCGGAGCACACCTGTGATCCCTGACCTGGGGAGCCAAGGCTGTAAGATCTCTAGTTGGATGCCAGCCTGAACTACCATAGTGAGACTGCTTCAAAAGCAAAAACCAAAACAGAGATAGGTAACACCCATGGGCCAGGCTATACTGTATGGATATTTGAGTGTACAGTTAATGCTCACAACTCTTGAGGTTGAGCCTGTTGCATTATACCCCTCTTACAGAGGATAGGCGCACAGAGGGAGAGCAGGTCCCCAGCATCACAAACCCCTGCTGTGACAGGGTTGAACGTGCTGCTTGTAGTAGACCTTCCAATGGTTTTCTGATCCATGTGGCTCTTCTCTTTGTCCATAGGCAATCGTCCATTTTTGACTACTTCTGAAATCTTGAAGGAGGTCCATATCAAGGAAGATCAAACAGCAGTCACTGTCATTTAGAGAATGGACCGTTTGGGTTCCTTTAGCAGTAAGTACAGTGGGACAAGTATCAAGTGAAGACCAATAGCAGACTAAAGTAGAAGTTGATCATGGAAGCAGCGCCTTTGAAGTTGAATGCTAATGCCTGAAGGAATTATGAGTGTAATGTAAAAATAAAATCAGCCAGTACCTATTGGTTGCCTACTGAACATGTCATAAATGTATTCATCACTTCAAGTCTTAGAATAAAACCAAGCTGAGTGGACCAGCCACCATGTGATGATGTGTAATTGAACATTTTTATTTTTGAGCCCAGGTTCTCATGAAGCTTGGACTGATCTGGAACTGACTTTGTAGCTAAGGAAGACCTTAAACTACTTATTTTCCCAAGTGCTGAGATTTCAGACATGTACCATCATTGGATTTTGAAGAAATAGAAATCACAATATTAGGTGATATACACTTGTACATACACAGACACATACACACAAGTACAGTCACAAAGTAGATGTTCATTAGTGTTCCGGTAAGAAAAGATTTTGTTTCTTTGTTATTTTCTTAATGGCATTCTGCATTTTCCCTATATTTATTTAGAAAAACAGAGGCAGGCAGATATCTGTGAGTTCCAGGACAGCCTGGTCTACAGATTGAGTTCCAGGGCAGGCTCCAAAGCTACAGAGAAACCCTGTCTCGAAAAACAAAAGAAAAGAAAAATAGAATCTTTGGACACATCTAGTTCTATATTTTCAGTTTAGCAATGCTGCAAATGTAAACTGAAACTACTCCCACCTTTTGTATTTTGTTTGTTTTTTTTTGTTGTTTTGTTTTTCAAGACTGGGTTTCTCTGTGTAACAGTGCTGGCTGTCCTGGAACTCACAGAGATCTTCCTGCCTCTGCCCCTGAGAGTGCTAGGATTAAAGGTGTGTGTCACCTTATTAGAGTGTGTGTAGCCAAGGCTATACACAGAGAAAATCTTTCTCAAAAAGCTACTCCCCTCACCCCCCAAAAGTTTCGGGTGCTAGGGAGCTGGCTCAGTGGTTAAGGTCATTGACTGGTATTCTGGACCAGCAACCACATGAGGATTCACAACTGTCCGTAACTCCAGTCCCAGGGGATCTGACACCTTCTGGTCTCTACAAGCTCTGCATATATATGATGTGCATACATTCATGCACTAAAACATCCATACACATAGAATAAAAATAAAGATTTAAAAAAATAATTTCAGACTTTTCCTCTTAAAGGTTTGTGAATACTTACAGTTTACTTGCTTTTTCAACTTGTTTATAGTTTTTGTTTTATAAAGATTTATTTATGTGTATGTGTGTTCACCTCTGTGAGATTATGTGCACTACGTGTTTATAGGAGCCCATGAAGGCCAGAAAAGGGTTTGGGATCACTGGAACTGGAGTAACAGATGTGTGGAAACTGAGTACAGACCCTCAGGCTTTGCAAGACCAATAAACACTTTTAAACACTGAGTCATATTTCGGATTCTTAAAACTATTTCCTTAGAATTTTTTAAATTTATTTTTGTTTTTAATTATGTGTGTATTGGTATGTACACATGAGTGCAGGTACCCCTGGAGACCTGGCTGAGGTATCAGAGCCCCTGCAGCTAGAATTACAGGTGGTTGTGAATTATATAACATGTTATATAATTTATTCTTGCCCCAACACATACATACAAGGTGGATAAATGTAATCAAGATAAATAAACCTTCAAAACCCTGGATCTGTCTTCTGTGCACTCAATAATTTTAGTTTCAGGAAAATGCATGGAGAGGGAGAAATGTGAAATGTTATACATATCAAAGATGCTGATGAAGTAAAAAACTATAAATGTCATAAATGCATACATGGCCACTATTCGGAAACTGGTTAGATTAGTTTTCAACCTTTTAGACCCAATTATTTCTTTTTATATTTTTAAGTCTTTTATTAATTGAAAATGGAATGAGTAGATACATGTTTTCAAAATTAAAAACAATTCCATAGTAAAAGGAGTAACCTTTAATGAAATAATATTATTTTTAGTAAAATAGCAAGTATGTCAGTATGTTTTTAAAGACTTGATTACAGGCACATGTTTGTAATCCCAGCACTTGAGATGCTGAGGCAGAAGAATCGCCTCTAGCTCAGGGGACAGCCTGAGTTACAAAGTAAAACCTTATCTCAAAAAAAGCTAGGGTGGAAGGATAGGAGCACTACATAAAAGCAGAAAGAGACATGATGACTTAAGCAGTCAGCTGCTTAGACCACATCTTACCATGAGAAATGCAGGATCATTCAGGCTGTTAGGGATTAAGAAATGCTACAAGTCTTCGTAATCCCTGGGCAAACAATACAGCCTCCTCTTGAATTGTGTATATTTGTTATACTAGAGTATTAAAATATATTTAAGCTGTCAAAAATTTTTCTTTGAGACAGGGTCTCACTTTGTAGCTCTAGCTGGTGTGGATTTCATAAAGATCTGTCTGCTTGTCTCCTGAATTCTAGGCTTAAAGACATGTGCCGACACACCTAGCTGTCAAAAATGTTTTAGTTGGGGCTAGGACTGTAGCTCAGCGGTAATATTGCACACCTGCTTGACACATGTACAAGATCCTGTGTCAGATCTCCCAACACTGCCAAAGACAAATATTTTTTGCATGTGATTTAGAAATGGGTTCTAGGTCATGTAATTGGGAGGTTTACTTTTCTGTGTAGTTGATGGTTTTGTTTTGTATTTGCTTTTCAAGTCAAGAGTTTCTCTGTGTAGCCCTGACTGCCCTGCAACTTACTTTGTAGATGAGGCTGGCTTCGAACTCAGGGAGATGCTCCTGCCTTCTGCCTCCCGAGTGCTGGGATTAAAGGTATGTGCCACTATCGCCCAGCTCTAATTGAATTTTTAATGAGATAATAGAAACTTGCTAAAGACTTAAGTCAGGGCTTTTTGTTCATATGTTTTGTTTTTGTTTGAACCAGTATCTTGAGTACTTCAGAGCATCTAGAATCCCAGCTCCTATCTGCAAGATGTTATTAGAGCATCCTAGTCATTGTAGCAGCAAAGACCTTTTTTTTGGATTTTCAAAATGTCTTTCCTAGGGGGTGGTGGAGAACCGTTAGGTTAGTTAATTGATGCAGTGAACTGTTAAAAAGGATAGGAAAGGGTCAGCAAGATGTCTCAAGCCTGAGGACCTGAGTTCAGTCCTTGGTTAGCACATGGTGGAAGAAGAGAACTGACCCCCAAAAGTTTCTTCTGACTTCCATATGCTTTTGCACACGCTTACGCACACACACAAATAAATAATAAAATGTAAGACAAAAAAGTTAGAGAAGCTCTAGGGGAATGACTTGGGCCTAGGAATTCAGGGCCAACCTTGACAATGTAGAGACTGTCTCCTAAAAATAAAATCAAGCCGGGAAGTGGTGGTACAGGCCTTTAATTCCAGCACTTAGGAGGCAGAGCAGGCAGATCTGAGTTCAAGGCCAGCCTGGTCTACAGTGCTAGTTCCAGGACAGCAAGGGCTGTTACACAGTGAAACCCTGTCTCAAAAAAATCAAATAAATAAGTAAATAGAAAGCCAGAGTTCAGGAGATGGTGATTTGGTAAGGACTGGCGTCTGGGCTGGAGAGATGGTTTGTCACTTAAGGTGTTCTGCTCTTGCAGGGGGCTGGAGTTTAGTTCCCAACAAGCACTTCAGGTGACCCACAATTGCCTGTAACTCCAGCTCTGAGACCTGACACCTGGCATCCATGGGCACCTGCACTCACATGCACATATCATACACACACATATACAAACACACATAATTTTTTAAAAAAATGACATCTAGCAATCTAGCACTGTATTTTATTTTTTCACCAGAAGTAGTGGATGGCAAATGCCTGTATCCCTCAACTTTGAAGGCAGAAGCAGGAAGATCAGGAGTTGAAGGTCATCATAGTTGGAGATCAGCCTGGGCTACGTGAGACCTTGTTTCAAAAACAGAAGAAAAGGAGAAAGTGTTTGAGAATACTTTTTTTTGTTTGCTTTTTGGTTTTTCGAAACAGGGTTTCTCTTAGTCCTGGCTGTTGTGGAACTCATTTTTGTAGGCGGAGACTGCTCATTTGTTTCCCACCACCCAGACCTGAAATAATCACACAGAAACTCTATTAATTAAAACACTGCTTGACCTATTAGCTTATGCATATTCATAGTTAACTCTTACATCTTAAATTAGCCCATTTCTATTAATCTATGAATCACCATGAGGTTGTGGTTTACCGGTAAGGTTCTGACTGGCGTCTGGCGTCTATCTCCTTTGGCAGTTACATCTCCCTGACTCCACCTACTTTCTCTGTCTCTGTTCAAATTTCCTGCCTGGCTATATTCTGCCCTGCCATATGCCCAAAGAAGATTCTTTATTAACCAATGGTAATAAAACGTATTCACAGCATACAGAGGGCAATCCCACATCACATTCTGCAGACCAGGCTGGCCTTGAGTTTATGATCCGCCTACCTCTGCCTCCCAAGTGCTGGGATTAAAGGTGTGCCACCACTGCCTGGCAGTGGAGTAGATTTCTTTATCCTGTCCTTTTCTTCTGTGTCTTCGTTTCAAAGCAAATGGCTATTAGAGGAAGGAATGATGCCTTGAAGGGTGTTTTTTTTGCTTTAGAGAGAAAAATACTACATAATATGAGATCCTGCTCCAGACTAAACAAAATAAGTCCCTCCATCTCCCTTTCAAGGCCTTTGTTCCATATTCCCGTGGGTAATCACAGGGAATAGTCGGTTGCCCTGACTTCAGAGAGACAGGATTTGTGGCAACCTGAAACATGCATACCTGCAGTCTTAGGGCTTTGGAGGGTTTATATTGTACCCTTTGCCTTCATAATTCAGAGACCCGCTGTTTTTACCAGAACAAGAGAGTTCTGCAATATTTTGTGTTTTCCTGAGTAGCAGTCTCAGCCTAGACACACAGCTTAAACCCAAATTGGAATTCTCCTAACTTAAGAAAAAATTCAGATTTGCAAAGAAGTTGGAAGAAAGTGACTGATTGTGTACTTCCGTCTAGATGGAGCAATTGTTAGCATTTTTTCTGGCTTGCTTTGTATATGCATTCTGGGTAGGGAACGTGCCCATTTTCTTTTCCTTGTGGTAAAGGAGGCCTTATAAAACTTTAAAAGTTTTGCAAAAGTCAAGTTTTTCTGTAGGCACCCTCTCTGCATCCATATTTGAAGCTGTAGGTGCCCTGGAGGAAGGAACATGCTGCCATGTAATAGAAAGGGGAGTGGCTCTTGTTTATTATGTGTGGCATGAAGGGGTCTACTTGTTGGGGTTTATGTCCTGCCCAGTTCTCCACAACTGGCAAGCCCCAAAGAAAATCACACAGAGATCTCCATAAGTTATAAAACTGACCAGACCATTAGCTCAGGCTACTTATTAGCTCTTGTAGCTTATATTAACCCTTTATTCTTATCTATGTTAGCCACATGACCCGGTACCTTTCTCAGTGGGACAGCTCACATCTTTGGTGGTCTGGGTAGAACTGTGGAGGGAGCTTCCTGCTTCCCAGAATACTCCTGTTCTCATCACCCCACCTCTACTTCCTGCCTGGTTGACCCACCTATACTTCCTGCCTGGCCAATTAGCATTTATTTAAAACATGATCGACAGAATATAGACAATTCTCCCGCACCAATTATGTGTGGAATAAGCTTGTCCCGCCTGCACGTGTTTGTCAAGGCAGTCGCTGTCTCCAGCCATTTGTAGAGCTTCACCTTTTGCACTTAGTGGTGTTCAGGAGGCATTTTGAACTTCATTTGTTTTCTGTATTCTAGATGATCCATCTGATAAGCCCCCTTGCAGAGGCTGCTCCTCCTACCTCATGGAACCTTATATTAAGTGTGCTGAATGTGGACCTCCTCCTTTCTTCCTGTGTTTGCAGGTAACTAACTCCCTAAGGAGAAGGTGTCTTTCCTGGTCTGTTTTGTGAATGCAGTAACTTGAGGTGGCTTAGGACCACACTGCATGAGCTCTCCTCCTACAAGTGTCTTCCCTGTGATACTGTATCAGGAAGTTAGGAAACAGCAGATGGATGAGACAGACAGTCAGCTGTTCCACAGAGCATCTCAACTTAATGCTTACCACTTTCCCCAAGTAATTTTAGTTATTTAGATTACAGGAATTAGAACTGACAGGTTGTTCCTTTTGATCTCACTGTTTGTTAGCTTGTTAGAGTGGTCTTTGTATAGATGATAAGGGAACAAGCTGTTTTGTGGGTTATATTAGGAGTAAGACTGATTAAAAGTGTGCCAGGTACTATTTTGAGTATTTCACTTGAATCACTCCCTAAATCATCACTACAGTGCTGTAAATGAATAAATAAAATATCTCCGTTTTACAAGGGAAACTCAACCAAAGAAAGCCTAGATAATTTGCTTGTTGGGAATATCAGGTCTTACCCAATCCAAGGTACTTATCATAGGAAGTATTCCAGGGATGCCAGAGGTGGCTCAGCAGGAAAAGTATTTGCTGCACAAGCCTGAGGACCTGTGTTTGAATCCCAGCATCCATGTAAAACCTGGGCATGATAGCATTTTCTGTAACCCCATACTGGGGAGGGGGTGGAGATAGGGGGGACCTGAGGGTTTGTTAACCAGCCAGATGAGCTGAAATGACAAGCTCTAGGTTCAGTGAAAGACCTTGTCTCAAAAAATAAAGGGGAGCGCAGTAGAGGAAGAGTCCCAGTGATGACATCCATAAGGGCATGCATAGGCGAGTGTACCTACAAACACGTGCACATGCAGCATTCCAGTCTTAGACGTGTTACAGTGTAAAAAGTGGCTGATGAAAGCTGTGATATACCTTGGGTTATAAGATTATATACTGGACTTAGGGTGCATTTGGAGAGGATGAATAGCAGGAAGGAAGATGAAGTCAGCCTGGGCTACATAGCAAAATTCTTTTTGGTATACCAAAAACAAGAGAAGACCCCAAAAAACTATAGTTCATACGACTAGATCACCTTATGCTGGTCGTGGCAGTGAATGCCTATAATTTTAGAACTTTGGAAGTGGAGAGGCAGGAAGATAAGGAGTTTGAGGCCAGCCTAGACTACATAGGGAGATTAAAATTAACCTGAACTACATGAGACCCTGCCTCAAATAAAACAAAAAAAGAAAAAGTAGAGCACTTTCAAGCCATCCTCTTTCTTGTTTTTTCTTTCTTTTTTAAGTTTATTTATTATTTTTGGTGTTTTGAGACAGGGTCGCTCTACGTAGTCTTGACCCTTCTCATACTATGTAGACTAAACTCGCCTCGAACTTGCAGAGATTCACCTGCCTCTGCCTCTCGAGTGCTGAGATTAAAGATGTGCACCACCAAGCCTGGCTTTTATTTTGTTTGTTAAAGATGTGATCTCATGTAGCCTAGCTTGCCTTGAATTGACTATGTAGCTGAGTGAGGATGACTTTGAACTCTTGATCGTCCCAGCTCCACCTCCCAAATGCTGGGGTTGAATCCAGTGTTTTGTATATTTGTGGCAAGCCTTGTACCAGCTGAGCCTCATCCCTAGCCCTAAGGAAGTATTTTTTATGTGGCTTTTGGTAATTTAACTTTTTTTCTTCACAGTGTTTCACTCGAGGATTTGAGTACAAGAAACATCAGAGTGATCATACTTACGAAATCATGGTAATGATGACATTACTGAAAACTTTTATTTCTTTTTCAAGTATTGAGACTGAGAACTCATTTTCTTTAGCTCCATGTATCTCTGTCCTTTTTCTCTTCTGAATTTGATAATTATCTAGTGGGTTTTTAGTTCTTTGTAACCTATTAAGATATTTAAATATAAAAATAGCTTAACAAGTATATATATACATGTTGTAGTTTGAACATATTTAGTATAATCTCATAGGGAATGGCATCATTAGGAGATCTGTTGGAGTGGGTATGGCCTTGTCATTGTGGGGGTGGACTTTGAGGTTCCTATGCTCAGGAAAATGCTGAGTGTCTCAGTTGATTTCTTGTTACCTGCAAGATGTAGCATTCTCAGTTCTGGCACCATTTCTGCCTGAACGCTGCTATGCTCCTCATCATGATGATAATGGACTGAACCTCTGAAACTGTAAGTGAGCCGCCCCTCAATTAAATGTTTCCTTTATAAGAGTTGCTGTCGTCATTGTGTCTCTTCACAGCAATAGAAAACTTAACTAAGCTAGGTGGGGTGGCCCCCTCCTTTAATCCCAGCCAGTGCTCAGAAGGGAGAGGCAGGCAGATCTCTGAGATCAAAGCTAGCCTGGTCTACCTGGTCTACGGAGTGAGTTCCAGGACAGCCAGGACTGTTACATAGAGAAACCCTGTCTCAAAAAACAAAAACAACAACAAAGAAAAGACAACAACATATAATATAAAAATGATTGACTGCAGTGTGGTGGCTCCTGCCTGTAATCAGTCAGGGTTGCCATGAGTTTAGGCCAGTGAGGGATGTAGTGTGAGACCCTGTGTGGTGGTTTTTGTGAGAATGGCCCCAAGTTTCAATCATTTGAATACTTCATCCCCATTTGGTGACTGTTTGGGAAGTAACTTTACTTTTCCATTGCTGTGTTGAAACACTATGACCAAGGCAACTTACACAAGGAAGGGTTTATTGGGGACTTACAGTCCAGAGGGATAGGAATCCATCCATCATGGTGGGGGGCATAGCTGTAGGCTGACAGGCCGGCATGACCACACAAGTAGTAGCTGAGAACTCAGATCCTTATCCTCAAACAGGAAACCGAGAACAGGGAAGGAGACTTTTGAAACTTTATCCTGTCCCCAGTGACACACCTCTCCCAACAAAGGCCACACTTCCTAATCCTTTCCAAACAGCCACCAGATGGGGACCAAGTATTCAGATATCTGAGGCTTACGGGTCTATTTCCATTCAAACAACCACACTGTGTTTCAAAACACAAACAATAATAGGGCTGGAAGGATGGTCTATCATCTTAGAGTGCCAACTGTTCTTGCAGAGGACTGGAATTCAGTTCTTGGCACTGATATTGGACAATGCATAACTCCCTATAACTGGTGCCCTCTTCTGGAATCCACAGATAGTTCTATAGATGGACTTTTCTGCCACCAATCCCAAATAATGACATGGAGATTTATTATTAATTATGAAAGCTAGGCCTTAGCTTAGGCTCTTCCCATTAGCTCTTATAACTTAAATTAACCCATTTTTATTAATCAGTGTTTTGTCTTGTGGCTTTTTACCTTTCTTTCATCATGCATCTGCCTCCTCTCCACCTGGTTGGCAACTCCACTCCTTCTTTTCAGAGTTCTCTCTCTCTGCCCAGAAGTCCTACCTATACCACCTGCCTAGCTACTATCCATTTAGCTTATTACATCAATCACAGCCACACATTTTCACATATATACATATATCCCACAACATACTTCACTCATATATGCACAGATACACACACATACACACCATAATTAAAAATAAAATGTATATTTTAAAAAATAAAGTACTAAACAAAATAAAAAGAATTAGAAGAGACAAAGTGGTTGATAGGCTAGGTAAGATTTGACTCTGATTTGAGTAATAGCATAGCCACCTTTAAAGAAAAAGTGTGCCACTCTTCCCAGCTTGGGCCAGGAGTTTAATATGCCAATGTAAATAATCAGGTCTCTTGACAGGTGTATGTATCTTGTTAAAATAGTTTTGTCTGGAGACTGCAGTTCTAGCTTAGTGGTAGAGGCCTCCCTTAGTGTGCACCAAGTTTTGAATTTGATCCCTTGTATTTCAGGGGGAAGTTTTGTTTGTTTTCAGAGTATTTAAAGCAAGTATTTCAACACTTTCTTTACAGTTTTCTTACAGTAATAATTCAACATTGTAGATTAATCTTTTGGCACTGTATTAGTTTTCTACAGTTGCTGTTATAAATTATGAAAATTTAAGTGTCTTAAGAAAACACTGATTTGTTATTACAGAATTTAGTAGGTCAGACTTGGGCTTCCTGGTTTGAGGCAGGTCTTGAGAGGCTGTAATGGAGGTGTTTGGCCAGCCTGAGCTCTTATCTTGATACCCTGGGGGAGAATCTGTTTCTGAGTTCATTCAGTTTATTGGCAGAATTGACTGCCTTGAGATTTAAGGATTGGTGCCTCTGTTTCCTGGCTGGTTGTTGACTTAGAGTTTGTTCTTTGCTTCTAGAGGCTTCTCTGGCCCTTGGCCTTCTTTTGCCATATCCAAAGCCAGTGAGTAATACTGGGAAGCCATGAGGGCTGTTGATGAAGTGCTTGAGCCTCTGACCTGCTTTATTCTGCTTAAATAGTTTCTCTTCTGCCTTCCTCTAATACTTAAAAGAGAATTCATTTTTTGTTTTTTAGGTTTTTATTTTTATTATGTGTTTTTTGGCTGCATGTGTTTTTGCACCACATGGTACCTGGTGCTCCCGAAAGAGGGTGTC
Source organism: Myodes glareolus (assembly GCF_982192425.1). Classification (NCBI taxonomy): domain Eukaryota; kingdom Metazoa; phylum Chordata; class Mammalia; order Rodentia; family Cricetidae; genus Myodes; species Myodes glareolus. The sequence goes on from NC_142034.1 coordinate 38,552,758, forward strand.
AAATCCCCTGGACCGTTGTGAGCCACCATGGATTCTGGGACTTGAACCCAGGTCCTCTGGAAGAAATCCAGTGCTCTTATCTACTGAACCATCTTTCTAGCTCCCCTCTAATATTTTGAAAGATTTGTATGATTTCATTGGCTCCACCTAGATAAACCAGACCTTTTCCCTACTTTGTTAGTTGTTAATAATTTTAATTCTAATTCTGCAGAGTGTTTAATTTTAATTTTATCTGCAGTACTAGTGCTTGATGGAATGGTAGACAGAAACCTGGGAGAAATGTGTGATGTGTTTAAATTCTGCCAGTTATGTAATTCATTAGCACTTTATGTGTATTTCATAAAAGATTAGAAAGAAATTGGGCATGATGGTACATGCCTTTAATCCCAGCACTTAGGAAACTGAGGCAGGTGGATATCTGTGAGTTTGAGGCCATCTTATCTACATATCGAGTTCCAACCCAGATAAGGCTATATAGTGAGACCCTGTATCCAAAAAAAAAAAAAAAAGAACAAAGCTAAAAAGGAAGGTAGGGATGCAACTCAGCTGGTAGAGTGTTTGCCTACCATATGCAGAGCCCTGCATTCTGTTCCCAATACCACATAAAACCAGGCATAGTGGCACACAGTAGGTACCTGGGAGTACTTGGGAAATGAAGCCAGCAAAGGTCTTTCTCATTTTCTACATGATAAGTTGGAGGCTACCCAGGGATACATAAAACCTTGTTTCAAAAACAAAACAAAGCAAAAGCATTCAGAAAGAGTGAATCAACATGAGTTTAATTATTTGTTGGTTCCTGTTAGTGTTTCTGCACCTATAATACTGGGAGTCATGTTCTAGACTAAAATGAATTAATAAGAATTTTGGAAGAATAACTATCTGCCTTTCCTTACAGTTTCCAGTCTCTCCTTTTAAAAATATTTATTATTATTTTTGTTGTTGTTGTTGTTTTGAGATCGGGTTTCTCCTTGGCTACCCTGGAACACTCTCTGTAGATGAGGCTGGCCTCAAACTCACAGAAATCTGCCTGCTTCTGCCTCCCCAGAGCTGGAATTAAAGGTGTATGCCACCACTGCTTAGCTTTTGTTTGTTTTCAATTATGTATAGATGTGTGTGCTTGCATGTGGGTGTGTGCATGTGAGTTCAAGTATCAGCTGAGGCCAGAAGCATCTGATCATTCAGAGCTGGAGGTACAGACAGTTGTTGGGCCCTTAGCATGAGTTCTGGTAACCAAACACAGGTCTTCTAGAAGAGCAACAAGTGCTCTTTAATCACTGAGTTATTTCTCCAGCATGCAGTCTCTTTTTTAAGTTGAAGGGTTTTTTGTCTTTTGTTTTGTTTTTAGTTTTTTAAGACAGTCTCATGTAGCTCAGGCTGTCCTCAAATTTGCTATGTAGCCAAGGATGCCCTTGAATTTTAGATATTCCTGCCCCCCACCTCCCAGTGATTACCACATTTTCTTTTAAGTCTCATATTCACTAATTGGAACAATAACCAAAACGTTTCCCCTTTTGCCTGTTGAATGAGGGTTTGGAGAGTGGGGTCAGAGCAGCTTTGGCTTTGGGTTCATTTCACCAGAGTTACTATATCTTCCAAAAATGGATTCACTTTTTCCAAATGCACCTAAGAATGTCTAGACTCAGATTTTGTTATTTGTTTTATTTTAATTATTTTTATGGTGCAAGGGTTTGGATCACATGCTGCTACTGAGGTACATCCCCAGTATCCAAATTTATTCATTTGAAATGGTAAAATAACCCTTATGAGATAATTGTGTAGCTTGGGTAGTTTGTAGTCATGCTCAGCCACTGTTGGAAAGCTGACTGTGAGTTCTCTGTAGCTATTCTGAGCACCATGCCTTCCACATAATGCTAAAAACACTGTTTCACTTCAGCCAGGTCCACTTAATTCTTATTACATCATCCTTTCTCACATGTTTCCCACCCATGCGAACACCTTTCAGAGATCCGAACTCAAGGGAGCCTCTGGAGGGTACTATACTCTCTACTTTTTATTAGCCAATCTTACCTAGTCCAACAAATCTTTCCTTCTATAGAAGTGATGACCAGCTTTTGGCTTTCTACACCCCAGACCTCTAAAATCTTGATTCTTTGCAGCACGAAGCATCTGATAACTTTAAATGATTTCAGTACTTTCTCGTCTCACAGTGCTGTATTTTGAGGAGTTACTCATGCTGTGGTAGGTGGTGCATTAATAGAGATTTCTGAATTCTGTAGCTATTTTTGTCTTGTAATTCTTAAGACCTTGAGCAAGAGAAGGCAGCTCCTCTACCACACCCTTTATGACAGTAATTCTTAGACTTTATTACCTGGAGTTTCTTAGAACTGTAGATTTTCAAGTCTACAGTTAGAGAGTCTGACCCAAGTTTGGGCCAAGAATTGAATAACATTGAACTTCAAGAAGAAAAGGAGGGACTTTTTTTTTCTTCTTGAAGTTCAGTGTTATTTCTTTTTTTTTATTATTAAATTATAAAAGTTTCCATTTCAGCCCCTCCTCCCAACACCCTCCCACTCCCCCCACTCCCTCTCCTCCTCCCTCTCCATCCCCTAGAGCAGTCAGGGTTTCCTGCCCTGTGGGAAGTTCAAGTTCCTCCCCCCTCCCACCAGGTCCAGGGAAGGTGAGAGTCCAAACAGACTGGATCGCCAAAATCCAGTATATGCAGAGGAAGCAAATCCCAGTGTCATTGTCAGTGGCTTTTCAGAAAGGCTCCGGGCCAGCCACATTCAGAGAATCTGGCTGGATCACGTCCTCGCTCAGTCCCAGTCCAACAGGCCTTGGTGAACTCTCATTATATCAGTCTCCTTGTATCAGTGGGTGCTCGCATCCCTCGCAGTCCTGATTACTTTTTTTATTTTCTTCATCCTTCTGCTCCTCATTTGGACCGTGGAGTGCTCTGTCCGGTGCTCCAATATGGGTCTCCATCTGTATCGCCATCCAACATCGGATGAAGGTTTCCTCTGCCCTTGCCTTCTTTGCTCACGTTCTCTTTCCTTCTGCCTCTCATTTGGACCTAGGGAGCTAGGTCCAGTGTTCTAACGTGGGTCTCCGCCTCCATCTCCATCCATCGCCAGATGAGGGTTCTATGGTGATATGCAAAATATTCATCAGTATGGTTGTGGGCCAAGGCCGGTTCAGGCACCCTCTCCTCTGTCCAGAGAACCATCTGGGGATCTCTCCTTGGACCTGGGATCCCCTTTATAATCAAGTCTCTTGTAAACCCTAAAATGATTCCCTTAGTTGAGGTATATACTTGCCTGATCCTATATCCATCCTTCCTCCCTCCCCCCAGTTCAGTGTTATTTCATAAAGCCTTTTGTTCTTCTATAATGTAGAAAGTTTTCATTATAAATTGGTGAGGGTAATCAGTATTCTGAAATAGTTTTAGATACAACAGACCTGTTGTCTTATTTTATTGCTGTGAAGAGACACCATGCCCACAGTAACTCTTATAAAGAAAACATTTAATTGGGGTGGTAGCTTATAGTTTCAGAGGTTCAGTCCATTATCATCATGACAGGGAGCATGGTGTCATGTAGGCAGACGTGGTACTGACTACATATTGACCAGAAAACAGCAGGAAGTTGACTGACTGTCACACTGAGGGAAAGTTGAGCAAAAGAGACCTCAAAGCCGACCCCCACAGTGACACACTTCCTAGGACATACTCCTAATAGTGCCACTCCTTTGCGGGGCCATCTTCTTTCAAACCACCACACCTGCCAACCACTGTGTGACTTCATATTTGCATATCTTTGTGGTGCTTGTCAGGTTGAATGTGATTGGTATGAGTTTAATATATGCATGGACCCTAAAATTTCACTCTCATCTCATAATAAGCTTAGATCAAAATGTGTTGCCTGTTATCTCTGTGATTTTACTAAAAGGACAGATTTTTTTTTGTCACCAACAAAAGCTATAACAAATTGTAAATGCCTATGGCATTGGAAAGACTTGTATTATTTTCTTTTTTATTTTCATCATAGAACATTTCAAACATCCATGAAAGCAAGTAGTGTTTAGCTCTGTGTCGTAGCTAAGTTGTGGTTTGAAGTAGAGATTGCTTTATCACCTCCCACGGTAGCTGTGGCTCAGAATTCAGATGAGGCCCAGAGCAGTTGGTCCTCAGCATATTCTTCTAGTCACTTTGCAGGTTCTTTGATTACTGCATAGACCGTTTACCCATTTCCTTTTGATGGACCCCTTGCACCTTGCTCAGATAGGGAGCTGTTATAAATAGAGCTGTTGTGAACATTCTTGGGTAAGGCTTTCTGTGTTCATATATTTTCATGTTTCCTTGGGTAGATGAGTATAATGTACTGTAACTTTCAAAGAAATGACCAGAATGTCTTCCCAAATGTTTGTTTGCATTTACACCTGTCAGTGTCTGATTGTTGTGATTATTTTATATACTTGCTAACATTTGGCATTGTCATATGATTTGGTGTGAATAGCATAGTGTTTTGTTTGTTATTATTGACACAGCCTCACTATGTAATCCAGACTGGCCACAAGCTCACAATGATCCTCTTGCATCAGTCTCCAAGTGCTAAGATAATATGCATGCAGTATACCCTGAGAACCTTTTATTTATTTGGTTTTTTTTATTTTAAATTTTGTATATGTGGGGAGATGTATATATCTGTCCACAGAGGCTAGAGATATCAGATTCCTTAGATTTGGAATTACAGAGTTTGTGAGCTCAATGTGAATGATTGAAATTAAACTCAGGTTCTCTGTAAAGGCAGTACAAAATCTTGTTTTGTTTTTGTTTTTTGTTTTTTTTGTTTTTCAAGACAGGGATTCTCTGTGTAGCCTTGGCTGTCCTGGAACTAGCTCTTATAGACCAGGCTGGCCTCGAACTCACAGAGATTTGCCTGCCTCTGCCTCCTGAGTGCTGGGATTAAAGGCATGCAGTACTACAACCCGGCTCTATGTGGGTTCTTTTTTTCTCTTGTTTCGTTTTTTAAGACAGTCTATACTGTAGCCCTGGATATCCTGGAACTCATTATATAGACCAGACTGGCCTAGAATTTATAGAGATCCACCTGCCTCTGCCTCTCAAGTGCTAGGATTAAAGTATGTACCACCATGCTTGATTCTTTTTTTTAGATTAGATTTTTTAGATTTATTTTTCTTTTTAATTATTTTTGAGATGTATTTTTAAGGGTGTGTGTGCACACTCATGTGCCTGCACATACACATACACATGTGAGTTCAGGTGCCTGTGGAGGCAAGAGGCATTAGATCTCCTGGAGCTGGAATTACAGATGGTTCTGAGCCACTTGACATAGGTGCTAGTAATTAAACTCTGGTCCTCTGGGAGAGCAGTATGCACTTCTGACTGCTGAACCAATAAATATCACCATAATCACTATGTGACACATCCAAAAACATTTATTTTTTTAAAAAAAATTAAATATTGCTGTGTTTTACTGGAAAACATTGCATTTAATAGAGGAAGGAATGGAAGATGTAGAAAATAATAACATAACCTAGGGAAAATAATGACGCAGTTGATAATGATGGTCTTTGTTTGTATGTGGGATGTGTGTACACCTGTGTATGGAGGCCAGACCTTGACATCAGGTGTCTTCCTGCAAGATTTTCCACCTTATTTTTTGAGACAGTGTCTCTCACTGAACCTGAAGTCCCTGCCTGCCTCTCATTGGCATTACAGGTGTACACTGCCACATGGACACAACCGTGGTTCCTGTATGTTATCCTAGCCCTGTTCTTAACCACATTTTTTTTCTCCTTAGACCTCAGACTTTCCTGTTCTCGATCCCAGCTGGACTGCTCAAGAAGAAATGGCCCTTTTAGAAGCTGTAATGGACTGTGGCTTTGGAAATTGGTAAGAGTTTAATATTGAGTGGTCCTGTCTTCATGGGCTCAAAACAGAAGCCACTCTTGAAACATAAAAGCAGAGAGCCTCGAAAAGCTGTGATGCTTTCCTGATGGCCAGGGCGTCAAAGGTAGTTTCTAGTCCATGTACACATCTTCTAAGCCTGAAATACCTTTAATGCATGGTGCTTAGTGACTCGTGACTGAGCAGTTCTGTCAGAGGTTACTTTGGACTCAGTAACTCTAAGATTGTTCTTCCAGAGTTGTGGAGAAGTATAGGTTACTAATTATTTCTCACTTCTGGCTTTATAGGTTTCTAGGCACAAATGCAACCTTTAAAATTTGCATGCAAATGAGGGGGCTGGGGGTGGGAATTTGCTTGTCGTCATGTCCACCTGCCCGTCTGTGCTCCCCCCGTGTGTGTGTGTGTGTGTGTGTGTGTGTGTGTGTGTGTGTGTGTGTGTGTGTGTGTGTATGTGTGTGTGGTGGCTGGAGATTGTTATCAAATGTCTTATTCTCTTTTGCTTTCCATATTATTCTTTGAGACAGTCTCTTAGATAATCTGGAGGTTGCGGTTTCAGCTGGTTTGAGTGGGCCAATAAGCTCCTAAAATCTGTCTTTCTCTGTCTCTGAAGTGCTGGAGTTACAGATAAAGGCCACATGCCTAGCTTTTTACCTGGGTGCAGAGGATGGGAACTAAGGGCTTTGTGCCTGCACAGAGAACGCTTTAACCACTGAACCATCTCTCCTGCTCCCAGAGTTTACATTTTAGGAACACTATGCTGATAATTTTACTTTGTGAACTAGACAGCAGATATGTTATTAAACATACTTTGTTCATGAAGCATCTGAAGTTAACGGAGCTAAACTCTTTTTCATTTTTCATAATTTAATAGTGAAGGAACCTTCTTCTGGATCTTTCCTGATTGCTATAGTCCTTCCTTGTGTTATTTAAGGTGTGCTGCCTTTCCTATGTCAAGAGGGAGACCAGAGCTCAGCTCACATTTTGTTTCCATTCATTCATTTAGCACCTGTGCATCGTGAATACTGTGTGTTGTGGAGAATACCAAATATGGGAAAAAATGGATCACTTGTGAGCAGCTTACTAGTCATCTCTGCCTAAGGCATTACTTTTTCTCAAAAGTGGGCCAGTCCTCCTCATCTTCCTTCCCTCTTAGCAAAGACTAGGAAGAAATCTGTTACTATATGGGGGAGATAGCTCAGTGTAAGAGTTTTTGCTCAGCACACGTGAGGTGTTTGAGTTCAATCCCCATCACCACCCAGAAGAATCTAGTTGCTTTTGTATCCAGTGTGGGTAAGGGATTGTGCTTGGTGTTGAGAGCACAAGAATTTAGGTTCCTGCCCTCCTCCAGGCTCTTTACCTAGTAAGGGAATCAAACTGTTTACAGTTGACTGAAGCACACGCAGGATAGTGATGCCTAGGGGAAGGGTTCTCGAAGAGTGAGCTTGAGGAGGAGCTAAGATTTCACCTCTACCTCTGCATCACCTGAGTTAGGAGTCAGAGGTCTCGGTATGAATTCTGGATTTGTCTTCTTTAGCAAGTACATTATTTGTTTGGATATCATATTTTTTTATTATGTGAAATAGCAGTAGCAATACAAGGCTAATACTAAAGTGATCTTAAATTATGTCTAGGTGTTTGTATCTCAGTGCCTTGCATATCCATAGGAATTCTACTTAAGAAATGTCTATGTGATACTATAAAACATGTAAAAGTAAAACTAGATACTTTTAGATAGGGTCTCACGAGGTAGCTTTGGCTGGCCTGAAATTCTATATAAACCAAGCTAGACTCTAACTTATAGAAATCCACCTGTCTCTACCCTTCAAGTTCTTGGATTTAAGGTGTGTGCCATCATGCCTGGCACCTTTAAACATTTCCAAGATGATTTCTATTGCTATTGATGATCTTTTAAGTTTTCTTAAGGGCTTATTATTTATTTATTTAAAATATTTGTATGTGCATGGATGTGTGTGTGTGTCTATGTGAATGTTTGTCACTTATATTCACATGCTGAGGAGGCCAGAAAAGGGAGTGGAGTTACAGGCACTTGTTGACCACTGAAGTAAATACTTTAACTGCTGAGCCAGCTTTCCAGCCCCTTTTAAAAACTTTTTAAGTCACTTTTATTATGCTGTATGGGGACATACTTTTGAAGGTCAAAGGACAACTGGCAAGAATTGTTTCTCTCCTTCCACCTTTTGGAGATGGGAGCTGTTTTGTAGTTTTGGGGTTTTTTTTTTTCCCCAGATAGGGTTCTCTTTGTGTGATTCTGGCTGCCCTGGAACCCAGTATATAGACCAGGGTGGCCTTGAATTCACAGAGATCCTCCAGCCTCTACCTCCCAAGCTCTAAGATTAAAAGCGTAAGCTACCATAGTTGGCCTCTTTTTATTTTGAAGAATTTTTTCACTTTATAGCCCAGGCTGATCTAGACTTGAAACTCACAGAGTGTCTGCCTCTACCTTCCCAGCATTGATATTATAGGCATTGCCTCCGTGCCTGACTCCAAGGTGACTTCTTATTGATAAGAGTTCTTTCTCTGGCCTACCTCAGGGAAATTTATAGATGATGGTGATATGATGTGACATTTGGAACAAAGTTTCATGTATCTGTCTCATACTAGCCTTTGAACACAGTATGTAACCACAGATGACCTGACTTCCTGTCCCTTCTATCGCTGCCTTCTTCATATTGGGGTTACAGGCGTGTACTACCGTGTCTGGACTTTGTGCATTCTAGTGGAAGCTAGTGACCAACTGATCTACATACCCAGCCTGAAAATTTATGGATCAGAAAATAGTCATCTTCCTTCCAGTAGAAAGGAAAGGTCCCTTTATTGTTTCTCTATCTTGGTGTAGCAGGATTTGGACCATTAGATGGCACACATATCAGTGGCGTATCTGTCTCACTGTTTTGCTGATATCTGCTTGGAGGTATCAGATTATTGATTTTATGTTGATTTGTCTACAAATATGGAACAAATAAATCACCTTTCAATGTTCTATATTAGTAAGAAAACTACTCTCTTCATTTTTCTTCCACATTTTTCTAGGCAGGATGTAGCTAATCAGATGTGCACCAAAACCAAGGAGGAATGTGAGAAGCACTACATGAAGCATTTCATCAATAACCCTCTGTTTGCATCCACCCTGCTAAACCTGAAGCAAGCTGAGGCAGCCAGAACTGCTGACACAGCCATTCCGTTTCACTGTAAGTGCCTGCCTATTGGGTAAAAGGTCCTTAGCCCGTCTTTGGGCTCTGTTTCCATAGCACATAAACAGTGATGTGGTGATTTGGACAGATAAAGAGCTGCTGGAAGGTAAGAGGAGTTTTGGTATGTTGAGTCAGGGCCGACATGTGGCAAGGAGGCAACACATCCCAGAGGTCAGAGTTGTAGCCTTCCACTCTGGATCTCTTGGAATATACCAATTAACATTAATGATTGCTTCTGTAAAGTGGTGTGTCCAAAAAGGGGCCAGTCTATCTGTGCTATCATTTGTTGCAGCATTTATAATCAGGTAGGAGTTGCTTATCAGGATCCAGTATTGCCTCAGTGTTAAGTCCAAGAAGTAAGTAGTTCTTTTTATTCACTTGGTTATGCCAGTGAAGGCAGTCTTACATCTTATATGCCTGTAGGCATCAGTGGGTCTTTTGATACAGAATAACCAGAGCCTGATGAATCACAAACAAGCATCTTTCATGAATGGCCCCAGAATAGCAGTGATGTATGGATGCTTCCCCACTGGCCTCCCTCTCCTCACTGCTTGGAAATAGCTTTGTAGCTGATGGCCTCAGAGGTTGCCCATACCTGCTGTTTGAATGGCTCTTCGGATGTTAACACTTTCCTCACGTCCATTAGGCCTCTCTGTTCCTATCAGCAGCCCAGTGAAAATAAGTAGAATGGATGCTTTTGTGTTACACACAAAGAAACTGAGATTTTTAAAAGGTTGAAAGATTTGTACGAAGTTATAGAACTATTGGAGGCTGGCGCTAGTACTCAGTTTGATTAACATAGAAATCCAGGAGTTTTGCTTCTCGGTTGGATAAGATATGATAAGATCTGTAGTTGACAGAGGTCCTAAGGATCAAAGGAGCAGACACTGACAGGATACTGGAGTTCTATAACATTGAAAGAAAATATTTCTTTCATTTCCTTTAATTTTTCGTTCATTTTGGGAAAACAAATATCAGAGGACAAGGCTACAGGATGGTTCAGCAGGCAAAGGCACCTGCCAAGTCTGACCTAAATTCTATCCCTGGGACCCATAGAGTAGGAGAGAACTGACTTCTGCAGCTTGTCCTCTGACCTCCACATGCCTGCCTGTACAAATGCATGCAAATCAGAGGATGTTTGGGGAGGATCCCTTCAGACTTAATTTCTCTCATCAGGAAATCAGCCTGGGGTTTGAGAGGCATGGTGGCATGTGACTATATCCCCAAATTGCCACTTGGGAAGCTGACGGAGGCATGAAGTTTTTGAGTTTGTGAGTAGTGTAGAATATATAATGAGTTTGAAATCTCTGTCTCTACACAGAGTAAGAACAACACCAACAGCACTTGAGGCAGAGGCAGGTGGATCTGAGTTCAGAGCCAGCCTGGTCCACATAGAGAGTTCCATAACAGTCTGGGTTACATAGAGAGAAGACCCTGTCTCCAAAAAAGCTATTTTTTTTTCATAATTACCTTTTCGCTCTTTATAAAACTTTTGAATTTATTCTCTTAGATCATTTTTTTCTAAGAAATCTATTTCAGAGTGTGATGTGGTGCCTCACACCTATAACCCCGCACTTAGCAGGCTAAGGTAAAAGAATTATAAGAGTTTGAGGCCACTCTCAGCTACATAGTGATACCTACTTTCATATATTTTGACCTTGAACTCAATATGTATCTGAATGTGACCTTCATCTGATCTTTTGCTTCTGCCTCTCAGGTGCTAGGATTGCAGGCATATGCCATCATACCCTGAGAAACTGTTTTGCTTTTGTTGTTTGTTTTTTGTGAGTGTAGGGTGGGGGCTTGTTGGTGTAGCAAGCTTTTTCATCAGTCACCAGCTCACAAATAATGACACAGAAATTTATTATTAATTATGAAAACCTGGCCTTTAGCTTAGGCTTGTCTCAACTAGTTCTTAATAACTTTATATTAACCTATGTTCTGCCATGTGGCATTGTCTCTCTTCCATTTTGCACCTCCTGTTTCCTCCCAGTATCTGGCTGGGGACTCTGCCTTTCTTCAGAGTCTTCTCTGTCCCCTGAAGCCCCCCAACCTCCTCCTGTCTAGATATTGCTTATTCAGCTCTTGATTAAACCAATCAGAAGGCTCCTTGGCAAAGACACATCTTCACAGCGTAAACAAATATTGGGCAACAGTTTGTTTTTTGTTTTTAAATCCAGACTATACATAAAGACTTTTATGTGACGTTTTGTGTCAGTGTTTTATCTATTAAGAAAATCCCGCTGTTTCTTCCAGCTGCAGATGACCCTCCCCGGCCTGCATTTGACTCTTTGCTGTCTCGAGACATGGCAGGATACATGCCAGCTAGGGCAGATTTCATTGAGGTAACACAAACTTGTTTTTAGCATACAATAAGGAAAAACTTACTTTTGTTTCTGATGAGGTTATTATCTCTTACTAGAAGGAGACTTTTCAGAGCCTGTGTGTAACACGAGAGCCGGCTTGTTGGGGTTTCTGTCCCACCCGGTACCCCACAACTGGCAATTCCCAAAGAGAAAATCACACACAGGACTCTATAACATTATAAACTGATTGGCCCATTAGGTCAGTCTTCTTGTTAACTCTTATAACTTATATTAACCCATTATTCTCATCTATGTTAGCCATAATGGCTCTGTACCTTTCTCAGCTGGGCAAGTTACATGCTGCCTCTTCCATGGTCTGCGCAGGAGTGGCAGAGGAACTTCCCTGCTTCCCAGAATTCTCCTGTTCTCATTGCATCACCTCTACTTCCTGTCTGGTTTTCCCGCCTATACTGCCTGCCTGGCCAATCAGCGTTTTATTAAAATATCATTGACAGAATACAGACAATTCTCCCGCATCACCTGTGGAGTCACATTTTACTCCTTCCTTTCCCATTGTGAGCACCTGTGGAACAGTGATAATTTTAAGGGGGAACCAGCCTTCCAGGGTGCATAGTATTGCTCCCACTAACCTTGTAGGTGTGAAATTCCTGCAGTTGTCATTCCACTGCAAAGGGGTTTTCAAGGTTTTGCTTTATCGGGGTCCGGTTACATTTTAAGATTTTTAAATTATTAAGTTTTTGTTGCAACCAAACTTTGCTGTTATTGTGCAAAAATAGCATAGAAGCATTTTGAGTTTTCAATAAGCCTGGGTTGTGTAGTGAGAGCCTATCTAAGAAAAGAAAAGAAAGAAAAGGAACATAGATAATATGTAAACAGACGGATATGTCTATGGTCCAAAGAAAGTTTATTTCCCAAGTAGGCAGGTGGACTGAGTAGTGGTTGCTAAGCCCTGCATTGTATGTATACACGTGCCCATTAAAACTATTTCATTAAAACTATTTTCCTCATTTAGCCATAGAATTAAAAATAAATGTGGAAGTAGTCATAAGAATTTAATTTGCAGTCAGGTGGTGGTGGCGCATACCTTTAATCCCAGCACTCAAGAGGCAGAGGCAGGCGGATCTCTGTTCAAGACCAGCCTGGTCTAAGGAGTGAGTTCCAGGATAGCCAGGGCTGTACATAAGCAACTCTGTCTCAAACAAAACCAGGAAAAAAAACTAATTTGCTATCTGATATCATCTGCAGTACTCTTGAAGATGGGGTATTAAACTAAAGCCCATCTTGTCTTACCCAGCAGGGCCTTTTGTTTATGACAGGTGGTAGTGCAGAGCTACCCCATAGTCACCCTCTTCCCTGAACTGTCCTCGGGTAGCCTGAACTGATCTTATTGTAGTGTATAAGCGATATTAGGACTAAACTGTTCCCTCTAAAGGTGATTAAAAAGAAAATAATTAATGTAGGCAACTTTATTACCAGAATACCTGGAGGCCTAAATCAATTATTCTCTTTGGAATGAACAGACTATTAAACATTTTTAAATAATAGACTTGGCTTTGTTCCTAATATTGTGCTATCCTAGCTCTTTCTTTTGATTACTGTCTGAAAGTCTCTCAGATTTTTCCTGTAATTTTTCCCTTAGAGCAGTATCTTTGCCTTTTATCCAATTTAGTACTTAGCACATATTGGCTCAAGACTTTTCTCTTTGCCTCTGCAGCATGGCTATTGTAAAGATATTACTTGGTTTATGCCGGGCTGTGGTGGCGCACACCTTTAATCCCAGCACTTGGGAGGAGGACAGCTAGAACTGTTATACAGGGAAACCCTGTCTTGGGAAAAAAAACAAAACAAACAAAAAAACTGATGAGTTTGGATGGTTTTTTTCCCCTTTAACAGGAGTTTGACAATTATGCAGAATGGGACTTAAGAGACATTGATTTTGTTGAAGACGACTCAGACATCTTACATGGTAATGTTTATTTTTTCAAATGCTTATTCAGTACAAGTACTGATGACACTGTGCTGAATGCTGCGGTATAAGGACTAATAAGGCATTTTCTCTGCTCTTAGTGAATTCAGTGGTTGGGCTGGTGACATGGCTCAGTGGTAGAGTGTACCCTAGACCCTGGGTTAGATTCAGATACTACAAAAAACAAAATAAAACAAAATCTTGTAGCTAAGTTGCTGAACTTACCCCCTTGAACTCCTGAGTATTACACTCACTGGCCTACATCACCTTTCCCCACACTGGAGATTGAATGCTGTGAACTGTACGATGCACTGTGGTTGCTCTTCTTCTTTGAGATTGTTGGTGCATTGGTTCACGAGGGTAGAGAGAGCAGAATTGGGGAACTGGGTTCCGATGACTGTAGGTATGATCGAGAAAGCCGTCTGGGAGATGACTTCAGAGAATCAGCTCAGCTTTATTCCAGAATATAGGAAATATATAGGATTGGGGACCCTGGGAATAAACCCTAATTTGTATTATGTGGCACGGTCCTATCATAATTCTTCATACATGACAGCAGGGTCTTGTAGCAAAGTTCCTAGCACAAATCTTAGTTACCATGTGTGTAGTGGGGAGGCTTCTACTAGGGAACATGCCAAGGGTCATGCTAAAGATAAATCAGGCATCCAGGCTTAGAGACAGCTTTCAGATAAGGTTAGTCCTCCAGGCCTAGGGACACTCTTCAGATATGAGCAGGTAGAGAGCAGAAAGTCTCATGGGGAGAGAGTTCCCATGTCTTCAAGCTTTGGAGAAAGTTACCAGGCCATGATAGACTGATTTCTGGACAACAAGGCCTTCCAATAATATACAAATAGGTGCTTTTTTTTAAAGAGAATATTTCAGAAGCCCTGGAGATCCACAGGGCTGCCTTTCTGGCAGCACCATAAAGGTGCTTCCTTTATGGCTCTGAACTCTTACAGTAGCTTCCCTGGCAGCGTGACTATAGCTGGTACATGTTGCCCCCAGCCATCTCTTAGAGCACCAAGTGAAGGGTTCCAGGAGCCCATGAAGAAACAAGAAGGAGCTTTTAAACATACCTAGCACACAGCGGGGCACATGTTATCATTTATAAGAGGAGGGGGGACTGGTTTCACTAGGGACAGTTGTGAGTCACTTGAGTTGGTGACAGACAGATAGATAAGCCATGCCATGCCGAGACAGTTTGGGTATAGAGTTTATGTAGTGGGTTATGGAGGGAAAGGGGAGAAGGGGGAAAGTGGGGAAGAGAGAGAGAGAGAGAGAGAGAGAGAGAGAGAGAGAGAGAGAGAGAGAGAGAGAGAGAACACTGGAGAGGGGTGGAAGATCCTATTTTCCTTGGCTAAAGAGGAGCCAAGGTTGAGAGTGGATGGAGCTTGTCTCTTAAAGGTACAGTGTACCCAGGTGACAGGCCAGCAGATTACAACAGCACAGATTGGTGAAAATCAGGACATTGATTCAAGCTTGAGCTTGCTTCTGAGTCATTGTGGAATCTTAGGCAAGTCCTTGAAGTTCTGCCTGCTGTTCTGTGTCCCATATCGGTAAAGAGTGAGTGACACTGATTAGTCAGGGAGTCAGGGTGGACGTGTTTACAATGGATGATGGTGTGCAATGCGGATTGGTGGTGTTATTCCATTCCATTGTACTCGTAATGTGACTGGCATTAGCAACATTCCTTTTAGGCTCCCTCACTCATAACTGCTGGAAGGAATGTGGTCTTATGCCAATAAGCTCTTTCTTTGTGTCACCTTAAGATTCACATTCATGGAATTTGTCCAATCAAGTTGGCTTTGTGGTCCATTATGGAGGCATGGGATACAATAAGAGGGATAGGTAATTGCATTCCAAGTATGCCAGAAAGTTCCCAGCATGGGCCCAGGAAAGGCCTGTCCCGTGAAGCAATTTCTGAAGAAAATAAGGAAGTTCTGCAATCTTGTAAGTGGTGACATGTCCTACTTTGTTGAACTAAGCTATTACTGATTCAGAAAGAAGCATAGAAGACTCATTAACTCAGCACTCTGGTCTTGTGACATTGATTTCCAGGCAGATACTTACCTCCATTCATCTGTGAAAATCTCTAAATATGTAGATAACCCTTCCCCTAAGTGTCCCAGCATCCAAAACCTTATGAATAGGTCAACTTTCTTGTTTTTATTCCATAAACCAGGCAAGTTAGAGGCATTGGGCACTATGTGCTGAGTCAGTGTTTGCAATACTTCTCAGGGTTACACTTTAGTACAATTTGTCTTTCCTCCCTCTGGCTTGTTGTTCCAGACAGGGTCTAACTCTGTAGCCATTAGCTGGCTTATAATTTGCTGTGTAGACCAGGCTGTCTTGGATCTTGTTGTGTCTGTCTACTCCTTCCTTCCTTTCTTCCTTCCTTCCTTCCTCCCTTCCTCCCTTCCTCCCTCCCTCCCTCCCTCCCTCCCTTCCTTCTTTCCTTCCAAGATTTATTTATTATATATATGGTGTTCTGTCTGCTTGTATGTTGCAGGCCAGAAGAGGATATCAGATCTCAGTAGAACCACCATGTGGTTGCTGGGAATTGAACTCAGGACCTCTGGAAGAACAGCCAGTGCTCCTAACCTGGGCCATCTCTCCAGCCCTATTTTTTGTTTTTGTGTTAGGGTTTTATACTGTAGCCTAAGCTTATGGCCATCCTCCTGTGTTGACCTTCCAAGAGCTAGGATTATAGGCAAGAGTCACCATTACCATATTCAGTCTTTACATCTTTAATATCTTTGTTGCTGCTGCTTTTCTGTGGCTCACTTTGGAGTCTTGTGTAGCTAGCTGTTCCACACTGAGAGGTAGGAATAGATAATGTTCTCTTTTTACATTCAAATAAATATGCAAAGATAAGTAATTTGCATCTGACTTCCTACTAACTGACTTTAACTATTAGGTCAATAGTCTTTCATTGATAGAATTTTATTATTTTTTGAAGGAACAGCACTTACTGGTGTGTGTGTGTGTGCGTGTGTGTGTGTGTGTGTGTGTGTGTGTGTGTAGAGAGAGAGAGAGAGAGAGAGAAGACAGGGTCTCTCATTGAACCTGAAACTCCACATTTTAGCTAGGCTAGTCAGCAAGCTCCCAGGACCCATCCATATGCTTTTACAGACACACGCAGCCATGCCCAGCTCTTACGTGAGCTCTTTCATAACAGTCACTTTCCCTTGGAGCCTTCTTCCTAGCCATTTGTTTGGTTTTGGTTTTGATTTAGGTTGTTTGTTTGTTTGTTTTTGAGACAGGGTTTCACTGTGTAGTGTTGACTGTTCTGAAATTCAGGTGCTGGGATTAAAGGCAACACCACTTAACTGCCTCTTTATTTGATGCATAGAGTGACACACTCCTTTAATTCCAGCACTCAAGAGGCAGAGACAGGAGGATCTCTGAGTTTGAGGTCAGCCTGGTCTGTGTAGTGAGTTCCAGAACAGCCAGGACTGCATAGAGATCCTATCACAAAAGCACTTTATTTTTACTCTTTCTTATTATGTCTATTTGTGTGTGTGCATGCGTATATGTGTGTGAGTGCAGGTACCTACAGATGCCAGGCATGTCAGATCCCCCTGGAGCTTGAATCACAAGCCTTTCTTATTTATTTATTTATTTATTTGTTATTTTGAGGCAGGGTTTTGTTTCTCTGTATATCCTGTAAGCAGCCCTGGAACTTGCTTTGTAGACCACGCTGGTCTTGACTCAGGTGCTGGAATTAAAGACAAGTGACACCACACCTGGCTTAGTTACAAGCCATTTTGAGCTATCGGACATTGGTGCTAGGAATTGAGCTACAATCCTCTGCAAGCGCTCTTGACCTCTGAGCCATCTCTTCAGTCTTACCCCGTATTTTTTTGTGGCAGAGTCTCAAGTAGCTCAAGCCTTGGGAGAATGACCTTGAACCTAATCCTCCTGCCTCAACCTCCCAAATCCTGGGATTACAGGTGCAATTTAGAAAGCTTTACTTCTGAGGATTACCTGAGTTACAGGTCTGTGTTTGTGCCCATGCAGTGAGGGTTTTGGTTGGCCTCTGCAGTTCATTCCTTTCAGTTGATTTTCTTCCCAAGCAAGCAGTAAGTGCCTTCTGTCAAGAAAACAGAAACATGTTGCTAGCTATTTTGAACAATGTTAGAAATACATTGCAGTGGGAAGGAGCTGCCTCTGTCTTCTGCCCACTTCTTGAAATATTTTAAGGCTAGCCATTTGGAAACTATCAGTCCTCAGTGTAATCACAGGGCAGCTATTCTTCCCCCATAGCTGAAATTTCAGAACCTCGTGTCAGTGGGTAGGTTCTGCGTGGTTCTCTTTAGTGGCCTCTGGCTAGTTTGTCTGGCAACTTGTACTTGGAGCTCTGAACTGCTCAGAGTGGACTGTGAACTAATAAATCTCATTCTCGCTGTGCCTGCCTTCTCATTTCCATCCTGCTCAGTGCTTCCCAGGTTGTTACAGTCTTGCAATCTTTGTTGCTGAGTGTGCTTTGTAAGGAAAGGGGGTTGTTTCAAATACTAATTTTTCTCTTAAAGAATTCCAGTTCTCCTCCCATTGCTGCAATTTCTTTTCTTCCCTTGTTGCCTGGAGCCAGTGGCACTAAAATGATCAAGCAGTAGAACCAGTGGTTAACGGTATTTATTTATAGATTATTTTTGTAGTACAGTCTCAAGACTTTTTCTGTTTTAATTTAGTCATTCCTACACAAGTCTTGGGAAACAACATGGTAAAGTTAGTGTTTTACAAAATTACAGAAATGTTATCAAAAGTATCCCTAATTTGCACAGATCTCCAAGATACTTCTTTTCTGTAGATTTTATCTAAATAGATAAGTGAAGGATTTAAAGAACCTAAATGTGAGTTCTTGAAGTGTTTCCACTATTACGACTTTTGTTCGCTTCTGTTTGGAATTGTTACTTCTCAGTCCTTCTATTCTCATAAGAAACTTCATTATATACATGTCAGAGACACCTGCTTTCTTCCTTTTTCATATCCCTTCCACAGCCTGCCCACCACCTGTCTGTTAAACAGAGGCAGGGTATGGATTGTTCGTAGTAGCAGGACAGTGACATGGAACAAGCCCCAAATCAAGAACGATTTCATTCTTAAAAGTTTGTAATGTTCCCAGCCCTGGTGACGCAGAAACAGGCAGATCTCTGTGAGTTCAAGGGCAACAAGGTCCTTCCTGGTTAGTTCTAGGCCAGCCAGGGCCACATCGTGAGAATGTCTCCAGAAAGAATGTCTACACACACACACACAAACATTTTTTTTAAAATATTTATTTATTTATTATGTATACAATATTCTTTCTGCGTGTATGCCTGCAGGCCAGAAGAGTGCACCAGACCTCATTACAGATGGTTGTGAGCCACCATGTGGTTGCTGGGAATTGAACTCAGGACCTTTGGAAGAGCAGGCAATGCTCTTAACCACCGAGCCATCTCTCCAGCCCCGACACACAAACGTTTTTTAAGACAGGTTTTCATATAACATAGGTTGGACTGGAACGCTAACACCTCTGATTATACATTGCTTGAGAATTTTTTGTTTACCTTCATACAATAAAAGAAATAAATTCTTTTTAGTCTTTTTTTTCCCCTACCATATAGTCTGGTTTGAGTAGAAATGTGGGTTTCAAGCTGTCTCTGTGGAGGAACCTTCAGGGACTACTGCTGGGAAAGGAAGCTGGGCCTTGAGTAGTAGGTTCAGCCAGATGAAGTCTAAGTTACTGTGCCTGAACTTGGACCTCTGTATGGGGTAAAGATGAGATTATGGTGCTTTTGAATTACCAGCATTCCAGAAAGCTCTAGGCTCTTAATTTGAAATAAAGCTTTCTTGTTGTAAGATAAATATATATTCCCATACACAAATTCATTGCTAGAAAAACTAGTTCATTGTTGACTGAGTTTTCTGTCCTGCCTGGTTCTTGGAGTTGTTAAATCTCAAAGAAATTACAGAGTTTTACATTAGTTATAAACTGATTGGCCCATTAGCTCAGGCTTCTTATTAACTCATAATTTATATTAGCCCATTTTTCTTTTTTTTTTAAATATTTATTTATTTATTATGTATACAATATTTTGTCTGAGTGTATGCCTGCAGGCCAGAAGAGGGCACCAGATCTCATTACAGATGGTTGTGAGCCACCATGTGGTTGCTGGGAATTGAACTCAGGACCTTTGGAAAGGCAGACAATGCTCTTAACCACTGAGCCATCTCTCCAGCCCCCTAGCCCATTTTTCTTATCTGTATTAGCCATGGGGCTCGGGGCTCGGTACCTTATCTGGCGGGGCAGTCACATCTTGCTTCTTCTGTGGATGGGTCACAACAACTGTGAACCAAGCTTCCCTCTTCCCAGAATTCTCCTGTTCTCCTTGACCTGCCTCTATTTCCAGTCTCGTTGTCCCGCCTATACTTCCTTCCTGGCTACTGGCCAATCAGCGTTTATTTAAAATATAATTGACAGAATACAGACCATTCTCCCACACCAGTTCATTTTTAAAGATTATATTTCCTGACACTTGGGTTATTCACTTTGGTTTTTCAAAAGTCATGTGTCAGGTTGTTTTGCAATGCTGAGACTTCTTTCTTCCATGAATATATTCAGTAATGAAAAAACCCAAACACACATTACAGTACACAAAGCTTAAGGAGGTGGTAACAAGTTCTAAGATAGTTTCAGAACGTACTGAAGTCATTAAATTAAAAGTGCTTTCAGATTCAACAGAAAGGTGGTTATTAAGCAGTGTAGTGCTAAGTTATGTCTTGTAGTTTCTTCTAGAATTACTAATAATGAGTCTTTATTTTCTAACACTAGAGGTCTAATTATAAACTGCCTGTGGGTTTTTAAAAAAAAACTTTAAATTTTTTATTAATAAGCCAGATTTAGGATAGGAGCAGCAGAAAAATTAAAGTCACTAACAGATAGTCAACGCGTGGAAGGCTTATTGTTTTTCTGAGACGGAATTTCTCTTGCTGTTCTGAAACTCTGTAGACCATGCTGGCCTCAAATTCAGAGATCCACCTGCCTCTGCCTCCCAAGTGCAGAGAATTAAAGGTGTGGCTTCATTGTTTTTCTTAGCTCTGGACCCAGGTCACCTGCATTTAGATCTGTTCTTAGCAGCTGTGGGGTCTGCAGCTTGTTTTCTGAGTATGGTATGGAGGGCCTACGAGGGAATGATAGGAAACAAGACAGTGGAAGGCCAGGCATACTGTATAGAGCTTGAGCCTCTGTCAGTAGGGAGGTGTAGCTGAAGAATTAGAAGCAGATGAACTGTACCATTAAATTTTGTTGTAAAATAATGCTCTTAGTCCCATTTGGAGGGAGGGAGGGAGTTGAAGAAGTCATGGTCCATAGTAAGTATGATAAAGTTCTTCTGTAAGGAAGCATCAGGATGACAAGATGCCTAAGTTGAGTGATAGGATTAGACAGAAAGAGATGCATTTCGGAAATGTTACATTTAGCTAAGACTCAAGCTGGCAATGAGGAGAAGGAGGAGAAAGAGGTTCCAGGTTGGTTTCTGTCTTAAACAACTAGACTACTATAATGCCATTAACTATGGTTAAGAATTTTAAGATGGGAAAGAAGCAGAATATATAAGTTTGCAATGGAAGCCGTGTAAATAGGAATATCTCAAAATAATTGTGAGAGTTTGAGATGGTGTAGTCTGATGGAACTTGGAACCCTGGGAGCCAAAGAGCTTGTAGAAGTGAGGTGAGGAGTGAAAAGAGACAAGAGCAGAAACCGTAGGAACTTTGAAAATGGGAAAGAAAGAGCAGGACTGTCGTACTGATTCCAGTTTGTCCTTTTTTTGTTTACCCTGAGACTAAAACTAGAAAGGGTTGGGGCATGTGCAGGCAAGCAAAGCGTGCTTTTTACTGTGGTTAAGCTGCTTAACACATCTTTTCATCACAGAATGCAGAACTCAGTGCTGTAAACAGTTGCTGCTGCCCACATGAAGATGTTACTCTAGGAACATGCCAACACTGTCCATCAGTGCTGTCCTGTCATTGTCTCTTGAGCTGCATCCTGTGCAGTTACAGCAACACTCATTTTTGAACTGGAGGTTTAGCTCAGTGATACAGAACTTGTCTGGTCTGGTTTGGTTGCCAGTGCTACCAGAATAATGATAACAATTATTATTTACTGATAGAGAAATTTAGTGTGCTAGGATACTTTTCATGGAATAGTTAAGGTTTGGGTAAGCCAGGCATGGTGGTGCATGCCTTCCCAGCTCTCAGGAGCCAGCCCTTAAAAATAATTGTTTGGCAGGGTTGTTTATTTTTTCTTTTGTCTTGACTTTTATTTTTATGTTTATTTATGTGTATTTGTATTTATAGCTCTGAAGATGGCTGTGGTAGATATCTATCATTCCAGGTTAAAAGAGAGGCAAAGACGAAAAAAGTAAGTATAGAAAAGCCATCCTGTGTTCTCTGACCTTTGGGCTGTTGGTTGCATGTTATCTATAAGAACACTCCACATAACCAGGCGTGATGGCGCACGTCTTTAATCCCAGCACTCAGGAGGCAAATTTCTCTAAATTAAAGCCAGCCTGGTCTACAGAGTGAGTTCCAGGACAGCCAGGACTGTTTCACAGAGAAACCCTGTCTCAAAAAACAAACAAAAACACTCCACTTAACTTGATATGCCAGGCTTGACTCCCTATGGGAGGCCTTACCCTCTCTGAAGAGTGGATTGGTGGGGGAAGGGAGGCAGGAAAAACTGTGGTTGGTGTGTAAAATGAATAAAAAATTCAAAAAGAAAAAGAAACTCCACTTGTAGCTTACCATGTGATCTTGCAGAATTCAGTTGTTAAGAGTTGCTGTTAAATGTTATATTTTATAATGCTCTCCCGTTTAAGCATGTTTAACCTATATTTATTTCAAGTGGCTTCAAAGTATGTAAACATATGGTTGTAAATGTGTGATCAGTGTGTCCTTTCAAGGCTAGTAGTTTCCCTTAAATGACTGTTGTTAATTATCACTTCGATGAATTGTGTAGATTAGTCTCATGATATGGACAGATTTCCTTCTCAATCATCTTGACAAGCACATATTTTTCAGCATTTGTCACTGGTAACTGAATCATGTGTGAGTGTCCTCTATACCCCGAGAAGGACAATGTGCCATTCTCCATTTAGAGGCTATTTCAGAAGCATGTGCACACTTGACTCTCCAGACCCTGATGTTCCACCTCTTAGTAGTTAGCATGTGTGACAACTATAACATATAAAACACACAAAATTTGAAACTTACTTTTAATACATACATTATTGTGGTTTTTCATTCTAGGATTATAAGAGATCATGGATTAGTCAATCTTAGAAAGTTCCGATGTGAGTATGAGCTGATTTTTTTTTTCTATTCTAAATTTTTCTAACACTGTTGAGTACTTTCAGGTCATTGTGGGAGTGCTCATAATCCACATTGCATGCTAGCTAGCATTACCTAGGAAGATTTGACAATTCTGATGCAGGACTTGTGAGTAACTCCAATAGTAGAGGGGTGTGTAGCATGTTTGGGTTGATGTTGATCCCTTGTACAGAAACCAAAGCAAAACGAAACCAAAGGCGTTTGAGGCAGCTCTGATTCATAGTGACAATAAAGAGCTATTCATTTATAGTCAACAGCATTGCCTAAGAATTAATTGTTATAGTAATTACAGCATGAATATTAATGGATCATTTTCTAGACAGTCATGTTTCAAAATTATGTGTTAAACATAACCTTGGTCTCAGGTTATGAAAACATTTTTGTAGGGCTGCAGAGATGGCTCAGCAGTTAAGAGCACTTGCTGTTCTTGCAGAGGGCCAGGGTTTGGGTTCCAGCACCCACATGTGGCTCACAACCATCTATTTATTATTCCAGTTCCAGGGATTTGATGCCCTCTTTTTATTTCTGTGGGCACACATGTGATGCACATACACACCTGCAGGCAGAGCACTTGTGCATGTTTAAAACAATTTTTTTTGTAGAAAAATCAGAGGGGTTGGGGGTGTCTCACAGTTGGAAGAGTGCCTTAAGTAAATCAGCTTGTCGCACGGGGTGACATATGCACATAGTTGATTGACTTTTTCTGAATGTTCTTTGTTTTTGTTTTTTTGAGACAACATTTTGCTGTTTGCTCTGGCTGGCTTGGAAGCCTCTATTCTAGAGAAGGGCTGGTCTCAGACTTCTGATGGTCTTCCTGCCTGAACCTCAAGTTCTGGGATTGTAGGCTCATGCTTCCATATTAGCTGGAAGGTTTCTTGTGTCTTTGCTTTCCTTGTTTTCCTCCAGTAATCCTGCAGAAATTAGCCAGAGTTCTGTCTTAGAACATAGATTCTGCCTTTAATTCCCTTCTCTCTTATGACAACAATGCCTGATCCTCTGCCTTGTCTTGCAGATTAAAAGACATGAGCAAGGACATCAATAGCACTTAGTAGTAGAGATGATCTTCGTGATAACAGCATCCCTTTGTGAGGTGCTGTGATGCTGTAATTATGATTGGTGATTTGCATTCTCAGCTGTTGTTTGTGTGCTGTAATGGGCAAGTTAGTCATGTGAGGGTAGGAAAATGTCCTGCATTTTACTGCTTGTTTTAAAAAATAATACCAGAAATTTAGAAGTGCTTAAATTCTCTGTGACGTTATGTTTTACTTTTTCTAGTAATGGAGCGGCGGTATCCCAAGGAGGTCCAAGACCTTTATGAAACAATGAGGCGATTTGCAAGGATTGTGGGACCAGTGGAACATGACAAGTTCATTGAAAGCCATGCATGTAGGTGTTTTTTGGAAGTGTGTGTGTGTGTGTGTGTGTGTGTGTGTGTGTGTGTGTGTGTGTGTGTAAGGAGATTTAGAAGCTTAGTGAGGGGCAGGGGAATAGCTCAGTGGGTAAGAGTGCTTGCTGCATAAACATGAGGACCTAAGTTTAGTTCCCAACACTTACATGAAAAGCTGTATTTGTCCACGCTAGTGCTTGGAAACGGGTGTTGCTGTGGTTTGCTGGCCAGCACCTAGCTCTAGACCCGATAAGAAACTATCTCAAAGGAATAAGGTGGGAAGTGGTGGAATAGGACACCCATGTAGTCCCATGTCCTCCTGATCTCTGTGTATATGTATATATCACACACATGCACAACCCTACATGCCAAAGAGGAGGAAAACACAGTAACTTACAAGTTAGTACAGGGCTTTTGTTTATTGTTTTAGGGATTTTTTTGTTGTTACTGTGTTGTGTTTTTATTAGTTTTCTTTTTGGTGTCTTTTGTTTGTTTTAATACAGGGTCTTACTGTGTATGTAGCCCGGGCTGGCCTGGAACTTTCTGAGTAGTCCAAGCTGGGCTCAGACTGACTTGCAAGTCCTCCTGCCTTTGTCTTCTAAGAACTGGTTTACAGATATGTGCTACCATATGTAGCAGTTTTTACTTCTTACAGAGGGAACAACACAGTAAATTCCTGTGTCTGTGTAGCCAACTTCAGTGGTTTTCAGCATAGTACCCATCCAGCTTCATCTGAAGGGAACTAGGAACTCCCCTACCCTCTTGTTCATAAGCTGGTTTTGAAGCCAATTCCAAACATCATAGTATCGCTTATAAATATTTTAAAATTAGTTTCCGTCATGGGAACAGGGTTGTTGGCTCATGGAAACAATATTTCCATCTTCCTCTGGCCTTTCTCTGGTATTCCCAAGAGCATTCATCCCAATTCTAATTGGATTTTCCACTATAAAAAATTGAAGTTGTTAAGCAGGAAGGCCTAAGACTTTGAGGCAGCCTGCACTGGGGTTTTATTTCTATACTCTCCTCATGAGAGCTGTATGTTTATTTGGCTTCTCAGTTTAGTTCTGGAAAGTTTTTTGTTATATTGTGATTTTCTGAAAAGTGCTTTACAATTGCTCTCAAGGTGCAGATATTCCTTAGGAAGAATCACAGGCATTTATCTGAACGCGGTTGATTGTCCTCGGAAAACACCTTGTTTGGTTGTCATTCTTTGTGTGGTTGGTATCTAGTGACTTATCCTTTACTTCCTGTCCTAGTTTATATCATTCCTGGCTTATGTGTCACCCTGTGGATGGCTTTCCTTCAGCACATGTTGGAAAAGCACCAGCTTGGACTGCTCTGTCACAGAATAACCCAACAGTGCAGTCTGAGCTGTGTGCTCAGCAGCAATTTGTAGTTCATAGAAAATGCAGCGCTCTTTAGTCCCTATAGGAAAAAGCTAAAAAAAAAATCAGGGCTTGAGCAAAGCTTTGTCCTAACCACGCAGCAGGGTCTCATCCACAAACTGCATCAGAGAGCGTGGATGGGTGAGTAGAAGTGCTAGCACAGAAGGAGGAACAGGAATACTGCATTTTAACTACATTTTTTTTTAAAAAAAAATTAGCTTTCTAATCTTTTCGTTTTTCAAGATATGGTTTCTCTGTGAAGTCTTGGCTGTCCTGGAACTCACTCTGTAGACCAGGCTGGCCTCAGACTAACAGAGATCCTACTGCTTCTGCCTACCACCACTTGGGAGTGCTGGGATTAAAGGTGTGCACCACCACTACCCAGCTCGGGAAGCATTTCTGATGAGATGTTCAAAGTAAAATGTATCCTGAGACGAAGTGACCCCACCTTTTACATATGGCAGAATCATTGAAACACACCCAACAGCTCCCTGACATTGACTTGTTTTAACAATTTTTCTCCTTTGTTCTCCTGGGGAAACAGTGGAATTTGAACTCCGGAGGGAAATCAAGAGACTCCAAGAATATAGGACAGCAGGCATTACCAATTTTTGTAGTAAGTATGCTTCCGACACTGTCAAAGTGCCAGTGATTTACAAGTACAAAGGGAATCTCTGAGGTCTTGAAAACTTAAAAAAAGATACCTTTTCAGTTGAGTTTTCAGACTTCCTAGTAAAGTTTCATCTGTTCAGTTCCTACAAATATCGTTATCTTATCAGGACAGAGTAAAAGTTATGGCACACAGCAAAAACAAACAAACAAACAAACAAACCCCAGTGCTTTAGAATTAAGAGTCTGCTGTGGCTCTTTAAAAAAAAAATAAATAAATATCTTAGCCGGCCATGGTAACTCACATTGTTAGTCCTAGCACTGGGAAGGCTAAGAAGATCACTTGGGGCCAGCCAAATCTGTTTAGCATATTCTAGACTAGCATGGAGTACAGAGTGAGGCTGTCTACAGACACACACATACATGAGAGTGAGGTAGAATGGTGTGTGTGATCCTTATGTTCCAGAGTTTAACCTCAGTCTTTTAAATTTTATTTATGCATATAATCATTTTTTATTTACCAGGCTTTTACTGAGGCCAAGGTGCTTACATCCAATTTAAGGTGCTGGTATACTTTTTTAATAGTGATAAATATCTATCATTTTTTAACATGTACCAGGTCTATGGAATACATTTCACTTTCAAATCATTGGATAACATGACACACTTAAGAGATATCATCACTTCTATTTAATAAAATCAAAGCTTAAAGAGATTAAAGAGCCAGTCAGTGGTGGCTCATGTCTTTAATCTCAGCACACAAGAGGCAGAGGCAGGTGGTTATCTGTGAGTTCAAGGATAGCCTGGTCTACAAAGCTACACAGAGAAACCATGTCTTGGGGGGAAAAAAGAAAATAAGAGAGATTAAAGAGCTAGTTAATAGAAGAGCCAGGTTGTAAGGAAAGGCTCTGACTAGGCAACATAGACCTGGGGGTGTCTATTAGTGTTAGATTGCTTATCACACATGTGCAGGACCCTGTGTTCAGACCTAGCAAACAAGCACATAAGAGACTGGATTGCTTATGGTTAGGTTCTGACTCCTCTATTTACTAGGTCTTTAAGTCTTTTGAGAATTGGTGAGAAAGTTGGGCAGTGGTGGTGCACGCCTTTAATCCCAGCACTGGGGAGGGTGAGGGAGGGGTGTGTGCAGAGGTGGGCGGATCTCTGAGTTTGAGGCCAGCCTGGTCTATAAGAGCTATTTCTAGGACAGGCTCCAAAGCTACAGAGAAACCCTATCTTGAAAAAGAAAAGAAAAGAAAAGAAAAACAACAACAACAACAAAAAAGAATTTGCTAGAGCCACTGGTATGGTAGTCTGAAATCTGTAAAACTTTATTGATGTGTAGAAGACACTAGGTAACCCTTCTGTTGCATAGGAAACATAATTCAGTCTGGTTACCTAGTTCTGCTTCCTATGTGTATGTTATAGAGAGGAAAGTTGCAGTACAAAAAGGGCTTTTTTTGTTATAATTGGAATTGGGTTTGATGGAAGAATATATGTCCTTATATGTCTTCAAGTAGCTGATTGTATACTTTAGTGGTTTAGCACTATGTTAAGATGTTCAGAGCCCTGAGTCAGATCCACTCACAAATGGAAAAAGTAGAACCAAGTATGACATATTTTAGACTCAGACATACATTTGACTCCTGGGAAAAGTTAAGAGAGCAGTTTTGCAAAGGAAACCTGAAATGGCCAATTTTGGTTAAGCTCAGTTAGCAGGCCCTCTGACTCTGCTCTATTTTCCTTGAAGTCAGGTGTCTTTTGCCCCTCCAGGTGCCAGGACATACGATCACCTGAAGAAGACTAGAGAGGAGGAGCGCCTTAAACGCACCATGCTCTCAGAAGTTCTCCAGTACATCCAGGACAGCAGCGCATGTCAGCAGTGGCTCCGCCGGCAGGCTGACATGTATGTAGTTGGGGCGGGCTGAATGAAGCACTCCTTCTGGCATTCTTGGGCCTTTACATGTATTTTTAGACACTTTGGTAGGAACTCTGGGTGTTAGGGTAGTAAGGAATTTGGGGGGGTTGGTTTTTCGAGACAGGGTTTCTCTGTAGCTTTGGAGCCTGTCCTGGAACTAGCTCTTGTAGACCAAGCTGGCCTCAAACTCAGAGATCCCTCTGCCTCTGCCTCCCGAGTGCTGGGATTAAAGACATACGCCACCACCGCCTGGCTTGTAGTAAGGATTCTTACCAGTCCATCTAGAAACAGTATAAAACTGGCAGACATAAGAAACTAGTCGGGGGCTGGAGAGATGGCTCAAGTGGTTAAAAGCACATCCTTTTCTTCCAGAGGTTCTGAGTTCAATTCCCAGCAACCACATGGTGTGGCTCACAACCATCTGTAATGAGATCTTGTGCCCTCTTCTGACCTGCAGGCATACACACAGACAGATCACTGCATACAAAATAAATAAATGAATAAATAAATAAATCTAAAAAAAAGAAAGAAACTAGTGGGCCATCTTGGCACATGTGAGTTCAAGGCCAGCCTGGTCTATAAAGTGAGTTCTAGGACAAGGCTATATAGAGAAACCCTGTCTTAAACCCCCCTACCTTATTCCTTATTCCCCCCCCAAAAGAAACGTAACTGGTCTTGTGTAATTCTCTGTTCCTATTTTGTTCTTATTTAAAAAAAAAAATGTCTCTGAAACGGATTGTGGTGGCACTCACCTATAATTGCAGTGCTATAGAGGGGGAGAGGGAGGGAGTACTGCTGAGGTCCAGGCCAGTGGAGGATATACAGTGAAACCCCGTCTCAGCTCCACTCTCACCCATGTCTGTCCCCACCTAGATGCTGGTGTGGTTTTTGTTAAAATTTCCTTTCCTGCAAATGCCTTTGGTGCTGTCCCCTGTTAAGAGCCCTTAGCAAAGGTGAGGGAAGTTTTTCTCTTTGGAATACGTTTTCTTTCCTGTACAGTGAGATGACCTCTGAAGTGTCATGTAGTCTCACCACAGCTATTCTTGGATGATCTTCCTGATAAATGCTCCCAGTCCTATAAGGGGTTTTAGAAATTGCCTTTGAGCTGGGCGATGGTGGCGCACGCCTTTAATCCGAGCACTTGGGAGGCAGAGGTAAGCAGATCTCTGTGAGTTTGAGGCCAGACTGGTCTTAAGAGCTAGTTCTAGGACAGGCTCCAAAGCTACAGAAAAACCCTGTCTCAAAACCAAGGAAAAAAAAAAAGGAAAGAAAAGAAATTGCCTTTGATAAGACCTAAATCTAAATTCTTTTTCTTTGTTTTAGTGATTCTGGGCTGAGTCCTTCTGTTCTGATGGCTTCAAACTCAGGTAATGATTTCTCAGGCTATCACCAGGGGTTTTGTGGATTGTGTTTTCTTTTCTCTTCTTTTCTTTTCCAGCACTGGAGATTGAAGCCAGGCCTCTCACTTACTGGACATGTGTATCTTCTAGCACTTAGCTATCCCCCAGCCCAGAGCAAGTGTGGACTGGCATTTACATCTCAGGGGTTGTGTGACAAAGCTGCTCTCCTTCTGTAGGCATGGTCCTTTGGTGGAGCGATGGTAGTGAGCTGTTGGAATGGCTCATGCACAGCAGCTTGCTTTCAGACTTCGTGGTCAGACAGGGACGGCCCTTGTCTCAAGCAGGACCCAGAAGTATGCTCTTTTACTGCTGCTTACAGTCAGGGCTAGAGTTGAACCTGTGGCAGCATTGCAGTGTGCTTTGGAAGTGCTACATGAAGAGCTATGGATTTGACATGAGCAGCAGGGCACTTGCCAGAGACTCAAGGATGTCTTGTGACTAGAGGCTTAAGGAATCTATGCTTCTGAGCTTTACCTATTTTGAGTCTGTACCATTTTGAAATTAACTGTCAGAGCAAGACTAATAGGCCGGTGTGGTGTGATGATTCTTGGTTTAAAGATTTATGTCTATGTGCCTGAGTTATATGTGTGTATCACATGTATGCAGATGCCTGAAGAGGGCATTGGATCTTCTGGAACTGGAGTTGCAGACAGTTGTGAGCAGCCTCATTAAGTGCTGGAAGCTGAACTTGGATTTTTTTTGCAAGAGCAGCAACTGTTTTTAACCTCTAACTTGTGTTTCCAGCCCCTCAAGTCATTATTTGATACTTAAAAGGAAAGAGAGCTTTTTAAGAGTCACCAAGACAGTGGTCTACAGATTTAATTTTGTAAGCTTTTTTTTTTGTTTTGCTTTTGTTTTTCAAGACAGGGTTTCTCTGTGTAATAGTCCTGGCTGTCCTGCAACTCCCTTTGTAGACCAGGCTAGCCTCAAACTCACTAAGATTCACCTGCCTCTGCCTCCCAAGTGCCGGATTTAAAGGCGTGCGCCACCACCGCCTGGCCTTTGCAAGCTTATTATTTCAAACCTCCCCCCTTGCTAAGTACAGAAATTAAAACACTTGTTACTGGCTATTTAAAACGATTGTGCAGCTCACTGTTTCCTCATACGGTGGTTTTAGCCTTCCTTCTTTCTCTTTGTGTTAATGTTGAGATTCCTGGCTCCGGAGCCTCTATGTTCTGACTTGCTCTTCAGGCAATGAAAGATTGGGAGCCCAGCATCCCTGGTTGTAGCCTAGCCTTGGGAGACTTGTGAGATAGCATATGATTTTTTTCCCCATTTCTTTTTTCTTAATTAATTAATTTATTTATTTACAGTTTATGTATGAGTGCTCTGCCTGCTAGCAGAGGACTCTGATCCTATTACGGATGGTTGTGAGCCACTGTGTGGGTGCTGGGAATTGAAATCAGTATCTCTGAAAGAACAGTCAGTGCTCTTAACCAGTGAACCATCTCTCCAGCCCCTTATCTCCATTTCTAAGCCTTCATTTCTTAGCCCCTTTGATGTCCTCAAGAATCAGGTTTCCCAGAACAACTTGAGCAGCCCTTTCTTCCTTCTGTCCCATTCCAGTGGCAGTCCCCATAAAACTTAACTCACTCCATCCATCCCCAACCGAGCACTCATCCCAAGCATCTATTCAGAATAAAACTAGGGGCAAGTGAGATGGCCCAGCAGGTAAAGGTGGAAGACTGGAAATCTCTGGACCCCTGTAAAAGCTAGGCCGGAAGTAGGGCACTGAGACCACACAGTTGTTGTCCGACCTTCACATCTGTGGCCTGTACACCACACATCAATCATCATCATCATCCATTAAAGGAAAAGACTCTTGTACACTAATCTTTATATGCTGGCCTGGCAAGACTGGTGCTGCCTCCTGTTTGGGTTTCTTTCTCAGATACGAAGTTAACATTGGTCCTTGCTTTGCCATATAGCAAATATGGTATTTAGCTTGTTATTCCAGTGTGGATCTTTCAGTTAAATGTCACTTCTTTTCAAAGCAGAATAAACAAACAGAGCTTTGGTGGCCTGATTCTGCCTTTGATCTGAAGGTACATAGTACTTGGTTAATTACCATGTTTACCTTGTCCTGCTGGAGAGTAGTGATGAGAGAATTTCTCCTGCAGGATTCCTGTTTCTATTCGTCAGCTGTCCAGACACACAGAATATAACTTTTCTAAACTGTATGAGCATCTGGCCTCCAGATTTTAGAGTCTCCTACCAAATAGGTTCCTCCACTGTGCGAGTGATCATTGATATTAGGTGTGCATGACCATATTTGTATATCAACAGAACAAAGAGCACACGGATTGTTATTTTTATTTTCAAATGAAATGTTGGGGTGACCGTATTAGTTACTTTTCTATTGCTCTGGTAAAACACCTTGACCAAGGCAACTTCTAAGTGAAAGCATTTAATTGGTTTATGGTTGCAAAGAGTTAGAGTCTGTGATCCAGAGCAAAGATATGAAAGGTATGGCAGCAGGAACAGCTGAGGGCTGTCATCCTAATCTGTGGTCGGAAAGCAGAGCGCACTCTGGGAATGCCCCCAACACCTCTGTCAAGGCCACACCACCTAATCCTTCCCAAATAGTCCCACCAATTGGGGACCAAGCATTTAAATCATCTAAATATCAGCCTGTGGGGGCTGTTCTCAATCAGACCACCACAGTGACCAACGAACTAGCTGAACCAGCCTAAGGGAGTGGGTTAGGCTTCCTGTTTTATACTTGAACGGTTGTACCTTTGTGAAGTATTTATTCTTTTGCATCTGTGTCTATAGGAAGACGATGTGCACCACCCTTGAACCTCACCGGCCTCCCTGGTACAGAGAAACTCAATGAAAAAGAAAAGGAGGTAATAAAAGGGAGAGGAACCAGAGGAAAGGAAAGAGGGGCTGATTAATTCATTGAGTTGTCATTAAAATCCATTACAACATCAAACCTATTTTACTGCACTTGTCTAACATGCACTGCTCTTGTCTGAGAAATCGAGAAGTTAATGAGCTAACTTTGGCAAGCCCCAGAAAACTACTTTCGTCTCGAAGCTACCTTTCCCCTTTTTGAGGGAAGTGCATACACCAGTGTCAGTTAAATAACAGCAGCAGCTGTCATTTATTGAGCATTTACGTGGTAGACACTCCACTTGATGCTTTATGTAAGTGAAACTTTTTGCAGGCCTAAAGTAGCTTTTACATGAAAATAGGACTTTTCTATTAGAATGGTTGTTTTGAGAAGTTCTGCAATGTAACCATCACTTAGAATGTTTTTGTAATTGTCTCCATGGCATGTTGATAAGCATAAGGAAAATAATTCAGTGTCGTGGAGTTGCATATTATTTTTATTTTTGAGGCGGCGTCTCACTCTCTAACACTGACTGGCCTGGAACTAAATCCCTGTGTAGTACTGTTTGCCTCAGACTCAACAGAGATTTGCTTGCCTCTGCTTCCCAGGTGCATGCACGCATGCGTACACACACACACACACACACTCCTACAATACATTGATTTTAAAAAGTATCATGACTGTCTTTGTCACTGTAATCACTGACCTGTCTCTGTGTTGCTTTTATCTGTTTCTAGCATTCTACACATCTAGTTAGGTATGGTTATAGATCTCTAATTTTAGCACTTGAAAGCCTGAGATGGGGGAGACTGTGAGGTCAGCCCAGGACATACAGTGAAAAGGCCATCTCAAAACAAATGAAAGTCTGCTTGGATGGTACTCTCATGTAATCCCACACTTGGGAGGTGGAGGCAAGAGGATCAGGGGTTTAGGCACATCCCCAGCTGTCAGCTATCTAGTGCATTCAGAGGCTACAGGGGACCCTGTCTCAAAAAAATCAAACCAAAATCACAGAAGAGGAGCTCATCTTACTCCTTTGCAGTTCCCAGTGTCTGTCCCCCATCTTTTGGTTCATAGCATCCGCTCATGTCAGACACTTAAGAAGTCACAGTGCAGGGACCTGTATTAGCCTTTTATTCATCAGAAAAAATAGCCATTTCTTTTGGGGTAGAAAGAAGTGTGTGTTGAAGAAAGTCGCAGACCAGTTTCTCAGTGTTGTGTGTTGAATGTTCTGGAATTCCATACATCTTTTTACTGCTTACCCATATGCTGGGGACTCAGACTACTCGGTGCTGACAATGGCAGGTGGTAGGAGATGAAAAACCAGAGGCTGCTCTCCTCTGCCAGTGGCAACAATGTGATTTCCACTTAGGAATCCAGGCACCTGCATCCCACCACCCCTCAATGCCCCGCTCTACTCTGGGTTATTTCCCTGACCATGTCAATATGGTGCTGAGCCACAACTCCAGGCATTTAACCCTCAAATCCTGGGCAAACCTGTCAGCTCCTCGGGGACATGTATTCTCTAACTGAACTAGACCCTTGAGACAGCCTTCACTTGCTGAAGGCTGTCCTGGCTGATGTCACATCTGCCTTTTTCTTCCTGAATGTCTGTCTCCAGAGAAGAGAGGAAGTGGAATGTGGCCCAGCCACTCAACAGCTCCCATAAATAGTTGGAGGTTGATGTCACTTTTTTTCAAATACATTTTATTTTGGGTGTATGGAGTGAAGGGAGGGGCATATGTGTGCCACAGTATGATGTGGAGGTCAGGAGACAATTTGAAGAAGTTGGTTTTCTGGCCGGGCAGTGGTAGCGCACACCTTTAATCCCAGCACTCGGGAGGCAGAGGCAGGTGGATCTTTGTGAGTTCGAGGTCAACCTGGTCTACAAGAGCGAGTTCCAGGACAGGCCCCAAAGCTACAGAGAAACCCTGTCTTGAAAAACCAAAACAAAAAAAAAGGTTGGTTTTTCTCTTTTCACCATGTTGGTCCCAGGGATCAAACTTAAGTTGTCAAGTCTTGATGGCACATGCCTTTGTGTGCCCAACCATCTCTCCAGCACCCACCCCCCCCTTTTTTTTTTCTTTTGAGGTTGCCATACCTTCTGGACTAAATTGTGAGAATGACGGATGTTAACGTTTATTCAATTTGTCGTGTCTTACAGCTCTGTCAGGTGGTGAGGCTGGTACCTGGAGCCTATTTAGAGTATAAGTCTGCTCTGTTGAATGAGTGTAACAAGCAAGGAGGCTTGAGACTGGCACAGGCACGAGCACTCATCAAGATAGACGTGAACAAAACCCGGAAAATCTATGACTTCCTCATCCGAGAAGGATACATCACTAAAGCCTGAGTCTCTGCTTGGCAATGCAAACCAGAAGTTTGGAACGTGGCAGGTCAAAGGACAGTGTACACATTCTGGAGACATGTATTTGAGTTGGATTCATATTGTGAAAAGAAGGAAGACACAGGGACTCCAAGTGCGTCGCTTCTTTCTTCTCTGCCCTGCTGTAAAGTGCTCCTGTTGTGGGAATAGTAATGCAGAGTGTGTGCTTGCCAAGTTATTATTAAACATGAGTGGGCATTCATTCCTAGCACCTCTTGTGACTCAAACAAGAACCATAGTACCTCACATCCTGACTTTGGTGAAAGTAGAACCAAGCCATAGCATTTCATCCTAGGGGTCCAGTGTGGATCCTTGCACTTGAGAGAGGAGCTCGCTAACTCTGGCTTCCCATCCTGCAGACAGATTTTAAATGAAGAGGAGGGTTTTTAAAGCACAGGAAAGCCTTTTCTTTCAAGGATTTTTTTTTAAGCTGACATCTTAGTTTATGAGCTGAAGAGGTGGAAAATCTCCCCCATGATGGTCTGTCTCAAGCTGCATTTTTAACTTTAATGTCTGGCTTTGTACTTTGCAGTCTGGCTGTCTGATCTGCAGTAGACTCTTGAGGAGGTGGCACCGGATATAAAATGTCTCTGTTATTTTTAGAATTAATGGATTAAAATGTTTTGCTATTTAATTTGTGGGTGTGTCAGATATTCTGGTAACTAAAAGCACACTTGGGTTGTTGGATGCCCGCCTCAACATGCTGCACTGTCTCTGCTTACACGTGTGTCCTGTGTCCTGGTCTCACCTTGTTACCCTGGGTTTCCAAAATACTAGGCCCATGAGGGTAGAGATGATGCAACTAACCCAGCTTTGCTAAAATTGAGACCTGAACCCTAATCTCTCAGTGGCAAACGACTAGCCTGCAATAAAAGCTGCTTTTCAAACACAAGTAAAGCCGCTTCATATGAGACTCACTAGCTGTGAGGATGAGTAGTTCCACCACATCTGAAACGTGGTCCTCAAGCCTTCAGCAAAATAGGAAGCCAAACTCCCAGTCGTGGTTATCCCATGTCTGCAGGTGGGCATAACTGTAGAGTCTGCACAGGTCACCTCCAGTAGCTAAGTCTCTCCTTTAACATTCAGACACCAGTTAGGATCCAGTGTTTTGCTGGAAGTGCGTGTTCAGACTTGTAACTAATACAAATGTGTTTGCAGCTTGCTAATGGGTATCTAGAGAATGAGAGAACAGTTCGTTTTTAAAAACTGAGAATGGGCAGGACAGGCGGCATGGCTGTGTCACACATGTGCATGTGGAGTCAAGACAACCACTCTCCTGTGTCAGTTCTTTCCTCCCACCATGAGTTCTAAGGATCAAACTCAGGTCGTCAGGCTGATGCAGCCAGCATTTTTACTGGCTACACTTTCTGCTGGACAGAGAACACTAGATCTGAGAGTAGTCCAACAACTTCCTTTCTTTAAAAAGGACAGCTTTTTGTCTTACTGTTTTGCTTTTATTTTCTTTTTTTTGAAAGAGGAAGAAGAGAACATGAAATTGGGTCCGTAGAGGTTGGCATGATATGGGGTAGTTGGAGGAGGAGAAATAATAAACAAGATATTTGAAAAAAATTTTAATTAAAAAGAAAGGAAAACTTGTTAGTAGGCATTCTTAGAAAATGCATTTTGTCACCACCACCAACACTGGTTGGTTATAAACAGATTCTATCCCACCGTGAAAGTTAATTGTTGGTCTGCGATTTCTGGATACATTAGACTTCAATGCTTGGTTGTATCTATTGTGGTGTGAAGGATTTTAATCTTGATTAAGGAAAGCTTCCTGGGAGAAGAGGGCTTTTGAGGCAGAGATGAAAATCAAAAGGAGGTGGGGAAATGACAGATGGAAGTGAGAAACTGTTGTAGACACAGGGAGGGGTGGAGGCTGGTGTGTAGGCGGCAGTGGGAGTAAGGAAAAGGGCCAAGAGATCTGGCTAGGACACAAGGGGCAGCTGTGGCCGTCCCGAACTGGAGGCTGATAGGACAGACTGAAACCTGGGAAGCAACTGCATGCTGATAAATGCTTGGGGATTAGTAGACATGGTGGGAAATAGCAACGGGAAGAGAAAACTATCGTTGCAGACTAGACTTTAGGAAGTAGGGTTATTGTTGCTTTGATGAGTGCAACTTTGTCAAATTCAAGCCTTATGTTCTAAAATTTCTCAAAAGTCTAGCCATATTTTGAGTAAGGAATTGTTTGCTTGCTTGCTTTTGGAGGTTATTTGGGGTTTTGGTTGGTTGGTTGGTTGGTTGATTGGTTTGGTTGGTTTTGGTTTTTCCAGACATGGTTTCTCTGTATATCTTTGGCTGTCCTGGAACTAACTCTGTAGACCAGGCTGGCCCTGAACTCACAGAGATCTGCCTGTCTCTATCTCCTGAGTGCTGGGATTAAAGGTGTGTGCCACCATGCCCAGCTGAAGTATTTGCTGTTTTTCCTTTTGAGACATGGTCTTTACTATGTAGCATAGGCTTGTCTCAAATTTGTAATTCTTTTGCCTCAGTCTCTCAGGTGCTGGGATTATAGGTGTGTGCCTCCATGCCCATGCCCGGTGACTATTTTCCCCTGCAAGGAACTGGAAGTTGAACAGGCCATGCTCTTGCCTGGCAAGTGTTACATTCCAGCTCAGGAGTCCTTTGAGAAGAGTCACTACATTATTTGCATATATATATATATATATATTTTTTTTTTTTTTTGAGATGGGGTTTCTCTGTGTAACAGCCCTGGCTGTCCTGGAACTCACTTTGTAGACCAGGCTGGCCTTGAACTCACTGAAATCCGCCCGCCTGCCTCTCCCTCCCAAATGCTGGAATTAAAGGCCTGCACCACCACCGCTAGGCACCATCTATATTCTTAACACCTAGACAAGGCTACCTGGTACCAGCAAGAGACTTTTCATTAACAGCATGCTTCTCTGCATCCACATAGGGTTTGCTGAAAGCCAACTACACTGATAGAGGTTTCTCCCATCCCCCATCAGTTTAGAAAGAGTTTACTCTCCCAAGTTTCAATCCCCCTACTTCTGCCTCCCAAATACTGACTGGGATCACAGTTGTGAACCACTGTACCTGTTCATCCGTTTTAAAGGACAACTTTGGGAATACCTTCAAGATACATACTATGTACACAAAATACACGAGAGCCAGTTGTACAATTTGTGATGGGCATGGCTTCTTATGTTTGAATTGCTAATCTGTACATGTTGTTTTCCTACCTGTTGTACTTAGCCACAGGTCGACAGCCTCTATCAGATCACTTCAAAAGAACCATTTTTGGTATAACAGTACACTGTCATGTCTGTGGCCTAGCTAAAAGGTTTTTGGGTTTTTTTTTTTGTCGTTTTTTTTTTTTTTTTTTCTTTAGTGGGACACTAGCCCTTTGAAATGTTAAGGAAATTGAACAGGATCTTGACTAAAGTAGAATCAAAACAGCCTGGATAGTCATTCAAACAGAAATTAGTTGGGGAGTGAGATACAAGAGTGAAGATGCCAGGCGGTGGTGGCGCACGATTTTAATCTCAGCACTTGGGAGGCAGATGCAGGTGGATCTCTGTGAGTTCGAGGCCAGCCTGGTCTACAAGAGCTAGTACCAGGACAGGCTCCAAAAAAAAAAAAAAAAAAAATGAGCAGCTGGTGGTGGCGCCTGTAATCCCAGCACTCTGGAGGCAGAGGCAGGCAGATCTCTGAATTCAAGGGCAGCCTGGTCTACAGAGCAAATTCCAGACCAGCCAGGGCTACACAGAAACACCCTGTCTTGAAAGACAGAGGGCTGCAGAAGGCGAGAGAGAAAAGTGCAGTGATACCTGTAATCCAGCGCTCAGGAGGCAGAGGCAGGATTGTGCAACTGGAAGGCTAACTTGGTTTTCATAGCCCGTTTCCCTGTCCAGTGGCCAGGAAGCTCTTCTTTGTTATCTGAGCTTCTGGTATTAGATGTTCTGCGGTGGAAGTGTACTAACTACCCATTGATTTTATGGACCAAGCATCCCACTCGGTGACATAGATATTTGCAGGAAAGATGAATGCTTTGCATCTGACATTAGAACATTAAAATTACTTCCTCGCAATGAGTTTCTTGTTACACAAGCATTATGTTTCTAGGCTCCTTTTCCTATTCGGAATAGGAGTGAAATCCATCTAAGAACACAGTGATTCCTAAAAGCCAATACCAAAAAAAAAAAAACAAACAAACAAACAAACAAAAAACACAACAGATGTAGCCTTGAAGGTCACTAAACTGGGCTTGTATTTACAAACTGGTTTGCCAGCCTACACGTGTCCTGTGTCCTTTAGGGCCAGATAATGAGTCTAATGCACTTGATTTTCTACTTCAGAGTACAGGTGGTAGATTTCTTTGGCATCAGACTCATTGTTAGGTTGAATTAATCTTGCATCCTTTATCAGGCAAAACTTTTCTGTTTGTATTAGTCAGGACCTTCCTTGGTAAGAGATCTTGACTTACTGATATGCCTTAGTCTGTAGTTAACAGGGAACAAAATCAGCATCTTAGGAAGTGTGAGAAGTTGCAGTAGGGCTGGAGCCAGTGTGGAATGTTTGCCCAGCCTGCATGAATCTGCGGAATTCAGGTCCCAGCATAACTGGGGTGGTGGTGCATACACGTGATTTCAAGGTCAATCTTGAGCTTTATATGCAGTTAAAGGCCAGCCTGGGCTACATAAAACCCCATTTCAAAAAAAAGAAAAAGAAAAGAAAAAAGAAAAAAAACAACACATGAAGATTGGGAAGATGACTAAAGTGCTTGCATGGATGAGGACCTGAGTTTGGATCTCCAGCATCCACATAAATCGGTAGTCATGAGCCTGTAATCTTGGTGCTGGGAAGGCAGAAGATGGGGTGGGGTGGGGTGGGGCCGAGGGCTTGCTGGCCAGTGGATTTAGCCAAATGGGCGAGCTCCAGCTTCAATGACAAACTGTCTCAAAAAAAAAAAAAATAGGGTAGAGAGCAAAAAACAAGGTGAAGACACTGGTCTCTGCATGCTCTTGTGCACACATGAACATGTACACACATTTAAACCAACCCTTTCTTAAAACACTGAAATGTCATCCATAATCTTTGGCAGGCTGACAGCCAAGTTCCAGCTTATGACACGTCTAATGTTTCTCCTTGGAGGATTGTGTTGAGTGCATTCTCCCCCATTTCTGAGTAATCATTTTTCTCACTGAACAACAGAAAACTATTGATTTGCTTCCTAGTACCTGTCTTCATTTAGGAAATTTCTTTAAAACAACAACATCAGAAAGTATTTTAAGAGATAAAGCAATGATGCGTTGTGGGCAGTAGAAGTTAATGTGTGCCATCAGTCTCACCTGTGTGCAACTGACCTGCCTGCTCAGAACTCCGTTCCTATAGTCCTTTGTAATAATCTTAGGGAGTTCTAAGAGTGAAATGAACAGTTTCCAGGTAAATAGTTTGCACCAACCCTGAAAATAAAACAAAATAACCTATCGAAAGGGCTTGAAATATTCAGAAAGTCCTCGATAAGCCCAGCTCCAGGAAATGAAGGAACTTGGTGATGGGTGGACTGACCAAGCTTTGACAGTAAGATAGGGCAGACAGCAAGGCATCCTGAGGCTCTGCTGCTTGTGCTGGAGAGGCAAGCACTAGCTTCTCCACCTCTTTCTACCTTTGTCCCCGTTGCAAGCCTCATCTTCACCAAGACAAGCTGCCAGACCCAATGGTCATTCATCCACCATTCTGCCACAGACAGCTAAGCAATGTCAGCTTCATCTACTTCCCATCCCCAACCAGAACATCTTTGCCGGGATCTGGCCATGCAGAGCTTCAAATTGAGGATGCCTGCCAGCTCCAAGTCAAGGTATGGGTTTTAACTTCATGAACCAAAGCAAAAACAGCTTTTCAAAGTCTCCCAGGAGCGCCTCCGCCCCCAACAACTGCAGAAAAGAAGGCGTTTGTGGGAGAGAAGGGTAGCTATAGACGTCATTGCATCATCCAGATCCCAGCTGTGACCTGGCTCAGAGTTTTCCAGTTAAAAATAACTATGGCTTAGACTTGGGAAGAAAAAAGTAAACTGTTGCATCTCCATGGAAACCGGTGGGGGTGAAGCATTCAATTTCCAGCACTTGTAACAAAGATGGGGTGGATGAGGAGGCCGGAAGCCCAGAGGCCCTGTGATGAAAGGTGATACCCCTAATTAGCATCCAGGGTGTAGTCAGACAAAGCCTTGGGGCTTTGCACCGAGGATCTGTTTACAAGGAAGTGTGCGTCTCGGGCCTGTCTGAGAAGCACTGGAGTCTTCCTGGAACAAACATGCTAGTGTTTAGGAAAGAGCAGATGAGCGGCACAGTAGGTGCCGTGGGATCATCCCCAAACCTCTGCTACCCTACCCCTCACGTCCTTCATTTACATATTCAGCAGTTTAAGATGATACAGATCGTATTTCATAACCAAAGGGGAGTCTCCAGAGCTGACGTGTGCATCTGCTTCTCTTGAGTAAAACCGGGTTTTTCTTCTTCTGGCGATTTAGGAAATCGTGTAAAGTACCATTAATTATCTTAGGTGTCTTTAAAAGGGTGTCTCTGGTGGGGTGTGGTGGTACACACCTTTACTCCTCAAAACTAGAGAGGCAGAGGCAGGCAAAAGGGCAGCCTGGTCTACATGACAAGTTCCAGGACAGCCAGGAGTGCATAATAACACCTTCACCGCCACCCCTCCCCCCCCTAAAAAAAGGAAATCTGTCTCTCATCTTTTCTGGTATTCTTTTTTGTTTGTTTTTGCTTTTCAAGACAGGGTTTCTCTGTGTAGATTTGGAGTTTGTCCTGATACTCGCTCTGTAGACCAAGCTGACCTCGAACTCACATAGATTCACCTGCCTCTGCCTCCCAAGTGCTGTGATAAAAGGCGTGAGCCACCACCGCCCCGCCAATTTCTGGTATTCTTACATTACAACTGTAGGTTCTGTGGGGCAATCAATCATCTTAGTTTTCATTCTCCCTTAAATAATTAAAAAATTTAGATTCATCTTTTATTATTTTGTGTGTATGACTATTCTGCCTGCATGTATGTATGTGTACTGTGTGCCTGTGCCAATGGAATCAGAAGAGGATGTCAGGTCTGGTATGATGATTGTGATGATTGTGAGCCACTATTTAGGTGCTGGGAACTGAGCAAGGAAAACATGTGCTCTTAACTGCTCATCCATCTCTCCAGCCCTAAAACTGGTGTTTAAATGAAGAGTTTATACAGCAAATAGCAGGAGAACGGGGAATACTGTACACTACTTGCCGTTGGTAGATGTTTTCTTTATCTGGTATATTCGAATCAACTGAGTAATAATCTTTGCTTGCTATTGTTTCTTTTATTTTACTTATTTATTTATTTTTTGGTTTTTCGAGACAGGGTTTCTCTGTAAAGCTTTGGAGCCTGTCCTGGAACTAGCTCTTGTAGACCAGGCTGGCCTCAAACTCACAGAGATCAGCCTGCCACTGCCTCCCGAATGCTGGGATTAAAGGCGTGTGCCACCACCACCTGGCTGTATGGCTTAATTCAGATCAGATTAAAATCACTCAGGGTCACACAGGGCACACTATTGATCTGAAACACAGAGATTCTAAAGCAAATGTGGATTTTTTTTCAAGGATGCTGTTTATTTTGGAATCTTTCATTATCACCATAGCCCTAGCATTGAATTAAGGCCAGAGAGTAGGGACAAATGTTAAATTACCTTTATTCTAGGTATGTTGTAATGTCCCTCCTACTGCCTACCTCAAGAAGCTTGAAGGTAGAGGTGCTGTATGGCAGGACTGTAACTGTAAGACAACAGAAAATCTCAAGTAGGGAAAGGCCTGTTGAGAGCCAGTGGCCTAATGACCTGGGTAGCTGAGGATCCTGAGTTCAAGTCCCAGATTCACAGAGATATTAGTTTGCTGGGTGCAGTGAGGCATGCATTTAAACCCAGCACTTGGGAGGCAAAGGCAGGAGAACCTCTGTGAGTTCCAGGACAGTGAGTGTTGTAGGAATTCCAAGTGGCTAGCTGAGATGGTCTACCGTCTTACAACAAGTCAGAGCTACATAGTGAGACCTGTCTCAAGAAAAACAAAAACAAAACAAAACAACTACAACTACAACAACAAAAAACCGGAAAAGAAGAGGTGGAGAAAGTAAAGACATTCATATGCTAACCATTGTGTCATTAACTAATGATGGTAGTATTTTTTCCTATTTTCCTTTTTTATCTTGGGTAATGTTCCTTTATTACTAGAAAAATT
Organism: Myodes glareolus; assembly: GCF_982192425.1. Classification (NCBI taxonomy): domain Eukaryota; kingdom Metazoa; phylum Chordata; class Mammalia; order Rodentia; family Cricetidae; genus Myodes; species Myodes glareolus. Next base: position 38,595,671 of record NC_142034.1, read on the forward strand.
GATTTTTCAAAGCATTTTTATATATATTAAAACCCATTTAATCTCTATGATAGGTGTGCAGTTGCTGTCTTACATCTTATGGTGTAACGAGCCTTAGGTAAATTTCTATCTATGTGATATGTGTCTTGAGACTGTAGCTCTGGTAATTCTTTTGCTTTTCTACATTCATTAGATTTCTTTCCCACATGCCTGGTCCTCACTGTACTTGTGAAACTTGGGGGATTTGCATCTTTATAGTAATCAGTGCCATATAATCTGTATTCACAGCACAAGACCTAAGTCAGACTTTGTAGCCTGAGAGCCCTGAGCACTGCTGTTCCTGTCTCACAGATGACATCAAAGCCCTGTCAATTTGTCAACCAGAGGCAGGGACATAAATAGAAAGGTGCAAGCATTCTTTTTAAATTAAAAAAAAAATAGCATTAGTGTGTGTGTGTGTGTGTGTGTGTGTGTGTGTGTGCTCAAGCACATGGGGTGTTTGGGTGCCTGAACCATTCAGGAGAGGGCATTGAAGTAGGGCATCGAATCCCATGCAGCTGGAATTTCAGGCAGTCGTAAGCCACCCAATATAGATGCTAGGACCAAATTAGGATCTTCTAACCTGAGTTCCTTCCTTTTGTGGTGGGCAAGAGTTCATAGCAACATTGCTTTTTGATCCTTTGATGTCAGCTCTTCCTATCCTTGTGAAGCAGAATTCACCAAGTGTTGGATTGTTCACCCACTAATAGCGAATGTGAGCTGTGTTTAGACCTTCATGAGACAGGTTAGTTTTACCTTACCACAACTTCTTCCCCTCCCTCCCCCCTTCTCTCTCTCCTCTTCTCCCCCTTCCCTTCCATAACCCACTAAATAAATATCCAACCTCACTCTGCCTGGCATGCCTATCCATGTCTCTATCTCTTGCCTGCTGTGTGTGGGAACTATACTGTCCCTACCTGGGACTGGCTGATCTGGGGCCGCAGTCTGCCCCAACTCTGGGACCTGCAGCATGGTCTCATTGTCCGCTGCTGCTGCAGCCACTCGGGGAGCCACATCATTTTACTTTTACCATTACACAAGTGACTAAGACTGTTTTGGGGGAAGGAAGACATCAGCATGGAATCAGAGTAGAAGTCTTCAGTCTCTGCTCCACCTAGCCAAATCTCACTCTGAAGACACTGCGCTGCTCCAAAGTACTACTGAAGTGGTTGTGGTCAGGAGGACCCAAACCTTGGCTGGGTCCCTACAACCTGGACTCTTGTAGCAGATGGCTCCTAGAGTAACTGATATCAATAAACCCATATTTATAGTCTAGAAAGTGCCAGTCCATTTGCTACATGGAACTATTTCAATTGAAGTGACCCAGGCTTGGTGGCACAAGCCATAAATCCTAGCACTGGGAAGGCAGAGGCAGGTGGACCTGTTCTTTTGGGACTGGAGAAAAAGCTGCAAAGAGCACTGTACCTCAAGAGGACCTGGGTTCAACATCCAGCACCCATATGCCTCACAAATACCTGTAACTCAAGTTCTCGGGAATCGACCGTCCTTGTCTAGGTCCTCTGCAGGCACCAGGCACCCATGTGGTGCACAGACAAACATATAAGCAAAACACCCATAGAGCTCAAATAAATAAATGTGAAGTTACCAGGCTGGGAGATACAATTCAGTTGGTACAGTGCTTGCCTGCCTCGCACAAGGACCTTAGGTTCCCTCATCAGTACTATAAATAAATAAATTTACTATGCTCTGTAGAGAAATTATTACAATGATTCTTTCTACTTAACTCTAGGCAACACCACACACTACACAAAGAAGGATCTCTATTCACAGGAGAACCTGGCCATGGTGGCTCATGCCTTTGTAATCCCAGCACTCAGGAGGCAGAGGCAGATGGATCTCTGTGAGTTCAAAGCCAGCCTGGTCTACAGAGTTAGTTTCAAGGCAGCTAGGGCTGTTACACAGAGAAACCCTGTCTCCTAAAACAAAAACAAAAGAAAAAACAACAACCAAAACAAAAAAAACTATAGGTGCTTGCCTCCTTCCTCTTGGGTTAGGGCATGACTTTTCCTGGAAGGCTTATATCCCATAGCTCACAGAAAATGCCCTGCTCCTTGTCACCACCTAGAGCTTACTCACACATGCAAATAATAATGAAAGCAAAAACAAACCCAACAAACAAAAATGACTGGAATTTAAAAAGGAATGCATTGGTGCTGAGTCATGAATTGACTGAAGAACAGGGAGCAGAGACCTCTGGCTCATGGTCCTTGGGGGGCAGGGGTGTCAAACGACCTCATTTCAGATATTATGTATATCAGATATTTACGATTCATAACAGTAGCAAAATTACAGCTATGAAGTAGCAATGAAAATACTGTTATGGTTGGAGGTCCCCACAGCTGAGGAACTGTATTAAGGGGCCGCAGCATGAGGAAGGTTGAGACCCAGTACTGTAGAGTTGCAGAAATGAGAGCAGCAAGCAATCACTTCTATTAGAGACTATTTTTACACCACATGTCAAAAACAAATCACTAGGCAGATTGCTGAAATATAGTGCCACGAAGATGTCTTTCCCAGGCATAGTTTGAACTCAGTGCTTTAGCCTAATCTTACTCTACTTTAGTTCTTACATTAAAAGCTTAATTTTGCCTAAGTTTGGAGCGCTAACGCTTCTTAGGTTATCAAATCTCTTCAGTCTAGGCTGTTCTAGCTCTCCCTGGATTATCACTAAAATGCCTTTGGTGTTACATTTTTGTCTGGGAAGCAGACAAAACTTAACAGATAGCACCCACAAAATGACTCTGAATCCAGCTGGCCAATGCTGATTGGTATCTCATTAAAAAGACAAATTAAAAACAAACAAAAAACAAACCAAAACCAAAACTCCAAACTTTTGCTTAAGGGATGTCAGAAGCTGTAAACTCCCATGTGCAGGGTGCTCCGCCTCTGTCCCCTCCCCCCACAAATCCATGACTACTAGTTTGACTTCAGCAGTTCTGATGCCAACAATTTGTTACAGTGAGGACATGGCTCGGGTAAGCACAGACTGGCACCAAGTCAGAACTTCTGTATTCTGACTCACTGCAGAGGCTGGAGGAAGTCTTTCCTACCTCCCCTGTCCCACCCACTCCGCCTCAAGTTCCGCTGGCGAGAGGAGAGCAGGGTGGCACTAAAGAAAGTCAGTTTGTGCCCCCGGCGGTGGTGGCACAGTCCTTTAATCCCAGCACTCCGGAGGCAGAGGCAGACGGATCTCTGTGAGTTCAAGATCAGCCTGGTCTAGAAGAGCTAGTTCCAGAACAGGCTCCAAAGCAACAGAGAAACCCTGCCTCAAACAAACAAACAACAAACAGTCAGTTTGCATCTACTCATTACAGGTGGGAAGCCCTATGAGAGAGGGAAAGGACCCTCCAGAATAAGAGCAAATAAACCTCAAGAGATCCACTTATCAGCCCTGGCAGTACATAGGTGCATGGTTGGGCATTGTCAGTGCGTCAGTGTGGTGTCGGAGGTTTGGGAGGCTTTACCTACTTTCCCGGTTACTCGAAACTGCCCGCACCTGTCCATCAAAATTCACCCAGTTGGGGGCGTGGTGGTGCATGCCTTTAATCCCAGCTCTAGGGAGGCAGAGGTGCACGGAGGAGGATCTCTGTGTGTTCAAGGCCAGCCTGGTCTTCGTGGTGAGACCTTGTCTCAACAAACACACAGCAGAGTGAGTTTGCCTTCGTCCTTGTGTCCGCACCCGGGGCTGTCTCGCGCAGTGGGGGAAGCGGGGGTGGCTGAGAGGTGGTAATGAGTCACTCGCTCAGACACTCACACCTTTTATCCCGTGTTTTCCTGCAGTTACCTCTCGGCATTTGAACAGAACCCTCGAACGCCAGCCCAGAAGCGGGGTTGGAGGACATCGCCCCAGTAGAGTGTCTGCGGGCGCGTCCAGGTGAGCAGGCACCGGGGCCGGGACGCCCCGCCCGCGCCACAGCGCGCACGCGCAGCGCCCGGAACTCACGCGCGTCCTCGCCGCGGGCCCGCGCTCGGAAGAGTGCGGCGGCGCGCAGGGAGCGGGAGGCGCGCGAGGCCGGCGGGCAGAAGTCGTGAGCCGTGTAGCAGCACTGACCCGAAAGCCACCACCGCTGCCGGGACGCTCGGTATGAGGTGTAGGGGACGCCAGAGGCACCCGGGCCCCTCGCGACCCTCGGCTCTGCAAACTTTGTGCGGGTGCCCGGCGGACTCGAGGCGCGGGGTGGGAGAGGCTGGGACCCCCGAGCCTCATCTGTCGGGCATGCATCCGCGACCGGCACCGCCAACCCTTGGAAACACTTGGCTTCCTGTGATGCCAAGTACTCAACTTGAGCGTCTCTCCGCGGTTGTAGATTGCTATGTGCGGTGCTCACATATGTCTCTCATTTCTCCTAAGTCTCCTTGCTCTGGAGTGAAGTTGAACTGTGCTGGGGCTTGGGGTAGGGGAGGGAGCCGAGTGGTGTAGCCGCCTTACGTGGATTGTATAACTACCTTGTATCGAAGTGGATGTTGCCAGTGGCACCGACTAGTGTTGTGGTAACCGGGCATCTTGGAGGCAAGGGAAGGCAGGGTGGTTTACCAGTAGTCTCACAGTCTAGGGATACTAAAAACAACACCTTGTACTTTCCACTCAGGAGAGCCTTAGGCATTTGGCTAATGTTCTCTGGTTAGTTTTCAATGGGTTTATAAGTGGCAGAGCTGTCTTTTCCCGTTTTGCAGATGTAAAAACGAAGGCGAAGATTCGGATTCTTAACCGACTTTAATGAAATGTGGTCCAAGAATTTTAACGCAGATTCTTGCTCCTAAGTAGCCACTTAGAACTTTAATGGAATACCGGAATGTCCTCCCTGAGGTTAGTGAAAGGTCAGAGAGGCCAGGGTCAGTGGTCTGCAGCAGCAGGCTTCCACCACAAATCTAAGTGTCTCTTGGACAAGATGCAACTCTTTTTTCTAATTGCTTCCTCTTTAAGAACTGGGGGGAGGGCAAAGGTACTGTATGTCTTCTTTGCAAAGTTATGTGTGTTTAGGGCTGCAATTTTGCCATTGCCTTTTGTGTCGGTTCCTTTGAGAAACGGAGGAATGAGGTTTCCCCAGAAGGAGTAACCACGTTTTCCTCGCCAGAGACACCTTAAGAATTCACATCAGGTCAGATGAGGGCCGAGAATTCCCAGGAGGAGGGAGGAAGGAGCCCTGCACAGGCGGCTTTGACACATGGGCCCCACTCCTGCCTCCAGCTCTGACTCACCTTCTGACGCTGGGGGAGGAGAAAAGCTGCTTGGTATTTTTGGCTTTCCCCCATAAAACGGGAGACAGTTGGCTTCATTCGAGTCTTCTCAGCATCCTTGTCGAGCGCGGCTGAGCCGAGTTCTCCTCGGAAATCTTTGCTACTGGCTGACTGCAGGTACGCATTCTGTGAGATTCCTTAATCGAGTAGCATACAGATCTACTTCTATCCTAAGAAATGGCTAGAGGCTCTAAGTCTGGGAAAGAGAGAACTCTTAGGTGTATGTATGCCTTTGAATGTGAGATTTTGTTTTAGAACAAGATGGATTCAAAATATTTTCCCAGCGTCACAAAGGCTTTCCCCATTCTGTATGAGAAATTAAAACTTTACAGATGAGGTCTTTGTCTCCCTTTAATCACCTTCCGAAGAACAGCTGTGTGTCTTTCTGTTGGTATTTCGTAGATTCTGCCCACCATTTTCATAGATGTGTATTTGCATAAGTGATTTGTTAACAGAATTATTTTAAAGTTGACTGGTCCTATTTATAGGGATTTGGTTTCTAGAACAGGTAGCATGCTTTTCAAGTACAGTTGATTGTAAAATTACGTTCCCTCCGACTGCACCTTGGTTGGTATTTCTCCCAGCAACAGGCAAATGAGCCCTTCATAAACACCTTGAGAGTAATTGACTCATGATGCCTGGGCTTTACTCTCAGGTGCAAAATGGAAACTTCCCTATTAAAGCACAGACAGGCACGACCAGCAGCAGCGGATTGTCCTTCCTGAGAGAAGACACAAGAGGGAGTGGAAGGCAGGGAGAGTTGCTAAAGCAACCGAGGCTGCCTGGGTATAAACTTACAGGGCCGGCATTTAAGGTGGTAGCTTCATTATTTATGATCGCTTCACCGGGAGACACAACAGAAAGGAAAGCGTTAATGGGGGTCACAGCTCAAGCCGGCAATGTGAGGGAAAGGTCCCTGTAACACAATGCATGTCAGCCTGTCAGCAGTGCATGGGTTCACCTAACAAACATTTCTTAAGTAGTTTTGCTGTTCCGGAGGCCTTGGACTGAGTGCTGAGGTAGAGGGCAAATGAGGGCCCTGACCTTAGACGCTGAGTAACAGTGACGTTCAGAGAGGACGGGTGCTTTCCCTGGGCTAGGAGAGTGTTTGGTAGTCAATGATGTATTTACTTAACCTTTTCAATGTGACTTATAAAGAGAAAGAAATACATTGAAAAGTTAACGATGAGTTATTTTAGAGGAAATGTAAGTGTAACTTAATCTCATAGGCCAAGAAGTGGGCTCCATCTTTCTCCCCCCTCTCCACACTGCTTTTTCAGGACAGCCAATTACTACACCGGCTTTAATAGAAATAATCTCCTTTTTCTATGACTTTTACCTCCCAAGCACAAACCTAAATAGCACAGCTGTTTATTCCGCTTTCAACTTTATGCAACATTCTTGTAGGTCTTCTTGCTTGTTTTGAGATGGGATCTCTGTGTAGTCCTAGCTGTCCTGGAACTCACTCTGTAGACCAGGCTGGCTTTGAACTCACAGAGATCCGCCTGCCTCTGCCTCACGAGTGCTGGGATTATAGGCATGCGCCGCTATACCAGGCTTAGATCTGTCTTTTGGTTGGCATTATATATACAGACACAGACATATAGATAATTGTGTAAATTCATGTACTATAGTGTTTACATTTTTAAAATTCGTATATTTTTATATGTGTGGGTGTTTCAGCTGCATGTTTGTATTCTATGTGTGTCTAGTGCCCAGGGAGGCCAGAAGAGGGTATAAGATCCCTAAGATTGAAGTTATAGACAGTTGTGAGCTGTCTTGTGGGGGCTGGGAATTGAACCTTGGTCCTCTTCATAGCAGTCAGTGCTCTTATCCATTGAGCCATTGCTCAAGCTTCGTCTACACTGTATATTGGTGAGTAGTAGTATATCTACTACTATAGACTGTAGCTGATTCATTTTAGGGTGAACATACCACATACTATCTGTCACATGTTGATGAACATCTGGATTGTTTGTGGCCTTGGGCAATTATGAATAGTTCTGGGTCAATGTGATGCTCCTCTTCCAAAGTGGTTCTCCCAATTTACATTCCTCCAGTGACATCCACCTTGAAGTCATAGGTCCCCTGTGTTTGCTGTTTAACCACAGTAGGCTTGGATGTTTCTTAAGTGAATAAGCGGCGTGGGGTGGGGGGTTGGTCTGATTCTTGTTGTGTTTATGTGAATGGTGGTTTTACCTGCATGTATGTTTGTACACCACATGCTTTCAGAGCACAGAAGGCATTGAATCCTCTGGAACAGAAGTACTAGACAGTTGTGAGCCAGCAGGTGGGTGCCAGGAATTCCAGCGTCCTCTGGAAGAGCAGCTAGTGATTTGTTTTGGTTTGGTTTGGTTTGGTTTTTCGACACGGTTTCAAGCCTGTCCTGGAACTAGCTCTTGTAGACCAGGCTGGCCTTGAAGTCATAGAGATCTGCCTGCCTCTGCCTCCCAAGTGCTGGGATTAAAGGTGCGTACCACCATTGCCTGGCAAAAAATTTAGAGGTTTTTTTTTTTTTTTTATTTTCGAGACCTGCCTGCCTCTGCCTCCCAAGTGCTGGGAATAAAGGTGTGCACCACCACCACCTGGACTTTCTATTGATTTTACTTGACAGTTTATAGTTATAGAAAATTTACATATGTAAAACAAGGTACTAAAAATAGAAGTCTTTAAAGGCCTTAAGGGCCTCCTACTCCCAGTGAATGCTTGCTTTGTAACAAGCCTGAACAGTGGAACTCAAAGTGTGTGAAGTGGGCATGAACTCAAGCCCATCCTTGGTCAAGGACCCTGAGGACAAGGACAGACAGACAGACAGACACACACACACACACACACACACACGTGTCCCTAAGAGGCACAGAAGACAACTGCACACAGTGTCTGTGCTACAAGAATAATACAGTTGTCAATTCAAGTTTCTCTCTCTCTCCTACATATTTAAAAGCAATTTATGATACCTTCGCTACAGAGATGTCCTGCTTTCGGAGCACACTTGTTAGGCTTTGGTTTGCCTGTGTTTGGGTTTGCTGGCTGGAGTTAAAATTAGGGATGTGTGTGGGGGCGAGGAAGGAGAGAAATGAAGTCATTGCAAGACACTAAATTCTGGTCTGAATTGAGTGCCTGTTACATCCCTGTCCTGAGAGCTTGGGTTCTGTGACCTAAGTTTCCAGCTGACCCAGGAGATCCTTTCTCACAGCCGGAGGGATGATGCAAGAATGAGCTCAGAGCACACAAGGGCCATGGTTCCTTCCTATTTCTTCTGTACGGCATCCTAAAAAAAAACACTCCAGTATTACAGTCCTTTCGGTTTTTATGTACGTATGCCACAAATACTTTTTCGCTTGTAAAATTTTTCTTTTTTCAGATCTGGCTTTCAAGAAAAGATGAGTGGGAGGGAGGGAAGACTTTGTGTGCTTTGATAACCCTTGACCTTGCAGCTGCTGCCACAGTTGCTTGCCAGTGACTTGTCAGTGAGGCTGGCTCAGCTCCTCTGGGCACTTTAGTGGTGACGCTGACAGGGAACATTTCCCGTCCGGTTTGTCAGCTGTGGACGCCTCTTGCCATCTCATAGTCTCTGGAGGAAAGGGCCCTTTTGAAATCTAAGCTCAGTCAGGACCCAGACTGATGGCCTGTGGCAGGCCTTTTTTTTTTTAAGTTTTATTTATTTTTGAGATTATATCATTTTCCCTTTTCTTTCCTGCAAGCCCTCCCATGTACTCCTTTGCTTTCTTTCAAACTCGTGAGCTCCTTTTTCATTGTTGTTGCATGTACATGTGAATATGTATATACACGTGCATTCCTGAATATTGTCTGCTCAGTCTGTATAACATTACTTGTATGTATGGTTTCGGGGCTGCCTACTTGGCACTGGATAGCCAGTTGGTGTGCTTTCTCTTGGAAAGACTACATCTCAGGCTTTTCTGACTCCTTAGGCTTTGAGTTTGTAGCTGTGTAATGAGACAGCTCTACTAGACCGTTCATTTGTATGGCCGAGAAGGCCTGTGAAGCCCCAGCCTTCCTCTCCTGGGAGGTGGTGAGGAGGGGAGGGGAGGGGGACAAGAAGGTGGGTTGCTGTGAGTTTGCCATAAGTGATTAGGAGACACTGGTGAAAATAAGTTTGGGGACAGTGTTGTCCCCAAATTACACATAATTTTGAAGATGAGATTTTTTTCTTTCACATGAAGAATTCAGCCAGGTATGGTGTCCCATTTTTATATTGTTGTCACTTGGGTGGAGGCAGAAGCAGGCGAATCTCTTATGAGTTCGAGGCTAGCCTGGTCTACAGAGCGAGTGCCAGGACAGGCTCCAAAGCTACAGAGAAACCCTGTCTTGAAAAAAAAAAATTAAGGTCACCCTCTGGTAGACAGCAAGTTTGAGGCCAGCCTGGGTTTAGGAGATGCTGTCTCAGAAAGCAAAAATCATGACAAAGTGACGCCGCCCTCTTGGACCCGTTCTCTTTCTCCTTTACTGACCCGGTGTCTGCTACGAATTCCAGTTTCCATCCGACCTATTTACTTTTGTGTTGTTTATGACACTGAGTGTTTAGCTCACAAAAGTGTGTAACTCCGTTCCAGGTCATCTGATGACCTCTCTGGCCTCTTCACATATCTGAGGCACACCCTTGATGCTCAAAGGTGTGTAGGCAAAACCCTACACATAAAACAATTTTTAAAAATTAAGAAGGAAAAAGTGGAAATGAACTTGCCAGCACCCTTTTAATCTGGTATAAACTCCATGCACACAAACCCCACACACAAATTGGGTCATGCATGTGATAACTCCATGGAGGGAGAAGGGTGAAACTTCCTGCTGGAATTTTTAGGATTCTGATCTGGTCCAGTTGCACATCAAAGGGTAAGCTGGCCAAGGATGATCGCTAACTCTGGAGGGCTTTCTTCCTGTGCACTTATTCTAATTTAAGAACCCTTTTGTCTCCTTAAAGTAGTAGTGTGAGCTTTTGGGGACTGAGATCTTGGGAAGACACCTTCATTTTCTGGTCCTGCTTCTCAGGGGACAGTCCCAGCTTTGTCAGCCTTGAGGGTTTATGGCTTTTTGTAAAGTACCTTGACTTTATGTGCAGTCATTTAGCGGCATTTGCCTTTCACCAGGCATCTGTGGTTCACCTCTTCTCTTTGACCTTTCTGTAAGGTCTTAAGGTACTATTTACATGGGCTGTTGCGTAGATTATTCCAAATTGTTAACAAACCGGTGCGGATGTCTTCATGGGCTCTCAGCGGCATCTCGCTGTCTCCGTTTGCTTGTCCTTTCACAAGGACTAGCTGAGCTCCGGCGGTTTAGAACTTAGAGAGGTTAGAGCATCGAGGACATGAACACACACTGGCCTCATATTCCTTAGTTCTTTCTCACTGGGTCTTTTGGGAGTCTTTAGAATGGCTGGTCTGCCGTGGTCAGGTTGAGTGGCAATCAACAAAGCCCAGCTGGTAGCAGGAGTTCCTGGTCCCAGACAACTCACATTCTCTATAGAGGCTGGGAAAGCCTCTTCACCCTCCCGTTCCCCATGGTCCCTCATCTGGGAGCAGAGTGACTGCGATCCTCCCTGCGCTCTGCAGGTTCCGGTGGTGTCTGCAGTGGGACAGGTGGTCTTGCCTGCCTCAGCAGGTGAGCGTGCAGCCGCCCCCCACACTAGAATGTGGATGCCCAGCGCCTGGCGTCTTGTGGCCTGCAGAGTTTGATCTGTAGTGGTTGGGATATTGCCTGGAAGTCTGCATTTCTGTCAAACTTGTGGAGAGGGCAGTGCTGCTAGCATTGGGACACGGGGAGAGTGGGAAGGGGCAGTAACAAAGGGCCTGCGCTCTGCATCTACAATCTGGAAATGAGGCTCTTGAAAGGCAATAATGGGGGTGGGTAGGATGGATCAGCAGATAAAGGTGCTTGCTGCCAAGGTTGACGACCTGCGTTTGATCTCAGGAACCCACATGGTGGAGAGAGAACCACCTCTGACCTCCACACACATTCCATGGCATGTGTACTCCCAGACACAAAATAAAACACAATTTAACAAAAAGTAAGGCAATGATGCCATCATGTCCTTAATGGATTGGAGAAAGAAGCATGCTAGTGTAGCCTGTGAGACTCCGTCTGCCATCATCTGTACGTGCTGCCCCGAGGCCCATGTCCCCGGAGGCTTGGTTTTCAATGCGACTGTGTTGGGAGGGTGGAACTTTGAAGATATGAGGCCTGCCACAGGGTAATTAGGTCACTGGGGCATCACCCTCGGATTAGGGATTGGTGCTGTTTGAGAGTGGGTTCTCATGAGGGTGAGTTGTCCTGGAGCGTCTGTCTGACCACCTCCTAGTCTCTGCCGTGGTCACACCCTTCCGTGTCTCCCACCGTGATGCCGCCGGCTGTGCTGTGATACATCCCGAGGCAGTACAGATAGAACAGACCATACATGGACCTGCAGCCTACAAGCCTGACTGTGAGCTACATAAACCCCGCTGAGGAGTGGGGTTACTGAGAAGCCCCAGGGCCTCGTGTGGATCAAGCATGTATTCCACTCCTGAGATATTTAAGCAGCCCCTTACATAACCCCAGCCTCTGGTATTTTGTCATCGCAGTAGAAAACATACTTATCTCCCTAGGGAACAACTGGGGTTCTGGCATTGCTGACTCATTTTACTTTGCTTTAGTTGTGGGTTCCTCCTTTGCGTTGCTGTTCGAATCACTTAATGTCTGGCCCTTTCCCTTATCCAGGCGTTCTTAGATGTGTGTCATGCCTTTCTTCACGATCATGAGATTTTTGACAGTCCTTTTTTATTTTGGGACAAGGTCTAATGTAGCCCAGGCTACCCTTAAACTCACTCTATAGTCCAGGCCTTCAACTCCTGGTCCTCCTACCTCGCCTCCCAGATGCTGTGATTCTACAATATGGCCACCACTCCTAGCACCTGTGCCCTGTACCTTTAATGATCTGTTCACAGATTCCTGTGGACCAAGAACCCAGACCTCGTGCAGTAGGGACAGCTTGTATTTGCTTCATAATGGCTAAGTCTTCAGTCGGCAATTAAGGTCAGGTGTGACGTGGGGCCTGAGGCTAGGCTCCTAGGGTGTCTTCCATATCTTAGATTGATCTGGGACCTCCCTTGGGCTGCTGGTCTGACCGCCTACAGACAGCCTGTCACGTGATCGCTGTTGGACTAGTTCGGGCTTCCTCACAGCATGGCACAGAGTTCTAAGAGCAGGTCCTGGTTAGAACCTCACTTTGGAGAGGCCTTCACAAACCTGGGTTCCCAGGGACACCAGCCCCAATCTGGGAGACAATGTCAACATTACACTGTATGTTAAATAATGCAGTAAACGCTGCCCTGTGAATGAATGACAGCGGGGTAAGCACCAAGCTGGGTAGGAGTCACGCCTAAAACTTCAGTTCTGGGTCAGGCTTGGTGGCGCACACCTGTAATTCCTGTACCTGGAATGGGGAGGCAAAATCAGGAGCTCAAGGCCAGTGTGTAGGCTATGGGAGATCTTGTCTCAAAGTTAAAAAGATTTTAAAAGATTCTACCAGAGCAGTGGTGGCACGTGCCTTTAATCCTAGCACTCGGAAGGCAGGGGCAGGCAGGTCTTTGGGTTTAAGGCCGGCCTGGACTTCAGAGTGAGCGCCAGGATAGGCTCCAAAGCAGAGAAAAGAAAAAAAAAAAAAAAAAAAAACACCTTTTTTTTTTTCTTTAGTTTTTTGGAGACAGAGTCTCTCTGTGTAACAGCTCTGGTTGTCCTGGAACTCATTCCAGCTGCATTTAGCTATCGTACAGTGGGTTTAGCAAATGTGTCCACACAAGGTCAAGGAGATGGTCAGCTGGTCCCGCTATATAGGGAGTTGCTTGGTAGCACTGTCCACGCAGGGATTGTGGTGGTTGAGCCAGGTTGAACTGTCGGAAGTGTTCTGTTGTTTTGGATTTGGATTTTCTGAGGTGGTATCTGACACTATAGTCCAGTCACTTGGTGCTCACGATAGCCTAGGCTGGCCTCAAACCCACCGCATCTTCCTGCCTCAGCTTCCCAAGTTCTGGGATTCCAGGTGTTTTAGTTTCACGTGTACTGGGTGTATTTGCCTTCATCCAAGAACACTACTGTATCGTTTCATTAATATGGTAGCAAAAGCAAAATGACCTCACCTCCTACCGTAGACTGTCAAGGTGTCCCACTCAATCAGCTGACTTTTACAGTTAAAAGCAACTCGTGGATATCTTTTATTTCATTTTATTTCAACATAAATATTACACCATAGTTGTTAGAATTGTATTCTTTTTTTTTTTAATTTGTTATGTATTTAGTGTTCTGTCCGCGTGTATGCCTACAGGCCAGAAGAGGGCACCGGATCTCATTACAGATGGTTGTGAACCACCATGTGGGTGTTGAGAATTGAACTCAGGACCTGGAAAAGTGGCTCTTCTGCTGAGCCATCTCTCCAGCCCCCTTGAATTGTATTCTTAATGTTCTGTCAAGTGTTTCCTTAATGAAAGATTATCAGTCATGTTATGATTTTTAGGCTGAAGTGTAGGAGGTAGAGGTAACATGATCAGGAGTTCCAGGTCAGCCTCAGCTACATAGTGAGGTGGGGGCTAGCCTGGGCTACCTGAGACTCTCAACTTTTCATTCAGTGGTGCACACTTGTGGTTTAATAGAGAAAATAAATGAGAAAAGTAATATTTATTACTGCGTGGGCTCAAATGCTTCTGTTTTAAAAGGAGTGACCTTAAGGTTTCATTGTTTTTTACAGAGCTAGATAGATGCTTAATAAAAGGATAAAATGTGATTGCATAGCTCTTTGTAGAAAAGTAACAGTGTTGTGGGGGCTGGAGAGGTGGCTCAGGGCCAAACATGCTTTTTGCTCCTGCCGAGGACCCACTTGCAGTTCCCAATCCCCACCTCACCCATCTCTAGCTCCAAGGGGATCCAGTGCTGTCTTCTGGCCTCTGGGCACGTACATATACCCAGACAGACAGATCTGTGTGTGTATGTGTATGTGTGTGTGTGTGTGTGTGTGTGTGTGTGTGTGTGTGTGTGTGTGTGTGTATACAAATATTTAAATACAATCTGAGTCTATTTTTGTTTTGTGTGTAACCAGGGCTGATCACTTTGTACTGTATTACCAGTTATGGTGCTCATCCCTGGAAGAGATTAATTCCCCTCTCTCAGCAGTCATTAGTTGCCATGTAGGGATGGGACCGTGTAAAAAGTTACCTCTTTCTCATTAGCATGCCTATTGATATCGTCATTGTTCAAGTCTTGTTTATGCAGCCATTTCTAAGAGAGGCAGTCACACAGCAGACTTCTCTGGCTCTTAGAATTTTTCTGCCCCCTCTCTTTTGATGTTCCCAGAGCCATAGATGCAGGAGCTGTGGTATGGATTGGGCTCCCTACAGTCCACAGATCTCCTCTTGGGGACCAGATGTGTTTTTCCGCCGTAAGCTCCATTTGCTGTAGAGAAGTGTCCTTGCTGAGGGGTGGTAGTCACATCTGTCTGTGGGCATAAGGGTAAGATTTAGAATGCAGTCAGGAATTGCGCTGCTCTTGCAAAGTGGTGGTATGAGTCTTTCCTAAGGTCCATGACCTCACTAGCCCCAGGAAGCTGGCTTGGTTCCCGATACCCGGCATGATGCCCCTCCTCTTGAGTGGGCTTGAAGTCCAACTAGACAGCTGTTGGTTGCCCCCAGCTGTGAGAGCCACTTACTGCACCTTTGTGGATGTCTTACCATGCTGGTCATTGTGATTCTTTGGTGTCACATCTGGGGAAGACTATGAACTGCTCCCCTCCCTCGGGAGCCTGTGTAGGACTGTCTGGCATGACAGAAGATAGACTATGGTAAGGAGCCCTCCAGGTCAGATCCAGCTCCATAGTCTGCATGCTGTGTTCTAAATTTGTGGTATCTCAAGCAACGGGGGCTGAACTTCAACCTTTGAGAGGCACCCAATGGCAATAGCAAGAGTCTGTATTGTTTTTTGGAGCCATTTGGACCTTGACCAACATCCTAAAAGATTCCTTGTGATTAGTACCGGTTTGGGTTTTTTGTTTGTTTGTTTTTGTTGTTTGTTTTTGAGACAGTGTTTCTCTGTGTAGCTTTGGAGCCTGTCCTGGAACTCTGTAGATCAAGCTGGCATCAAACTCACAGAGATCCACCTGCATCTTCTGCCTCCCAAGTGCTGGGATTAAAGGCATGCATCACCACCTCCCGACTAGTCAATGGATCTTTTGGGGAACATAGTCAGCCCAAGTGACAGAACTTCAAATACATTATGTATATAATACTTATGTATATACACACATATAACATGTATATAATATATACAACATGTATATTACACATTGATACATATTTGCAGTTCTCTCTAGCTTTCTTGCCCCAGTGTGGCCACTTTCTGCATTTTCAACATGAGAAAAAATAAACACAACTAGGAACATTAGGAAGGAAAAGGAGCGTTGGTGACACTCGGGTGGATGCTCTGACCAGGCTGGGACTTCCAGTCATTTTCACCCACATTGGCACTGATCTGGATGTGGATTGCCAGTGTGTAACCACAGGACAGTTCTACATGCCCAGAGCTCTGCATGCCAGGAGCAAGGGCAGCTGTTACTAGCTGGTGTGCTACAAAGACTACAGGCCCTTGTGAGACACTGACACTAAACTCTGTTAGTTCCTAGTGCTTGATGCTTATTACCCCGAGGCCAGGCCTCAGTAGATCGCCTGGCTGTTCCTGAACTCGTTGCTGTCCTGTGGCTCCTTCTGAGTGCCGATTTATAGGCATGCACCGTGTTTGGCATCCCAAAAATCCTTACACTTGATTTTTCTATATTTTTTTGAGACAGTGTCTTATGTATCCCTGGCTGGTCTGAACATGCTACATAGACCAGGCTGGTCTTGAACTCAGATCTATCTGCTTCTTCCTCCAAGTACTGTAATTAAAAGACACTGGATTTTAAAATGCCCTCAGAGCACCCCTCCCGACCTTCTGTGTTTGTTTTAGGACAGCTCTGCTTTGGTGCCTCTGGTGTCCCGTTGCTTTCCTTGGTCAGGAGCCATTTTTCCCTCTCAGAAGAAAATGCGACTGCACCACAGCTTGGGAAAGCTGAGGTGGACACCATGGTTGGTCAGCATCGGGATGCTCCCATAGGCCAGTGTGCAACAGTGGAGAAACCTGCTCACTCAGCCCTGGGGCAGTCTTTGCTTCCGCACTGCAGGCCAGGCTTCTTTTCTGTGTCCTAACACACATCGGCTGTGTTGATGTTTCGTGCCTGTGATGTAACCTGTGGGCTTTTACATTCTTTACAGTTAGTCTCTGCCATTCTTAGAAATGGGTCATACTAGGTTGCTTATGCCCACGCAGGGACAGCGCCTTGTGTCCCTATGCCATGAGGAAGGTTCTGTGCCCCAGAGGATGTGCACACAGGCTGTGCCAGTCCTCTTGTCTTGGATACCAGGTGATGTGCAGGAGGAGTTTAGCCCATCTGGGCTCAGGCTCGTCTGTCAGTGTTTAAAGGGGTCCTGCTGTCGTCAGGACACTGTGACGAGGACACAGTGTCCCACAGTTTCACAGAGAAGCAGTGTGTGGTGCGGAGCTGGAGGACACTTTTTTTGGAGCTTTCCTGACTTTTTTGGCCTTCTCCAAATTGCAATCATCCCGCCCTACCTAAATGTGAGTTTTCCATCCTGTTGGGGCAAGGGGACTTGTCAGAGAAGTGCCTGTTGTACCTGCCCTCGGAGCACTCATTGACAGAAGGTGTTTTTCTAAACCTTGTAGCCAGCTTTGACATTTTGGAGCAGGTTTGCTGGCACAGGACTGGCGGTGGCAGCAGGAACAGAGCATCATGACTGCCTTGCTTGGATTCTGCCTGGAGGACGCACAATCTGTCCTCCCTGTCCACGCTGAGCACATGAGCAGTAAGGAGCAAATTCTGGCCTCCAGCCTGGCCTCCAGCCTGCCTCTGCACAGCCTGGGACCCTAGAAGACCATCCTGCTGACAAGGCTTCCAGCCTCGGCACCCAGCTTTCCAGCTCAGGAGAGCTGGCAGCCTTCTGGATGGCAGGCTTATTTGGGAGAACCCAGGCTGAGTTTCTCCTAACTAGGCAACGAGATAGCCATGTGGAAATTTGAGTAGAAAGTCGTCAACGCTTTGAGTTTTGCATTTATTGCCACAGTGGTTTTGTTCTGGGAAGAGCTCACAGTCTGCACACCTTTACACCCACACACACCTCCACACACACCATTGCCTCTGCCTCCGCAGAGTACACTTGCCCTTGTCATTCTGTAGACCCCTGTGCCACGAGGCAGCACTCTGAGCACCTCAGCCTTCATAGGGTGTCCTGGGTGGCACCACGTGGTACCCAGTGCTTCAGCGGTTCTCAGATTGCCCCGACCCACAGCAGCAGCACCTAGGAAATTCAAGTTCTCCAGTCCTGCTCAGAACCATAGAAACTGGGGCCAGGGTCTGAGTCCTAACAAACCTCCCATGGGATTCTGACAGGAAAGTCACTGCATTGCGACAGAACCGAACCTGGCTTTGGGTATAGTGTAAGGTCTCATGTAACCCAGGCTAGCCTCTGGGTTGCTACATAGCTGAGGATGGTCTTGAAACCCTGATCTCCCTGCCTCCACCTCCCAAGTGCTGTGATTGTAGGCATGAGCCACTTATGTGTACTTGTTTGCCTGGATGGATACATGCATGCATGCATGCATGCACTCTGTGCATTCCTGGTGCCCATAGTGGCCAGAAGAGGGCATCATATCCCTCCTAGAACTGGAGTCAGGTTTGTGAGCTGCCTTGTGGGTACTGGAATGGCACCCTAATCCCTTACAAGAGCAGGGCATGGAGCTCTTAAATGCTGACTGGGCGTCTGGTTCCCTGTGGCGGTGCTGGTGTTTTTACATTGTTAACTTGTTGTTGCGTGAGGCATACCGCAGCTCGTGTGGAGGTTAGAGGACAACAACCCACTATGTGGGTTCTGGGGAAGGAACTCAGGTTCTCGGACTCAGGGGAAAGCACCTTTACCTGCTAAGTTATCTTACCAGCCTGAGGAGTAACGGTGGATCTGAGTCATGCATGCCAGTCAAGTGCTCACCATAGAACTAAATCCTAGCCCCTAATTTGTCTTTCAAACTATTTTATTATATTCTCTTTTCTTTTGCTGGTTTGCAATGGGAGACAAGGTGTAGCTCAGGCTGTCCTTGAACTTATGATCCATCTGCCCCCAACTTCCCAGTGCTGGGATTATGGGTTTGCCTCATCATGCCCAGCTTTCAAAACCATCTGCAAGTGTTAAATCTACATGTCATTACTTCTAGGTATTTAACCAAGGGAGACCATTCGTTCACGCAAAGATCTGGCCCTGAACATTATAGTGTTTTACTCAAAATAGCCTTAAGCTAGGAACAATGCAGTATTCATCAGCAGGTGAGCAGATAAAGAAACCACATGGTGGTTTTACACTGCTGAGTACCACTCAGCATCAAAACTGGAGTTCTGCCCAGCATCACTGATGAATCGCATACTCCCAAATTGACAGGACTCTTATAGACAACTTCAAAGCTAAGTGTGGTGGCGTGGCACATGCATGTAATCCCAGTACTCAAGAGACTGAGGCAGGAGGATTAAGAGTTTAATGCCAGCCAGGCTAGGCTACATAAGGTAGTTAGTAGTTAGCTAAGCCTGCCTAGTAAGATTCTGTCTCAAACACACACACACACACACACACACACACACACACACACACACACACACACAACTCAAAGTAAAATGAGGTTGAGGGCCTAAGAGGAATGGATTATAAAGGAACATTATTGAGTGGGGGCCCGGGTATTTATTATTTTGAAGGTCCTGTATCTGGAGTATTTGTGTCAAAACTGTCAAGCGGCACACTTGGTGGTTATGTCAGTTTGCACATCATTTACATGTGAGCAGAGCTGCAAGCGTGATGTTTATCTGGGTGAGGTGGAGGTCTGTATGGGATCTGCATGGGGGAAGCCCTTCCTGGAGATGGACATGGTGCTTGTCGGGCTACAGAATGGACAGAGGCTAAAATGGGGATGAAGATGAACTTGCTACTCTCCTTGACAGCAGGGTCAGCTGGGGCGCCGCTGCCTCTGGCCTTGCTGTGAAGCTGTCCTGGACCCATGTCTGGAGATAATGCTCACCCCACACCATTTCTGTGCCCCATGTCACAGCTCATCTTGCCACCCCTGTTCTTCCTACTGTGACTTCAGGCTCAGGTCCTCATGCTCCTGGGGTGACGGTGGGTGCCAGGAAGAGGCTGTGGCTCAGAGGTCTTACAGAGGCCTAGTGAGCACTCTGATGCCTTCAGTGGTATGTGATGTGGTCCCTGAATCACCTTTGTCTTCGCCATTGCCAAAACTGCCCAATGCTTGCCGACTGTGGGCTTACATTCATGAGACTTAGTTGGTATGTTCCTTAAGTCACGTCTGAAATGTTCAGCAGACCCCGGCTTTCAAGATTCATCCCATATTTGATTTTAGCAGCAAGAACCTAAGAGGAGCCAGGCTGTGGTGGCACATGCCTTTAATTCCAGCACTTGGGAGGCAGAGGCAGGCAGATCTCTGAGTTTGAGGCTAGCCTGGTCTACAGAGTGAGTTCCAGGACAGGCTCCAAAGCTACAGAGAAACGCTGCCTCAAAAAAAAAAAAAAAAAAAACAAAAAAACAAAATCAGGAGGAATGGCATGCTGCTTTCTGACTCACTACATCCTTGTCTTCCTACAGATCTGATTTGTATACACTGTAACCACTGTTTACCTAAGACCTTCTGGATCCAGCCCCAGGGCTCCAGCTCATTGAACTCCTCAGCACGTGAGTACCATAATGCTGCCGCTATGCAAGATGTTTGTCTGGCTGAGTACTCAGGTTTCCTGTGGCACCAGGCGGGTGTTACACACTTATCAGGATGCACAAACTATGAAACATGGTGGCTTGGCAGTGAGAGAGTGGTGTGTCTGAAATCTCGGGAAACCTTCTTGAGGCGTAGTCTCACTGAGCAGCACAGGCTGGCCTGGGACTCGCAATCCCCATGCCTGGCATGTGCTACCATGCCCAGCTAAATAATTTCCTCTTCTGTTGTTACAAATATACACTGATATTTTATAGTAAACACTTTACTAATGGGAAAACATAGACTTCAGATACTGAACTAAATTAATGTTAATGCCAGCACATCCCTGAATCCAGCAGAATTCACCCTGGAGCTTCAAATTGGCAGAGGAGGGTAAGGTTATAATTTACATTACCCAGAGTCAGCTCAGCTGAATTCCTATTTAGCTGATTGACAGTAATAAAATTTGAAGATCATGCCTGACCTTCAAAGGTGAAGGTTTAACAACCTTGGTGCTTATTAGCATGTTTGAAGCCCTGATTCATTCTCCAGCACTGTATACATAAACATACACAATGACTGTGCCTTCAAGTTGCCTGGGATTATTTTCATTGAAAGGCCATGGTACTTTACTCAAATTTAATTGGATTTGCAAAGTATTCACGGATCATAAAAATGATAAGAAATAGGTGTCTTGGGGCTGGTGAGATGGCTCAGTAGGTAAGGGTATGTAACATGAGGGCCTGCTGCTTGTTGGGGTTTCTGTCCTGCCCAGTTCCCATAGCTGGTAAGCCTCAAAGAAATGACACAGAGAGTCTATATTAATGATAAACTGATTGGCCCATCAGCTCAGGCTTCGTATTAGCTCTTATAACTTATTAGTTCTTACAACTTATATTCACCCATTAGTCTCATCTATGTTAGCCACGTGGCTCAGTACCTTTTTCAGCGGGGCAGGTCACATCCTGCTTCTTCAGTGATCTGGGCAGGACTGCAGAAAGAGCTTCCTTCTTCCCAGAATTCTCCTGTTCTCATTGCCCTGCCTCTACTTCCTGTCTGGTTTTCCCACCTATACTTCCTGCCTGGCTATCAGCCAATCAGTGTTTATTTAAAATATAATTGACAGAATACAGACAGTTCTCCTGCACCAAGGGTACTTGTTGCCAAGCCTGATAAACCTACGTTCAATCCCTGAAACCCATATGGTGGAGGGAGAGAACCAAGCCTCCTCACAAGTTGTCCTCTGACCTCCACATGCCCCTTCATATATACACACAGACACCCACACAATAAATAAATACAAAAAAGTATTTTTAAGTAGTAAAGAACAAAGATGGCTTTTTTTAAAATTTCTGCTACCTTCCAGCTTAGTTTTGTTATACCATAAAGGCAGTTTATCACCTACCTTGCCTGATGTGGCGTCACTTTCAGATACCTTCTCCACAAGGTCTCACTGTCTAGAATTGGGTGTGGGGAGGACCTGATGCTGTGTCTCTGGAGTACAACCTGTTGGGCTTCTGGGCAGGGACAGTGCCATAGTGATACCACACTTGCCTAGCCAGCTTCAGTCTGGGTTTGATCCCAACACTGAAAAATCAAGGAATGCCCTTCCTTCAGCAGGGTTCTGCCAGATGGTGCTTCAGGACCCAGTGAGGCATGTTTTCCTAAAAATAGGGTGACTGTTTTCACTGAAAGGCTTTGAAGAAAAGAACGCTTAGTTTTATATTGATTTTTACATATTGGCCTTACAGGCTGCATTTCCTAATAGTCAATAGAAAGGGATTTATGTACTTCCTGCAAAGAATGCACTCTGCCTTAGAAAATAACTTCCTAATTCTTTCCCTTCCTCCAAGTACTGGGGGCAGCTGTGGCGTATGAGTAGCATGTAAAGTTCTGACAGACATCCGTGTCTTGCAGGAAGGAGGCTGCAGTCTTGAATTCCCCGGTGGAGGACGGACTTCAGCATTCTTTGGCCTTGCCCCTCCGATGATGAAAGCGTGACTGACTGCTGGCATCTTCATGAGCTCCAGAGGTCACAGCACGCTCCCACGGACTCTCATGGCTCCTCGGATGATTTCCGAGGGAGACATAGGAGGCATTGCTCAGATCACCTCCTCTCTCTTCTTGGGCAGAGGCAGTGTGGCCTCCAACCGGCACCTCCTCCAGGCCCGGGGCATCACCTGCATCGTTAATGCTACCATTGAGATCCCCAACTTCAACTGGCCCCAGTTTGAATATGTTAAAGTGCCTCTGGCTGACATTCCTCACGCCCCCATTAGATTGTACTTTGACACTGTGGCTGACAAGATCCACAGTGTGAGCAAGAAGCATGGGGCTACCTTGGTGCACTGCGCTGCAGGAGTGAGCCGCTCGGCCACCCTCTGTATTGCGTACCTGATGAAATTCCACAATGTGTGTCTATTGGAGGCGTACAACTGGGTGAAAGCCCGGAGGCCTGTCATCAGGCCCAACGTGGGCTTCTGGAGGCAGCTGATAGACTACGAGAGCCAGCTTTTCGGGAAGTCGACCGTGAAGATGATACAGACACCCTATGGTGTCATTCCAGACGTTTATGAGAAGGAGTCCCGACACCTGATGCCTTACTGGGGGATTTAGTGCTGCCACAGCTGGCATCCGCAGCCCCTCAGCAGCACCAGCATCCGCCACACATAGTCTTCTCCCTCTTCTTCTCTCTGGTTCTCCCGCGAGTGTTTCTACACTGGGTGTTCGGGTTTAAGAGATGTGGAGGGGAAACACATACATCGCTAGTACAATTTTTTAAAACTAGCATTTTGAAATAGCGAACATGAAAATCTTTAACTGGCCTTTAATCCTTTATAAGATGTGGAACAGTATAGGATACTGTTCCTGCTTTCTTTCTGGCTCCCAAGCCTTTTGGAGCCTTGGCAGGTGCAGGAGGAGTCCATTGCAAAGATCCCCTTGGGCCCTGATTAACCCTCTAGAGACCAGCTTTGCCTGTGGCAGCTGGCTGGATAGATGTTTAAGGATATCAAGGCCAGCTCAGTCTCTACTGGATTAGCCTGGTCCTTTCTTTTCCTCTGTTATCTAGCGATTCTATAAGTTAAGTTAACCATTGTTATTTAGTGATTAATATAAGTGATTATGATGAAATCTGTTGCAAAGACCCTCTTGAAATCAGTGTGCTCTGGGATTATATTAGCATTATTTTTAATAAATCTATCTGCTTAACATAAGCCCTTTCCTAATCATTTCAGGTGTGTATGCGTGCGTGTCAGTACTCTGTCACTGTTCTGCTGTGGCCATTAGGATACTCATGGTCCGTACTTAAAATAGAAACCCTGGCGGAATCGTGTCGGCATTTCACACCCTTGCAGACAAGCAGGAATCGGTATCATCAGCATGTGGGCGTAGGTGTGTCCAACCCGCAGCTCATGAGCAGTAAGATCCCAGGATAGCTGTGAATGTGGCCCCCGCACCGTAGCAACGAAAGTCATGTCACAATGTCAAAAGGTTGGGCACTCCTGCTGGCAGGCACACACACACACACACACACACACACACACACACACACACACACACGGATGAAAGGTGTTGCATTCCATTTTGTCTTGGTAAATAAGTGTCAAGTCTACCATCAAAGAAACAGAAGACATGCCTTTGCTCATCTAGTAACACAAAACTTCTCTATCTATAGCATAATCAAAGAGCAATAGCCTTCCTTAGCTTTATTCCTTGTTTCACAATGAACCAGCTGCCACAGCCCATCAGGGTAGCAGCAGCAGTCTAACAAGCTTTCCTAGGTGACTGCTGGGAGGCCAGGCAGCCCTCTGTCTGAGAGGAGAGCCAGCCAGTGCTTTTTCATTTTATTTGCCGGTTAGCTGGTCATGTGTTCATGGAATGTCTGTTTTAACAAAATACAAACATGCCAGTGACGTGTATAAATGATTTCTATCTTGCAAATTTTACCTCGTTTATTGCAATGTTTTTCCATCAAAATCTTACCTTTTCTTGTTTTATACTATTTATCCACCCTTATATGCACACATCATAAACAGGAAATTTTAAAACAATTTCTCTGGGAAATCAGAGGAGCATATATGTAACATTAGCCCATGACCAAAAACAATCCAGAGAGACTGGCTTTTCAGCATGAAGCCAAGCCTTACAGACAAGTCTCTGAATAGGAACCCCATAGTAGTCATTGTACTACAGAAAGAAAATACTTGCTGATATTCTTTGTTATTAAGAAAAACTTTCCTGCGAAAACCCTGGCAAGGGTTGGGGAGATGGCTTGGTTGGTAAAATGATTGCTATGTAACCATAAGGACCTGAGTTCATTCTCGGAACCACATAAAAAATGCCAGATATGCACTCTAGACCCTCAGCTCCTCCAAACCCAATCCCCAACTCTGCAACAGAAACCTGCTGCAGCCTCCCTTCCCCCTACCCCCACCTACAGTGAATCCCACCCTGCTCTTCCACTTCTAGCCTCCACCCCCCCACTCATTGCTTTATCCCACCTTTCCAGCAGCACTCCCTGGGAATCCATAGGCTACTCTAACAGCAGAAGCAAGGAGGCTCAAGGGTAAGCCTGTTCCTGCAAGCCCAGCACCCCCCTTCCCAGCTCCATAGCAACCTTCTGTTGTCCTTCTCATTCTTTGTCCCCAATTCCAGGGGTCTAAATAGATCCAGGAGGAACACCCTGCTTTTCTCCCTCCTTTGAACCTCGTTACCCCTCCTCCCCACTTCCCGGCCCATCTCCATTCCTAAGTGTCAGCTCCCAATATCCAGAAATACATTTCACCTGGAACCACCAGTGACCACACCTAATCTGAGAAGAATTTTCTACCAGGCCAACACTCTCCTAAGAACTAGAAAGGGCAACAGAAACCAAGTAACAAACACCCAACCAAGACAAAACCAGGTATCAGCACCTAGAATTACAATCTTTCCAATCACAAATGCTTAGACACCTGGGTAAAAACAGTAACAGCCAGGGCACGTCTCCACTAAAGTCCAGCAACCCTACCACATCAAGCTCTGAGTATTCCAACATAGCTGAAGCACAAGAGAAAAAACTTAAAATAGCCTTTATGAATATGATAGAGGTCCCTAAAGAGGAAGTTAATAAATCCCTTAAAGAAATCTATGAGAACACAAACAATGGGAGGAAATGAGGAAACAAAAATACTTCAAGACCCCACCAAAAGCAATCTATTGATGCAATGCAATCCATATCAAAACTCCAACACAGTTCTTCACAGACCTGGAAGGGACAATTTTCAGCTGCATGTGGAAACACAAACCCAGGATAGTTAGAACAACCCTACAAATAAAAGAGCTGCAGAAGGTATCACTGCCCCCGATTTTAAGTTTATTATAGAGCAACAGTAATAAAAACAGCATGGCATTGGCGCAAACACAGATATGTTTATCAATGGAATCCAGTTGAAGACTCAGACATAAATCCACGTTATGGACACCTGATTTATGATAAAGACGCCAGGACCACTTGATAAAGGACAGCATCTTCCACAGATGGCGCTTGTCTAACTGAATGGCTCCGTGTAGAAGAATGCAAATCAATCCATCGCCACCTTCCACAAAACTCGGTAACAATGGGTCAAAGATCTCAACATAAAACCAGATGCATTGGGGGCTGGAGAGATGGCTCAGCGGTTAAGAGCACTGACTGCTCTTCCAGTAGGACCCGGGTTCAGTTCCCAGCATCCACATGGCAGCTCACAACTGTTTGAAAATCCAGTTCCAGGGGATCTGACACCTTCACACCAATGCACATAAAATAAAGTTAAATAAACCATAGAAAAAATTAAAAAAAAACAACAACAGATGCATTGAACCTGATAGAAGAGAAAGGGAGAATAAATAGCCTTGAACTTATTGGCACAGGAAAAGACTTTCTTTTTTTTTCCTTTTTTCTTTTTTTTCTTTTTTTCTTTTTGTTTTTCGAGGTTTCTCTGTGTATCTTTTACAGTCCTGGAACTCACTCTGTAGACCAGGCTGGCCTCAAACTCACAGAAACTCACAGAGAAAACTCACCTGCCTCTGCCTCCAGAGTGCTGGGATTAAAGGTGTGCACCACCACACCCAGCTAGAAAAACACTTTCTGAACAGAATGCCATTAGTGCACGTACTAACATCAACAATTAATAAATGGGAACTCATAAAACTGAGAAGTTTCTGCATGGCAAAGGACACTGTCATTCAAAGTGACAGCCTACACAAAGAGAAAAGATTTTTACCAACTATACATCTGATGAAGGGATAATATCCACAATACATAATAAACTTAAAAAACCTAGATATGAAGAAAACACATAACCCAATTAAAAATGGGTAACAGATCTAAACAGAGGTCTTTGTCACTGTTCTATTGCTGTAAAGAGATAATCATAACCAAGGCAACTCTTATAAAAGAAAACGTTTGGGGATGGAGAGATGGCTCAGTGGTTAAGAGCACTGGCTGCTCTTCAAGGACCAGAATTCATTCCCAGCACCCACATGGCAGCTCACACCTATCTGTAACCCCAGTTCCAGGGGATCTAACACCCTCACACAGACACACATGCAGACAAAGCACCAATGCACATAAAATTAAAAATCGAAAAAGAAAGCATTATTTAGGGGCTTGCTCGGTTTCAGAGGTTTGGTCTAATGTCACAGCTGGCAGCATGGCAAGCAGAGAGCACAGCAGCAGGCAAGCATGGTCCTGGAGAAGGAGCTGGGAGCTACATTCCAATTTGTAGGCCAAGAGGAAGAGGAGAAAGAGAACCAGGCCTGGCTTAGGTTTTAGAAATTTCAAAGCTCACTCCCTCAAACAAGGCTACACCTCCTGATCCTTCTAATCCTGTGAAACAGAGCCACATCTAAGCACTCAAATATATGAGGCCATGTGGACCTTTTTTAATTAAACCACCACAACAGATACAACAGAGTTTTTTGTTTGTTTGTTTTTTGTTTTTTAAGACAGGGTTTTTCTGTAGCTTTGGAGCCTGTACTGGAAATCGCTCTGTAGACCGGGCTGGCCTCAAACTCTCAGAGATCCACCTGCCTCTGCCTCTTGAGTGCTGGGATTAAAGGTGTGCACCACCACCGCCCGGGCTCCAGTTGAGAATTCTTAAAAGAGAAAACTTGAAAGGCTGAAAAATACTTAAATATCCAACGTGCCAGGTGGTGGTGGTGCATGCCTTTAATCTCAGCATTCAGGAAGCAGAAGCTGTGGGTTTGAGGCCAGCCTGGTCTACAGAGCGAGTTCCAGGACAGGCTCCAAAGCTACAGAGAAACCCTGTCTCAACACCCCCCCACACACAAAAAAGAAACTCAAATTAACATCCTTAGCCATCAGGGAAATGCAAATCAAAACTGCTTTGAGATTTTATCTTATACCTGTCAGGATGGCTAAGATCAATAAAATAATGACAGGTCATGCTGGTGAGAGAAGGGGAATGAACATTGGTCCCTTGTTGGTGGGAGTGCAAATTTGTGCAAACATTATGGAAATCAGTGTGTTGGTTCCTCAGAAAGCTTGGCATCATTATACCCCAAGATCCAGCTATACCACTCTTGGGCATAATAAACCCCAAAGACACTTCTACCACAGAGCTATTTGCTCAATCATGTTTATTGCTGCTCTATTCATAGTAGCCAGAAATTGGAGACAACCTAGATGTCCCTCAACAGAAGAATGGATGAAGAAAATGTCACACATTTACACACTGGAGTATTACTCAGTCATTTAAAAAAACGAAATTCACAGGCAAATGGATAAAACTAGAAAAAAATCAACCTTAATGAGGTAACCCAGAAAGACAAATATGCTAAGTATTCGTTTCTATGTGGCTATTAGCTGTTAAGTCAATGACAACCAAGCTCAAGTCCATAGCA
Source organism: Myodes glareolus (assembly GCF_982192425.1). Taxonomy (NCBI): domain Eukaryota; kingdom Metazoa; phylum Chordata; class Mammalia; order Rodentia; family Cricetidae; genus Myodes; species Myodes glareolus. The sequence continues at coordinate 38,623,670 of NC_142034.1, forward strand.
CCACAGAGGCTGGGTGTAGAGTAGGGGAGGAGTGGGTACAGACAGATCTTGTTAGGAAAGGGAAATTCAACAGGTAGTTATGGATGTATGGGAGGGCTAGAATAGGAGGATCAGGTAGGGAAGAAGGAACAGAGGGATAAGGGAGGGAGAATGGGGAGAGACGGCAAAAATTAAGGACCATTTGAGGGGTGATATGGAAACCTAATACAGAGGAAGTTTCTTAAAATATATACATGCATGAAAGTGAGCTCAACGTAATCATCAAATAACAGGGGAGATGAAGTTCCAACTGGACATCTTGTCATCAAATCAAGCTTCCAGTACCAGGACTGGGTTACATTTCATTGTGTAGTTGACCAAAAGAGTCCCATGGGAATCCCCAAGCCACCCAGACTGTTGCCTAGAGTAAAGGTTGCTCTCCACAAACTGACAGCAAGACCCCATTGCTGAAGACAACGATACAACATGGAGAAGTTGAGTTGGTGCCTATATAGAAACCTTCATCCCTATGTTTTAGCATCTTTGGTACAGGAAGGTACTTGGCCACAGCCGAAAGAGAAGCATAAACCCTAAAGGCAGCCACAAATCCTGTTATCTACAATGGTGTCCTGCCTGCAAGATATGCTAGGGCAATGGTGGCACAAAGCTTACGGGAGTAACCAACAATATCTGGTTTGACTTAAGACCCACTCCAAAAGATGGAGCCCATACCCAACACTATTTAGGTGACCAAGAAACTAGACAGCCCAGGGACCTAAGGAGGGCTCTGGGAACCCCATGGAAGAAGAGGCAGAAAGAATGTAACAGCCACCATTTCCTCTAAATCAACACAAGCAGAGCTCATTGTTGTGAGGAGCGCGGGGCCCCTTTGTTTTGGCTACTATCTTACACCTGAAATAATCACACAGAAATTGGATTAATTAAATTACTGCTTGGCCCATAAGCTCTAGCCTCTTATTGGCTAACTCTCATATCTTGATTCAACCCATTTCTAATAATCTGTATGTCACCACGAGGTCGTGGCTTACCGGGAAAGATTCAGCATGTCTGACCTGGCAGCTTCATGGCGGCTCTCTCTCCTCCCTTCTTCCCAGCATTCAGTTCTCTCTACTCCACCTACCTAAGTGTTGCCCTATCAAAAGGCCAAGGCGGTTTCTTTATTCAACCAATGAAAGCAACACATGGACAGAAGAACCTCCTACACCAGCTCATATGAACTCACAGAGAATGAGGCAGCAAGCACAGGGCCTGCACGAGTCTGCATCAGGGCCTCTGCATACGTATTATGGTTTCCAGTTTAGTGTTTTCTATGGATTCCTGAGTGTGCAGATGAGTGGGTTCTGATTCTTGTCCTTCTCTCGGGCTCTTTTCCTTCTGTTTGTCTTGTTCTACTCTGATGTGTTAGTTTTTGCTTTATCTTTTTATATTTTATTATTTCCCTTTAGGAGCCTGTTTGTTTACTAATGAGAGGTAGAAAGGGAGTGGATCCGGATTGGGGGCAGGAGAGATTGGGGAGGAACTGGGAGGAGTAGAGGAAGGGGAAACCAGAATCAGGCTATATTATGTGAGAAAAAAATCTAATATCAATAAAAGGGGAAAGAACAAAGAAGAAATGCCAGGTGTGGTGGCATACTCTTGTAATCTCAGTCCTGGGGAGATGGACACAGCAGGATCTCTGGGGCCTTTCAGTCAGCCATCCAGGTCTACTCAATAAGCTCCAGGCCATCTCTCCCTTCCCACCTGCTACCCCTTTCCTGAGGTCTCTCTCTTCTCCTCCCTGCTCTGCTCCTGGCTCCCTCCCCACCAAGGCTGTTCTTTGACAGGAACATACAGACATAGAAACACACCCCCTTCCCACCCACTCAAAAGGCATCTAGGTAAACATTAGCACTGGGAAGTAACTAAGGTGTCCTGAGCACCTGGGAGTCTAGCACCTTCCTAAGGTGCTCTGCTCTGTGTTCATTCTAGTGACCTCGTCTATGGACTCCTAACCCAGCAAAGAAAAGGGCCATAGTCCAGGGTGTTTCTTGTTAGAGAGGTGGTGGCTTAGAACAAGCCTGAGAAGACGAAATGCCCGGTTCTACAGCACATAAATATAGCAATCAGAGTAGTTGTTTATGAAAATGTAGACAAAGGGAAAGGCTGCACCATCCTTTACCATACGGGACCACATTCTACATCACACACAGTTTCATGGCTTGTGACATTCATCAGATGAACTCAGCCACAGCTATGACATGAGAGGTGAGTGCTCTTTAAGTCACCTGCACTAGATTCAACACAGAAAGAATGAAACTAAGTAAAATTTTTATTATAATGAAAAGTATTTATAAAGTTACTTTTAAAAAACAAACAGTGAACTGTTTCACTAAGCCCTACTTCCTTGGCTAGACTTAGGAAGGAGGGGGCTTTGCAATATTATTTGGTGAACCCTTTTCCAAAGAAATGGTACCCAACCTAGACATAAAGCCAGGCTACACACATCTTGACCTGCATTGTGACGTCAGCTGGGATGTCTACAGCAGGCTTCAACGGCCTCTTCTTTGTGACAAATGACTGAAAACGTCACAGTTCATCGGTTAACAAAAGGCATCTGACCTCGAAGGTACTTAGGAGAATTCTCAGAGCAGCCCCTGGTACAAAGCAAGCATTTCCACTTTCTGTTTTTAAGAAATCTTTTAGATGATACATAAATAGAAAAACAGGAAATAAGACCAAAATAAAAACAAAAACCCAAACACCCAAAATATGTATAGCAACGCAAAACATGAATTTAGCAATGCGTTTCCCAGATGAAATGCTGACTAGCAGACACAGCGAAGGAAAACAGAGGTAATATCTGAGCACGCCTTGAGCCCCTGCTGTCTCGAACATGTCCAGACACAGGTCACACGCCAACCCCAGGAACAGAAAGGCAAGGCACGGCTCCCAAACAGAGCAGTGCTTATTAATCGCCATTCAAGCGGCGGGTGAAGCTGCCTGACACAATGCACAGCGAGGAGATAAGTAACCTTGGTTACTGTTTCCAAGGACACTGGGCTCGTGGCTAACAAGAGAGCTGAGGTGAAATTGAATGCAACGTGAGTCATGTTAATCCATGCACACAAAGAAAATCAGTCGACTAATGTTCTACACGCCCCCAAGTCCCGGTGTAAGGATCCAGCTGAACATCTGAAGCACTACACAGACAATACTTTTGTCTATGTTTACTGCATTTTCCTCTGCACCTCTTAAGAAGTGACTAACCCTATGGTAAGGAGTTTTAACTGAGGCATTCTGGAATAAATCTACAAGTGGAGACAACCTAGCTATGAGGTGCTTAAGATGCCATGCATACAGGCTACTATGCAGACAATACTTCACTGGGAACATTCTTAGGCTAAGGTCAGTCCTATTACTGGTTTTTATGAGGGGGTAATCTAGAACACAGACTGGAGGGTATGACTGCTACCCTGGGCTATGGCGGGACAGTAGTAGGGCTGTCTGAGAGCCGCTGAAAACCAGCCCACCTGCGTGTGCAATCTTCGCACTCCACCAGCCCCAGGGACGGAAAGGTCTTGTGGTCACAATGCAGACAGCTGTCTGAATGTTAGTAGCTCGAATGACGTCATCTGGAACAGATGAGTAAATGGCTTGGATTCATTTGCTCTTCTCCCTGCACCCTGATCTACAGCATGGCCAAGGAGAAGCTGAGCCAACGGTTGGAAATGACCCGCATCTTTGAGAAAAGACACAAAGTACAAGATGGAACACCACAGAATCTCCTCAAGTTTTGTCCTGGAAGGGGAAATGGTGAATTATGTAGAAGTAGCAGAGAGATAGACTAATGTCAGCGTTTTAGATTTCTAAATAAAGACTAAATCAAGTTAGTAAAGCATGTACGTCCCGAAGTCTTTCCCAATGCATAAAACCCACAGGTGGAGAGACAAAGAGACGCTGACCCAGACTGTTCAGCTTCTCCTGGGAGTTACACACCTTTTAACCACTGAAGCTTCAGGTCTCTTAGATTTATGCATTGTGTTTACATGACAAATTCCTATACCAGCGCGAGCCGTTTCATTTGAAAATTCAGTGCTGTTGCTAACTGCTTTTCTCTGCTACATGTATGCGTTTCTCTAACACATGTACGCACATGCACACACATACACACACCTTACTGCTCCTTTCACTAGGCCAGTGGTTCCCAACTTGTGGGTCATGATGGGGGCATTCACAGGGTCACATATCAGGTAACCTGTACTCAGATATTTACAATATGATTCAGAACAACAAAATTACACTTATGAAATGGCAATGAAAATAATTTTGATTGGAGGTCACCACAACATGAGGAACTGTATTAAAGGTCACAGCAGTAGGAAGGTTGAGAACCATGCACTAGGCCCAGAATTCCACTCACACTGGGTTCATTCTCGGCTCTCTCCTGAAATAGTACAAAGTCCAGCATTGCTGGTCCCTATGCAGTCATCTTTGGGAATGTGGAAAGAGGTCAATATGAAGAGATTTCATTTCATGGCTCTTATAGATTTTGTCTGGAGGAAAAATACCATGCTTTGTGTCAGTCCTGATGCTGAGGTAAAACAGCAGGATCTCAATAAAGGCTCCAAGGAGAGGGGTGTGCAGTCAGACACAGGCCCTGGGCTCTGTCAAAGCGGGAGAGTCTCCTTGAGAGTTGCCTTTCAGAGAAGGAGAAGAGGGTGAGGGCTGACAGGAGGGGGGAGCTGTGCCCTCCTTGCCTGCCACTGTCCAGTGGAGACGCTCTGTACCTGTCTGTTTAATCGCAATCCCCCTTTATTCATTTCAACATTTACAAGCTAAATGCAGAAAAATGTGTCCTGCTTCATGGGACCTGGAGACAAACTTGTGGATTCCAGTCCTAGGATAATTTATTTTTTCTTTTGTTAAGTTTTCACATTTTAAACACTTCAGCAGCAGATTACTCCTTACAGAAACTGTGGTCCACATTGTAAAATATCTTACGGGAATAAGAGAAACAGAGTATGGGGGCACACATCTATGACTCAGCACTTGGGAGGCAGAGACAGGATTTCTACAAATTCAAAGTCAGCCAGGGGCATGCTTCCAAAACCCTATCCTAAAAAAATCAAACCAATATTAACATCAACAAGAATCAGAAAATCAGAGGAGAAAGTAAACAAGTGTCCGGTGCCACATGTGGTTTAGGTCTAGCACTTCACCTCGAGTCTCAAAGGGGGCAGGGGGACATGCTGGTCAAAGGCTGTCTGGGGGAAGCTCCGCCCCACCTCTTGGGGAATGCTTCAAAGAGATGATGGGAAGGAACTGTGCAGCACTTGCATTCTGTTTATTGATCCCTGTCACTCCCAGTCATGTGACAGAAACAACCAAAAGTCAGCTGGAGCTTCACTGAGCAGCTTTTCAGAGCAGATCTGGCAGGAGGAGGCCGGGAGGCTTGGGTTCAACACAGTTGATCCAGAAGTTGGCACAGCTGGCGTGGTACTGGTGTCCTCCATAGGCCAGCTTGAAACTGTCTGTTTCCGAGTTGAATGCCTGCCAGAAATAGACATGGGTCAAGTCAGGTTCTCCTTACATCTAAGAGCTTGTTAGCAGCCACCGCGGGCTGTCCCAGGCTCACAGAGGCTGAGGCCCGGATGGCACACAGACAAAAGCTGAGCAGGTGGCTATAGGATTCAAGTAGGAAAGTCTTATTTGTTTATTTTTACTGCTAATTAAAGGTATAAAAGTAGTACCATTCAACCTAGTTTCAGCAAAGGGCCCAGTCTTCACAGAAAAGGTGGGTGATGGTTACAGGGGAGAGGGATGAGCAAGACACAGAACTAAAATAGCCAGGGCTGTGGGTAATTGATTCCCTCACTTTAAAGGCCACCCTCCCTGGAGGCTGCCATTACTGTAACATGTGGCCCCTTAGAGTTCCATGACTGATCACAGTCCTATCAGGACATTTGGGCCACGACCCACTCTGGGGTCGCATATCAAATATTTACATTATGGTTCATGACATTAGCAAAATTACAGTTACAAAGTAGACAGGAAATGATTGTATGGTTGGGGGTCACCACAGCATGAGGAAATTGCATTAGGTAGGTTGAGAACCAATGGTCCGACGCTGCTGGGTGCTGACAACCGAGTGAGCGACAGCCGTCCCTCTCAGCCGTAGCTCCGGTTAAACATTCTGCAGTTTGTTTTCTTAAACACCACAGAGAAAATCTTAAAACCAGAATGCTTTGTTTCTATCTGTCAGCCTCTAAATCCTGAAGCTTTCCGATCGCATTCTGGATGTCACTACAACTTCTAGTCTTCCAGAAGGTGCTAGTTCGTGGCAGAGAAAGATAATGACAACACCAGAAGCTGATTAGCAGCTACAAGCATGCAAGCGAGACAGCAGTGGCTCCACACAGACACGTTAGTTGATTTGATCAAACATTATGGGGACAAAAATGAGTCAGTAGAGGATTCACGATCGGCACAGCCCAGGACGACAACAGAATCGTCTGTTGACCTCTTAACACACAAGACTGAGATGGAGACACTAAGGTAACCTGTAACTGGCTCATACTTTTTTAGGCTGTTCTTCTGCAGGCTTCTCTTCTTTCTGAAATGTTGAAACCATAAGGTCAAAAAAAAAAAAAAGAAAGAAAGAAAGAAAAAAGGAAAAAAGGAAAAGGCCCTAACACAGGCCTGTTGCCTCCAGGTAAATCTACAGCTTGGCATTTTCTCCCCACCCAGTCCATGGTGTGTTGTAGAGACCCTGGGAACTGCAGGCTCAACAGGGAGGGAAGAACTCCGTCCACTCCCTCAGCAGCTTCTCCACTGCCCTGTAGAAAAGACCAGATCTGCTTCTACAGAACTTTCTAGACTTGGAAATCCCCAGCTCTGGTCACAGAGCTTGTTGTAAAGTGGGCTCCATGTGGCTGTCCCTCAGATCACGTTAGGGATGAACCTTGTCACTTGACAGGGGGAAGGCGAGAACTTACCCGGCTCCTGGAGTCCACATTTAAGAGACACACCCCACAGGCCAGCTCCTGAGCATTTTTAATCCCAGGCCGTAACATACAGGAGGAAAAATCCAGCGAATTTTCATCTGGCTGAGGATGACAGGAAAGACTGGGTAAGGACATAGCAATTCAAATGCCGTGTAGGTCAACTATAAAACAAAGTCATCTAGTAACACAACTGCTCAGTTTTCCAGATCTGCCAAGCAGCTGCTATGTCCTGGCTGCTAGCAATGCCAGTGGGAAGAAAACTACTCCCTAGTCTTGGGGACCTCACTGTCTGCAATGGAGCTGGGGGGGGTGTCAAGTCATGCAAGGCTTTCAGTGCTACAGTACTTACTTTGGGGTAAGGACTGAGTATCTAGGCACTCGACAGGGCACTAAGAGGACGATCCTGGAACTCATAATCATTCTGCCTGAGTATTGATGAGACTATTGAAGGTGGTGGGTCAATGGGGTGATGGGGTGGACGCAGTGGAGAGGGGAAGGATGTCTCACACACAAGCAGCACAAAGCAGACATCTAAGCAAAGTCCAGCTATGAGGAGAAATCGAGGGTGGGAGCCAAGCCAAGGTGGGGATGAGGCTAGAATACCAAGAACCAGAAAGGAATGGAAGGAGGTGGGACAGCATCACAGGCACAGCCCTGTCTTCTGCGGCATGTCAGCAAGAGTCTGGGGTGGCGGTCCTCAAGGCATGGCTTCAGTAGAATGACTGCTAAGACAGCAAAAGGAGAGGGCAGGAGGGCTCACGTAAGGGCTGAGAAGGGGTGGACTCTACAGGCTGTGGGCATGTGCAGGACAGAAAGGACGAGGCTTGGGTAGCTGAGAAGATCCACTTTAGACGCAAGGACAGAAGAGAGCATAGTTTGGTTCAGGCTGAGTTGCAGCTGCCCAGGTCGGAAGTGCAGGTGATGGCCATACAGCCCTGCTAAGGCTAAGAGAGACAGCAGATGGAGTAACCGCCCGCAGGCTTGTGCTAAGTAATATGCTCAGCTCTTCACAGGCATTATCCAGTTATTCTTCCCCAATCTATGAAATACGGGAAACGTGGTGAAGTGATTAAAGGGGCAGGTCTCAATTTTGAAGAAAGCTGTCAATTTCTTAAAGAGTAAATGCGCATTTGCTATATGTGCCTGCAACTTTATTCTTGGATATTTATCTAAGAAAAGGGAAAATATTTCAACAAATCATGTTCCAAAAAAAAGCATTCATAGCAACTGTATCCATATTAGCCAAATCTGGCACTAACATGTGTCTAGTAATAAGAAGATGGAAAAACAAGTTGTGGGGCATTAATGGACTACTACTCAGCCAGGGAGCAAAGTGACATCTGATCAACATGATTGCATTTCAAAATTACGCTCCTAAGCTCTGGGAAGCAGGTCCGTGGCGGCGCTGGGAATCAGAACAGGGATTGACTATGAAAGCGCTACAGTGAATTTTAGGCAAGGACGGAAATATTCAGAATATTTTCCAGGCCTTCAGGTCCTTGTGGCCCAGGACTTTAATTACAGCACTCAGGAGGCAGAGGCAGGCAGGTCTCGTTGACTTGGAAGCCAGTCTGGTATATACAGCAAGTTCCAGGCAAGCCAGCACTGCATGGTGAGACCCAGTCTTAAAAAACCAAAACCAAACCAAACAAACAAAACCCCTTGAAAACCAAAACAGCAGGAGAGAATGATGAATATCTGTTCACCTCATTGCAAATTCCATACTGCCAAAGGATTTTCAAAGAACATATAATTTTTTTCATTTTTGCCCATCCTTTGGATTCATAGTCAACTTTTGTTTTCATAAATAACACTTGCATGAATGTTGGTGATTTAGATTTTTAATAATTTTTATGTGCATGGGTGTTTTGTTTGCCTGTATTTCTGTGTACCACATGCAGGCAATGCCTGTGGACAGCTGAAGAGGATGTCAGATCGCCAGGAACTGGAGTCAGAGATGGTTGTGAGCTGCCATGTGGGTGCTAGGAACTGAACCTGGATCCTCTGCAAGAGCAGCCAATGCCCTTAACCAATAAGCCATTCCCCCAGGTCCTGATTAGACCAGACTAAACTGAAACAACAAAAACATTCTGAAAACTTCATTGGTCAAAGACTTGAGGGACTGCTGAATGCAGGCTTGTTTCCTCAGCTTCCAGACTGTTCACAGGCGATGGGTTTTAAACACTTTTAAGATCTGCATCATCACAGATTCAATACAATGCCCATCAAAATTCCAGCAAAATTCTTCAAAGATCTCGAAAGAATGATACTCAACTTCATACGGAAAAGCAAAAAACCCAGGATAGCCAAAATAATTCTGTACAATAAAAGAACTTCTGGAGGCATCACAATCCTTGACTTCAAACTCTACTACAGAGCTACAGTACTGAAAACAGCCTGGTATTGGCATAAGAACAGACAAGAGGACCAATGGAACTGAATAGAAGACCCAGATATCAATCCACACATCTTTGAACACCTGATTTTTGACAGGGAAGCAAAAAATATCAAATGGAAAAAAGAAAGCATCTTTAACAAGTGGTGCTGGCATAATTGGATATCAACAAGTAGAAGAATGAAAATAGACCCATATCTATCACCATGCACAAAACTCAAGTCCAAATGGATCAAAGACCTCAACATAAAGCCAGCCACACTGAACCTCATAAAAGAGAAAGTGGGAAGTACACTTGAATGCATTGGCACAGGAAACCACTTCCTAAATATAACCCCAGCAGCACAGACACTGAGAGAAACAATTAATAAAGGGAACCTCCTGAAACGGAAACGCTTCTGTAAAGCAAAGGACATGGTCAACGAGACAAAACGACAGCCTACAGAATGGAAAAAGATCTTCACTAACCCCACATCAGACAGAGATCTGATCTCCAAAATATACAAAGAACTCAAAAAATTGGACACCAAAAGATCACATAATCCAATAAAAAATGGAATAAAGACCTAAACAGAGAACTCTCAACGGAGGAATCTAAAATCGCTGAAAGACACTTAAGGAAATGTTCAACATCTTTAGTCATCAGAGAAATGCAAATCAAAATAACTCTGAGATTCCATCTTACACCTGTAAGAATGGCCAAGATCAAAAACACTGATGACAAATTATGCTGGAGAGGTTGTGGGGAAAAGGGAACACTTCTGCATTGCTGGTGGGAGTGCAAGCTGGTACAACCTCTTTGGATATCAGTGTGGCGATTCCTCAGAAAATTAGGAAACAACCTTCCTCAAGACCCAGCAATACCACTTTTGGGTATATACCCATAGGATGCTCAATCATACCACAAAGACATGTACTCAGCTATGTTCATAGCAGCATTATTTGTCATAGCCAGAACCTGGAAACAACCTAAATGTCCCTCGATCAAAGAATGGATAAGGAAAATGTGGTACATTCACACAGTGGAGTACTACACAGCAGAAAAAAATAATGACAGCTTGAATTTTGCAGGAAAATGGATGGAGCTAGGAAACATTATTTTGAATGAGGTAACCCAGACCCAGAAAGACAATTATCACATGTACTCACTCATAGGTGGTTTTTAAACATAAAGCAAAGAAAGCCAGCCTACAAACCACAATCCCAGAGAACTTAGACAACAATGAGGACACTAAGAGAGACTTACATAGATCTAATGTACATGGGAAGTAGAAAAAAACAAGATATCCTGAGAAAATAGGGAGCATGGAGGCCTTGGAGGAGGATTGAAGGGGAGAGGGGAGAGGCAGGGAGGGGAGCAGAGAAAAATGCAGAGCTCAATAAATATCAATAAAAAAAAGAAACTAAAAAGAAAAAAAATCTGTATCATCAGCACTTTTCTCACTCAGCCCCTTCTTAAACGTAAACAGCCAGCAAACAATAAATCAAGTCCCAGTGAAACATTTGTTGAATTCCAGACGATAAGTCCTCCATCATGGCTGGCTCTCAAGCTTGCTATGTGACATCACTGAATATGGAGCTGGGAAGAGCTGCTGAGCAGCAGAACTCTCTGGTGATTACACCATCCAGAACTGCTACTTTAGACTGACCAAGACTAGGATGACCAGCCACACTCTCAGCTGCACTTATCCAAGACCGTTCTGGCTTTAGCACCAAATAACTCTTGAGCATCAAGGACAGTTTGACATCATGTTACCACATCAGGGACTATTAGAGAAATGACTAGAAAATGAGAAAACTATGCGGTTTGAAATCAGTCAAATTAATAAAAGTTCTTTAATATCTGTTTATGGGACACACAGGAAAGCAAATGAAAAGAACACACTGGAAACTGCTAGAACCGTAGGCTTTGTATAAGCCACCCCGTGATTAAACTAATCTTCCAAATGATAAAATTAGCTCTCCTAGGCAATGGTGGCGTGATGTAGGATTCCCCTCTGTATACTGTGAATATGTTTCATTGCCATTGGTTAATAAAGAAGCTATTTTGGGCCTATGGCAGGGCAGAATAAAGCCAGGCAGGAAATCTGAACAGACATACAGAGAGAAAGTAAGTGGAGTCAGAGAGAGGCCATGTAGCTGCCAAAGGAGACAGACATGGGAACTTTACCCAGTAAGCTATAGCCTTGTGGTGATACACAGAATAATAGAAATGGGTTAGTTTAAGATGTAAGAGTTAGCTAGAAATACGCGTAAGCTATTAGCCAAACAGTATTGTAATTAATATAGTTTCTGTGTGATTATTTCGGGTCTGGGCAGCTGGGAAATGAATGAGCTGTCTCTGCCTATAATAGTGTACACCTTTAATTCCAGTATTCAGGAGGTAGAGGCAGGTGGATCTCTGAGTTTGAGGCTAACCTAGTCTACGGATCAAGTTCCAGGGCAGCCAGGGTTTCACAGAGAAACCTGTCTTAAGAAACAAAACAACAACAACAAATTAAACACATATCTCTTAAACACATATCTATAAGCTGGGGATTATATTGTAATGTATAGTAGTAACATGACACCAATCAATGGCCATAATTATAAGTCATGCCTGCTACAGGCTGCTGTAAACTGGCCATCAACTTTGATTGGCAAGTATTTCACATATTTAGTAAAGATTAAAACGTATCAGCTTCTTTTTTTAAAATGTATTTTATGTGTATGCCCACATGTTTGTTTTGTCCACACATCTCTTCATGTCACATGTCCAGTGCCATCGGATGCTGGAAGAGGGCATCAGATCTTCTGGAACGGAAGTTAAGGATGGTTGTTAACCACCATGTGGGTGCTGGGTACTAAACCCAGGTCCTCTGTGGGAGCAGTAAGATGACCTGAATAAAAACGCCCCATACGCTCAAACACTTGAATGTTTGGTCATCAGAGAGTAGCATTACTTGAGAAGGATTAGGAGGAGGTGTGGCCTTGCTGCAGAAAGTGTGTCACTGCGAGTGGGCTTTGAGGTTTCAAAAGTTCATGCCAGGTCCCATGCTTCCCTCTTTCTGCTGTCTGTGTATCCAGATGTAGAACTTTCAGCTCTTCCAGCACCGTGTCTGCCTGTAGGCTGCCATGGTCCCCACCATGATGATAATGGACTAAATATCTGAAACTGTAAGTGAGCCCCAATTAAATGCTTTCTTTCATGAGTTGCCATGGTCATGGCCTCTTCACAGCAATAGAACACTGACTAAAACAAAGAGCAAGCACTCCTAACCACTGGGCCCATCCCTCTGGCCCTGTAACCCAGCTTCTTAAACTGTGAGTTGTGATTACCAAGATGGATCACATAGTCAGATGGGGGAGTTTCAGAACATTTCAGCAGTAGAGGGTTTCTGAATATGCAACCAAACACTGATTCACAACCAGATGCTAATGAACCTGATGTGTTCCTGGCAGCATTCCTCCATGTTGCTGCATGTGACATCACTGCAGCCCTCATGCTAGATATCTAACATATAACTTGGACTGCACATGCTACACAAATGCCAGTGAATGTTGCCTCAAACACCTTGCTCAGATCCCAGACCCTGCTTTACATTGTAGAGTTCTTACTGCACAGACAAAATTTTCTGTTTTTATAGAAACAAAAAAAGTTTTAACCACAGAAAACATATACTTTTAGCAATTTTCTGCCAGCATTCTTTAGCATCCAAGTATCAAATCAGCGTATCTTCCTTTGGTTATATTGTCACAGTGTTTGACTTAAAACTGCAGTTGAATTGGCGTTTCATTAAAAAAAACCAAACCAGTAAATTTTGGCTTGGGATTAGTATAACATTTCTTTTTCGTTGTTTCTTTTTGGTTTTGGTTTTTGAGAAAGGGTCTCTCTATGTAGCCCTGGCTGTTCTAGAACTCACCAGGACTCTATGTGAGAACTATGTAGATCAGGCTAGCCTTGAGCTCATAGAGAACTGTCAGCCTTTGCTTGTGCTGGGATTAAAGGCATTCACCACCACACCCTACCTAGTACAGAATTTCTAACAATTTGTAAAATAGCCTTAAACATATTTTAGCCATTTCGTGCTTCATATATATGTGAAGTGTTCTCAGCACTGACAATTACAAAATCAAATATCAATCAACTCTGGAAAATGAAGATGATCTTTATCCTATAGAATCAGATATTAAGCCAACACTGATTTTTTTTTGTTTGTTTTTGTTCTTGTTTTTTGAGACAGAGTTTCTCTGTGTAACATCTCAGGATGTCCTAGAACTCACTCAGTAGTCCAGGCTAGCCTCAAACTCAGAGATCCAACTGCTTCTCTCCCGCCAAATGTTGAGATTAAAGTTGTGAACCACCACTGCTTGGCTAAGACTGAATTCTTTATGAAACACAAACAAGCACATTCATCTCATCAATATGCAAATTTGCTTTAATCTATAATAAATAGCATATTATATGTATACCAAAAGACAACTTTTTTGTTTGTCTCTCTGTGTAGCTCTGGCTGTCCTGGAACTTGCTCTGTAGACCAGGCTGGCCTTGAACTTATGGAGATCCGCCTACCTCTGCCTCCCAAATGCTAGGATTAAAGGTGTGTGCCACCACTGCTTCATGATTTATGAGCTGTAAACATTTGAGTTTATACCTGTCTTATATATTTTTATACATAAACATTCCCTTAGTGTAAAAAGGAGTTGTGGGATAATTTAAGGAGCTATGTATCATATATGACCTGCTTATGCAGACAAGTCCAGAGCCAGCTATAGTATATAAGCCTGAATCCTTAGCCAGTAACAAACATCAAATGTGGTGTGGGAGAAAAGCAGCAGTAAGGAAGAAGAGTTTGGTGGCATTCAATGTACTTCCCAACATTCACACTCTCCCTTTCTGGAGAAGTGTTATGAACAGCTTCCTAGCCTCCTTCAAGTTAGGCATGGCTATGTCACCTGCCATGCCAGTGAGTCACGTGTTACAAGGCTAGAAGGAAGCCTTTATAGCTAATGTGCTATAAAGTGCTATATACAATGTTCTAAGGTTCAGAGCACTGGCTGTTCTTCTGGAGGACCTGGGTTTGATTCCCAGCATGCACAGGGCAGCTCACAGCCATCTGCAACTCTAGTTCCAGGAGATTTGACTCCCTCTTCTGGCCTCCCTGGGCACCAGGAATATGGTGTACAGAAATTCAGGCAAAACACTCACACACAAAATCACAATGAAAAATAAAATGTGCTATTTTTTATGTTCCCTTGATCCTTGTGCAGTGTAGGGAGTGAACCTGGGTCCTAAGTGAGGATGGAAAGCTTCTCTGACTGGAGATGGACACACAGCTTGAACAATAAAGAAGGCCAGTTTGTGTGGTTACAGTGCTGTGTATACTACTGACCTCGCTGCCGAAACAAATTAGCCAAAACTTAAAGTCTGAAAAGAACATGACTATCCCCTCACAGCCCAGAAGTCTGAGGGAAGAGTCTGGGGAGACTGACGGTGCTTCACGTCTTCTAAGGCTCCAGAGGAGAACCTCTTTTGGCCTTTCTAGTTTTTTAGAGATACCTCTAGAAATGTCTAGAACTGTGCATGCTTTGCTCCAGATTCCATCTTCAAAGCAGCAGGGCACCTGCCAATCTCTCTTTCCTCCTGTCATATCACCCTTTCTCACCCTTACCCGCTACCTCCTTTCCGAAGGACACCGCGATGACATTGGACCCACGCCGCTGACCCAGGTCATTTCCTCAGCCACACAGTGCTAACTCAGTAACCCCGCTTCTGAAGTTCTTACTGTCCTGAGATAACACAGGAGACAGAGCAGGCTCTGGGGTCATGTGCAGGGGTGAGAGTTTCATCTGAGGACAGGGTAACTGTCTTTAAAGATGAGCAGGGGTGGGGAGATGCTATCATCAGAACCACGTTCCCTTGCTATTCCACAGCATCAAGGAAGAAAACACTGAAATTCACCGTTTCTTTACAGTGGGAGAAATCACCCGGGGGCAAAGGAATCAAAAGACCAATTTCCAGTTGGCCACCAATCTGGAGAAAAAAATCTTTAGGTTTTAAATGCCAAAATCTTGTTTCCCAGGGTTGATTTGTTTCTTTGATCCAACAGATGTGCAAGATAAAAGCTTAGCTGACCTTCAGTTGGGGCCTGACCATCAAAGCATCCATACGTCACTAAAGTAGACGGCTTTTCCTGCTAAAGAAACTTCTGCTTCTACCACAAGAGGGCGTTCAGCCCCAGTCACCCAGAGCTTTAAAGGGATTTTGCTAAGTAACATTCAGTGTTTTTTTTTTAAATTATTTACTTATTTAGTTTATGTGTACTGGTGTTTTGCCTCCATGTATGCCTGTGTGAGGGTGTTGAGTATCTAGGACTGGAGTTACAGACACTTGTGAGCTGCCATGTGGGTGGTGCTGAGATCTGAACCTGGGTCCTCTGGAAGAGCAGCCAGAGCTTTTAAATGCTGGGCCGTCCCTCCAGCCCCGTAACATTCAGCTGAATAAAATATTAAGTTACATTTTGGAGTTGACACTGTGTACTTTGCTTTACTTAGCTCAGGCCTCCCCCGGAGATACACACTACATATGGGGCACTTTGGGGTGGAAAATACAGCTGGTGTTTTATTGTTTGTTTTGAGGGAGCTGGGTAATATATCTAATGAAGATTGTAAGCATACTAAGCAAGCACCCTCTCAAAAACATCATAAAACAAGACAAAACAGTAAACACGCTGTCTACCACTGAGCTCCAGCGCTGTTGGATCTTTCAAAAGCTAGAAATTACATAGTAGGAAAAACAAATTTTAAATGATGACATAGATTCAAAATCCAGAGTTTTATAGTTTTAATTAAGTTTTGATGTTTCTGCCCTGATTGATTCCTACTACAGAAACGAACATTTCTGTAGGTCAGTGAGAGGGCGCAGCAGGTGAAGTACTCGTTCTGTGTAAGGACTGTGATTATAATTCTGTGTAAGGACTGTGATAATTCTGTTGTCTTCCTGTCACCTGGGTCCCTGCCCTCTAAGAGACAAAGCTCCAACCACTTCAATCTCCCTCCCCCTTCCCACTGAGGCAAGCTGAGGTCCTGACTCCTCTCCTCTTTTCTCCTCCCTTCCCCCCATCCCTCTCATTCCTTCGATAATCCCCTTACCTTTATACCCTCCCCAATATCCACTAAACAAACTTATACCCAAGCTCTGTGCAGGCATATCTGTCTCCCACCCGCCTCAATGTCCCACCTGCCAAGGTCTCGCTTCAGCAGACAACAGCAAGAAAGAGACACAGCCTGGCTTGAGCATTTAAAACCTCAAAATTCACCCTCCCCAGCGACACATTTCCTCCAACAAGGTCACACCTATTCCAAGGCCATTCATCCTAATAGTTCCACTCCCTATGAACGTTGGGGGCCATTTTCATTCAAACCACCACAGTGTCCTAGTTGCAAACGTGACCTGGTACCCGGCAGTATGGCAGTGTGGTCCCTTAAGGAGCTCATTTATTCCAAATCAAACAAAGGTGCTTTTAAGAGTATAAACCTTTGGACCACCTAAGCCTGCCTCTCTCTAGTAATGACCTTTTATCTCTGAGCATCTCATCCAGGGTTGCTGGGTTTTCAGAGCTGTGGTACAGCTGACTGACGTATTCAGATGTTGTGTTTTATGCTATTTTATGGCTTTTTTTGGTCAGTTCTGTTACAGTTAAGGCTCATTAAAGACAGTTCACACCTTAACATTTCTGTGAGATACATGCTATTCCTCATGCAATGGGGAATTCAAGTTAGCTTTACAGACTGAGAACCCATCTCCCCACTCTCAAGAGGAAATGGCATGGTGTAACCTAGAAAAGAATGTGGACAGAGAACCATCATTGCTCTGTCACAGAACAAAAACAAAACAAAACAAAACCCCAAACAATTATAACAGAAGGACACGGCTAATCAGGAGGTGAAGACAAGTGTTCATGTCCACTCTGCACGCACTCTAGCACCGCGGAGGGGAGACCATGAACCTCTGTGCCCTCGTGAGTCTAGATCTGGGTACTGGGAGTGGAGGCTTGCAGACAGCATCTGAGGAGAAGGCATGACTGTGAACTCTTCTCCCTTTCCCTAATATATTGGCCCTGCTAAGTATGTTAGAGACACCAGATATGAATGGAACAGAACACTCTAATTAAACGGTGACACACTTCCCACTTCCCTCAAAGTCACAAAATTGAATCCCATGGCTTCTTTGAAAAGGTCTGGACAAAAGTGATGCTGGGTGTAAATCTTGCAGATGGACAGAGACTGGGAAGTGTAAGGAGGCTGTCTGGGAGGGTGAAACAGGCCACAGCTTGACAGGGCACAGGTGACACAGACGGGAAAGTCACAGAACTCAGGGTGCGATGTTACTAAGAGTTTGCCATTTTGCTGTGTGTGAACTCAAAAGTGGCCTGGAGTGACAAGGCGAGCCTACAGCAAGTCCTTTCATGAACAGTGGCAGAACGCAGGTGCCTGGGAGTTGGGGAAGATGCAGCCCAAGGAAAATGACTTCTACTGCCCCTAGTGACAGCAGCCACTTTACATAGTGAACACAGGCCAGCAACCAGGGCGGTCACTTCCCGGTTATTCTTCACCCTAACGGGAAGGACAAATGCACACCAAGCTTGGCTGATGTCCTTGGGCTTGGGGCTATTTTCTAAGAGCTGGGGGGGTGGGGGGGAAGGCGTGTCAGCTTTCTCCAGCAGCACCAGAAGAGGAGGGCTGCCGGATGACTGCAGGAAGAAGTGAGAACTGACTGCCACCAAAACAAGGAACCTTCACACTCAAGTGCAAAGTGGGAGGCCTGTAACACTCTACCATCCTGGGATATAAATGGAGGGGGTGAGATACAGAAAGTGACTTGATTTACAGTGTGCCAGGACAAGCTCCTGGCTTTTTGTTTGTTTGTTTTAAATTTTTCTCACTAACCTTATGCTCTGCCAATCTACTCCCCAGCAAAAGCCTTTGTACATCTTCGATTTTGCCTGCCTAACTCACCTTTACAAGATAGGATGAAGCAGAGAGCAGACCAGATGCCTCTGGTCCTTCCGCTTCAGGACAAGATGGTGGCAGAGTGAAGATGTCAAGCTGCTGTGTAGAGTTAATGCAGCTAAAGACCCTGCCACAGAGTTCAGGGGACTGGACAACCATCAGAACGACTGAAGGAGAACACCACAGCACCAAAAGGGTTTCGAGTGTGTGAAGGCAGAGGGAAATTTCTCTACCAGAGGGGAAATTTATTTTCCATTAGAAATGCAATAAATATTCATTAAAGAAAGTTGAAAAAGCAGAGAACACTTCTAAACACGGGATTTTATCACTAAGCACAACCTAATCACCATGGTGACAGCCCTCCTCCCGGCCATGTGGCTACAGTTCTGTTATGTGGAGGAAGCCCTGACAAAATGCCCACAACACCTCGTATGAAGAGCCACCACGGGTTACTTCACTAATTCTCCAGATTCCAGGGCTTTCAGGCAGTTTCCAAATTTTCTTTTACAAGGAACAATGCTCTGCACACTTTGCTGGCTTCCTTTGCTGGCTGTACATTTAGGACAACTGGAAAAGCGTGCTCTGAAGTGGCATCAGCAAAACAGTGATTCTGGATATGTGAGCCCTCAGATGCACTTGGCTCTTACAGGGCTCTCTGTCTTGGGTGTCGGGCTCACATGGAGCCTGGAAGGTGAACACAAGAAATCCTTTCTGGTACTCTTGCCAGCAAACCCCTTCTGACTATCAAGTTTATTTTTATGCTCTGAACACAGTGAACCATGGAACTCAGTTGGAACACAAGAGAGAGAAAGGGGGAGGGCCAGTACCCACAGATCACCATTTCATTTCCTGTCTACCCACACAATGGGATCAGTGGTTGGGAGCTCATAACACCGCATCTTCTCTGCCAGGATGGCCGGCACCACAAGTTGGGAGCCAAACAACCCCTTCTTCAAGTTGCTTTAGTGAGGTATTTTGTTATAATAAGATAAGTAATGAATGAGGTAAGCATTATGGGATGTGAAAGAGAAATGGTCTAAAGATACTCACACAGGAAGGGCCTCTGATTCAGACTAAAGGGTACTGGGAATGCCCTCTGGGGAAAACTATGCTGAACTCAGAGAGAAAGCAGTCTAGTTCAGTAACAGGAAACACCACACTAAGTTTGGTTAAGGTCCTGAAGACCACGGAGGCCCACTGCAGGAACACACACACACACACACACACACACACACACACACACACACATTTATTTGTTTGCTTGGTTTGGGTTTTGTTTTCCAAGATAGAGTTTCTCTGTGTAACAGCCCTGGCTGTCCTGGACCTAGCTCCGTAGACCAGGCTGGCCTCAAACTCACAGAGATCTGCCTGCCTCTGCTTCTTGAGTGCCGGATTAAAGGCGTGTGCCACAATGCCCAGCCCACTGAAGGATTTTAAGTGGGATTTAAATGACACAATCAGCTATGCAGTTTATAAAGAACAACTTGGTACTGGCACAAAGAATAGACTGATAAGGGCTTTTGAAAAAAGAGAAAAGAAAAGAACTAGGTAGGGGTGTATGGGTCAATAGAGATAACTTCTCTGGCCTTCATGAGTCTTGAGTTCCAGCCCTAGCACCACCAAAACAAAAACAGAAACCGAACAAGCGAGCAATGTGGCTCTCAGAAGCCATCCCTCCAGCCCCTTATTTAAACTCATTAAGAACTTAATCCAGCGAAAGGAGAAGCAACGCAACAGCTGTGAGATCTGCTGTTTAGGACACAATGGGCCAGCTGGCTATCATGGGCTGTCAGTGGAGAGCACTGAGAACTCCTCATGGAAACACAAAGGTTCTGCCCAGGGAAATGTGAGAAGACACTAGTAACTGTAGCACGAATTCTAATTGTTCTTAATAATAAAACCCAGAAATTAGCTATGGGGGGCGAGAGCTGAAAGATCAGAGAGAAGCACAGCGGCAGTCACTAGAGAGACCTTTTACCTTTACCGATGCTCAGACCGAAGGGGAGCTCCTGTCTCCTCTCTTCACCCAGTCATAATCCCAGTCCCAGGCCCCTAGTGCTGGGATTAAAGGTGTGAACCACTGCCACCTGGCCTCTAGTGGCTTAGCTCTTCACTCTGATTTTTAGACAAACTTTATTTGTGAAAACACAAACAAAATATCACCACAAATAACAGCAGGAAACTGGCATGTTTCCTAGGATATTATGACTAGAAACATGTCGACAGATGCATTCCATCAAAAGAATGCTTATGGAAGATGGAAACAGAACCAGTAAGTTATGGCTTAGAATACAGCAGGCCTTACACGCTACCCGGAAACTGCTGCAGCAGCCATGCAGGCTACATGCATGTGCACACACTCTGGCCTTCGCCATCCACTTTGAGAGATTGTAACACCCAGAGGGGAGTTAGCCATCTGTTTATTCAGAGTGGAGCTATTCATAACATGAAAAAGTCGAACCCAAGAAAAGTAATAACAGCGATGAGTGTCGGACAGCATTATGGTTGACCACACAGCTTCCTAAGGAACACCAGGGGCATAAAAAAGTGCAAAGGGATGACCTCAAACCATTACATTTTGGCAAAATTTGCAACAGGTGTTGGTGGTGCACACCTTTAATCCCAGCACTCGGGAGGCAGAGGCAGGGAGATCTCTGTGAGTTCAAGGCCCGCTTGATCTACAGAGTGAGTTTCAGGACAGGTTCCAAAGCTACCCTGTCTGAAAAAACAAAAACAAACAAAAAACAAAAAACCTTGCATGTGTAAGAATTAAGAATGACGGATGCTGGGAGATGGTTCTCTGCGCAAGCGTGGGGACATGAATTCAATTTCCCAGAACCTGTATAATGTCACATGTCTGTACTGCTGGTGCTATGGAGCTAGACAGAACCTTCAGAAAGAAGCCTGTGGGTTATCCGGTCTGTGTGCACAGAGGCTGCCAACAGAGACCTTGTCTCACACAGGGAGAAGATGAGAACACACATTCATGGCTGTCCCCTGGCCTTCACACACAAACACAAATACACACATTAAGAACTACGGATAAAGATTTTGTTGTACACTTCATTTTGCCCATGGGCCTTCGAACTCCAAAGTCAGTCTGGGACTGCTATCTCAGCCCTCCATCACCACAAGGCGGTCAGCAGGCACACTCATCCTCTAATAAGTGCATCTTAAGAATATATTCTCTACTTCAAACAGGCTTCCGGAAAGAAGAGGGGCTGCTGCAGGCTCACCGTGAGTGTGGCGAGTGACATGAAGCCGATTAGGTTGTTCCATACTTTATCGATGTCCTTTAGTAATTGCTGGAGTTTCTCACTGCACACAGCAGTGGCTTTTATCCCCAGCTCCACACGTCTGGTTACTCGGTACACTTCCACGACGCCTGATGGAGAGAGAGGAGAGAGTTAGGCATGGGAAAGGCAGGCAGGACAAAGCAGTGCTGCGGTTTGCTGATGTTGATTAGGAGGAACACAGCTGCATGGAGACAGGTCTGCGAGCACACACATGCACTTCTTACTCTCCTCTTGCAGTGATAAACATCATGACCTAGGCAACTTAGAGACAAAGGTGTTGCCCGGGCTTCCGGATCTATACTCCACAATGGCAGAGTGAAGGTGTGGTGGTAGGAGGAGCTGAGAGCTCATATCTCAAACTGCAAGTTGGAGGCACATGTGCCCCTCTGGAGTTCAGAGGGCAAGCTGTATGAACTGGCTCCTTCCTTCCTCCAAGTAGGTCTTGTCACTAAACTTAGGTCATCAGTCTCGGCAGCAAGTGCATTGATTTGGGGGTTTTAGTTTTGCTTGCTTTTTTGCAGTCCAAGATGGTTTGGGATCCACTATGTAACCTACTGGTCTTTAAGTAGTAGCAATTCTCCTGCCTTAGTATCTTTAGTGCTAGGATTATGGCCATGAGCCTGGCTAGGACTGTTCTTTTCCTGTGGTTTCTGATGAGGTTGAATTATTTTTCTCTAAGTAGTCTTGGCTGTTCTAGAACTTGCTCTGTAGACCAGGCTGGCCTTAAACTCACAGAGATCCATCTGCCTCTGCCTCCTGAGCATTGGGATTAAAGGTGTGCGCCACTATGCCTGGCAGAGGCTGAATTTTTTTCTTTTTGTCTTACTTATGTGCATTGATATTTTGCCTGCATGAGGCTATCTGGAACTGGAGTTACAGACATCAGTGAGCTGCCATTTGGGTTCTGGGGATTGAACCTGGGTCCTCTGGAATGACAGCCAGTACTCTTAACTGCTGAGGCATCTCTCCAGCCTCCAGAGGCTGAATTCTTAAGCTAGGAGGAGAGGTACCAAGTTCCCCCTCATCCTAAAGGCAGCCAACTGGCATACACTCCAGACTTGGTTAGTGAATACACAACAGCATGGCTTTTCCTCCTCTTCTCCAAAGGAAGGGCAGGAATGGCTAAGAAGTAAGGGCTGCTCCAATCAAACGCCCATGGATATGTTAGGAAAGCTCCTAGGAGGAAAGCCGCCACCTCCCGGTGGGAGAACTATGGCTGTGGAGTCAAGGTGCCCAGCCCTCAAGCCCTTCACTAGCAGCTCATCAGTCAGCACACAGTGTGCCCTCTGTGCCAGGCCCCAGGTCAGGGACTGGAGGTGTGGGGGTGAACAAAACAAGCCCCAATTCTTTCCCTCTTAGAGGTTCACCCTAGTGAAGGAGGTAGTGTAAACAGAGAGACATGTAAGATGCTCCAAGTGACAGGGCTAAGGAGAAGAGATGGGATCTTGAGAAAGAGGAAGTGGAAGCCTTACTGACAAGGGGACAGGTGTGGGAAGGTCTGAAAGACGTCAGGCTCCTGTGTTTGTGGCCCGGGCCACAGGGCAGCCTGCTGAAGGCAGCCAGGAAGGTAAGGAATCTGCTTATGTTACTAAGGGACAGAGAGGAGAATGCATAGAGAACAGGGAGGATGCTCTTAAAACGGTGCCACTTAAGTGTCTTACTAGTTAAGACTTGTTGATAAAAATAAATGAATTATATCTGTTACTGGTTTAAGATGTTAATTCTTATTCAGGTGTATGTGTAAATCTGTGTGGATGTATGCCATGTGTGTACAGGGTCTCGTGGAAACCAGAAAGGTACGTTGTGTCCCCTGGAGTTGAATTTACAGCAGTTGTGAGACAAGTAACGTGTGTGGGGAACAGAACTCTGGTCCTCTGCAAAAGCAATAGGCTCTCAGAACCACCGAGCTATCTCTTCAGCCACCAGACTTGAAAACTTCACCACAGAGACCTTAAGTAGAATAGCTGCTGCCCGTGGCCTCGGCGTTTTACCTATGAAGGCAGCTGCTGGTGAGGCTTCAGATAGTGGCGTGCAGACCTGAAATACTCAGAGTGAGTGAACACTGATACTAACACAGCATGCCACGGTCCACTGTGTGAAATACCAAAGAACATACCTAGAAGATATTCCATGCCTTGGGCTGACTGGATAACTTCCGTGCAAACAGCACTGCTGCTAATGCCATTTAAGGTGTCATTTGCTTTCTTAATGACCTATAAGAAATGAAATCGTATTATCTGTACAACCAAGAAAGGTCACTGCAAATCAATTTCTCATTAGTAGAAAACCCAACCAGTGTGAAAAGCTGTGCCCGACCAGAGTGTGCAAGAGCCTATGCAGAGACAAATCTAAGAATTTAACTTTGAAGAAACCAGTCTTCACGTCTATGAAGGGAGGGATGGGTGGGGGAAGAGAGAGAGGTTCTTTAGTTTAAATATTATTTTCATGTAGGCCGGAGGTGATGCTACCACTTTGCAATGTCTTAAACACAGCGACAGACGGGAACAGCTGGCCAATGAGCAGTGTCTGTACCGCAAACTTTAAGGTGCACGGTTTCCTTTTCTTTTTAAAAAATTATTTACTTTTATGTCATATATATATTGGTGTTTTGTCCGCATGTATGTCTGTAAGAGGGTGCTGGATCCCCTGGAACTGGAGTCACAGACAGTTGTGAGCTGCCATGTAGATGCTAGGAATTGAACCCGGGTCCTCTGGAAGAGCAGCCACTGCTCTCAAATACTGAGTCATCTCTCTGAGAGCCCTGCCTGATTTCCACGCTGTGTGTAGTGATGGAAGTAAGGCATCCCTCGTGTTTTCCTGCATTCATTCAAAAGAAACAAGGAGGAGACAAAACAGTGCAAGAGAGAGCTCAGGAGCACAGAAGTGACATACTCACATCCAGGGCGCTCCCCAGGCATCTCTGCCACTCATACGCGTACCTCTCGTTTTCCTGTGGGTTTTATAAAAGGAACTGAGTTCAACAAGGCAGGCTTGAGGGTGCTCTGTTTATGACTTCTCTCAATACAAAAGGCTTGGAAGATTCCTTTCTACTGAAAGCATGCTTGCAAAAGACAGCTGTCATTCAAAATCCACTGCGACAAGAAATATGAACTTGAAGGACCTATTTTACAGCAACCTCTCTGTGTAAATACCGCCTCATTTGCTCCAGTCAGTAACAGTTAAGCTTCTATTGGTCACCATGGAGGTCTCTAGTATATGAGCTTGTGCCATTCTACAGCTTTAGTTAGGTGTAGGAGCGTACTCCTGAAATCCTAGAACTTTGGGGGCAGAAGCAGGATCACTGAGTTTAAGGCTAGCCTGGTCAACATAGAGAGTTCTAGGCCAACCAGGGCTTCATGAGAGTGTCCTAAAACAGCAATAAAGGTGGGTGGTGGTGGCACATGCCTTTAATCCCAGCACTCGGGAGGCAGAGGCAGGCGGATCTCTGTGAGTTCAAGACCAGCCTGGTCTACAGAGTGAGTTCTAGGACAGGCTCCAAAGTTCCACAGAGAAATCCTGTCTCAAAATCAAAACAACAACAACAAACCCCACCAAACCAAATAAAGTCCTTGAACTAAAAACAACTAAAAACTCCACGGAATAGAACTTCAGCTTTCCATTCCCTAGGTCATTACTGTGTGTGTGTAAGTGTGTGTATGTGTGTGTGTGTGTGTGTGTTGTGTGTGTACACTCGTATGTGTTACAGGAACAGGGATGAAATTAAGATATCATACACAGAAATAAAAAATCCAAAATATTTTTTCCTTTTCTTTATGTTGCTGTTTTAAAATTCAGTAGGATGATAAAGTGTAAGTTTTGAAAAAGATTTTCTTAAACGCTTCTGTCCGTACAAAGTCCCAGGACCTTCAGTGGCTGTCACACACAGGGAGCATGCTCATTCTGGGCTGATGTGCCAGCCTGGACCTCGAATGAGCTATTTGCCATCTGGTGTCCAGAGTCTCCTCCTCATCCCTCCCCTCTCGCTCCCCCAGGATAATGGAAAAGCATCCTTTCCTGGAGTGCTCTTCCAGGAGGCTGCCCAGCTTACCTCCACCTCGCCAGTCAGATCTTTGTACTTGTCTCGGATGACGGGCAGCGCCGTCTTCTCACTCAGAGTGTTGGACCGGTCTCTGAAAGGCTGCTCCAGGGCCGGAGAAGGAGAGGACCGGCTTATTTCTTTATCTCCGAGGCTTAAGCTCCTCTTGTGTGATCCTGAGTCAGGGAGAACAATAGGCACAAAGGTTCTGTTACTCAGCCTGGCTTGAGCAGGGGTCTGTTTGCTGATGTGACCGTCATTACAGGTGACCAAGTCAGGAGGCATTCTCAAACACAGTCTCCGTTCACTCTGTCTGGGAGGCTGGAGCCTTCCTCTGGTTCCCCCATTCTTCTCTGATCTATCACCACACTATATAATCCTAAGGTCTGAATCACTGGCATCTAGATGCAAAGGAACTTTCTAAATATGGGTGACGGAGGAGGGTTATCTGTCTATTGTGTTATTTTCATTGGTCAATAAAGAGACTGCCTTGGCCCCTTGATAGGACAGAAAATTAGGTAGGCGGAGTAAACAGAATAGAATGCTGGGAAGAGAGCAATGAGGCAGATGCCATGGAGCCAGCCACCAGGTCAGACATGCTGAATCTTTCCTGGTAAGCCACACCTCGTGGTGTGATACAGATTATTAGAAATGGGTTAATATCAAGATATGAGAGTTAGTCAGTAACTAACTCTCTAGAGATAATGGGCCAGGCAATGCTTAAATGAATACAATTTGTGTGTTATTATTTCTGGGGCTAAGCTAGCTGTGTGGGAGCTGGGCAGGATGAAAAGCAGGCCTGCCCGCAGCCCCTCACTACATATGGGTTTCTAGGAGCCATGAGACCCGTCATGTCACTGGCTGAATGCAGGCCTTGCACTGCCAGATATTACAACTTTGCAAGAAAAACCAGAAATCCAGATTGAGATACCTAATTTTAAAATGTTTGCTATTACTTCAGGTTTTATGAATCAATTGAAACAGATACTTTTTTTTTAAAGGCACTGATTTTTGTGACTTTTAATTACGAATGTGTGTTATATATTTGGACATGTGTATATGAGTGCAGGTGCCCACAGAGGCCAAAGTTAGCAGATTCCCTGGAACCAGAGCTACAGGTAGTTGTGAGCTGCCAGATGTGGGTGCTGGGAACCAAACTCAGGTCCCTTGCAAGAGCACTGCGTGTTCTTTCTCTTTGTTTGGAGATAGGGTCTCACTACGTAACTGGTGGTCCTGGAATTCACTGTGTAGACCAGGCTGGCCTTGAACTCACAGAGATCCGACTGCCTCTGTCTTCCAAGTGCTGGAATTAAAGCGTTTGCCACCATATCTGGCTTATAGCACACTTCTAAGCAAACTAGAGCGTGAAGAAAAGCCACATGCTCTTTGTCTTTCTCCAATAAGCAGTTATGAGGGACAGGGACCTGAACTGAGCTCCAGGGAAATCGCAGTCTTACAAGTTGGAACATCCATTTCCTGCTAAACAAAGAATCATCATTTTACTTTTTCTTTGAAATTACTTTTTAGTTTTTAAGGTAGTGTCTCATTATGTAGCCTAGGCTGGCCTGAAGCTTACTATATAACCTAGCTGACCACAAACTCATGATCCTCCTGCCTCAGCCTCTTGAATGTGAGGGTTACAGACATGCATCACCATGCCTGTTTTTAAAAAAAATCACTGTGGTATTCTCAGGAAAGAATGTAACACCTTAGTGGAACAAGCCTATGAGAAGAAAGACTTACCTTGAACAGAAAGGTCAAAAGTTGCCAGCTCACTTTTGATCATTTCTTCACTGGACTTCATTTTGCTTTGTGAATTGGCTACTAAAAAGTCAAATTTGCTGATTTTGGGCTTTTCACTTTGAAATTCTCCAAAGTCATCTGCACAGTCCCTGGGGGTTTCGTGAGAGGCGACACTGGAAGCCGGGCTTGGACATGCAGTCTCGTGGCTCCATGCCGCCGTGGGCAGGTCCTGCCTTGTGAAGTCCTGGTAGTCCTCACTTTCGCACTCTTTCTGCTCAACGCTCTGGGGCATCTTGTCTTTAAAGCTGGCGAAGGCTGCGAAGGGAGTCTCTGGGAGCGCATCCTCGCTCGCCAAGGCTGTTCCTTTGGAGAGAGATGACATGGTGATGTTTTCAGAACTGCCAAATGAGGTCTCTTTCTTTTGAAGATCTGAGGTGACCGAGAAGGACCCATTTCCTGCTGAGGGGACAAATGGAGAGAGGTTTCTGCCCTGAGATGCATCACCCCTGTCTGGCCAGTCACAGCTCCTAAGTGTGCTCACTGCAGAATGGCTACTACAGCTTCCGAAAGCATCACAGTCTAAATCCTCTACATCTGAAAGGAAAAGAAGGTCCCACAATTAGAACCAAGCTCCTAAGTTAGGCAAAGTGCCTAGAACATTTCATCAGTCCCATGCTATGCTGCAGGAGCTACAGTCAAAGCTTGTACTAAAATTAAAGGAGTTGGGCTGTAACATTTGATCTTTCAGAAACTCTATTCATTTTCAGCTAGCATTTATATTTGATTTTAAAGAAACCTGGGCATGTGTACACAACTTTAACCTCAACATTTGGGAGGCAGCTTTCTATGAGTTTGAGGCCAGCCCGATCTCCAGTTTCAGGACAGCCAGGTCTACAAAGAGACCCTGTCTCAAACAAACAAAACGAAACAAAAGAAACAACAAATACTTTCTGTTATATGTGAAAAATTACTACAAAGATAGGTTGCGTAGCCATGTCCATACTGATCACTTAACAAATTATTCCTTGTTAAGCTCGAAGGCATTCTTACATATTCCATACCAAAACCACATCTCCTTTTCTCTGGACTGCGTGGACACTGTTCTTCTTAACTCTAGTTACAGGAAATGAGACAAACCAAGAATCCAGTTTCTCAAAATAAAAGCAAAAGCCTTCTCATCTAACTTTTAATAAATTGCTAGAAATTTCTGTGTCAGGCAAAGACACGTAGAGGATTTTAATCAAGCAGTCACTTACCTCGTTTTTATTTTGGTCAGTTTGGATATCCTATTGCTGGGATAGAATGTGAGAAAAACAAAAATCAGCCTGAATTACATTAGTCCTTAAAAAATAGATTGGAGGACCTGGATGTGGTGGCGCCTGCCTTTAATCCCAGGAGGCAGAGGCAGGCGGATCTCTGTGAGTCTCAGGCCAGCAAACGAAAAGTCTGAGATCCTTCTGGGCTGTTTCTGCTTCAGTAATGCATCTCCCTTCCCACACTCACTGAAAAGTGGAAGTGAAAGAGAGATGTGCTGGGCTAGAAGACTCACTATCTTCTTTATCTATATTTAAATAAGTCTGATGAACTGGTGTGCATCTTTAAGCCCAGCACTTGGGAGGCAGAAGCAAGCTGATCTCCAAGGCCAGCCTAGTCTAAGAATGAATGAATGAATGAACAAATGATAAGATAGGGGAAGACAGCAGAAAGAATGCAGCTTTTCAGTCTGGAAAGATCCAAGTCTGACTCTGTCACCTACTTACTTGGTTAGCGAGGACACTACCCTTCTAGTTCAGTCTGGCCTTGAACTCCTGGCAACCCTCCCACCTCAGCCCCCAAGTGTACTTTTCTGAACTCTGGTATGCTCATCTATGAAGTGAGACTATGTATTTGAAGGGGTGTGATAGACAATGTATGCAGAAGATTGTTCAGAGCCTGGAGGGCAATACGTGGAACAGCTTGAACCCGTTCAGAGTAAACATGAAGAGGTCACTTGCCATCTTGGTGATTTACTAGGAAAAGCTGTTCTGCTCATTTTCTCCCCCATCGATCCTTCTGTCATGCAGAGGACTGGCCCAGGGCCTTGCACACTAGGCAAGTGCAGCAAGTACCTGGCCACTGACCCACATCTCCAACTCTGTTTCTAACTCTGCTGAGACAGGCTCTTACTAACTTGCCTAGACTAGCCTTGAATTCAAAATCCTCCTGCCTCAGCCTCTTGAGTAGCTGGAATTACAGGCTTGGTTTTCCAGTTAGTTTTCAAAAAGCAAACTTGAGAAGACTGCCTATGGCTGGAGTGGAGATGCTCCTTTCAGGAGGGCACTGGAGCAGGCTAGAGGCCTCTTATTTCATTTAACTGCATCTGAGAGAGGGGGCCAACCGCCCCTGATAACCGCACATACAGTCTCTCTGATAACTACACATTAACCACACATATAACCTCTCTGATAACTACACAAACCCCTCCTGATAACCAGACACACGAGCCCCTGATAAATCACACACAACCTCCATGATAAACTTACAAACAACCCCCTTAAAACCACACACAACCATCCTGATAACCACACACAACCCCCTGATAACTACACACAAAACCCTCCTGATAACCACACACAACCCCCGATAACCACACACACAACTCCCTGAAAATCACACACAACCTCCCAATAACCATACACATTCTCTCCCCAATAACCACACACACAACCCCTGATAACCACACATACAACCTCTCTGATAACTACACATTAACCACACATACAACCTCTCTGATAACTACACATCAACCCCTCCTGATAACCAGACACACAACCCCCTGATAACCACACATACAACCCCGATAATCACACAAAACCCCCCTGATAACCACACACAACCCCCGATAACCACACATACAACCCCCTGATAACCACACATACAACCCCCTGATAACCACACATACAACCCCCTGATAACCACACATACAACCCCCTGATAACCACACACACAACCTCCCAATAACCATACACATTCTCTCCCCAATAACCACACACACAACTCACAAGGAACCCAGATTTCTGTGACTGGATTTTCATAATTAAGCCAATGGGTGAAACAACCCTGGTTCTTGCCCCTCCTTTCACAACAACAGCACATAGTTTAGAATAGGTTCGAGGTTCTGGACACTACCACAGCCCTCCCACCATCACTACACACAACTCCCTATGCTCCGATAAGAGCATTTAATGAACGATAACAATGCTAGTCAACCGGCAAAGCAAATCTCCTTTGCTAAAAGATGGAACACTTTCAAATTCTGCAGCGCAAACCACACCCCTCATATGTGGCCTGCTTAATAAGAAGGAAAAACAATTTAGGTGACAAATTTATAGTTTAGAAAGAGTGAAGCAAGCTGTTAGACGAAGCACTTTCTTAGTCTCTATCTGTAGTATTTCCCCTCTAGGTAGAGGGTCTGCCTAGACCCAGGTGCGCAGGCTCAAAAGACGAGCCATTCAATCAGGAGGCAGATGTGCTTGAAACCAGGCTAGTCTGTCAGGGGAACATTCAGCAGAATGCTTCACCACACAGGTATGTTTATTATTAGACTTTTCTGGAAGGCTCTTTGGGGAAACCATATCAGAAACTGCTTCTAGCGTCTTATTTATTAAAAAGTAGTGATTTGGGTTTTTCGTTTTTTGGGTTTTTTGGAAGGCCAAAGATAAATTTATGGAATGACCGCTCTAGTTCAAACACTGCAACCGAGTTGCTATGGTGATAAAAAGACCTTTTTGTGCAATTATGCCACAAGAAGACAAGCCTTTTTTTTTTTTTAAATCAAGAATGACTCGCATTGTAAGCAAGGTAAAGGGCATTGTATGCAATAAGGATTACCTTAGCAGAAGAGCTCTTAAGACTTTATACCTAGGAAGGTCTTCAGTGAAATCATGGAACATTTCACCTTCTGGAGCTACTTACTGAAGTGACCAAATGACTAAATGAAGAACCAAATGAAAGACATAAAAGGAAATGTTTGAGATATACATTTTAACCAGAGAGTAAACATGTTATGAGTCACTAAATGCAAACTTTGAAACTGAATGTAGGTGAAAAAGCAAATTACTAAAGAGTAATTAATTTGAACCCATAAGCACCAAACTGGTATTACATAAAAACCAAAACCCAAACGGTGACATAATGCTTACCCCTGAGCCCGGCAGTTATACACAGTATAAATGCCAAGCGTGCTTTTTTTTGGTATAGTGAACACTGGTAAACCATTTTCTGAGAAAAATCTGGCACATAAGTTGATTGGAGGTAAAGAACAAACAAAGAAACTCTCCATTTTTCCATGTTAACAACTCTCTATTTGCTTAGCAACCCAGTTCTTTGTATTATTGTATAAAGATCTTAAAAACAATAAAGAACAAGGCCTCCAGCTTGATAGACAGGAGCCCTGCCTGGGAAAAATGATACCGGATGTTATAAGCACCAAAGTGACTAGAGATGGCTTTGCAACTTAGTAGCTGAATTTTGAAAATTACAAGAAAAAAGAAGATGGGGAATGACCATAATAAAAGAAGAGTCATCTCTGTATCTCCTTCCAGCCCCTGGGCGGGGCTAGAGAGAGCCTCAGCTGGGCACGGGTAGTAAGCGAAATTGTGTGCTTTCACACACGGATTGTTTGCAACGGGAATTCACTATGACAAAGGACAAGAGAATAAACAGTACGACCCGCTTCCCATCGTGGATCAAATCAAGACATGGCTTTCTCTCCTACAGGCAGCTAACCCTACCAGGCTCTTCCATAACCTCTATTCAGATCCACTCTGAATGCATGTTGTACATGAAAACAAGGTATCCCCAGGAATGTAAGCCACCACCATAAGACACAGAAGGTGAAACCCACACCTTCTAAAGCTGTGGGTATATGCCCAAGAGATTAAGAGTTACTGGCTTTTAAGAAGGAGTTTAGAGGAAGAAAAAGCAAAAGGGAATTATAAGCACAATTCCACAATTCTTGAGTGTTCTGCATTGCAGTAGCAATGTTTGCTGGCCCAAAGAGGGAACAACTTCTAATATCTAATGCTGAGTTAACCCAGCCTTCATTCACCAACACAATCCACAAAATAGTTGTATATCTCCATGTCTTGTTTGGGGCCCAATTCTCCTTTAGAGAATATTCTCTACTAACTGTAAAGCCTGGTCTGTTAAGTCTCAAGCATCCTGATGGCATTGTTGTAGAGAATAGGAAAAGTGACCTCACTGAGCAACAGGCTATGAAACACTGCTGTTTGATTGCCTTCCTGTGCTTTCTAATCTGTGTAGACATTTCCCAATCTGCATGTTTGCACCAGCTCCTGTGACGCTATGGTTTAAATTGTGTCTACACTGTAAACATCTTCAGGTTTCTATGTCAATGCTTTATGGTCAATAAAGAAAAGCAGCAAGCATGAGAATACTAGACTCACAGGAGGCTAGAAGGCAAGAGACAGTAAGATTGTACAAGGTGAGTCAGGGAAACCCAGGCTGGAGACAGGGCTCAGAGTTTAAGAGCATGTACCAATCTACCAACAGCCATGCCAGGCACCTCACAGCCACCTGTAACTCCAGTTCTAGGAGGCCCAATATTTCTGGCTGCCACAGCACCTGCACTTAAATGCACACTCCCACACATATATAATTAAAAATAGTAAAAATATTAGAAATCCCATCAAAATGATACCAAATGAGCACAAAAGATGGTAATTAAAATGAAGGCCTTCTGGCTATCAAAAGAGAGAGAACAGACTTAGGGGGCAGAGCCTCCAGGGTATATACCCTCTTATGTTCTCAGAATCACTTAGCTTACATTTCCCAAACAACTTATCAAAAGTCCTCAGATGATAGCCACTCATAAGAAAGACAATAAAGTGATTTTGGCTGAGAGTGCAGGTTGGTGGTAGAGCACTTGTTTAGCATGCAATAAATAAATAAATATACATAAATAAAAATAGATGGGCATGATGACATGTACCTGGAACCCTAGCTACTCTGAAATCTGAGGCAGGGGGATAACTTGAACTCAGGATTTTAAGATTAGCCTAGGCAGCATCACTAGTGAGACCTTGAGTCAACTAAAACAAAAGAAGTATAAATAAAAACCATCACCAGGTGGTGGTGGCACACACCTTAATCCCAGAACACAGGAGGTAGAAGCAGGAGTATCTTTGTGAGTTCAAGGCCAGCCTGGACTACAAGAGCTAGTTCCAGGACAGCCAGGGCCACATAAAGGAATCCTGTTTCAAACAACAACAGATAATAACAATCAATTCCTTCAACTATTTTAGAAGCTAGCACAGCTTGTATGACATGGCCAGTGTTCTCTGTTCTCACCTTACCCTCTGGTAATCAGCACAGATTCTAACAGGACAACACAGTGCCGGCAGAACACCAGCATGTTTGTGGGAAGTCTCATGCACTGACAGAGACAAGCATTAGCCAACCATTTCTTACCTGGCATCAGGACAAACACCACAGGGTTATTTGTTTGAACCTACAGCACAGAATGCAGATCTTTACCACGAAAAGGGGATGCTGTGTTGTACTATTAAAACTACCTCACCAGGCAGTGGTGGCACACGTCTTTAATCCCAGCACTCGGGAGGCAGAGGCAGACAAATCTCTGTGAGTTCCAGGCCAGCCTGGTCTACAAAGCTAGCTCCAGGACAGCTAGGGCTGTTGCATAGAGAAACCCTGTCTCAAAAAACCAATAACAACAACAAAAAAACTACCTCCCTTAAAATCATATGCTATCTAGACACACTGAGTTGTTCGTGAACGGCAGTTACACACGGAGATGGTCACTTCTGCTCTCAAGGGAGTTAAAGCAAACCCAGTAGCCTGCCCTGGTTTTAGAGAATCTGCTGAGAGAGGAAGCCACCGCCTCATGAGGTCGTTCTCACAGTGCAGCTTCTGGAATCACTAGCTGGGGGCTTTTCTCCCAAGTTTCTTAGCAGTACGCATGGTTAAAATGCAGAGCACCTTGTTTTAACAGCGACTTCTCAACTTTCAGCACATTATACAGCTTGAGTGGAAGGCCTGGCTTTTCTCTGGGTGAATTTCAGCCCCAACACCCAGCTATTTTCTTTCTTGGATGGCACATGAAAGTGATTTCTGGAATTCTACTCAAAATTCCCATTTTCAGGAGTTCAGTATCCTTTATTTCCATAAATTCTAAAAATAAAAACTTAAAACCTTCAAATCATGAATAAAAAGTAAAAACATTGAAATGATTCTTTCCCCGAAATCTTTATGTAGCTTGGGCTTGGGACTTGAAAAGACTATTGCCAAAGTTCCTCACTCTTACCCTATCCTAAAATAGAGCAAATAGTTTTCATGGCTAGCTACTCATTGCTAACCTTCAGTGGTCTTTGTGATTTTTATTAATTTATTGATTGGTTTATTGCAATGCTGGGATCAAGTTTAGTGCCTTGCAAATACTCTACCACTGAGTCAGCCCAGAAACTGTTTTCTTAAAGATGAAAATAGTTTAAAGCTTAGTTCTTTTGTTTTGAGGGTTGTCTTAGCTTTTAACGTTTATTACTGTTGTGTGTATAGAGTCTCTACGTGTGAGAACAAGTGTGCCATGTGTGGGTGTCCAGGTCAGAGTGTCCAGGTTATTTCTACTTTTATATAGATATGTATATATTTTACTTTGTCTAGTGAGACACAGTAGTATACTCAGGCTGGCCTTGAACTCACAATTCTGTCTCAGCCTCACAAGTGTGAAGATCACTGGTGTGTGTCTCACATCTGGCTGAGTTTTATTTTTGCATCATTGAGGAGTGTGCTTGATATATTTCTACATATATTGATTTACTTGTGCTGAGGATTAAATAAGTACTTTGCAGATGCTGGTAAGCATGCTGCCAACTGAGCTCAAGAGCCTACAGCTACACATCAGTCCAATGCCACATTACTGACTTTTGTCAATGGATATACAAGGGGCAAAGGCAACCGTACCTCTGCTTTCTTAGAAGGAAAAAAGAAAACCCAGTTTTAAGGGACATGACTTCAATTTTATACCATCCGGATTATTTCTTTGGTCTAATTCTCAAAAACACAAATTACACACATCCCCACACTTTCAAAATATGCCAAAGAATCGTTTATTAACACAGGACTTACAGGTCGCAAAAGAGAATGGTACAGAAGAGCTGGGAGGAGCCATCAGAGTAGCATGCAGGCCAGTGTTCGCAGAGAAAGAGAATAAAGCAAGTTCCAAAGGGCACATCCACACACAAGTGTCTGTGTTGAAAAAAGACATCAGAAAAGCAGCCAAAAAAATAATAAGGCGCTGATTAAAATACAAAGATTTTCCATGTCAAAAAGAGCTACTTCACAGGTAGGTAGCCACAAAGGTCTTGCTGACCCGTTGAGAAAGTCACAAATCAAAGTAAGCTCTTGCTGCCATAGAAACAAAGGATCTCAAAGACTGAACATCAAGATGCTGCTGTGCCAGAGAGAGTATATTTAAGGGGGTGGGAGAGCAGCCTCATTGAAATTATACGCAGCAAGGGCTAAAAGGTAAATGCAATGATGTGCAGAGAGAAACCAGGCAATGTTATTAGTATATCTACCGTCCATACAAAGAGTTAACAGCATGGGTTAGAGACAGTATCCCCTTCAGAGTTAAGTTAGGGTTTCCAAACAAGACCACGTCCATAGACAGTAACCATATAAGTTCTTTTTGCTCCATCAGCCCACTTCTTCTTTCTCTAGAAATGTCCTTTCAACCCCCAGACTAAGAGAGCAAGTTCATCACTCCATGGTGAGCGGAAGGGTAAAATAAAGTCACAGTGCATTGAAGCAATGCCTACCGCTTTCCCTCTCTAATATATTTATTTATGCAGCAGTCTTGCTCAACGACATACAGGCATGACTCCCTGGTCAGCCATCAACCCTCTAACAACCGCTCTGAAGGGTTACTACTCCGTTCCCACCAGAGGTTTACAGATCAACAGAAGGAGACAATCTGCTTTTCAGATCTTCTCCCTCTGAAGAGAGTGGGCTTGAACATGGAAGGTTCCATTCTGAGAGCGTTCCAAACATACAGAGAGAGCACGGGCACAGATTATTTAACAGGTCCATTGGAATGAGCTCAGTCAAAAGCCAACCTCTCCTTCCCGAATAAAAGGCGGGAAAAAGATATCCCAAACCTGGATTAACTCATTTCACAGATTTGTAGTTTGGCACTGTGAAAGAATATAGATTCATTTTCAGAAAAATAGTCTCTAATTAATAACTTCAAAGTCCAAAAGGCTAGTATACATGTTGTGAAATTGTTTTTTAAATAAAAATCAAATGCTGTTGTTTAAAAACCAATGCCCCTTGCAACCAAGTGTTGTGGCTCACGCAGCTCATACAAAAAAGAATAAAATCATCCATCAAACAAACAGCAGCAAAGGAAAAAAAGAAAAAATAGGATAAAAATGAGGAAATAATAGCAAAGGGCAGAAGGAGCTCAGATAGCCAGCTGCACCTAGGAAGCCCCTTGGCTGGCAGCAGGCGAAACACGCTGATCTTTGCTAACTTTGCTTTCCATTCAAAACCCAGCATAAGAAACCCATTTCAGTAGCAAAGGACAGATACCATTTGCCAGTTTGAAATCTGTGGACTCTACAGCACTTCACAATGTCTGCTGAGTCTGTAAACTTGGAAGCGTCTTACCTGTCCCTCCCAGGTAAAGAAACAAACCCTGCATGTGCACACTACCTTTTCTAGAATAATACAGTAATGCTGAGATAGTTCTCATTATTAAAGGCCACAAAATAGGTTTATCTTTCTATATACATATTAAAAAACAAAATGAAATAAAAACTAGGACACTTGGGAATCTAGTTCTTGTGACAGGAAGCTGGACCAGAGAATAAACTGCTACATGTAAATCCACACAGGGTTTAAAGAGGGCTCCATTATGAGAAGTTAGTAGTTACCCTACCCTAGCATCTACAGGGTTATTACAAATTATTACTCGCAGTAACGCTGCAAAACAGTAACACTGAAAACAGGCCTGCTCCTGCCAGGTCCTGACACACCAAGCATCCCTAAGTGACCTCTTTACCTCGTCTCAAGGAAGCTGACAAACTGCATTCCAAGTGGGAAGAGCTTTTTACTTTCTTGGCCTAAGAAGAGTCAGTTTCTGTAAACCAAACAAATACTGTCTTAGCAACTCTAAATATAGTCAAGAGAAGACAAAAGGGGAGCGGGAGCACTGATCCCACTCACAGGGATGACGAAACACTGTGGACACCGCAAAAGTTTTTATAAAATTCCTGGCTATGTGGGCTTCACTGAGCAGTAGGTTTGTATGGGCCTCTGACACCAAGTGAGTATTAGGTTTCAAAAATAAAAATATTTCGGCTCTCCAATCTAAGTTCTGGAGCAGTCAGAGTACCCATAGATTAATGTTTTCATAACATCATGTTGAACACTGCTTCAAGCAGACAGACAACAGGAGGC
This sequence comes from Myodes glareolus, assembly GCF_982192425.1. NCBI lineage: Eukaryota > Metazoa > Chordata > Mammalia > Rodentia > Cricetidae > Myodes > Myodes glareolus. The sequence goes on from NC_142034.1 coordinate 38,661,593, forward strand.
TAATTAATTACTAGATATCCGCCAAGGTAACGAGCCAGTGCCTCAATCTGTCAGTCAGACAGTACCCACAGAATCATCTTTGAAATCTGCATCACCATCACCAGAGCAATCTCACCAATTCCTCACCTGCGGCAGGAGGATGTTGGCCACTAACTGTTGGCAAATCCAACGAGCTATCAGACATGACATGCTTAAGATCTCCTCCCACATCAGCCAATTTCATGTCAAACTGAACAGAAAGAGCGTCTTCCGAGTCCTCCTTGCCAACGCTGCTGCCACCGATGGAGGGCAGATCTAAGGATTTCACCGAGGCAGAGTCTTCTTTGGCGTGTCTGAAAGCCACCGCTTTCTCTCCCAGGGACTTGTCTGAGCTTGTGGATGAAAACTTACTGGAGTGGAAGTCAGCAAAGTCATCGTCACTCTTGGCAGAAGGAGTGTTCTCTTTGAACTCCTCGATGGCCAGTCCAGCTCCCTCTAGGGAAAGCTGTTTGAAGACATCGTATTTGGAAGATGCAGCAGGTGGATTCTGTGCACTCTCCACTGTGCTGCTGGCCAAGGGGCTGGGATTCACTTCCTCTCTGAGGACGTCGTATTTGTCGTCTGCTTTGGCCTCAGATGAAATAGAGCTGTTACCGAAAGCCATGAAATCTGCAAAGTCGTCCTGCTCCCCAACAGATGCAGGATTCGAGTATTCCCCGAAGAGGTTGAACTCTCCAAAATCATCTACCAAACTAGAAGTTTTCGTGGATGCCAGTGCTGCTGGGGCTGCTGCAGAGCTGGCCGGCGGAGGTCTCGTGGAAACTGACTTTGATGTGCTAAACGCAGTTGAAAAGGGCACCAGTTTCTCGCCACTGCAATTGACTGAGGAGAACATATCTAGGTCTGCTAAATTCAGAGGGGTTTTCACTGGTGTCTGTTTCTGTTGTGCAGCTCCGGAGGGAAAGGCTGCTGGAAAAGTGTCCTTTGTCGGTGGCTCTAGGGGTGACACACTATCGGCGGTCTTGAAGTCGGTGAAGCCGTCATCGGTTCCTGTGGATCTGAACTCGGCAAAGTTCTCTCCTGAAAGAAAGAGCAGGCAGTGAAGGAAAGCCACAGAGTTAAGCCCACACAGAACAATGCAGACTGAACTGCTAAGGTTTTCTAGGTTTCTCCCCTGGCTTGACAGTAACCATAGTCCACACTCTTCATCAGACAACTTGTTTCTTCATTCCAGCCAGTGTGATATGGAAATAGGCAAGCACTGCCCTCAAGACTCTCCTCCTCTGGCCAGACTGAAAGAGAAGCTGGAGGCTCCATAGAGGCACAATGAGCAACCCTTTAAAGATGAAACATGTCACACAGTTTTAAACAGAATCAAAGCATCAACGAAGTATTGAGAAGAAGTCTTCTGCCTCTGATGTTCAGAACAACAAGACTTCCAAAAGATTTAGAGCAGGATATTGTGGCACACACCTTTCCAGAACTTGGGAAACTGAGGCAGAAGGATCACAAGTTGAGGCCAACTTGGGCTACCTAACAAGACCAGGTTTCAAATATACCAACCAACTAACCAAACAACCAATGAACTAACCACCATGAAAAACAAAAAAACCCAATTATTAAAGGCTAGCATTGTAGCTCAGTGCTCAGTGGTAAAGCTCATGCATGAAACAACCATGACCTAGTTTCAATGCTAAGCACACATGCACACATACACACATGCATACACACAGGAACACAAATTATTAGATAGGATATAATGAGATCTTGTTCAAGTACACAGACATATTAATTTGAAGATATTTTGGTAAAAATCTTTGAAAAAAGAACTAGTTATTAAGTGCCATAGATAAGAGCCCTATAAAAAATGTAAAAACCTTTGGTTACTGTTGCTATCTATGTGTGAGTGTGGTGTGCACACATGGAAGTCAGAGGGCAGCTCTGGGCACTGACTCGCTCTTCTCCTTCCTATGGAATCTGAGGACTGAACTCAGGACAGTGGGCTTCTGAGGCAAACATTTTTTATCCTCTGAGCCACTTTTTTCAGCCCTGAGAACTGATTTAAATCTGGGGTCATGATTCTCTTTTTGTTTGTTTGGGTTTTTTGTTATTGCTGGCATTGTTGCTTTGAGACAGGGTTTCTCTGCATTGCCCTGGCTACCCTGGGACTTGCTCGGCAGACCATGCAAGCCAGGACTCTTACTAAGACTTGTCTTCATTAGTATCTAATCTTATCTCTCACAATTACAAGGACAGGATGCAGATGGCCTCACTTTCCTTCCAGCATCTGGAGCTCTACAATGACACCCACTAGGACATGCCATTTAATGGAATCCAGATCTATACCAAACATAAATATTGCTATACCAACCAACATCACTGATTATTTAAAAAATAATGACTGTCACTTCTAGAGAGTTAAAAATAACGCTAAATTTCTTTACCTCTCCACAACCGCTGTTTTTTTTTTTTTTCTTTTTCTTTTTAAGACAGTAGGTAGCTCTGGCTGGCCTAGAATTCACTAGGTAGAATAAACTGGCCTTGGATTTGTGGCAGTCTCCGGTCTCTACCTCCTGAGTGCTGATATTATAGGCATGCACTACCATGTCCAGCTTCTCATCCATTTTTATTAAAAAATATTTTTTTCTAAACAATGAAACACAGATACGTATGAGCCATAAAATGTACTTAAAACCAAAACCATAAAATCAGTTTCTAATATTGACACCATGGACAGCAGGCTTTATACCTATCATGCCTGATGCATGATCTGCACTTTGACTTTCCAAATTGAAAATAGCACTGGAAACAATGAGCTTTTTCTTCTTAATCTGATACTGATCTGATTTACTAGTAAAAGTCATCAATACAAATGCATCTACAGTACTACAGTAATCTGAGAAAAAGGAGTAGCCTTCAAGTTTCCTATAATTTTGTTTTCAAAATATAACATTTAAAAGTCATAACATGGGCAGAGGCAGGTGGATCTTCTTGAGTTCAAGGCCAGCCTGGTCACCGAGCTATTTCCAGGACAGACCCCATAGCTGAGAAACCCTGTCTTGGAAAACAGAGAGAGAGAGAGAGAGAGAGAGAGAGAGAGAGATAATATAAAAACATCAATTTCACAAATTGACAGGAAATACAAATGTGAAAATTACCCTAGGATTTTACAGACACATTGATGACATCTGTGTTATTTCTATACATGAAAAGGTAATTAGTAGTAATTTTTTTTGTCATTTTGGTTTTTTGAGGCAAGGTCTCACATGGTAGCCCAGGCTGACCTTTATTTCATGGGAATTCTTCTGCCTCAACCTCATGAACGCTATAATTAAAGGCATGAGTTACTATGTCCGGATCATATCCCAAATAAACTTTTGATTACTGCTTTGAAATATCTGTGAAATTGACAGGTTTTGATTTCTACACACAATCACATAGAAACTAAACTTACTGATGATGAATTGTAAATTTTTCCATCAGGAATGTAAACTGGGTAAAGGGTTAGAAGGAAATGAAAACGGGGTTCATAACTTCAAAACTAAGCATATTTCAACAAATAGGCTGGCTGGGAGTGAACCTGCGGCTGGGAGTGAACCTGCGGCTGGGAGTGAACCTGCGGCTGGGAGTGAGCCTGCTGGTCCACTGGCAGCTCTTCAGTTCCCCTTAGATTCTTGCAGCTCCTCCTTTGATTTTTGTGACTTTTTATGCCCTGAGAAAATTTAAATGAGTATTTGGCTAAAGTTCTACAAAGAAGTGTCCTTTTTTAATTTAAAACATTTTTTACAACTTATGTGAAACTTCTGGCTTAGCCTGTTGGTACTTATTAAACTGTGGCTCAGTACCACGAGAAGCTCCGCTCTGAACTGTGGTCCTGCAGAGGCTCCAAGGTTTGACATTAAACATCCCATTCTTCCTATTTTTTGGCTCAAATTTGCTATGTGGCCAAGTATGACCTTGTGCTCCTCATCCTCTTGTCTCTACTTTCCAAGTGCTGGGATGAAAGGTCTGTAGCACAAATGGCCCAGACCAAGGAAAGTTTTAAAGAAGTTTAGGAGAATAAAATATTCAACATGACTAATCACAGTTAATAACTCGAAGGCTTTAAATTGAGTTGAAGCACAGAGAAACGAAAACAAGCAAATCAAAATGACAATAACTGGGCCTCAGTTCAGGCTGAGAAAACAGGACTAAGGCACCACTTACATTTTGGGCACCACTACCTTTTCCTATTGTCTCTATTAAGAATAACGCAGAATGGCCCAGTAGTTAAATGCACTGACTGTTCTTTCAGAGGATCTGGGTTCAGTTCCCAGTATTCACATGGCCGCTCATAACTGTCTATAACTCTAGTCTTTGGAGGTCCAATGCCCTCTTCTGGACTCTGTGGGCACTAGGCTCCCATGTGGTACATAGACATACATGCAGGCAAAAACAGTTACATACATAAAATAAAAAAATTTAAAGTAACATTTATATCATGATCATTAACACCAAATCACACAAAGAATCCTGACATTAAACCAGGCTCTACTTGAAACTTGCCTGAGACAGAATGAAGTCAGGATTCCTCTAAGGTTCACATTTGAACACCTAGTGCCTAACACAAGTATGGGGAAAGAAATAGCTTTCATATCTTAAAGCTGTTTGGATGAAACACAAGGAAATATTGCTAGAAGCTAAGATCTGTTCTAAGAGGTGGCCCTTCCTGTGTAGAGATGCTGGTGCAGAGGAATATCTACTACATCTCCCTTACACTTAGAGACTCTATCCCACCCCAAGCAAAAGTGGAGAAGCCAGCTTTGAGCACTGAGTACAGAAAGGCAGAATGTGATTTCAGGAGGAAATCATCATTAGAGCTGATACATTTCACAATATGCAGAATTAAGGTTAGGATACAATCTAAGGATTACTCAAACTACATGTCATGCTTAATTACACACACTAATTTCTCTCTTTTGCTCTCTCTGTCTCTCTCTGTCTCTCTCTCTCAACACACACACACACACACACACACACACACACACACACACACACACACCTCTTCATTTTTAAAATCACAGTCAATTTTGAAAATCCTGAACAATGGTGACTTGAATCAAGTACAGCACAGCACAGTAACTGACCTCTCCTTCTTGGATATGTAAGCTGACTTGGATATGTAATACTGACTGACTGACTCATTCATTCATTCATTCATTCAATTAACTGATCAATTTAGCAGTGTTGAGGATGGAAACCAGGAACCTGCCCATGCATGCTAAATAGTCACTCTACACTGAACTATATCTCAGCCCTGAAACTTTGGAAGGCCACTTGGTATCCACTTTGTGCCATATTGTACTCCCTGTGCCAACAAGGTATGCTGTGGAATAATGCTCTTGTACACTGTAATGATTTGTCACTGTTATTGGTTTAATAAAACACTGACTGACCAGGAGCCAAGCAGGAAGTATAGGCAGGGCAACTAGACTAGGAGAATTCTGGGAAGAGGAAAGGCAGAGAGTCAGTCACAAGCCAGATGTAGGGTAAACAAGATGAGGATGCCTTACTGAGAAAAGATAGAAATCCACATGGCTAAACATAGATAAAAATTACAGGTTAATTTAAGTTGTAAGAGCTAGTTAGTAATAAGCCTGAGCAATAGGCCAAACAGTTTATAACTAATATAAGCCTCTGTGTGTTTATTTGGGACTGAATGGCTATGGATTTGGGCTGTGGGACCAAGTGGGACAGAAACTCCATCTACAAAGGTCAATTTGGTAAAAAGCTAATTAGGTCGAGTCTTGCTTGTCTCTAGTTTGTCATTTTGTAAAAGTACAATACTTCCTTTTTCTTAATGAAGAGTATTAAGTAGATAGGACTGTGTCACTAATGAGGAGAAATCTGAAAAGGTGTATTTCTCTCTCTCTCTTTCTTTTTTCTTTTTTTTCAAGACAGGGTTTCTCTATGTAACAGTACTAGCTGTTCTGGAACTAGCTCTTGTAGGCCAGGCTTGCTAAGGATCACAGAGATCCGCCTCCCAAGTACTGGGATTAAAGGTGTGTGCTAGCACCTCTCAGCTTAAGGTATATTTCTTTATTAGCCGGCTGTGCCACACTTAGTCTCTCTTTGGGAAAATCAGACAAATCAGATCAGCTCTCACATGATGGAACAATCAGATCAATTTCTCACTTCAAAGTAAGCTGTAGCTGGTGGCTCTCCAGCCGGCGCCACACCCCACCTCTGTGACTGTGCAATGCTGATTCCTGTCTTATGATACATTCTGCTTTGTCACAGATGTTTGCGGCTGTTTTTCATGCTGGTTTTGAACTTGCTAAGCACCTAGGATGGACACGAGCTCTTGCTGCCCCTGCTCTGGAGGGCCGTGCTGAAGCTTACAGGCTCTACTGCCTGGCTCATCAAAGCAGCTTTTTTTTTTTTAATTAAAAAAATTAAAAACAAGTCACTTGTTTTTATGGCATGTTTTGGCTTTTGGGGACCCTAGTCTACATGGATGCACAGCTTCCTGGGCCTAGATGTAGGGAGGAGGGCCTTGGACTTCCCACAGGGCAGGGTTCCTTGCCCTCTCTCAAGCAGGGAGGGGGAGGGAGGAGGGTGAGTAAGGGAGCAGAAGGGAATTGGGAGGAGGGGAGGAAGTGTAAATTTTTGAAAGGAAAAATAAAAAAAAAATAAATGAATAAAATTAAAAAAAATTAGGTCGGGTGGTGGCGACGCATGCCTTTAACCCCAGCACTTGGGAGGCAGAGGCAGGCAAATCTCTGTGAGTTTGGGGCCAGCCTGGTGTACAAGAGCTAGTTCCAGAACAGGCTCCAAAGCTACAGAGAAACCCTGTTTCAAAAAACCAAAAAAAAAAAAAAAAAAAAAAAAAGAAAGAAAGAAAAAAAAGGGGGAGTCCATAGGAACAAAAAGTCGATGATTGACGTTAGGTAGACTTGAACAATGAAAGATTATAGAATTTCTCTTTGAGAATGAAGAAAGTGTTCCAAAGTAAGATCTGGCACATCTCTGTCAACATACCAATCTCCCTCAATCCTAAATTTAAAAAGAACGAATTTTGCTGATGTGAATTACACCTCAATAAAGATATCATCTTAAAAAAATTAGGTTTACTGATGTATTTTTTGTGTGATCGCATCCATACATACATACACAAGGGCGCATAAGTACAAACATGCTACAACATGCATATGTGTCAAGTTCACCAATGACTTCCAGAAGCTGTTCTCTCCTTTCACCATGTGGATTCCGGGGACAGAACTCAGGGTGTCAGGGTTGGCAGCAAGTGTCCTTATCCAGAGTCATCTCCCCAGCCCCAGAGCTATTTTGAATAATGTTATTCTACAATGCTGTTCTTTTCAGATGATGGATGAGAAGTCAAGAAAACAATAATAATGCCAAGTACCACACCAGGAACTGATTAAGACTGGTGGCTACTTTCCGTACAGTCCACACGGGCGCTGTCAGCAGCCCTGGGCATGTTAGGATAGAGCGATCACAGCTATCTTTGACACAGGATCTAAGTTGCCTGGCAGATGCCAGTGAAAGGCAACGTACTGTTTGTATTGATATGACATTTACCTGAAATTTTAAAAGTACTGCCCAGAAACCTGAGCCACACTGCTTTACTATAATTTCAAGGCTCCCCAAAATTAGCCCTTCCCATAAGATAGTGCTGTACTTAGCCCATGACAATACTGGCTAAGCATTGCAACAACCATTAAGGGCTTCTGAATTAAAGCCCTGCAGTCTGAGTATGTATCACAACAATTATTACTATGTCATAAAATAATATGCCAGTTATCTTTTAAACTGGGCATGTTGGTACACATCTTCAATCCCAGCACTTAAAGAGCAGACACAAGTGACTCTTGATAAGTTCCCAGACAGTTGGGCCTACCAAGTGACTGATAGGCTCTCACTAGGTAGCCCAGGCTGGCCTGGAACTAGCTATGTAGCCCAGATTTGTCCCAAATTTGTGATCCCCCTGTTTATATTCCACAAGTGCTACAATTACAGGTGTGTGTTAGAACATCTGGTTTGCCATTCTTTAAAAATTCTTTTCTTGTTTTTTTTTTCTTTTAAACTACATATGCAATAAAATAAATGAATGATTGTAGATGCCACTAAAAACAAAAACACCAAAAATTCTTAAAGGATTAGAGGATGTACTCAGTGGTAAAGTACTTGTCTAGCACGCACAAGGCACGGGGTTTTCCCCACAATGCAGCAAAAGGAAAAGAAGAAATGGAATCCAAACTCACCAAGAGGCTTGCTCTCTGCCGTTTGTTCAAGTTCCCTGAACGCACTGTATTTGTCACCAGACTCTACAACAGAGACAGAAACTCATTACAGTGAGGAACCCAGAGATCACAGCCGGAGAAGCATGGCAGACTGAGCTGAGCAAACATATTTAACACATGGAACAGCACCTGATACATTCAATAAAAAAACCTGCCACTTAAAAGATTTATACAACTTAATTAAAAGTTACAGCCACAAATTTATCAACTGACAAACTTTTTACCTCCAAATGAAGCCGGGTTTTCAGAGGGCCTGTCAGCAGAAATCCCTTTAAACACCGAGTATTTATCTGTGGAGGATTTAGTTCCGGGAAGTGGTATCAGCAGAGATGGGGCACTGTGAGGAAGGAGGAGATGTATGTTATCCATCAGACAGAGGAATCCTCTCTCAGCACCACATGGCGCTAAGGACACAGTTAGAGCTGATAGTTCTCTGCCAATTCTCTCTCTCTCTCTCTCTCTCTCTCTCTCTCTCTCTCTCTCTCTTTCTCTCTCTCTTTTTGAGACAGGGTTTCTCTGTGTACAGCCCTGGCTGTCTTGGGACTCACTCTGTAGACTAGGTTGACTTCAAACTAGGTGATTCACCTGCTTCTGCCTTCTAAGTCTGGGATTAAGCCATGTACCACCACTGACTGACTCACTTTCTTTTTAAAAAATGACTATAGTAGTGTGATGGAGTATTGAGCCCAGGGCTTGTGCATGTAGGCTGCCAACTGGGCTGTGCCCCCAGCCCTATAGTTCCTAAGGTTAGAAACTATATATAAACTCCACAAATGACTAAAAACAATGCCCCTTTCTTGAAAATAAACATTAACACTCAAGTACTATTTTTTTTTTTTGACTGAGGAGGGTGACATCTACACCAATGGTCTCATCGTCCGTTTAAACCATAAAAGCACTGAAAACAGATTAAAGAATACCACCTGGGGGGGGGAGGGAAGTGGGAGGAGGAGGAGGAAATTTTTAATAAAAAATAAAAAAATGACAACCTCCTGCCATTTCAACTTACACTTCACAATAATTTAACAGCGAATTTCACCAAATATGTATGTTTACTACTTAAAGATAAATTACAACCTAAGACTTCTCTAAAATGGGTTCAGGTTGTAAAAGTTCTGTGCAAAATATTGTTCAAGCAGAGGTGTAAATTCTGCTTTGATCATTATGCAGCAGTGCAGACATCTGATAAGCAACCACAGAGGAAAGAGAAAGCATATTTTTACCAGGATCACAACCGTGGTCCCAGACAGCTATCTTTGTAGCAAAACAACAATCACTTCAAAATTAGATTAGGATAGTTTTATCTGTGGACATACTGTTTTCATGGAAAAATAGCACAACGAGTAGCATCTGCGTGGGCAATTCTTAGAAAGCTTAAACACACTATAGAGCATTGCTTTTTTTTCTCTTATCAGACCCAAGCAGTTCCCTGGAAGAACAACCTTTACATATGAATGACTGCATTTCACCACCAGCTAGTATCATTCAATACCACAGCACAAGATACAGAAATGGATTTCTATTGAGGTCTCTGCCCTGGAGCAAAAGTCTTTTAACAGGCATTTAAATCTTCTTATCAGTGGCCCACAACCAAGGCAAAAACCAGGCTGTCCTGCACTCATGGCAATGGGGTCCACCGTGTTCTCAAGACTTACAAGCATTGAATATTAAAATTTCACTTCACTGCCACACAGCTGCTGCTATCTGATTTTAACAAATGTAATGGCTTATCACCTATACATGTAGGTGGATGCTTTCACGGTTTCATAAATAATTAAACTGTAGCTCAATGACCAGAATATTACATAGGAATACAGGTAATTGCTCTGTATTTAAGGACAAAAAGCCCAGGAAGCTGGATGGCTTGCCTGCTTTTCGTAACCCTCCAATTCTAGCTATGGTCTTTTAAAGCTCAGTGGCAAAATCTTTCTACTAAATGTGACATTTAATTGAAAGTAATTAATTTTAAAATTATATTCACAGGATTGGACAAAAAGAGACCCTGCAGGGTAATGAAACAGCACTGATGAAAATCAACAGAATTCAGTTCCCTTCGAGAAAGCTGACACACACTAATTATACGTGCACCACAAATCAGTGTTTCGTTCCAGTCCCTTCTCTGGAGCTATTACTTTTTAAAAGAAGGCTATAATCACCATCAGAGTGTTTATGCAAGTTATATATAGCAATTATTATCAGTTTTATACATGAAAACAGTCATTTCTGTTTCTTAAGGGAAATACTCAAGTGAGAGGGCCACATTGTTTTAAAATACAAGAATCTGCATCCCACTGAAAGGCAAGACTGAGAACCTGGTCATTAAAGAGCATGTTTCGTCTCCCCCCCCCAGAGATTCTACTTCCATATGGCTATGACAGATGTTAGAAATAAGAGACCACCATTCCAGCCCAAGTGTCTGGGCAAGGGAGACTTTGCTCGTGCTCATGAGGGTATGGAGAGCACGCACGGGCTGGAAGTGTGTTTAGTTTTTATTCTAACTTGGGTAGTGACTGTATCTTTTCCTCAATGGCTGGGGTCTGACCTCACAGTCTTAATTTAATTAGCTAATCTGTAAAGAACTGGTGCTAGTGAGGAAATGAAGGAAGGGGAGAAGGGTTACTGCTCCAGGCGTTCAGACTCCAGGACTAGAGCAGTGGACCTTTGCAAAGACAAATGTTTTACTGGATAATGGTGGTGGTGGTGGTACGGGGATTAAAACATTTGCACCCACGTTTTACATGGGGATAAAAAAAGAGTTGAATTCCTTGTCTCAAACACAAGTTTTATAGTATGTGATAGAAAAGATTTGTAATGGTCTGTCCTGTCCCTTAAGAGGCAAGCCACGCCCACTCTCTCCCCTGTCTGCCAGGCAAACTTCTCCCCTTTCCCCTCCATAACCCACTAAATAAATATCCAACTTCACTCTCCATGGTGTGCCTATCCATGTCTTTGTCTCTTGCCCTCCGCGTGACTCCCTGCCTAGGACCAGCCGCCTTTGGAAACCTGTGGTGTGGTCTTGTGGCGTGCCCATCAGTCTGTCTCTCCTCATGGGGTCTCTCACTCACCATGCAGCTCCCTGCCTGGGACTCGCTGCCCCATGGGGCCCACTGCAGCCACTTGGGAAACTGTGCCATCCCTGTCTGGGACTGGTTGTTCTCGGGACCTGCTGCTTGGTGCCTGCTGCCACTTTGGGGAGCTGCAGTGTGGTCTTGGGATCTCTCGAGGACCTGTAGCATTTCATTTAAACCATAACAAGACTCCTATTTGATATTTCTTACACAGATAGCTTTGCTCACTCTGCTAAATATAAAAGTTTGTAATGAAATGTTTAAAGTAGAGTGTGGTGACTCACATCTTTAATCCCAGCACTTGAGAGGCAGAAGGCGGCAGATCTCTGTGAGTCTGAAGCTAGCCTGGTCTATTTAGTGAGTTTTAGGACAGTCAAGGCTATGTAATAAAGAGAACCTGTCTCAACAAACAACCCACAGAAAAGGCTTAGTTCTCAGGACAATAAAACAAACAAACCAGACCCAAGGTCCTAGAGCTTCAACTTTCTAACAACTTTCTGTCCCAGAGCCCCACTTGTGCTGTTGGCTCCCCGGCCACCCACCCCGGTATTTTGGTACTTTCATGCCTGGGGATGTTCTCTCTTCTTGACCTCAGAACTGAGTTCAACCACTATGTGAGGAACACAGTGTTTCCTGTGCTGTGGCTTTCTTGGCTTGCAGCAGTAAGGGGGACCCCAAAGGGCAGCAAAAGCCCTTCTTGAAGCAATTTATTATTCTGAAGATACTGTACAGATCAGACCATAGATCACAAGGCTCCCCACAACAGGGGCTGCCCTAACTGCTGTGTTCTCATCAACTAACAGTGCTCTCTGCTAGTCCTGGCCGTGCTGCCACCTAAAGCTTCTCTATTCTGGCTAGACACAGCAGCTGCAGGAACTCACGTACAGTGGCTCCCAGAACTAAAGGAACTTACTTTTCTCGATTCTTGCCCTCTCCACAATGCCAACCCTCCAGTAATGGCAGTTGCAGAGATGGCTACGAATTGCTTAACATTCTTTTACACACCAAGCACCTTAGCTATCCCTAACAACAGGCCCCCCCAAAGGGAAATTCAGTCCCCGCACACCTCTCCCTTTCGCCCTATAGCTGCTCAGCTGTAAGCAGGGGCAGGCTGTCTGGTTTCTTGGACTAGAGAGCTTCCCCCCACAGGCCCCTTTCTGAATAAAGCTTTGCCAGAGTTGTTTGTCCCCTTGTCTGTCTTTCCTCCTCTGACCTTATGCTTTCCGCCCTAGTTCACCTCTCAGCCCTGTTTTGTCATCTCTTCTGACAAATAATGCCCACTTTTTGCTTCCACACACTGACCAAGGTGGGTCTCTAGGCTTAGTTCTTCACATTATGACCCGATGGGCCAGTCGCTTTTAAATACATTCACAGTTTGGAACACGGATTATCATATTCACATACAGATCCTCTGCACACCTGAAATCAGTCTTCCGAGTTAGTTACTGTACTAACACTGTAAAGACTAGGCACATAGTCAGTGCGCAGTACTGTCTAGAGAGAAAGACACTGAGCTTTATGCATTTTCAGTAGGTACATGATCTTTTTCTGAATATTTTCCAATTACAGCTGTCTGAATCCGAGGATTCAGCAGACATGCAATTCAGCCGAGTCATGAGAGCTTTAAAGGCTAGGCACTTGGGTGAAACTGTGCTTCAAGGGAGCAGCAACTGTGAACTTTGGCCTGTATTCTTGTGTCTCACCTCTGCATCTGGCACAAAGTAGCTGCTACATAAACACGCGGCTGAATGAACACATGAGCACAAGCGCAAACTTTCAGACAAGAGAGAAACATTTCATTCAAGGAAACTTGGAGGCAGTGAAATAAAAGCTGTAAAAAGCATACGCACAGCTGTGCAGAGGGAAATGACGGGAAGATGATGCAGCAAACAATGCACACAGCGGCTGGGTGTGGCGGTCCTTAACACTTAAGGAGGTAGAGGCAGGAGGAGAGTTATGAGTTCCAGGCCAGCCAGGAATATATAGCAAAAAAATCCTTTCTCAAAAAAAAATCAAACTAGATTACTCATTTGTTAAGAGCACTTCCTGTTTTCCAGGGGACCCGGATTCAGTTTCTAGCTCCAACGTCAGGCATTTCATAACAGCCTGTAATTCAGCATCAGGGGATCTAACACCTTCTTCTGGCCTCCTTGGGCACCTGCATACATGTGACATACATTCACACAGATACACACATGTCACACAGACACACACATACACACACTTTAAAAAACAAGAAAAACAGCAACGATAAACCAAACAATCCAACCAAGCAACTGATAAAGAAAACCCCAAAAATAAAAATAAAAATCTGCCAAAAGCCCACTTCAGGTCTGGCTATCATTTAAAAACTTTTACCCACAAATTTTGACTTAATATACTGAAAGACCTTCCCTGAAGAGAGTGAGTCACTCACTTGATGGACTCAGCTTATAGTCCACATGCAATAATAGAACTGTCTATCAGTTATATATGGGCTAAGCGCTACTGGGGGAAACATGAGAAACATACGCCATTACAATCAAGATACAACATGAGAAATACAGTACGTAACTGCTCTTTGGACAGGCTTCTTATGCCATGAATGCCCTTTCCCTAATGATAAAATGCAATGTTAAATATATTCAACTCATTTCTACCTGTTTCCGTGCTGGGAATTACTTGTTTTTGAGGAAGCAGGCACCTCTTGGAAGTCAGTAAAAGAATCATCAAGAGATCCTGATTTGGAAGCATCTTGAAAATCTTGGAAGTCATCTTCTTCTGTCTTTCCCACCTAGATTTAAAAAGTATCTTAGAGTGACTAGTGCAGAGATGAAACACCATGACCAAAGCAACTTAGGGAGGAAAGAGTTTATTTGGCTTATATTTTCACATATCATTGTCCATCACTGAGGAAGTCAGGACAGGAACTCAGGCAGGACAGGAACCCGGAGGTAGGAGCTGATACAGAGACCATGGAGGAGTACTGCTTACTGGCTTATTCATCATGGCCTGCTTAGACTGCTTTCTTATAGAACCCAGGACCACGAGCCCAGGGATGCCACCAACCAAAATGGGCTGGGCCCTCCCACATCAGTGTCCTATAACCAGATCTTACAGAGGCATTTTCTCAGTTGAGGTTTCCTCTTTCAGATAACTCTAGCCTGTGTCAGGCTGACATAAACCTAAACAGCACAACTGACCCCTTGGTACCTTGACACATAAACACATCACTGCCAAGCCACAGCCTTTTCTTTCTTGTTTTGCCTCAAGATCACACATTACTACCAACATTACAATATAAAAAACTCAAAATTTAAAAGTCCCAGAGTCTTTAAAAATTCAGTCTCTTTAAAACAGCCAGTCTTTTTTTTTTTTTTTTTAAATCCAAAGTCTGTCTACTGTGTGATGTGGGATTCCCCTCTGTATGTTGTGAATACCATTGGTTAATAAAGAAGCTGTTTTGGGCCTGTGATAGGGTAGAGCAGAGCTAGGCGTGGGGGGGGGGCGCTAAACTGAATGCTGGGACAAGGAAGGCAGAGTTTAGGGGAAGCCATGGAGCTTCCACCAGAGACAGATATGCTGAAACTTTGCCAGTAAACCACTGCCACGTGGCAATACACAGATTAATGGAGATGGGTTAAATTAATATGTAAGAGTTAGCCAATAAGAAGCTAGAGCTAATGGGTCAAGCAGCAATTTAATTAATACAGTTTCTCTGTGGTTATTTCAGGAAGTCTGGGCATCTGAGAAACGAACAAGTGGCCTCCTTACTTCAACTGTAGATTCCTGTAAAATCAAAAATAAATGCAATACGTTCTCACTTAAAAAGAGAAGAACTAGTCACAATCTGAACCAAGCAAAACCAAACTTCAACAGTGTAAATAACTCAATGTCCAATTATCTGGGATTTAAGGGGATTGAGTTACTTCTCTGGCTCTGCCTTCTGCAGTACACACAGCTTGTCTTCTAGGCTCAGGCTGGCTCCACTCCACTGCTACTGTTGTTCTTGGTGGTCATCCCATAACACTGGCATCTCCAAAACTGCTGAGGTACTTTGCTGCAACTGGGCTGCACTTTCACCAGTCAGCCTCTCCAGGGCTCTCTCTTCAGGGACTCCAGCCCTACCACATAGTGCCAAGACTCAGCTGTTATCCGTGAGCCCCTTACACCTTCAAAACCAGATCAGCTGCAAGCACAAGGTACAACCTTGGCCATGTCTGTACCCCAGCTTCTGTGTGCTGACTCCCTGGAAACACTTCCCAGAGAACTTCACCTCAATGATGCTGCTTTAAACACAGCTGATTCTTTAGCTCCAGCTGAAGACTCTTCACACAAAAGGCCCAGCAGAGTCTTCACTTTCCTCTGAAACCTACAATCCAGGCCTCCATCATCTGCACTGCTCTCAACACTCCCATCTCCTACACAAGAGCTCACTGAGCTCTCAACCCTCAATTGCTTTTCTAGCCCAAAGTCCTTCCACAGTCCTCCCCAAAACAACATGGTCAGATCTGTCACAGCAATACTCTACTACCCCGGTACCAGCTTGTCTATTGCTGTAATGAAACACCATGACCAAAGTAACCTGGAGAAGAAAGGGTTTATTCAGTTTACACTTCCACATCACTGTTCATCATTGAAGGGAGTCAGGACAAGAACTCAAACAGGGTCAGGCAGTGATGGTGCACACCGTTAATCCCAGCACTCAGGAGGCAGAGGCAGGCAGGTCTCTGTGAGTTTGAGGCCTTGGGAGTTCTAGGACAGCCAGGACTGTTACACAGAGAAACCCTGTCTTGAAAAAAAAAAACCACCCACCTTCAAAGAGGGCAGGAACCTGAAAGCAGGAGCTGATACAGACACAATGGAATGGGTGCTGCTTACTGTCTTGCTCATTATGACTTGCTCAGTCTGCTGTCTTATAGAACCCAGGATCACCAGGCCAGGGATGGCACCACCCACAATGGGCTGAGCCCTCCCCCATCAACCACTAATTATGAAAATGCCCTATAGCCAGATCTTACGGAAGCATTTTCCCAATTAGGACATTTCAGATTAATCTGGTTTATGTCAAGTTGACATAAGACTAGCCAGCACAGAAAGGATATTTACATAGGGAACACGAGATTGTCAAAACAACTCTTCGCTAAGCAGCAATCTCAAAGACTATCATTTAATTGCTCAATTTAGTTACAACTGCCTAATTTCATAATGGGGTACGTGTGTGTGCACATGCACTGTGCTGGAGGTGAACACAGGATCTTGTGTGCATGAGGCCAGCGCTCTACCACTGAGCATATATAGCTCCAGGCAAGAACATATTGAGATAGAACAACGAAAATGCTTAAGGCAAGAATTCTGTTTCGTATTTTAAAGTATTCTCTAGCACAAATGTAAAGAGACTGGCCTAAATAGCTAACCTCTGAATATTTTTAAAGTAGCTGTACTAAATTTGTCGGGTTGCTGACAGCAAACTGATGCCAACAGCATCAATGTTTGTGAACAGACACACGAGTCCCTCATGACAGTCCTACACATGCATAAAGCAAACACTGGCTCCTAGGCTAACACCAGGGCAGCAGTAGACTGTTCATGGCCCATTTGCCTTATGGAACAAGCTCACACTACACTGTTCAGTATTTTAAAAATGTAATTACACAACAGGCTCATCCTTCCATGCCATAAATGCACATCTGTTTCGTTAATTTTAACGACTGCCATCCACTGTATAGAGAAACGGAAATCCATTGAGCATTTTCTTCATGATGAGCAGTACATTGTATTCTAACAAGCAGTGTTACTGCTGACATTCTGTCCATCTCTGCTAACATCAGTTACTATCTCTGAAGACATGGGTATGTTTTCAAACAATTGTGCCAACAGACCTACCCGCAGGGTGCAGGGTTAGCCACTCTTTCCTACATGTTCATTGACCATTGACATTAAATATTTTCACATTAAAAACATTGGTTTGCTAATTTGAGAAGTG
Source organism: Myodes glareolus (assembly GCF_982192425.1). NCBI lineage: Eukaryota > Metazoa > Chordata > Mammalia > Rodentia > Cricetidae > Myodes > Myodes glareolus. The sequence goes on from NC_142034.1 coordinate 38,678,908, forward strand.
AAATTTTTAAACCTTTTTTTTTTTGAGACAGGATCTCACTATGTTTACTAGGTGGCTGGCTTTGTGTGTCAACTTGACACAAGCTGGAGTCATCAGAGAGGAAGGGGCCTCAGTTGAGGAAATGCCTCCATGAGAGCCAGCTGTAAGGCATTTTCTCAATCAGTAATCAATGGGGGAGAGCCTAATCCATGATGGGTGATGCCCTCCCTGGGTGGTTGGTCCTGGGTTCTATAAGAAAACAGGCTGAGCATGGCCTCTGCATCAGTTCCTGCTTCCAGGGTCATGCCCTATTTGAGTTTCTGTCTGACTTCTTTCAATAATGAACAGCAATGTGGAAATGTAAGCTATATAAACCCTTTTTCCCAACTTGCTTTTGGTCCTGGTGTTTCATCGTAACAATAGAAACCTTGACTAAGACACCATGTAGTTCTGGCCGGCATGCAACTCTCCATGTAAACTAGGATGACCTCAGACACATAGATACATCTACTGCCTCTGCCTCCTGAGAGCTGAAATCAAAGGTGTACACTACCACGTCTGGCCTTAAGTCTCCCTCTTTCTCTCTGTATGTGGTATACACGCACACACCTGCATGTGCAAGAATGTGCAGAAGGTCAGAGGTTGGTATCACGTCTTCCTTAACTGCTTTCCATTGTAGCAAATACCTTAATTCTCAACAAATATTTTGTGTACTTAAAAATAATTAAAAACAAACAAAAATAAGCTAATTTTGTATTATCTTAATACTCAAAAGTTATTTTATTTCTTGCAGAGCTGAGGTCGAATTTAGGATCCTGAGCATCCTAGGTGAGAGGTCATTGAATGAACCACACCTCTGTGGCCACACGGCTTAATTTTCACATCATGTTCCCGCTATAGCCCAGCAGACTGAGCCTCTGGAAGGAAAGCTGCCTACATGTACTTCTAGGAATGATCTGGCAGACACATAGCTTCTCCACTTACCTGGTTTGAGGGGTAGGCTGGCATGAAGCCACTGGAAGCTGGTGCTGCAGCTCCACCCACTGGTCCAACAAGGTTAATGCCCATGATGGGCTGTCCAAGGCTGAGAGGCATGGAGCCTGCAGGAACAGAGGGCATCGCAGTGGGCTGGCTCACTGGGGTAGGCAGAGCCATAGGAAAGCCGCTTAAGGTAGGAATGGGAGCTGCTGGGAACTGGTTCAAAGCATCAGGGCTCATGGCAGGAACACCCCTCTACAGGAAAGAGCAGGAAATAAAAACATTTAATTGACTGCAGATCATAGTCATAGTCTGTGCACGAGAGACCTGTTGCTTCACTCTCTGATTCCTCAAGCACAAGCACATGAACCTGACACCAGGGGAAGAGTGAAAAGGGCAGTGCAGCAGGATCCACTACTGCCCCATACTTTGCTGTTGTTGTTGTTTGTTTTGTTTTTTGAGACAGGGTTTCTCTGTGTAGCTTTGGAGCCTGTCCTAGAACTCGCTTGATAGACCAGGCTGGCCTCGAACTCCACAGAGATCCACCTGCCTCTGTCTCTGCCTCCCAAGTGCTGGGATTAAAGGCATGCGCCACCACTGCCTGGCCTGACTTATACTTCTAAAATGCAATTATACGCGGCCATCCTTTCACACAGCAAACATAAATGTGGACCTGTTTATTTCATCATACTTTCCTCACTTAAAAATCCACTGCTAGCTGGCGGTGGTGGTACACACTTTCATCCCAGCACTTGACCCTGTCTTAAAAAAAACCAACACAAAAACAAAAAATCCAATGCTAATACTTAGACATGGCCAGCACACATCAACTGTGACATATTCTGTCTGGTAAGCTTGGCCATTATGCTAAAACCAAGTAACTTAAACTAATTTCAAAATATAACAAAAGTTGTTACCAGGCTAAGTATACTTTAAGAAATTCTAAACAAGGGCAGAAACTGACGTCATCAATTACTTTCAAACAAAAGGATAACTTGCTAGGATGTGCATTATAAGGACAATACATTTCTGAAACACCTTATCACAAATAATCTAAATTTTAATGGACAAAGCAATCTATCTAAAAGGCGGTAGTGAAAAGGGGGCTCACGCTCTTTCAACTTGTAGTAACACACTTGTTTTAACGTAAAACGCGAAGTCTACCTGTGTTACTGCTACCATGGCGAGAACAGTATAAAGCTCTTCCTTAGTAAGTTTGCCGGGTGTAGTCCGGTTGGCTAAGGCCCATATCTGCCCGAGGGTTTCCCTGGGAAGTCCAGATGACATCAGAATGGGATAAAGTTTAGCAGTATCTATTCCAGTTGGAGTCATTGTCGTCTCTAAAATTTTCTTATAAGCATCTGTTAAGAGAAAGAGTAGATGACAAACGCACAGTGCAGGAAAACGACTCGCTGCTGCCATCACTGGTACAAAAAATGACTTTAAGTTAACTGCTTTAATTTAGTTGGCATCTGGCTCAGTGGGGAAAGGCACCCGCTGCCAAGGCCGATGACCTGAGTTCAATCCTTGGGACCCGTAAGGTGGAAGGAGAGGACTGACTCCCACAAGTTGTCCTCTGACCTCCACAGACTTCAAAGGGGATGCATGCTTGTGTATGAAGAATGAAGGAGAAGATAAACTATCAGAAAATGGACAGAACTAAAATCTAAGATCTAGTTTCTGTAGATTTGAAGAGAGGAAAGGGAAGAAATTCAAAATGGGTACATAGAGTCCCCCATGGTTTGAGAGATCATCTAGCCTTTGATTTACGGTTGTATGATTACAATAAAAAGCAGACATTACTAATTTCTCCAATAAATAAATTCTTCTGTAGAGATCTTACACCAAGGCTGACTTACTCAAGGGTAGAACAACTTCTGTCTGTACCAACCTTGAGCACTGATGAGCCAGTGGACCTCCAGCTTGCAAGGTGCTGAGCAGCAAACCAAGCAGCTGTGACTTGCTAACCTTGGCACCTGCTGCTGGAATGACTGTTGTTTCTGTGCCTACTGATCACTGTACCATCGTCTGGCACCCACCAAGGACTACCACACACATCTTAGTCATTTCCTCAGCTCAGCACTGATACTAAACATAAAAAAAGAAACCACTTTCCAATGTAGAAAATGATGATACTCAATCTTGCAGTTCATATAGTTTTATAGGACAATCAGAAAAAGTATTTTTAAAAAAATCCTTATGAATTGAGAAAGTATTAAACATATTAGTGTGATTCTTTAAAAAAGATATTTTTCAACTTTTATGTGTATGGGTGTTTTGCCTGGATGTAGATCTGTGCACTACATGTATACCTGGTGCCCGCAGAGGCCAAAACAGGTGTCTGATGCTCTGGAACTGGAATGTAGTTGTGAATCATTATGTGGGTGCTGGGACTTGAACCCAGGTCTTCTGGAAGAGCAGCTATACTCTTAACCACTGAGCCATCTCTTCAGTCCCAAATACTTTGATTCATGATAGGTTATTAATAATCTTTGAAATAAATATCTGATAATATCATCATTTAAAACACAGTAACTCTAATTGTTTGGCCTTTGCCCCCATGAGCCATCGTGCCATTCTCAATAAAGTAGTCTTTTTTTTAAAATATGTATACACACCAGAGATACATATTCAGGATTTCTTTTTTTAATATTTATTTATTATGTATATAATATTCTGTCTGCGTGTATGCCTGAAAGCCAGAAGAAGGCACCAGACCTCATTACAGATGGTTGTGAGCCACCATGTGGTTGCTGGGAATTGAACTCAGGACTTTTGGAAGAGCAGGCAATGCTCTTAACCACTGAGCCATCTCTCCAACTCCAAGGTCTCACTGTGTAGCCCTGGCTGTCCTGGAACGCACAGACAGCTGCCTGCCTCTGCCTAAGCACTGAAAGTAAAGGCATTCACCATGCCCAGCCTATAAAACAGTTTTAAACATGAAGTTTTATTTAGTTTTCTATCCTCCTGCAGAAAAAAACTGTAACAAATCCTTCTGCATATTTTATGACAGTGAGTATTTAGAAAATACTTCTATAATATTTAAAGTAAAATATCCAGAGGGGAATGCTGGGCAGAGAAGCTTTACTTTACCTGGAACCAAACTCTCATTGTAAATCCAAGGAGGCATCCTGGGCTGAGCAGGATCCTGAGAGGGAAACACACCCACACCTAGAAGGTAAGGATGGTTAATGTACATATGCTCTGGAGAAGAGGAAGGCCACTCCTTTTCACAAAGAGGAGCGCTGGTTGGAGTCACTAGAAAAAAGTCACCAATATAACAAAAGTGCTTGGTTTCCAACAACTCTGGTATAGTAACTATGTATTAAAATATAAAGAGAAAGTACAGGCTCCAAATCAATAATCTGAGTCACAGGAGGCATGCACCATTTAATGTGCTTGACGGGTTAAGGGAAAAACACAATAGACAGTGGCTTAAAATTCCATGTGTAAAATATCCTCCTGGAGTCTATCTCTAGGGCTGCCCACATTCTGATTCATCTCCACAGTTAAAATCTGGATTTAGCTTTTGTGTTTTGGGAACGGGATCGAGGGCCATGTAGGTGCTGAGTGAGCGCTCAACTGCAGCCCAAAGACCTGCTTGTATTTCTCCTGTGCTGTGGGCTCAAGCCCAGGGCCTTGAGTGCGCAAATCTGGATCTTTCCGGCAGCTGCACAGACACTTTAGTTCTGAGAGAAAAATTGCATTTCATTGGTGACTTTTCCAGTTACAGCTATAGAAAACCAGAAAGTGCAAGGGGAATCAAAGGGAGCTGTTGTAGAATGAAAGGGAATTTAGACCAGAAGGCTCTGATTATGAACAGGTTTATCAAAACCATTTGAAAAGAAGTAATTCAGTGCATTCAAAGAATTCAGAGCAAAATCTTAGGGGTTAATTGGAGAAAAGATTGCATAAATATTTTGTAAGCAAAATTTGAATTAGCACAACCAAGCAGTATCCATTTTAAGATTAATGCTGAAAGTGTTAGCAGCGGAGCAGCAGCTGGTTAAACAAACTGTGTGCAGGACGCAGCAGGGGCTCACCACTCTCTCCACTGGGCAGGTTTTGGTCTGAAGTCTTTTCTGCCTCTGCAGTGGTGGGACCACTTACACATCCATCTACAGCACCCCCATTACGGGCCATTAAACCGGGACCGTTCTTACTGGAACCTGCGACTACGGCTTTGTGCCCAACTTCAGGAGTGTTTAATTTAATTTGTTCCTGCCCAGATGTACTTATATCACAAGATACTAGGAGCTTCTCTTCCAAGGAAGGGCCTAAACAAACAGCATGAAGGGTTACTTGTATACTTCCATATTCCAATTTTCTCATCATCCCTTCCACCCTCCCTCCCACGGAGAATGGAATTTCATAATAATTCAATTGTTACCCATTAGTGTAGAGTTTGAGAGGCTTCAGGTGTTTGGGGAGACTTAATATAATTACCCTGCTCTGGTTCTCAGGGATTGCATGCCACAGTATGTAGAATCACGTATTGGGAATGTGCACTGCTGTAGAAACTGGTCAAGTTATCAGACACAGACACTCCTTCTAACTAGCGGGAGACCCCTGTCTGGCCTGTTTCCATGTCTGTCAAATGACAATTTATAGATTAAGTCCAGGTCTCCAAAGACCTTTCCCAGAACACTCTGTCTTGAGATAGACTGTACCTACCCCATAATTTCACAAATGATAAAAATGGAAGTAAAGAAATGTGTAAAGACTTGACTTGTCCAAGGACAAAACATGTCACTGTAGCAGGCTGGTCTCAAGCCTGAGCAGGTCCTGCAGCCACCATCTGCCAGGTGCTGGGATTACAGACATGGGTCATCATGTCCATTTTAGATGGAGTCTATTTCTCCTTCCTTCCTTCCTTCCTTTCCTTCCTTCCCCCCTCCCTCCCTCCCTTTTTCTTTCTTTTTGATAAAAGGTCTCATGTAGCCCAGACTTCCTTGAACTATATAGCAAATGACCTTGAACTCCTGATTTTTCTGCCTCTATATCTCAAGGAATGGATTACAGATGTGTATATCATAACTGGCTAGAGAGATCACACTTGAGAAGGATTACTTTACATTTATTGCTTTTTGTGTGTGTATGTTGGTGCGTGTATGAAAGTGAGCAGACAGCTCTGGGAGTCCCTTCTCTCCTTCCAGAGTGTGAGCTCTGGGGATAAACTCAGGTCATCAGGCTTGGTAGCAAGCACTTTATCCAATGAGCCATCTCATTGGTCCTGAACGATTACTTTTTAACTGAGTTCTCCCTAGGGCATTACTATAACATGATATCAGTGATTTTTTTCCCCAAACCAAAGCATGATCTTAGGAGGTCAGTTTGCTGTTAAAGTTTTGCACTGGTTTCACCTGTTTCTAACACAGCAGCAAAAGGTTTCAAATCACTTTTCTGGCAAATGAAGATGTAAAAACTGAATCTAGCCTTGCGTTGGTGGCTGTTGATCATTCTCACAACTCATATATGCATTTCTTTGCCAACAGCACTGTATAATTCTACATATGTAAGAGAAATAAATTATCTAGAATATCTTAACACTCGGATAATAACACCGGAGTTACCTGCTTTCTGCACACTGGGTGAAGCTGAAGCAGTAGAGAAACAAGGGATTTGCCCATGGCCACCATGTAAGGCAAAAGACACTGGAACCTGACCTGGAGGGAGAGGCTGTGCTCCAGCCTTCTGTGTGTGCACCTGGACGAGTGGGGTGGTGGGAAGGAAAGACTGAAAGGGCCGGGCCATGGGAGAGGGCCCACAAGCAGAAACCTCAACAGGCCCCTGCATAAAGTCCCTGAATTCGTCTTCGTCAAGAAAGGCAGGTGATGGGGAGACAGTTTTGGTAGAATGAGATGATGTGGGACAATCTGCAAAATGGAAAATGGCAATGAAACATACAGGAATGAAAACCAAAGAGAAAGAAATCCAGAGGTAACACAACCCTCAGAACACACTGAACTAGGAACAGTGGAAGGGAGGAAGAAACAACTGTCAAATGGAAACACAGTGCTCATGGAACACTGATGTCTGTTTTGTTCTAAAAATAAGTTCTGGAGCTATTTTATACTTGGCGAAAAAAACAGACAAAATTAACTCAAATTTCCTTCTTTCATTTTATTGGGTAGTACTAAACATGTATCAAAGTGATAATTACTTCTGAAATCCAAGAGGTCTGTCTGATAATACTTCTTTTGTTTGTTTTATGAGACAGAGTCTCTCAGCTAAATCCTGACTGTCCTGGAACTTGCTCTGTAGGCCAGGCTGGCCTCAAACTCACAGAGATCTGCCTGCCTTTGCCTCTCAAGTGCTGGGTTTAAAGGCATACACCACTACACTTGGCCTAAACAATCGTACTAAACAAACAGACAAATATATAAATATGAACAGCATCTGAACAACACAACTGATTACTTAACAAGTCTCCCTTGCTGCTAACTGCTGCCCACAGATCTGTGCTGACAAGGGAAATTGGTGTGAATACAATGTCGGGCCTAACAATGGCCACTGCTCTCTGGTTTTTCTAGGTTTGGTGCCAGGTACATTTTTAGTCTTAACTTGCAATGTTTGTATGCCAATAGGCTCAGTTATGTAGCTTGAGTTGACCTAGAACTTGCTATGTATGTGCTCTAGGCTAGCCTCAAACTCACAACTCCCCTATGTTAGCCTCTGGGTGCTAAGATTACAGGGATGTACCACCACACTGCCTGGATCACTTCATCACTAGCTTGTATGGCTGACAATTTTCAGTTTTAGATATACTTCTCCTTATCTCAAAATGGTTGATAGTATCTATTCTCCTCCCAATTTTAATATATACTTTAATTTGAACTTGATTTTGGTAATAGGAATCAAGGCACATAATCTAATCAGTAAAATTAACAGGATAGAGTCAAAGCTGAGCCAGAAAAATCAAGATTTCGTAACAGGCTGAAGAGATGGCTCAGTGTTTAAAAGCATTTATCACTCTTCCAGAGGACCCGAGTGCAGTTTCTGGCACCCGTATCAGTTTCACAACAGCCTGTAACTCCAGGTCAGGGGATCTGAGGGCCTTGGTGGGCACCAACACACACACACACACACACACACACACACACACACACACACACAAATAAATACTTAAAAAAAAGAATTGATAACAACGTCAGTATTATTTTCTCTTGATACTAACTTATAAGAGATACTAAACACAAGAATTTAAAATAAAATTTATTGATATAGTATTTTCTAGCAGAATATAGTTAGTAACTTTTGGTTTGAAGAATGATTTATGAAAATGGCCTATTAATGGTATATTATTGAAAGTAGCTGATAACAAAATGTCAAAATATTTAACTTCAAAGAGACAAGAAAACATTTTGCGGACAATTTCAACTGCTAAGTGTTCAAAATGATAACAAAAATCTCTTTACCCTGCTTCTTTCTCAAAAAGGCAATTTGATTACCTCATGATTAAACACTACACAGAAGTCTATGAAGAAACTGAATTTCCCTGAGGGATAGTATAGCCATGACTATTTTAAAATGGGTGTTCTGAGAATTTCTAAATCTTGTCACATAAACAATGAAATCTGACCTAGCTCACAAGAGAACATATTTCATATGATAATAATGAAGATGGATTAGTAAATTCACTACATTTCTTTGAGTCCGCAGACTTTCTTTTCTTTCTTTTTTTTTTTTTTTTTTTTTAGTCAGGGTCTCTCCCAGCAGACCAGGCTGGCCTCAGATTCAGAGATCCTCCTACTTCTCCCTCACGAATGCTGGTATTAAAGGTGTGCACCATCATGCCTGGCACAAAAAACGTTCTTAATATCAGTACACTCGCTGTACAAATTTCCCGAGAAGTTATTAAAGTGATGTCTAAGTGGAGAACTAAGGATTTGAACCTCCAGCTTAGCTGTTAACTGGGTCAGATCCTTACATTTTAAAATGTTTAAATCTGAATTTAGCTTGAAGGAAAAGTTCAGCACTGACCTGCACACGCAGAGGCCAATGGAACATGGGGAGATGATCAACCAACTTCCAAGGAAAGAATATTTTTGAGTTTCTTACAGTAAAAACTACCTGGTTTCTTGGGGTGTGATGCTGGAGTGGGATGCATCTTAGCATCTCTGGAAAATCCATCTAAGTTCCCTTTTATGGCTTCCAAAGCGTGGTCTCTGTTCTTCTCTCCGGTCTGCAAGACAGGAAGCCTGTGTTTAGTTCTTCCCTCGTCTCCCACCATCTTCCCCTCTCAAACTAACACACACAGACCTATTTCTGATGTCCCTTTCGCCTTTTTGTTTGTTTGTTTGTTTCTGAGACAAGGTTTTAGAGTTCACTTTGTAGTCCAGACTGGTCTCAAACTCATGGTCATCCTCCTGCTTTTGACTCTCAAGTACAAGAATACAGGAATGGCTTTAGTTCCAAGATTCTTACTATGTACTTCTGATAATTTTTCAAGTTAGAAAGACATCAACAAGTATAAAATAAAGGCATAAAAAGATATTCTACAGAATATAAAAAAATTTAAAAGGTTCATTCTCAAATACTATGGGGCAGGGCTATAAGATACTAAATGTTCTATGAGAAACCTGACAAATATATTTCCTACTCTCCCATCTATGATCAATGTTTCCCAAGAAAAATAAACATTGTCATGGGTGGCTAAAAAGAGAGAGTTGAGAAGACAGTGGCTGATACTTGTTTTCCCCAACAGTAGCACATTGATCTGTACAGAAAAAGAAAGCCCTTCCCTTTAGGACTTAGGTAAACCATGATATAAAGAAAATCCACTGCAGCCTCAGCTTGGGCTGCTGCCTGAGTGAGTGGAGGCATGCACAGGGCACGCGTGTGTGCTGGGGTGTGTGTGTGTGCATACATCACCTTGGGTTTCACGCTACTCAAAAGTCTGAGCTTCTGTTTTTGCTCTTCAAACTGACGTCTTTTCCTTTCTTCCTCTAAGAGTTTTTGTTGCTGTTCAAATCGTTTTCTGAAGAGAAAATAATCACATCAACATTCAGTCAGGTAGTTATGGTTACATTCAGATTTTACTATCAGCTTCAGCAATACCAACTTGCATTTCTAGAATTATAATCTTCACTCTTGATTATATGTAATTCTCTTATGACAATCTGTTTCTCCTGTATACTAGCTCTAAAATATTTTAAATAAATCTACAGAATGATTCACTTAATTTACATGTATGTTTTTATTTCTTACCTAATTTGCAAGGCAAAGAAAGTATTCTTTTTTTTTTTTCCCCACCGGTGGTGGGTACTGGTGGTGGAGCTGAGTATGAAATCCGGGATCTATGCTTGCCAGATATCTTGCTACAATTGAGATAGCTCCAAGTGTAAAGAGAGAAATCCACCTTTAGGTGGAAACATGCCCTTGTCTCCTCCCTTAAGGATTAACCCAACCTGGCAAAGGACTTGGCTAGGGAACCACCCCAGGATGGCAGGTTCACCTTAGGAATGAACCCCTCAATTGGTTACCCAAAACCAAGTGGTCAGCCCTGAAATTATATTCATACAAGTAAAATTATATAGGCTAAGTAGGTTGTACTTGAGAGGCCACAGATTTGAGAGAGAGCGAGCAGGGGAGGGATATATGGGAGGACTTCAAGGGAGAAAAGAGAAGGGGGTAGTATAATTATATTTGATCTTAAAATATTTTTCAAATTATCAATTAAAAAAAGATAACATACACCTTTCCTTCCAAGAACCCTCTCCCACTGGTGCAATTCCTGTGAGGTTTCACCTTTCTGAAACCTGACCCCGAAAAGTGTAAAAGTGTAATTATTTCTTTTTCTTCTTTCGTTTTTTTTTTTTTTTTTCCCTTCTGGATGTTGACCAGAGGCTAAGTGTGCTCTTAAACTTCTAATGCTTTGGGCTTCCTCACTCTGTCTGTTCCTAAGGTCCCTTTGCCCTGCCACGTGGCTGCCTGACACCACGTGGCTGACCTCCGCACCATCTTACCCTTTCCACCCTCCCCCTTCAGGCACCTGGGAGAGCTACAGCTTGCTGCGCTGGAGTTTTCCTTTCAAACTCTAATAAACTGTCCATTAGCTTCTGTCTAAATCTGTTCTTTGTCTTCAAAATTCCCTTTGTGTTCATTCTCAAATTGCATCATCAATGAGACAAAGAGCCCCAAGAGGGGACCCTGACTCCCAAGGTACCATATGATGGCTCTGTTGGGACTCCACAGATCTCCAGTATTATTTCTTTCCTGCTTTTAATTTTTTTAATTGGCAGAGAACATGAACCCCTTTCTCCACCCTTAGACTTCCAGCAGTAGAGGAAACAATCTTGGTGCACTGAGCAGTAACGAATACCAGGGAGAGAGATGAACATAAAAGCACACTTTGTTCTGCATATAAGAAAGCAAAACGCAGGCTGAAGGTAGTTCTGTGGTACATCACTTGCCTAGCAGCTAATGCTGTACCATCAAACAGTAGCAGCAACAACAACCAATTTAGGAAACTGGGTGTAGAAGAAAAAACCTATAATCCCAGCATTTGGGAGGCCTGGGCACCAAGACTGCAAATCAAGACCACCCTGGGCCTTTTTGTTACTCTGATTTCAGAAATCAAAACAACAAAAAAGACAAAAACCAAGCAAACAAACATGGAATTTCAATGGAAAAGAAGGCAGAGTCTCCAGGAACAAGAGCCATGCTCTGAGGAGCAAGGACCTACCAGACAACCAAGTTTGTTGGTAACTTTGTAACCTGTGCTGAAAACCACTTCATTTCAGATCCATCTTTATTCTGTGTTTTTGTTTTGCTTTGTCTGAGATAGACTCTTGCTTTATTGGCCTCCAGCCTTAAACTCACATTTCTACCCCAGCCTCCTGAGAGGCAGGCTTACAGGTAAGTGCCACACCACTTAGTTGACTCTAAACTTCTTACAAGAGTATTTAAAGGGTTGGGTCTAAAAACCAAACAACAAACAAACTCGTTTTTAAAGTGTGCTAAAGACAATGTATCTCTTTCAGCTTCAAACTACAGAGCATTTGATAATCTATAGAATAGCTGCAGCTGGGTAGCCGGGTTCTCCCTGGGTCCTGGGAGTCCTTACTGTTGCTCTTCAGCAAACTGCTTCTGCATGTCTGGAGTGTACTGTGGGCCTGGAGGACGCATGCCCAGGAATGGTGGCTGCCCCAGGAAAGGCATGCCTGCTGCTGGCATTGGTCCCATCGGTATTCCTGCCTAGAAGAAACAACAGGCAACAGATTAATATATGGGTTTCCTTTTTAATTATTAAAAACCTTGCAAAATTATTGTACAGTATTTTTACCAGTAAGATATACGATACATTCTAGTGGAAAATTAAATATAAATATAAATATAAATATAAATATATATATATATATATATATATATATATATATATATATATATAGGCTGAATATTTCTGCTAGCGTCAGAGGACACCACTGGTATAAACTCCTTCAGGCTTCATGGTAGCACAGGGTTACATGCCACTGTGCTCAATAAGCCACATGCTTTGAGGAAAGGTGTCATAACATATGTATGTATCTTGTTTTCCCAGCATCAGTGAAGACCCTGCCATATGGCAGTCATTTCACATGTAAAATAGAACTTGATTCCCAGTATTTATAAGACAATAAAAATTTGGAGGTAGAGAGATGGCTCAGCAGTTAAGAGCACTTGTTGCTCTTACAGAGTACTGGGGTTTGATTCTCAACACCCACATGGTATCTCGAACCACCTGTAACTCCAGTTCTAGGGGATGGATGGACTCTTTTCACTGTGGCTGGCTCCAGGCACACACATGGTGCATATATATAAGGGCAAGCAAACATTCATACACACAAAATAAATAAAACCTAACAAAAGATAAATATTTTGATACTCATATCAAGTTATAATAACCTAAACTTTTACAAAAAAAAACAAAGATCTAATCAATAGTAAATGGTATACCAATACAATAATATAAACTTAGCTGAAGCATCCAGAAATAAGAATCCCTCAGTACAATACCTCTTCACAAACTCTAACATTAAACATAGAGTAACAATAACAGCAATTTTCCCCGAGTAGAAGTTTCTCCTGATAGCTCCCATCTGAACCATGGATGCTCTTGAAGCCCACTGGAGACCACAGCTTCTACTGTCTAGGAAGTGGGAAGGACTTGTTCCTTTAAAACATTTCCTCTTCTCAAAAAAACCCAAATACAGTTTCTTGGTTTTGGTAACAAACTCCCCATTCACCACTGCACCTGTCCACACGGTCTACCAACCCTAACTTCCTCTGGTCTGTTTCTTTATTGAGCCTGGGGTCTAGCTTTGTTGTTCAGGCTAAACTCAGGATGCTAAAACCGAGACTCCCTCCTCTCCCCCTTCCTTCTCTTCCCCCCTCCCCTTCCAGAGGTCAGCCTTTAATTTGTAGGTAAAGTCAACAGTTCCACGGATGACTCGCCCAGTGCTGTGCCTTCCAAGTCTCTGCTCTTTGACTTCCTCACCACAGCATGGCAACCATACCCAGGCTCCCAGGTCTCCTTCCCACTCTACTGTCCCATCATTAGCCCATCAGCAACAGTCAGTGGCTGTCCCTAAACTGTTTTATTTTAAGCATCCCAACACTTGGCTTCCCCCTCCCACCCTTTCAGCTCATCTACACCAGTCACCTTCTACTTAGCACCCCCCAATTCCGTTAATCTCGCCACTCCTACTACCTGCCACCTTCACCAAGGCCTCTCTCCTCTCACTTCTCTTCCTGTTTGATAGGATTCCAAAGATCAAAATTAAGCTGGCCTTACAGTATTCTCAATTCTCTTGTCAATTTCTTTAACTTTATTTTATTATCCTCAACCTGTGTGTGTGTGTGTGTGTGCGCGCGCGCACGCACACACACACACACACACACACACACATCCATGCATGTACAATGTTTATGAGGAGGTTAGAGGCCAACTTTGTGAGTTAGTTCTCTCTTTTCATCTTTATATGAACTCTAAGGGTCAAACTCAGGTCATCAGGCTTCAGCAGCAAGCACCTTTATCTACGGAGCCATTTTGGTGACCCTTAATTATCAATTTCCTGATCTGGTCTTCTGGTTTTTTTTTTCTATGATGTGACTAGATGTGAGATTTCTACTTACTTATTCTCACTGTCGGTGACTGTGCCCCTGCACCATAGTTCCACAATAGTTCCTTTACTAGAGACATGACTGCATGTGGCTAGGCCATACAAGGCACTGGAGCTTCTGTAGTTCCCTCAATCACTTGCTCTGCATGTGAATTTAGAGGCCCATCTAGGAGCAGAGGCTAAGAGATGGTACCAATGCCTGCTTGTGATGGAACCCTTGGAAGTAGATGCCTTAACCTCAGACAAGCCCTGAACCAGCATCCTGCCCTCACCACACTGAATGCTGAGCTGTTGTCTACTGCTACTGCAGACACTAAATCTTAGAGCAACCTGTGCACATCAGTAGACAATGACTTTAACTCATATGTGTATTCATTAAGCTTTCTGGTTCTATTCACCAGCATCATCAGCAACTCAGAAGCTGTCTCAGCTCTTACTTCTCATTTATTCTATTGTCCTTTCTTTCTAGGACTCCAGCTAAACGCACCTTAGGCCTTCTCTTGTATCATCAAACCCTCACACATCTCTTTCTCCATTTTGTGCATGTGCATTCTTGTACCTGTGTGGGCTTGCATGGGAATGCCCCAGGTGGATGCCCAGAACACTCCTCAATTGCTCTTCTGCCTTATTTACTGAGGCATGGTCTCTCATTCAAACCCAGTGCTCACTGATATATCTAGTTTGCTGTTTGCTCTGGGGATCCTCTGCCAACACTGTCTATGCCTGGATTTTAATACAGGGCACCATGCCCACCTGACATTTAAATGAGCCTCCTTCTTGCCATCAAGCACTTTCCTCAGTAGGCCAGCTCCCTGGCTCCTCTCACACGTCCTCTTCTTATTTTGTCTTCATTCTAACGAGCTTCTTCTGACTTCTCCGGCTCACTGGTTCTTTTTTCTTTTTTTCCCCCTTTTTCCCCTTTTTGTTTCTGTTTTTTTTGAGACAGGGTTTCTCTGTATAATAGTCTTGGCTGTCCTGGAACTCACTTTGTAGACCAGGCTGGCCTTGAACTCACTGAGATTCACTTGCCTCTGCCTCTTGAGTGCTGGGATTAAAGGCCTGTGCCATCACCATGCAGCCAGCTCACTGATTCTTTCTTCAGTCATTTCTAATCTTCTGTTAAATCACCCATAGAATTCTTCTTTTGGTTAGTATATTTTTCAGTTCTGAAATTGCTTAAATCTACTGTGTCACTTTTTATAATTCTGAGTTCCCTACCAAGATTTTTCCACTTCAGCTTTTATTTCCTTAGATCATAAAAATATAGTTCCAGAAAGAAAGAATACATAGCTTCATTGTCTATTCTACTAATTCCAATAACTAATATTTATTCCGAATGGTTACCGTGAATATGGTTTGAATGAATATATATGAAACAGGCTCATATATATTCTCAGCAATAGAAAAGTAACTGAGACAGTCACCTGCATGTGTGAGTCTTTGAGTTTGAACTGCACTGTGGCATACACCTACAATTTCACCTACTTGGGAGGCCAAGGCAAAGTGGATCCCCTGAACCCAGATATAACAAAACTCTATAATGCTGGGCAGTGGAGGTGCACAATTTTAATTCTAGCACTTGGGAGGCAGAGGCAGGTGGATCTCTGTGAGTTTGAGGTCACCTGGCCTACAGAGTCACAGAACAGTCAGGGCTACATAGAGACCCTGTCTTGACAGATAGATAGATAGATAGATAGATAGATAGATAGATAGATAGATAGATAATAGACAGATAAAACTCCATTAAAATGTAAACTATTTCTAAACATAACCAAGTTCTTAAAGCTATAGCTCTTGACAAGCAGATGCCCAACAACAAACAAAAACTTTATACACAACCAAAAAGCAAATACCTGCATTGCAATGGGTCCTTGGGACATTTGAGAGCTGTAATTCATTCCCATCATGCCTTGCATATTGGGTTGCATGACAGAGACCATAGGAAATCCTTGCTGCTGCATTGGCATCAGGCCTGCTGGAAAATACCAAGGCTTTATTAAAGTCATGACCTATGGTTTATTTCCTTGAAACCACATCACCCAGAGACTTGCTAATTGAAAAGCTGCACAGTACAATGGAAAATGCACAAGGTCCTGATGAGACAGGCCTAACTAAGAATTCCATCATCTATTTAGCTATAGAATTTCATCTGTTAAGTCAGTAGCTCTCAACTTGCAGGTCATGACCCCTTTGGGGAGACTGGAACTACCCTTTCACAGAGGTTACCTAAGACCAATAGAAAACACAAATATTTACATTATGAGTCATAACAGTAACAAAATTACAGCTATGAAGTAGCAACGAAAATAATTTTATGGTTGGGTCACCACAACATGGGGAACTGTATTAGAGGGTCTGTCTTAAGTGAAAGTAATAATACTGGTTTTGCAGAACTTGAATGTGGATATGAAATGAGTGACTTGGCCTAAATATGGTACTCAGTCTTCACCATGAGTTCCAGTGATTCCTGCCCTCTGGTAGTCATAAGCTTGTATCATTTCTTCCCATGTTGAGCTCATATTACCTAATAGGATTCTGTAGTGATGACAACATGTAACCAACTGCTCAGCCTAGTTCCTTTGGGACAAGATCTGGTATGACTGAAGGGCTAGCCTGATCCTCCAGCCTCCATCTCCAAAAGCTGTAATCACAGGTGTGTGTCACTGCACCTTGGCTCCCAAGGCTAGTCCCTGGCTTCCTTCTTGCTTTCTGGGGGGAAACCACTGCTGCACTATGGAACACTCAAGCTGTCCTTTGGGGAATCCATGTGGAGATCTGGGCCCACTCCAAAGAGGCCGCATGAGTCTGCCACCTTGAGTGAGCCACCTTGGAAGCAGATCTTTCAAGTTCCTAAAACCTTCAGATGACTGCAGTTCTGCCTGATGGATTTACTGCAGCTCACAAGATGCTCTGAGCCAAAGTCACCCAGCAAAGCCACTCTGAGATTCCTGACTCATAGGCACGTTACAAAATAACAAAATGGTGATTTTGCAAAGTTTTGGGGTTATCTGTTATATAACAGTGGATGATAACACTGAAGACCATGAGCTCTGGAAGTCAAACAAATGGGCTACAAACTACCCATGGTACCCTGAGTGTTTGCTCACTCTGCTCTGTCTGAATGTCTCTATGTCTGTCTCTGGGACTCTCTCTGACTCTCTCTCTGTCTCTCTCTCTCTCTCTGTCTCTCTCTCTCTCTCTCTCCCCCAGACTCACTATATAGCCAGACTGGCCTCTAAATCTTCTTGAGTGCTGGCATTGCAGCACTCCTGGTTTTTCTTAACTTTGTTCTGCAACTTTACTTCTCATCTGCAAAACCATTTACTGTTTATTACGTCAAAGAAATGCTATTCCTCTTCCCTTTCCTTAAGCGAACACTTACTCAAAACAGCATATGTGAAGCATATGTGACATAGGAAAACCATGGGGAAAGTACTAAGTACACTAGCATCTTCTAGGTTTCCCCAGTGAAACATTCCCAAGAGCAGAGAAGAATAAATGTACAGCCTTTGGGGTTTAGTAGTCAGCAAATGTCTACCACACACAAGAAGCAGTTCCATGCCTTGAGCATGACAGTGAATACGAACACAGCTTGGGCACAAACTACACTCCAACTTTGCATTTTACCACACTCTGCAATCTCATTGATTCCAGCAGACATGTCCAACCTATGGGCTGCATGCAGATGATCTGAGGATAGTCATAAATGCAGCCTAATACAAAATCACTAGCTTACTTAACACCACAAGAACCATGTATACACGTGATTGTGTGGTTCTTGAATGTGAACAATGCAAATGCTGAGAAGCTTTGCTTCCTGGGTTGTTTTGAGACAGTCTCCCTGGATAGACAGGCTGGGGCTGGGATTAAGAGTATGTGCCATCATGGCTTGCCAACTTTTTCTTCTTTTTTTAAAAACAAACAACAACAAAAACCAACTAATACTTAACTTAAAGAAGAACAGAACTGTCAAGGTGGACACTACCTGTAGTTCAGCACTGGGTAGGCTAGGGCAGGAGGATTGCACATTTAGAGGCCAGAATACATAGTCAGATGCTATTTCAAAAAATAAACGTATACTAAGCAGCAAAGGAAAAGAACAGTGTACTGTATTGGTCTTGTTTTATCATTTGCGTTCTATATTTCTTACTGCCTAGTGTCAGAAGCACATCTCCACTTGCAGGCTGACAGCAAGCGGAGGTATACGGCTCATTTGGTTTGTCCTGATTCTTGAGGGTCTATGGTAGGCATCGTCCTAAGAACACAGCAATGAATAAAGCCAGAGCTTCCTGCTATAGAATCATGCTGTAACTGGAGACAACAAATAATTAAAAACAAAACTAAAACAAAGCCCTGTAAGTCAGGTGGTAGTAAAAGCTGGGGCAAGAAAGAAAGCATAGCAATGGGAGACGACTGCAAGGAAATGCAGTGGTTGTTCCTCTGTGCCACGTGCTCAAGAACCCGAAGGAAGGACGGCAGCCGAGCGGCACAGGCAACTGAAAAAGAGAATCTCAAAGGACAGTGCAGGCAACGACCGAGTAGTGTCCTGGGTAACCAGAACACTCAACAGTCACAGCTTTCCCTCTTATCTTTAGGGCCTAACGATCATTTCAGTTTTGAATGGGTGATTTGGGTATTGGTATAACATTTAAGGATTAAAGTATACAAAGTGAAAAATTAAGTTTTCTCTCCTTGTCTCTTGATCAAGTACACAAGGCACTGTGGGCAACACTGCTGGTGTTTTCTTGTATAATTTTTAGAATTCATCTGTGCTTCAAGTCTTCAAATGACCAAAAGTCCACTCTAAAATACTTTTAAAACCCCTCATGCCAAACTAGGTGGTACATGACTGTGATCTCAGCCAGTGGGAAGTGGAGGCAGGAGGATCAGGAGTTCAAGGTTATCCTCAACTACACAATGAGTTCCAGTCCAGCCTAGGCCACATGAAATGCTGTCTCCAAAGAAAACAAGAGCTGGTGAGGTGGCTCAGTGGGTAAAGATGCTTGCCCAAACCTGACAATCTAAGTTCAATTCCAGGAACCTTCACGGTAGAGGGAGAGAACTGACTCCCACGAGCTATCCTCCAGCCTCACTTCACACTCACTGTGGCTCTCAGACACAAACATACACTACACGAGGTTTTGTTGTTGTTTTTTTTCAATCACTAAAACAACAACAAAACACCCCCTCTAAAACAATTCCAAATGTCAGGGACTGGAGGGGATGGCTCAGCGATTAAGAGCACTTGCTGCTCTTGACAGAGGACCTGGGTTCTATTCCCAGCACCCCACTTGGTGGCACACGACCACTAGGATCTGACAATTCTGAGCTTCATGGGCTCCAACACACAAGTGGTACACTCATATACACTTGTTTGTGTGTGTCTCTCTCTCTCTCACACACACACAATAAATGTCTTTTTAAAAATCCCAGTTCTAGAATTAAGAACTATTAGGCAATCCTTGGGATCTTCTTCTTGTTCAGTTTCTTTGCTTCATGTGTGGATTTTTACCTCAAAGAGTAAAAAAAATGCAAAGCAATGAACCACATAGTAAACACAACTTTGTAGGACAAAATACCTTAAGCCATTTGATATAAATCTGGGACACCCAAGCAGAGAAACACATACTCATACACACAATGAAAAGAATACAACTGACCCTTGGAAAATTGGCCTGCAACTCCACCTCTTCCATGGATGGAAACAGTCAGTGAGCTAATTCCCACTGCTCTGAGTGCCCTTGATCTTTTATCTCCTGGTGACCTAGGAGTTTCAGTTTCCCCAATGAGTGTACTATAGCCAGCCAGCACTGTGAGAGGGGCCACTTTTCAAAGGCAGCTGGAGGCTGAGGGGAGTAGAGGGGAAGATGGTGGAGCTGCAGAAGGGAGCAGAAAAAAGCAAGACAAATGTAGGCAAACTCTTCCCTCAATTTTTGTCTACAGCAGAACGGGTCAAAATTTTATCCCCTAACTCCAGTTGCGTTCAAGGTATGGCGAGAACCGATGCCAGTGGGCTCCAGTTCTACAGCCAAGAGAAGGGGTGCAATGAACAGAGATATTTCCAGGGAGAAAACCGACTCAAATCTTTTTATTGTTTATTGAGATAGTATCTTGCTATACAGTCCAGGTTGACTCAAACTCACAACCCTGCCTCAGTCTCCCAAATGCTAGAATTAAAGTCATATGCCCCCATAGCTCGCTGAGACATAAATACTTTTCTTTCTTGAGACAGTCTCACTATGTAACCATAGCTGGCCTTGAACTCAGTTTGTAGACTAGCCTCAAATTTAAGATATTGGCTTACCTCTTCTTCCCAAATCCTGGGATTAAAGATGTATATTACACTAGTTTGAGACTTAAAGACTTTTAAATTGGAATATCAGATCTCTTTTATGTGCATCATTATAATAAGACCACTGCATATGGAAAAAGCATGCATGAGTTATTAAAGAGGTTTGTTTATTCATTCAACAAACATCACATGGAATCTACCATACCACTCAGGCAGGGTGCTGGAGACACTGGGAAGCATGCGATAACAGCTCCTGCCCTCTGGCACAAAGAAGGCAGAAGACCAAATAGGAAGACGAGAGAATGACAGCTTGTCTCAGTGTCACCGCTTGTTCTTACTGTCCTTGCCCTGGAAAGTTTCCCTTCACCTCCTAGGTTAAATAGCAATCTACTGAAATAATGGATGAGTACGTTTGGGAAACATTAAGAGTGATTCCTTCACTCCCCAAATTAAACTTTTTAAATTTTTTTTGTTTTGTTTTGTTTTTCAAGATGGGGTTTCTTTGGGTAACAGCCCTAGCTGTCTTGGAACTAGCTCCTGTAGACCAGGCTGGCCTCAGACTCACAGAGATCCGCCTGCCTCTGCATCCTAAGTGCTGGGATTAAAGTATATGCCATAACTGCCCGACTAAACTTTTTTAAAAGAAATTTCAAGAGAAGGTGTCATACAGAGTTAGGACTATAGGATAATCTTACTTCATTGGGCAGCAATATAACTTATCTTCTTCGCCATTTAATTTCTAAGTTCAGAAACAGTGTAAAACAGCTTAGGTTTGGGGCTGAGAATGTGGCTTAGGAGTAGAGTGCTTGCCTAGAGTGTGCGAGATCCTGGGTTCCATTCCAGGACTGACAAGAGAAATGTTAGGTCTCACATACCTTGAGGGGGTCTCATTCCACCTGCAACAGGAAACATGAAGCTGAAATGAGAATACAAATATATGTCAGTATCTTCATCTGTATTAGATTTCAAACAAAACCTGATTCTCACCTGAAGGAAAGAACCAGACAGAGCCTGGGATTGGGTCAGTAGCACAATGCTGACTTACTATTTAAAATTTTTACACATATGTTTTGTCTGCATGTTTGCCATTGCATTTCATGCATGCCTGGTTCTCACAGAGGCCATAAGAGGGTGTTGGATCCCCTAGAATTGGAGTTTCAAAAGTTGTGAGCTGTCACGTGGGTGCTGGGACCTAAATCCAGATTCTTGGCAAGAGCAGCCAATGTTCTTAACTGCCGAGTCATCTTCCCAGCATGAGAATTATTAATATTAATAAAGACTAAATTTCCCTATGATACAAAGTATAAGTCTGCTAATGTTGAAGGAACTTTGGGGATGTGTGAAATAGAAAATAGACAATCCTGACATTATTCTTGACTCTGTCACCTTGTGACCTCCCTGGGTTCAAAATTCTCCAACCATGAAATGGGAGGGCTGGATTCATTTAATGAGCATCTACTGTGTGGAAGACTGGAGTAGTTAGCAATCTTGAATACACAGGTGCAGACAGATAACTGCACAGCAGGGTTAAGTGTGCGCTTTAAGGCAAGGTCCAAACACTAAGAGCTCGGAAGAGCAAGGTTAAATTTTAGGTTACACCTTGGGAGGACTTGCGGAGGTGGTATATTATTGTGTGTGTGTGTGTGTGTGTGTGTGTGTGTGTGTGTGTGTGTGTATATATATATATATATATATATATATATATATATAATCACAAAATGTTACCATTTGAATAATTTCAAGTACATAATTCAGTGATATTGAGAACATCCATAATGTTGAAACCATTACAACCACTAACTATCCATGTTCAGAACTTTTCTGTCAGCACAAACAGAACCTCTAGTGCCATTAGCAATAACCCACCATACCACAGACCCACTATTCTTTCTATCATTTATAATTTGTCTATTCCAAGTTTAAATATTAAATAGAACCAGGTAGCTAGTATCTGGATTCTTTCACTTAGGCACACTTGCTCCAGGCTCATCCATACTATAGCATGCATTAATATCTCAGTTCCTTCCACAACTGTGATCCAACTCAATGTGCATAGCAAACTGTTTATCCTTCCATCTCTACATGGGTATTTGGGTTCCTTCTACCTTCTGGCTGACGTGAACAATACTGCCATGAATACTGCCGTGTGTGTGCCTGAGGCTTCCTTCGGTTCTGGTATGGACCTACGAGTGAAGCTGCTAGGTCATATGATAGTTCCATGTGTACTTCTTGATAACTGCCAAATTGTTTTCCATGATGGCTGCACCAGTCCACATTCCTACCAGCAACACACAGGATTCTGTTTTCACATCCCACACAACACCTAAGTGTGTGTGTGTGTGTGTATGTGTGTGTGTGTGTGTGTGTAGCATAGAGGTCTCTTGCCTGCATGTATGTCCATGTACTACATGCACATCTGGTACCTGCAAAAGCAAGAGGAGGGAGTTTGATCCTCTGGAAAACTAGAGTTACAGATGGTTGTGAGCCACCACCGTGGGTCTTGGAAACCAAACCTTGGACCTTTGAAAGTGTTGCCAGTACTCTTAGCCACAGAGCCATTTGTCAGTCTCCCCCCACTCCACACACACACTATATATAAAGACAGCTACCTGAAAGGGGATGAAGTGGTATCCCACTGTGGTTTGGATGTGACCTCTCTGCTATCAGACATTTTGAGAGGAAGAACAACATGTTGCAAAGTGTACTTTGGGAGGTTACTTTAATGACAGCATATGAAAAGATTTGAAGTAAAAAGAACTGGCCAAGAAGCTACCCAATGTTCCTAAGGATGGGAAAAAAGTGGGCAAAAGATTCGAAGAAGGAAGACTCAAGAGAACCTGGTGGCTGCAGGGTGGGGGGCAGTGGGAAAACAGAGCACGGCGAGGGGGATGCTGAGCTGGGACAATGCGAGGATGAGGAGCTCAGTATACAGGCCTGGGGAGAAAGGTGCTGGGGACGAGACCTCGAGCAGCAACCCGTTACTCAAGCTGGGCGTGGTAGGGCACACCTTTAATCCCAGCACTCAGGAGGCAGAGGCAAATGGATCTCTCCGAGAACTCTGAGATCTTGAGCCCAGCCTGATCTACAGAGTGAGTTTTAGGACAGCCAGAGCTACACAGAGAAACCCTGTCTCGGAGAAAGACCTGGAAAAATTCAGCGATCCAGATTAAATCTTTTAAATAAAGATTTTTTTAAAAAGCAGAAAATTTATAACATAAACAAGGAAGTGGGCACATGTAGCAAGATGGCTCCACGGGCAACCTCGGAGTCCTACACTGGAAACTGAGAACAGAGTGGCTACTGAGACCACTGAGACGTGAGGGAGCAGTTCAGAACCAAGGACGGACACAGGTCAAGAAAGCAGCTGCCAATGTCTACTGCTGCAGAAAAGCCTGTCCAGGTGCAGGTTAAGAGAAAGTCACTGCCTTGAGAACGATGGTCTCCAGGAGGAAGCATCGGCAGGGGGGCAGGCTCAGGAGGATGCACAGGATTCTTACAGCCTGGAAAACGAGGTTTTCGAGGAATGAGACTAAAGAGCAAGGCGGGAGCTGCTTTGAGGAATTAGTCCATTCGCTGAGGCTGAAAAGGGCACAAATCAAGAAAGGCTTTTTAAAAATTTATTAAAAGAAATTACTTTATGTGTAGAGGTGCATATGCATGTCTTATTTTGACTGCACGCATGTCTATACACAACAAGCAAGCAGTGCCCATGAAAGCCAGAAGAGGGTGTCAGATTCTATACACTGACCTTAAAACTGCTGGAAAGCAAGCATATGCATGCTGGGAATCAAACCGGAGTCTTCTGCAAGAGCAGCCTGTGCTTTTGGCCACTGAGCCAACTCTCCAGACCAAGAAAGGAAAACTCTCGACTGAAAAAGTCTCTCAATTTCAGAGTCAGACTTGAGAGTTTCTGTGCAGCTTAGTGAGCACCAGGAACTCTGTCAAATTCAGGAACCCTTGCGTTTTACTACACTGGCCCTCCCACTCCCAGGACAAGGCCTGAAACTCAACTTCAGAGCCCATGGTTCTAAAGCACTTTAGTGTTTTGCTTTGTTTCTTTTTAACTGGATGGCGCATTAGCACTCTAGCTGGACATCCATCGGGCAGTATAATACTTATGGCTTTTGTAGAGGGACTGGGTAACTGAGTGAATCTTGCTGCTGACAAGCAGGCCCCAAGAGTAAGTCCTCTTTTTTAATGGCATACAAGAGGCCATAAGTAGCCAAACTGTGTGTTTACTGGTTTGTGTCTGTCTGTTAAGGTGAAACTTCTAGGCTCAAGTCTTCCTCCTGCCTTATCTTCTGAGCAGCTAGGACTATAGCTGTGAGCCTCCATGTGAGCTCTGCTCACTGGACAAAAGACCTGATGAACTTGGTAGAAGGGGTACAGCTGAGAGGTCAACCTGTCAACTTTGTCAAACCAGTCGTGAAAATCCAAATCACCAGTATGGCGGAGCCGCTCAGTGAAAACCTGGAATGAGTTGTATTCTCTTTTACCCAGTTTTAATTCTCTTATTATCCGACCTGCCGGCTTCCCCCACTGTCAAGTGAGGACACAGAACCCAACGTTTGTCAAGGTTCCAACTAAGGTAAGCACAGAGACAAGATATAAGATGTATCACAGGGTGAGAGAGATCGTTAGTGAGCTGCTCTTTGGAGGACCTGGGTTCAATTCCTGGCATCCAAACGTTGTCTAACAGTCACCTGTAACTACATTTCCAGGGTATCTGTCACCCTTTTCTGATCTCCGAGGGCACCAGGTTATGTGTGTGGTGTATACATACATGCAAAAACCCTTACACATTAATAAATCTAAAAAATGATTTTTAAAAGAATACCTATTGTAAATAAAGAAAAGCTACTTAAAAATAAACACATATAAAAACAAAGCAAGTGTACTGATAAAAGACTTACTCTAGCAAAAATGTAACAATCCTACATTGCTTAGTGACCCCTATGCAACTTTTAGGACTGAAATACTTAGATAACTAATCCCCTTCCCCCTGCCATGTGATTCTTGTGTGAAGATCCGAGCTGGCCAGAAGAGGGCATCAGATCCCCTGAGCTGGAGTCACAGCAATTATGAGCCTTTTCATGTGAGTGCCGGGAATAGAATTCGGTCTGGAAAAGCAGTAAATGCTGTAACACAGCCATCTCTCTAGCCCCATCATTTTTTTTTTTTGTTACATTTATGTGTGGGTGGGTGGGTGGGTGCGGGGTGTGTGTTCATGTGGAGGTCAAAGGACAACTTGGGTCATTACTCTCCTGTACCTTGTGAGTCCCTGGGATTGAACCGAGGTCGGGAGGTTTGGCAGCAAGCCCCACCCACAGCCAGCAAGCCCCACCCACAGCCAGCAAGCCCCACCCACAGCCAGCAAGTCCCACCCACAGCCAGGCCCTGACAACTAATTCTAAGAATGGCTAGACAAGCAGCTTGAGGGAAGGACAGGGCTGGGGTGGGTTGCGGGTGTGAATGACAGCAAAGCTTCCAAGAAGGCTGAGTGGCCAAGTCTTCAACCTGGAGCTCTGCTGGTCACAAGCCTTTGCTACCAACCTACATTTGCTACATTTGCTTTGGTGTCTCAAGTCTGGCCTCCGAAATACAGTCTTCTCCATGGAGCCTCTCTGCCTCAGGCTCTGGTTTCTAACACATCTAACACAGCACTGGTGAGAGGCATCTGCCTAAGGGGCCATTCAGTAAAGAGCCTGTCATAAGTGCACACCTGGACTTAAAAGGGTACGATTCCTCTGGCAGGCAGAGTTTCCCTTAGGTTGGTCTCATGGCCTTCTCTGACCAGGCATACCTTTCCCTTCTTTCTTATCTTAGGAAACTCTTCTTCGCACCCATCGGCAGCCTACTGGCACTGCAGATGTGTTTGCCGCTCCCACAGGGCTTGCCATCCCCACCCTACTCCCCACACGGACAATCTCAACTCCTTTCTCTTCCTTCCACCTCTTGCTCAGTGCAGCTGAAAATCAACTTCACTACTGTCCATTTTGGTGGAATCCATAAATATTTACATTAAAAAATATGTCAGGCTAGGCAAGAAACTGCAGAAGATGGAGAGACAAAGCACTCACGGAGCTGGTAAGAGAGCAGGGAAACAGAGTGCTAAGGTTACCTGTGCACAGTTCAGGCACCGGGACATGCCTCGAGTCTTTTGAACCCATCAGAACATCAAGAACAATAATGCTTAGCTGAGTGTGGTATCACCCACAATCCTAGCACTAGTAAAACAGAGGCAGACATATCATAAGTCTGGCTACCTTGGGCTATATGTTGCGTTCAAGACCAGCCTGAGTTAAATTAATAAGACATTGTCTCAAAACAAAGGACATTTTCAAAGCAATACTTTACACATACAGGCACTTAATGACCATAACCAGGGTCACTAAAGACTCAATTCAGATTTTTTCAACTCTGCTGCTTTACTTGGCTAAAGGCAAATTTTGCATTTGTATGTCCCAAGTATTTGCTCTAGGATAGTCCCTTTCGTGTATTGGTCAAAAGCCACTGTTTGCATGTGGCTGCCTTTGGCTGACCTTTTAGAAAACTAAGTAGCTAAAAGAAAGTACTCGAGAAATAGTATCTAAGGCAGAAGAAAGGCTACAAAGTCAGTTCTAGTTTGTGATGTTTTTCAGCCGGAGGTTTAGAGTGTGCTGGTTTTGGTTTTCAAGTATATTATGCTACAAAGTTAGTTTTCTTATCAGAAAACTTTAGCCCTTAGCATTGCTTTCCCAAAACCAAAGTATTCCTGACTGAGTAAACATTTTCTCAGCCTAAGAAAGAACCTAATAAATGTAGCAACACATGCCTATCAGAGGGCCATCGTAGCGGCTTTTCTGTCCCCTATGTATTTGGTACCAGCTGGAGTGCATACACGTTTGCTGTCCTTGTTCTTTTCCTTACGACTGGATCTCAGGGTGCCAGGCTGACCCCAAACTCTCCAGGTAACTGAGGAAGTCTTTGGTCTGCTGATCCTTTTGCGTGCATCTCCTTACAGCTGGTATTATAGGCATGCACCAGTGGCGTTAACTTTCTGTACTTGTGGTTCCCCCTTTCCTTTTCTTTTTTCTTTAAATAAAGAAAACGTTTGTGCCTAAAATATAAAATCCTTTCAAAATTCCTAGAACTGTTCCCATTTTTTTTAAAATCATACATTTGATTAGACTAAAGCCATTTAGGAACATTTTAAAAATTGTCGTCATGTATATATTTATACTCTGCAGGCAAAAACAATTTATACTGACCACTCATGAAAAATCCTAATGAAACTGTTACAAAAACAAAGGAGGAAGCAAAACATTTTCAAATCAAAGATACAAAGAGGAAGTGGAAAACCCAGCCACACAAGTTGGTTTATTCAAGTGACTGCCTTTTTCCTAGCACACGTGTGTGGATATATATCACATATATGCACCTGCAAGGGGTGGCAACTTTAACATCCTTTACACATTTGTAGTGCAAGTGATTCCAAAATTAAACTACACGTGAAAAAAACCCCAAACACTTCACTTTCCAAAGATAACTTGGGATATTTAAAAATGAAAAGCTAATTTTGCCTCGGAATGTGTGTGCTGTATACGTTAGCTAATTAAACAAACTCAGATTAAGTCATGATAAAAACGGACTGCAGACTCTCTGGAATCAAACATTTCACTAAATTATAATAAACTTAAGTTACAAATGCTCCTTTACCACTCTGGATACAGGAAGCACAGGCTAATAATTATCTGCAATATAACAAAGGGCAGACTTTTTTTTTTTTTTTTTTAAAGAGCTCAATAAAGTCTGGAAGCTTTTGTTGTAACAAGAGCATCACCGCTTTGCTCAGTGAATTCTTTGTTTCAAAATGTCTTTTTAAAAAAAGAGACAGTCAAGTGTTGAGTCAATCTACAAGACAAGCTCTATCTCAAGGCAATTTCTAATTCAAAGGTCTTCAGATTTTCCTATTTGTACGTTTAGGAAAGAAAAAGGACAGGATAGGACGCTCTAGAAGAGGAAAGACAATAACTACAGACGCTCAGGAAGGTTCCTCCAGCTTTGTGACCAGACTGTCACAGCCTTCGCTCCAACAGTAGCTCAAGCCTAAAAACCCTGGAAGGGAAACGCGGGCGCTCGAGGCCCCGCGACAGGTGCGGCGGCGCCTGCACAGGAGCGCGCTCCCCGCGGGTCCCCAGGACGCCCGCGCCCCGCAACCGCCGCCCGTGAGCCCGGCCCCACCTGCCCATCCCGCCGACCCACCTGCCGGCCCCGCCGGTCCCGCGCCCCGCCCCACCCCGCCGACCCACCTGCCTGCCCCGCCGGGCCCCGCGCCCGCCCCCGCCGCGCCGCCGGCTCCGGCTCCCGGCCGCAGCGCCATCTTGCTCGGGCCGCCGCCGTGCCAGCAGCTGTCAGCCGAAGACAGGCACTTCCGGGGCAGACACCGCCCCACCAAACCGGGGCCGACGACGGGGCGGGGCCGCGCGTCCACGTGACTCCAGAGCCCTAGGGCACGAGCGGCGCGCCCCCGCTGCATGCTGTGGGATTCAAGCCCTTTGCAAATGCGGGTCTGCATCAGTGCAGAGTTACGTCCTGATTTCTGAACTGGATGGCGGAACACAGGTGCTCTTTTGCCGTTCCTTTACACAATAGTTGGCCTTTTGATGGCTTTACAGCTGTTTGCCCTTGGCACTCTTTGCAGTACCCATCATAGGCACTGACGGTGTTTAAAATTTCCTTTAGCAAACCAGCCAAAGAGCACACGAGCCCAATACACATGAAAAGGATATCCTCCAAGGTGCACTACTCTTGTTTGAGTTTGCCATCGTGTCAAGTAGTTTTCCCTTTCCTAGCAAGGCGCAACAAGCACAAATATGCTGAACCTATGCAGGGGATGTTTTTACCTTGACACCTCAGCCCCTAATCAAGCTTCATGGAAATAAAACGTGTTGGGAGTAAACTTTGTCAAGCTCTTAGATAATTACAATCGGTCTCTGCCACGGCTTGCCTTACAGCTTTCACTGACAAACTTCTAACAGGCTATTTGTTACTAGACATAAGCTACCAGACAGAACTTTTGTCGCTATGAGTTATTACTGCTATTTTAGAAATGAGAAATATCAGTCCTGAAAGAAGTTCATGTGATATGCCTAGATCTTAGAGCTACAAGCAGCAAGACCAGGATTCAAATCCAGGACAGCTTGACTCCAAAGTCTTTCTTTGCTTCTTTACCTAGTACCATGCCAAGTATTTGTGGGATCTTTTTGCTTATTGTTGTTTGGTCTGGACTCTTCACTGTTTTCACTCTTTTTCCTTGGACAAAGCTAACATTTATGTAGCAGAGTCCTGAATTCTTCATTGACCCTTTGACAAAGTAAGCTGATACGTGTTATAGCTGCGACAGGGATCAGGTGGCTGCTCAACAGTGAATAAAGAGAAAACAGGAGATTAGGAACTGTCAAGGTGATCCCTTAGCAGCCTTCCATGACGTCCCCCATCTGAGTTAGTCCTGTTCAGCTGCTTCACGATCACAGCTTTACACCACACAATTTGTGCCTTGTCCTTCATCACTGCATTAATTCATTAATTGCAAGAATGGTGCTGTTAGCAAGCCCTGTGTTCCTAAAAATTGTTTGTTGAAGGAATATTTGTTGTGAGTTTACAAAGCTTCACAGAGCAACTTTCAATCTTGAAATACAGGAGAAACTAAAGAACACAGCAGGCAAACAATTCCAACAATTTACCCACTTCCAGGAGACACAGGGACTCGGAGATCTGCAAGAATAAAAACTATGTACTTTCATTTTTCACTTCTTGGAGCAATCAGCCTATTTAAGTAAATTCTGATGAAACAAGCCAAAACAAAGCCAAACCTCTGTCCCATCTATTCAAGGTATTCAATATTCAAGAATATTCTGTATTCTCAGCAGTAAAGGGGTTGAAACAGGATTGCTGTGGGTTCCAGGTCAGGCTGGGCTTCTCTAAACAAATACACATTAAAAAGGTTTTGCATGCTGATTTTATAATGAAGTATCAGCTGCTGAGAGTAAGGCATGAGGTTTAACTCGGACTGTACTGCAGTCCCACAGCAGCACAGATCCCATGCAATTCTACGCACCAGTTTGTGCTCCAACCGGCATCAAGTCTTTCTGAATCCCACTGTACAAAAATAGGTAATTAAGGAAAACTTGCGCATTGTGCATCACCTTGGTGGATGAAGGCTATCAAAACTTAGCAAAGATAAGACTCTGGGAAAGTGAAGCCAGGTGTATCATGTAACAGGACTGCTCTTCCTTATCAGGATAAAGCACTGTTATCAGCTTTTATCTTGAATGGAAAGAGACAGGAAAGAACATGGTTAAATGATGGAGAACGAAGTCAGAAAGGGAGAGGCTGATCATAATCTTATATTTGCAACACTGTGACAGCGAAGTATGAACTTCCTTCCCAGTGTGCTGTAAGTAAATTTCAACAGACTGAAGTTTCCAATCCTCGGCAACTTGGCTAGTAATAGGTAAGGTACCGCCTTATTGTGGCTCATACCACAAAGGCCATTATAACCATAAAGAAACACTGAAGGGAGCACTAGGCTTCTTCCTAGTGCATGGCCTGTGTTGCTTTCATCCGCATCCCATACACAACACCCTACACGCACACAAGAGTGGATGGTACATTCAAGCTCAAGATTTTATTTTAAAATTCTGTTCCATATGCCTCTCCACAGCATGCACCACACTGGAAGGGCAAAATCCTTAAGAGTCCACCACATTTGGGTGTTCTTTTAACATCAACTCTCGTTCTTCTATAAGAAGTATCTCTCCGACTTCGGGCAGAAATGTCAATGCACGTTATTTCCATTGCATAAATTTCACCTACAAGGTGAAGCTTGCCCTGATGCATTGGTAAATTAGGACCACTTTCTTTTCTCACATCTTTGTTGATTTAATACGCGTGCTAAAGACGGTTGTTAAGTAATCCATGAGAATTCATGCTGGGCTCATAAATTACACTGCGTGGATAGCCTTCTAAGGTATCTATTTTTAACTTTTCTCTTCAAGAGTTTCTTTCTTCTTGCTGTTTTGGCCAGCAACCTTTCTCCTGTGAATAGGAAGACATGTTGAATCAGCAACTCTATATACACTCACTTCTATAACCAAGGGCATAAATGAACATATGTTGAAAGTTAGTATACAGCAAAGCATATGAGGCACTGGGAACAAAGATGTTAACTAGTTCTTTGTCTAGCATAAAAATCTCTGTCCATATGAGAAACATCACAACCAACTACACTGTTACTTAGCACAAGGGACAGTCTGGTCTTGACCTGTTCAGTGTTAAGTACTAGACATTGCTGTTAAGTGTTCTTTGTGCATGCATTTGCTGTGGGATAATGCTCTTGTATACTGTAAAGATCTGTCACTCATATTGGTTTAATAAAACGCTGACCAGTAGCCAGACAGGCAGTATAGGCAGGGTGACTAGACTAGGAGAATTCCGGGAAGAAGAAAAGCAGAGACACAGTCACCAGCCAGATGCAGAGGAAGCAAGATGAGAATGCCTTACTGAGAAAAGGTACCAAGTTACAATTTAAGTTGTAAAAGAGCTAGTTAATAGACCAAACGGTTTATAATTAATATCAGCTTTTCAATGTTTCTTTGGGCTGAATGGTGCAGAATCAGGTGGGACAGAAACTTCTTCAGTCTACATGAATTAACTCAAGGGAGCTTCCTAACAACCTACTACTCTCATTTTTCCAAATGAAATAATAAGGTGGAATGAAAAAAACCTTGCTGGTCATCACACGTTCCCTGTTGTCTAGAGTTTAATGTGGAAGCTGAGCTGAAGACAGGAACTTTTATGCCCCAAAGCAACCCCTATCTGTAATGCAGAAGGAGCAGGAACTAGATCCTGATGGATCTTGTTCTTATGCTAAGGACAGCCTTTAAGTTAAATTAAACAAAGAATGCCAAAGCACCTTAACTGTGTTGCTGGTACCACAAGACTAACACCAGTACCCCAAAGTCCTCTTGTAACTAAGTTAATTAGCCCAGAAGAATGCTATAAACATAGGACATTTAAAGTGCAATTATTCAAAACAGTGTTTTATCTAAATAAAAAAATACTGCTGCATTCTATTAAATTTCAACAGCCTCCATCTTCAGCTCCAGCTGACCTTCAGCCTCTAGAGAAACCTCCACAGCTTCTACTCAGCCTAATAACACAGCCAGAGTCA
The DNA here is from genome assembly GCF_982192425.1 of Myodes glareolus. Taxonomy (NCBI): domain Eukaryota; kingdom Metazoa; phylum Chordata; class Mammalia; order Rodentia; family Cricetidae; genus Myodes; species Myodes glareolus. The sequence continues at coordinate 38,711,474 of NC_142034.1, forward strand.
GCATGTGTTATTTTAGCTCTCAGCTATCCCAAGAAGTAAGACTATACTGCATGCCTAATAATCCTCATGACACTCTAGACAAAGTCCAAGCCCCACAAAAACTGTACACACATGTGCGATCACACAGACACACGCCTTACAACATTATATTAGAATTCATAAAACTGAGAAAGTACCAGTGGAATTTAAACTGTTAAACTTCCAAATCTTTATAAGTTTGTGGTGTTTATTCTGCCATGTTAAATCTTAGAATAAATCAAAGCTCTGGGACACAGCGCTATGTTAACATCTGGAGCAAACATCATTTCCACAGTACTAGACTGTCACGCAAGACTCCTACTCTGTTTACAAGGGTGGTCCACACAGCTTCATACCTAAGATCCTCTAATGTTGTCACGTAGCCTGTTTTACAGTCTCTGTAACACCAGCACCACGTGGTCTGTAGTGGAACAGTTTGCCGAATGGTTTAAGGTAACGGAAAGAAGCATTAGCTTAGTTCACCACAGCACCCGGGACACGAAGGGCACCCTCAGAACACACAAGATATCACTAGAACTGAGCAGTTCCGTTAGAGCACACACTACACTAGTACCAAGAAATTTGTGAAAAGTACTATTTCTTTATCTAGGGTAATGGAGCTCAAAATATTCTGGCAAATTCCTACAACATGTAGCTTCCTAGCACTAACAGACAAAACATACCTGTATGTACCCTATAAGACTTCTGCTAACACTCCCTAACCCCGCAAAAAAGCCTTAAGCTAAATAGTACTTCTTAAATGTTACAGTGCACCTCAGTGTAAGCAGAGAATTATATGAACTCGCGCCCAGAAGACAGAGCTTCAAGAAAGGCTCATCATCGCTTGTCAATAATCCTAACTATTGGCCTCAGTAACATGGCCTAATATAGACAGTGCAGGGAGTATGCGGTGCAATTCTACCTCACAGTAAACTGTAATCTATTTTCACACACGGGGGGAAACCCAGATGACTAACATATAGATATAGACAAATTTCAACACTAAAATATGCAAATTCCCAAATCAGAGGCAACCTGAAACACATGTCTATCACATCCCATAATGGATTACCTATTTATTTTAATTCTAATAATGTATCTTAAGGAAAAACAATGCCCACTCAGGTCACGTAGGACTTTCCTTACCACACAGATATATACTTACTGTTTAGCTTGCTCTAAGAAATACTTTGGAGTTGTACTAATGCTCTCTCTTTCCAGTGGTTTCTTAATCATCTTTTTCTTTTGTTTGCTGGAAGTTAGAAAGTGAGAGAGGAAATTAGTTAAACACAAGCTCATTTGGAAGCTAAAGCTAGGTGAGGCTATGCTGATTTCGATGAACTAGATTAACTGAGAGCACTTACAACTATTTCATAAGGATCCAGGAAATCAACCTTTAAAAACACACTGGCTGTGATGAAAATACATTCTGGGACAACCTCATGGCCTATGTCAACAGACGCTAACCCTCTGACTCCAGGAAATAAACCATTACTAATAAGTCTAAGCATATTTCACTCACTGAATAGTTTCTTTTTAAGAAATCTGAATTTCAAAGAGAGAAAAGCTGACAAGGAAATAATATGTTCTAAGGCAAAATGTTGAACAATATCACTTCCAACAGATGTACCGCGGGTGCAACCTAAAGGACAGACGGGCAGGTAAAACGTGACAGGGGCTTTGAGGGAGGAAATTCTGACTAAAATACATTGTGCAAAGTGAAGTAAATCCACCACAAAAAGACAAACACTATGTGATTCCACTATATGAGGCACCCAGACAATCAAAACCAGAAACAGGAAACCTGGAAAAGGTTATGATTGTTTAATGGGTACAGAAGTAAGAGGAAGAGCCCTGGAGACAGAGCGAGGGCACAGGACTGAGTGCAGCGTGCCACTCAGCCACACACAAGGGAAATGGAGGAGAGAACAGTCAGACGCACATCCAGCTGGCGCTCTCAGAAGCCGCGCTGCAGCATGCTCAGTCTTTTCACTTCATGATGCAAAGTGACACCTGCTCAGCAAAAACTGCTCTGCACTTTGACCTTCCCAACATGCAGCAGGCGGCACAAAATTCTTCAGCAATGCTGGATGGCAGCAGAGAACCAAAGCTCCAAGTGAGTCACTCAACAATGAAGGTGACAGAAACTCTAACAGGGTGCGGTAATTTATGCCTGTAATCTCCATAGTTATGACAGTCAAGGCAGGAAGATTGCTGTGAGTTTCAGACCAGCCTGAGTACAGAGTGAGACCCTGTCTCAAAAAAGACCCCAAACAAACAAACAAACACCAACAAAATTACATAAATCCTGAAATCCTATAGTACACTGGGCTACTATACTAGGATATTTAGTAGATTAGATGCACTTAAGTCCATTTTCTACTTATAGTTCTTTCAATTTACAATGGGCTTAGTGGAACTTAACCCTGTTTTAAGTCAAAGTCCATCTGTATGTACAATTAAAAACATGTAAAGTCAGGTATAGTGGCATACGCCTTTAATTCTAGTATTAGAGAGCAGAGGCAGGCAGATTTCTGTGAGTTCAAGTTCAGCCTGGTCTACAGAGCGAATTCCAGGACAGTCAGAGTGACATAGTGAAACCCTATCTCGAAAAAAAACAAAAACAAACAAACAAAAGAAGTGTAAAATTCAGCAACACACCATTCTGGGACATATATTTAAACTACAAACTAAATAAAGGCAAGAAGGAAGAATCCAAATAAGCAAGAAGCAAGAATGCACATGTAAAACCCAACGAGAAGGCTCTGAGTAAATTCAAATACATACCTTAATAGTTTCTGGAAACCTTTTATGTATTCAGGTACAGGACAACCAGCCTGCTGGATAACATTGGCAACACTGAAAAAGGAAGCCACAAACAGGAATGGGTGCTGTTAAACTAATGCACACAATCAGTCATGCACAAACGCTCCGTACAACATAGGAGGAACTGAAACTACGCAAAAGTGTTCCAGCACAGTCTTCTCTGAGCGTACCAACTACTATCAAGTGAACCACACTGGATTTCTGAGATGCACTGATGAGTAGCTTTAGGTAGCAGCTGGTTCAAATCCTAATGAAACCAGAGGTAAGCCTGAATTCACGAGGTGACAGTGCTCACTAAAGGGCTGGCACTGCATTCTACATAGAACAACCTATTCAGTCGTCACAATGACTTTGTATGGAAAACTCTATGATCCCCACCTCATGGATGGAATCTAATGATCAGTTACACCGATGCTGGGATCATCAGTCACATCCTTGTGGTTAAGACCTGAGATCCATCAAAGCCCTTGTAACATATGCCTACCCACAGACATGTGAAAGAGCAGAGGCTTTGACGGTACGCATCTAATTCCGGAGAACTGACACACAGAACAGAGTACAACCCCTTTGCCCTAACTGCATTTCATCTGATAGACATGTGAGGTGCTATCAGTTATCCTTTAACCAAAAATTACCATAGGCAGCCAAAACCTTGGACCTTTACAGCTGCGAGTGGCGGCACAAGCCTGCAAGGCTAGCACTTAGGAGGCTGAGGCAGGTAGACTATTGAGTTTCACCAGCCTAGGCTACATAGTGAAACCCCATCTCCGAAAACAAATCTGCATAAAAATCTATAATGACAGGCTAAGTTAAGACTCGAGAGTCTAAAAGTAGATGGTACCCAGACTTCAAAGGGCTACAAGTGACTAAAAATAAGATGTGTCGCTAAAATACTCTTTCCTCTGTGGCAAGTGATTCTGGGACTAAATATAAAACTCCATCTGGCTGCAAAGTAAGGAAAAGGATGCACCATGGGAAAAGAGAGGTGATTGGATGGAGAAGCCATGCACAATATTCGATAACTTAAAACCTTCATAATGAAGTCAAGTGTGCTGAGACACTCCTATAATTCCAGGACTGGACTGGGGAGGCTCAGGCTCTAAAGTCTGAGGATAGCCCATGCTACTCAGGAACACAGTAAGACCCTGCTGTCATTCACACTCTCTCCCTCCCTCCCTTCTTCTTCGGCTCTCTGTCTGTCTCACGACTTATACCATGCATTAAGTAGCACTGCTCAACTGCTGGCTCTCAAATGAGTTCTGTTACTCTGAAATCTGAAACTGAATATTCCACTGTCAACACTTCCAAGTTCTAACAGAGAAAGGGCAAAAACATAGACCCCCACGCTCCCACCTCTGTTTCTTGGGACTGGGCTTTACTATAGAGCCTCTAACAGAATTTGGAACATAGCCATTTTGTATTGTTTAGTAATAAAATATACATATAAAAAAATGAAGCAATTTTGTCAGCTGCAACTAAAATATTAAGTTATGCTCCATAATTTACATGCTCCTAAATGTGGGGGGAGAGGGGATGGAAAGGAGTGATGCTGGAATCAAAACATGCCAGACAAGAGCTCTACCAACTGAGCTACATCCCAGCCCCTAATTTACCTTCTTAATAACGGTTTATCATCTTCAGTGAAAAATGTAACAGCCTTTCCCCTATTCCCTGCTCTTCCAGTTCGACCTAAGAGAAACCACACCACAAGAGGTTTTTTATTTTTGTTTTTTATCAGATGAAAACTCTCAAGGTTCACATAATGGTCACTGAGGGTTGGAGAGATGGCTCACTGATATATCATTTGCTGCACAAACATGAAGATATGAGTTCAAAATCCCAGAATCCATGCAGAAGCCAGAAGTAGTAAGATGTGTCTATAATCCCTATGTCCCTATGTTAAGATAGGTAGAGATCAGGGAACCCATGAGACTCACAGACTAATTACCCTTATGTATACAATGAAAGACAAGAACGTCCCTGCCTCAAATATAATGGAAATTATGTTGAGGATCAATACCAGATGTTTTCCTCCAGCCCCCTTCCCCCACACACACCATGGACATGCTCACACACATCATTAAATTAAGAAAATGTACACACACACACACATACACACCCCTAAGAAAGTCACTGGATTTTCACAGAACCAAACACCAAGTAATGAGTATGTTTAACGGGAACAGCAGAGGAACTGAGAAAGATAAGTGGGCAATAGGGCATGAAAACAAAGGCTCACCTATCCTATGGATGTATTCCACTGAGCTGGTTGGAAAATCATAATTGATGACCAGGTTTACGCCTTTAAAATCAATCCCTCTTGCGAGCAGGGCTGTACAAATAAGAACCCAGATTTTACCTGCTCTGAAGCTGTGGACTGTGTTATCTCGCTGGTGAAAGAAGACACATTAAATGTTGTAGTACATTCTAGAATGGAAAAAACAGGCAGTGTATGGTGTTTGTAATACATAGTTGACTTTCTACCTGCTGCTGTGTTCTTTCTGCATGAATGACATCCACATTAATTCCTTCATATATGAGCTCATGAAAAAGTTCTTTAGCCCTTTCAATGGACTGAACAAAAACAAGAACAGGTGGATTGAAACCCTAGGAAAAAGAAGCAAAAATTAATACATATAACTTGTAAGAAAGAACACAATCAGTATCTCATAGTATATCTTCAGTTCAGTTCACAAATAACCCAATCAATTTAGTACACTGTCCTGACAAGTTTTATGCCAACCTGAGATAAAAACCAAAAGTCATCTGGGAAAATGGACTATCAACTGAAAAAAATACCACAAGATTTGCTTGTAGGCAAGTCTGAAGAGCATTTCACAATTAACGATCGATGGGCCAATTCACTGTACCACCTGGGTGGTACAATCTCTAGGCAGGTGGTCCTAGAGTACCATAAGAAAGTAGTAGTGGGTAGCAAGACATTAGGCTGTACCCGTCCATCACCTGTACTGCCTGCAGGTGCCGGTTCTGACTTTCCTCAATGATGGACTCTGATGTGAAACAGTAAGCTGAAATAAACCCTTCCTTGAGTTGTTTTATTTTTGGTCACAGTGTTTTATCACAGCAATAGAAATTCTAAGACAAGCACTTCCATTGCCAGTGTCTAAATCTGCCTCCATCTTCCTCATCATCTACCCTCTACAATGGGTTCTTTCCATTGTCCTTGGACTGTATTCTTTACCTTACTAATTCCAATAAACTTGCCCTCCTACAATAATGTATACCCATGCTAAAACCACCACCTCTTAGCCCAAGAACTTTGATTCTGCTTATAATGTAAAAATCACATCTTTAATTCATTGCTTACTTTAACTTCAGAATTTCCCTGTATCTTAATTTAGTTCTAGTTATCTCAAAGTAAACAAACAAAATTCCCAATCCCCAACAGAATCAAGAAACACCTGAGCATTAGCTAACACAGCTCTCAGCACACTTCACATTTGCTGCCACCAAACACCTCATGCTTCCAAATGTCCCTGTCAGGAATTCTTTTTGTTTTGGTTTATACTTTTTTGAATCTTATGAAAGAACCTTTTTAATTGCAAATACATGGCTAAAAATCTCTGATCTAATTTCACCATATGAATACCTGAAAAAACCTTAAATTTCCTAGGGGGCAAAATGACACCTTTAAGAATATCAATAAAAGGCTAGAAAGATGGCTCAGAGGTTAAAAGCACTGGCTGTTCTTTCAAAGGTCCTAAGCAAGGAAATGGTGGCTCACAACCACCTATAATGAGATCTGGTGCCCTTTTCTGGTAAGCAGACATACATGCAGGCAGAACACTGTGTAAATAATAAAGATCTTGGAAATAAAAAAGGGGGGTATCAATAAAATGAGGGTGTGCATGGTAGCACACATCTATAATCCAGTACTCGGGAGGCTGAGGCAGGAAGATTCTGTTATCAAGGTCAGCCTGAGCTTTGAGTGAGATCCTAACTCAATAAAATAAAAATAATCCCAAACAGGAACAAATATACACAGGAAAACATTATTCGAAGTATCACATATAACACATTACATATAAGAATAGCTCTTTGAAATAGATATTACATCATTTTACCAAAGTGACAACTGTAGAGTTGGGGTGTACGGGAGGTGAGCTGCCCAAAGGTAGAATGGTACAGGTAGAACCTCCATGAGGTGCCCATGGAGCCCATGTCCTAGCTCCCAAGGCATGCCTCTTGCACAGCCCTCAGATATGCACAGACACCTTTCTTTTCCATCTTTCAGCCACCCTAACTGCTCCTGCTAAGGCAACTGCCGTATTTGTGCTCACCTATAGGAACAGATTTCAAAAAGTAGCCTTATAATTTATATTTCTCTTTTGCTCCTTACCCTGAACCCACTAGCAGTTGATTTATTTTTAAATTTTGAAGATTTATCTTTTTTTAAAATATTTATTTATTTATTTATTATGTATACAATATTCTGTCTGTGTGTCCTGTGTGTCTGCCTGCAGGCCAGAAGAGGGCATCAGATCTCATTTCAGATGGTTGTGAGCCACCATGTGGTTGCTGGGAATTGAACTCAGGACCTTTGGAAGAGCAGGCAATGCTCTTAACCGCTGAGCCATCTCTCCAGCCCCCTTGAAGATTTATCTTAAGTGAATGAGTGTTTTGCCTTCATATATGTCTGTGACTATGTGTGTGTGCCTGGTGCCTACAGAAGCCTTGGAACTCAAGTTTGCAATGGTTTTAAGACACCATGCAGGTGCTGGTAACTGAACCCAGGTTCTCCACAAAAGCAGTAAGGGCTCTTAATCACTAGGCAACTCTGCCTTTCAACTTTCTACCCAAGGCTTCTACTCAGTACTTACTTTGGGATAAAAAAGAAAACCAGATTCAAGGCATTATTCATTACTAAGTGCCCCAGATCATTACTAGCAAACCAGCAAAGATGAGGGAACAGGAGGATACAGACAGGCAGATGGAGAATCGAGGCATCACCAGGCAGGTCTCCTACTCAAGCAAGGAACAGAAGACTCAATACCACTGGATCACTAAGAAAGAGTCAACACTAAGTACAATGCAGGAGGATGATAGAACATGAACACCCTCTACCAAAAGTCAAGAATGCAGTTCAATATACCTTTTTAACAAGTTCTCTCATAGCCAGAAGTTTTCCAGTCTCAGAGCCAACAAAGAGAAGTTCTTGTTCAACAGTCTCAACTGCAGAATTCCTGAGAAGAAAACACACCTTTTTAATAATCAAATTTTAGGGCTGGAAAGATGGCTCAGAGGTTAAGAGTACTGAGTGCTCTTCTGGAGGTCATGAGTTCAGTTCCCAGCAACCATGGTGGCTCACACCCATCTGTAATGAGATCTGGTGCCCTCTACTGCCCTGTAGGCGGACATACAGGCAGAACATTGTATGCATAATAAATCTTAAAAAAAAAATCAATTTTAGCTGGGCATGCTAGTGAGGACCTGCAATACAGCACCTGAGAGGCTGGCCCAGGTTTCTGTGCGTTTAGGCTAATCTGTTGAAACATACAGTAAAGCTTTGTCTCAAACAACAACAACAACAACAACAACAAAACCCAAACAGGCCACAGAGATGGCACAGAGGGTAAGGCTCTTGCTATATAAACTGGTTAGCCTGAGATTGACTCAATTCCTGACAGTGTCCTCCAACCACCACGTATGCACCTGTGTGCATCACCGACTTCCTCAAGGCTTTCCTTCCTTCCACACACAGGTTCTGGGATCTAACTCAGGTTGGTGGAAAGCATCTTACTGTTGAGCCATCTTGCTAACCCATGTTTTTCCTTGGAGATTTTTAAAAATCTGTGAGTGCTGATGCAAGCCCACAGACTATACAGCAAGAGTACAGCTGACAGACCACGACAGACCTACAGTAGTATGATCTGGTGGAGAACCCGACTGCAGAGCTTCGGGAACACTGTCTTTTGGATAGTCACTGTCAGTTCTGAAGAAATCTTGTGAAATCATGACATTTCTTCCTTCCATAATATCCTAGCAATGTATAAATGATTCACTGAGATAACTTCCTGTATGGGCAACTGTGTACCTTTCTCCACACCACGGAGCCCTGATGTGAAAGTATTCATCCAGCCAAACCTTTGTTCTAATATTCAAATCTGCATATACCTAGTCCCCCACAACAATCTTTACTGACAGGACTCACTGACAAGAACGGAGCCCTAGGCAGGAGGAATTGAGCACAGGGACACTATGTATGCTCTTACTGATAAACAGGTTTGGGTGGCCATGCATTCTCTAACGGCAGATTCAGGAAGGTGTAATCTACTAGCCTTTTGCTCTAACCTAACAAGCTACTAATATTCTGTATTTACCCTTTGTCTTGGTTTCAATTAACACAATACCATAGCCAAGGAAATGAACTGTGTATGCCTTTACTCCTACAGATACAGGAAAAAGGCTTGAGTCACTAAACCAGTCTCAGAGAAAAAAATCCTTCTCACCTGGGTGCTGGCAGGTGCCCTGCTAGAGCTGGAAGCAAAGTCTCCAAAGAGATCCTTTTAATTCAGCTACCTAGATGCTGATGCAAATCAAACACTTTGCCTTCCTCCCAGGCCTGTGGGTCACTATGGTTACTAATGCAGGGTTCCCAGCTGCCAGGGAAGGGAGTGGAAGTGCTCAGAAAGTGCAACAACACTGCTGAGTTTTTCTACAATTATTAATCACAAACTTCTAGTTTAACTAGTTACACATAAGAAATGTAGCCAGTTCATGAAAACCTCTTCTTATAATTTTGTATTGATTCTTAATTAATCTTCCTGGTATCTGTCAGGGAGCTTCCCGGCCACGCCCCTCTGAGACCCAAGGCACTTCTTTGCCAGGTCCACCTGGTTTCTGTGATTCTGTGAAATGTATGCTTGTTAATTGTCTGTATATAAACTGGAAACCATGTCAGATTGGTAAAACGGCGAGAGAACAGCGAGATATATCAAGAGAGCATTGGAAAGGGCATAGGAAGAATAAATGAGACATGATAAAAAGGCTTATGAGAGCTAACTATTTTATTTACCCTCAGACATCTTAGTTTTTGCCTGCTCTAGCAATCCTTCTGAACGCTGAGAGGTTTACTGAACTTAACCACAACATAAATCTCGGTAGACTGTGTATTTATTTAGCATAAAACGCCTATCTACCTCAAACCCTTTTTTAGTGCTGAAGAATGGGACAGAGATCTCACGCTAAGTAACTGCCCTATCAATCACTGAACTATATTCCTGGCACTGAACAAAATCATGTTTTGTACCAGAATTACTTATCAAGTGGTTAAGTAACACCAGCTTTTTCCATACGGCCCTATGTAAGCAAACAATCATGGAAACCAAGTATGGGAGGCAGAGGCAGGAGGATCTCTGTGAGTTCGAGGCCAGCCTAATCAACAAGAGGTAGCTCCAGGACAGGCTCCAAAAGCTACAGAGAAACCCTGTCTCGAAAAACAAAAACAAAACAAAACACATTTCCATCAGTAAAACTTTTCTTGCTCGTTGGTGTCATGCTAAACCTATTTTATTGAGTCAAAGCAAACAAACAAACCAACCTTACTTTAAGACAAGTGAGTGGGACAACGTGAAAGAACAATTATTTACCTTGCTCCAATGGATACAATGACGACATTGTCCAGGTTGAGCTTGCACCACTGCTCAACATCATATGCAAAAGTTGCACTGAACATTGCTCTTTTGACCTTGTGGGATGTGCAGGCCAGGAAAATGGAAGCCAGCTGGTCTCTAAACCCAGTTTTGCCATCTTCAAACAGTTTGTCTGACTCGTCTACTATCAGCCATTCAACACTGAGAAACAGCAAAAGAACCTGTGGTTACTGAACTGGAAGATCTGGGACACTTCACTGAACTGTCAGGATACATGAAAAAGTCCCATAATGATGCTGGTTTTGATTCACTTTATCAAATGAGAAAAAAATGTACAAGAAAAATTAGCAGAAAAACATTATAAATGTAGCTCAGTCACCAATTATAAATCTTCAAAGACAAGCTGTATTAGCAATGACAGAGGATTCCACTGCACTTGCTGAAAGATGTAAAAGGTCTGGGGATTTATGCTCTGTTTATCAAGTGTATAATTTTCTTCCTGACTAGTTTTTTTTCTACTAGTTAATTCAAGCTATTATATTCTCAGTATTACACTGACACAAGCTGGCAGACAGTATGCACCAAAGCACAATAATCAGAGCAACTGCGAACAAAATGTAACTGTGATGGACGATACTGATTGTCAACCTGACAGGATCCAGAATCACCAGAGACAAGCCTCTGGGCTCGTTTGTGAGGACTATCTAGACAGGTTAACTGAGGCTGGAAGACCACTGTACAAAACACACCACAGGTTGAAGCCTAGCACTGAATAAAAAGGAGAAAACAAGTTAGGGGCCAGCAGCCGTCATTCTCTGCTTCCTAACTGTGGCTGCAAGGAGACCTGGTGCCCCACCTTCTGGCCCCAGGGAATGATCTATATCCATTTAAACATAAGCCTGTCCTTCCTTCCTCCTCAAATTACAGTTTGTCAAATATTTAGTCATAGTGACAAGGAAATAAAATAAGCAGGTGAACGAAAGCCAGAAGAATGCTGTACCTTGTCAAGTCTATCCCTGGTGGATCCTGCTTTAACAAGTAGATCAGTCGATTTGGAGTAGTCACAAGAATATCTACAGGGAAAATAAGGGGTGGAAACTGCAAATAAGATGCCTTCTAACTACAGAATTAAGCCTTCAGAATTTCAGTTATTAATCTTATTAAGTAGGATGGGAAGAGTAGTTAAATACGAAAACTCTTGCTTGTTAGAAAGTAATGCATATTTCTCCCTCTACCACAGCATAAAACTCTCTAATTCTTCTACTCTATTTGGGCAACTTCCCCACCCTTTTGGCTGCCTGAGACAGAGTCTTGCTGTGTAGGTCAGAATTCCTCAAACTCATGATCATCTTACCCTGCCCAGTTCCAGGTTAGCTGCTGTGCTCTTTCTTCCCCGCCCCAGGAGCAAAAGCCCAGGCCTTCTATTACACAGGTCGGGCAAGAGCTGCGGCACTGCACCACTCCACTCCACTGCTGTCATTCCAGCTCTAAGGCCAGCACTGGATCACCCAAAGGCCAGGCTGGCCTAAAAACTCCTCTGATCCTCCTGCCTCTGCGCTAAGACTGCAGGTGTGTGCCACCACACCTGGCTTGAAAAATAATCTTAAATGAAACTTTCTCAGAGTGCAAGTTAAAAGGGGAGACATGTAATCCATTGTTACCTGCCAAGGCATTTCCATGGCAGATTAGAAATCAAGGGTAAGAGGCAGGACTTCCCAGGCCTAGCACTGCTGACATGTTGAGTCCCACAACTTTCTGTAGACAGATGTCTAGGGCACCGTAGGGTCTTAATGGTATTTCTAGCCTCCATCCACAATGGGCTGTTGGTTCCCCAGCTCTAACAACTACAAATACCCCTTACAGCCAAACGTCACTGTGGTAACTGGTGGGGAGGATCACCTGGGATGCAGACACAGATTTTCTGGGTTAAATGGGGGAGGAAAAGCTTCTTCAAAAAAACTAATTAGCCAAGCAGTGGTGGTGCACACCTTTAATCCCAGTACTTGGGAGGCAGAAGCAGGCGGATCTCTATGAGTTCAAGGCCAGCCTGGTCTACAAGAGCTAGTTTCAGGACAGCTAGGATTGTTACACAGAGAAACCCTGTTTAGAAAAAGAACAACAACAAAACTCCCAAAAAACAAAAGCTAATTAAAGTCAGGCAGTAGTGGCATGTGCCTTTAATCTCAGCACTCAGGAGGCAGAGGCAGGTAGATCTTTGAGTTTGAGTCCACCCTGATTTACAAAACAAGTTCCTGGACAGCAAAGAATACACAGATTAAACCTTGTCTCAAAAAAATAAAATAACTAATTAGGAGCTTAGAGATGTGCCTGAGTTGGTATGGTATCTGCCTACCATGCACAAAAATCTAGAGTCCATTCCCAGCACCACATAAACTAGGTGCTGTGGTACACACCTGTGATCCCAGCACTTAGGACTTGGAAGCAGGAGGGTGAGAGGTTCAAGTTCATTCTCAACCTTGAATTTGAAGCCAGCATGAATTATTTGAGACTCTCACTTTTAAAAGAATTACACTCCCACCCCCACTCACTCTCTGTCACCTGACTTGTACTGCAACAACTCTTATACAGTAATTAAGACCTTTATTATTTCCAATCCCTTAGATACTCTAAGCAGGAAGTTCTTACCAAACTTCTTAGATGATTTAGGTCCAAATTTCTTAGCTGCTATTGCAGCTTTGTGGATCATATGTATTCGGAATCCTGTACCCTCAGATATTTTAATTAATTCTCTATGAATCTAAAACAAAAAAGTGAGAAAACCAAAGTCATTAAGATACTAGGCCATGATGCACAGCTTCATTTATGCCTTTAACACATCTATTATGAACCCACAGACAAAACCCGCAGTGCTCTGTTGGCTGACCTGTAAGACTGAAAAGACTCAATAGTTGCCTCAAGATCCTAAGCTAGTTCCATGAAACAAAACCAAATCCTCCCATCTGCTGCAGCTTTCAGAGTGCAGCGCTGAAGTCCTACTGCAGAGCATGTGGTTACTCCACACACGGGATGTAGAGCTCATCAATGGGGAGCTTCTCCTTTCTCAGAGAACGAGGTGGTTTATTTTCTTCTTTTCTTCAGACAAGCTCTCACTATGTAGTCCTGTCTGGCCTAAAGCTCACAGAGATCTAGCTACCTCTGACTCCAGAGCGCTGGGACTAAAGACAGATGCCACCACACTTGGCTGCTCTCTGAGACAGGGTCTCAGAAATGATGAGGACTCTGAAATATTGATCCTCTTTCTTCCACCTCCCAGTGCTGGAATCACAGGCATGAGGCACCATCCCCAGCAATATTTCATTTTTCTAAATGAGGAAAACAAATTTTCGCGATGATATATCACTGGACCCTTTCAACCTCAAAGATTGTGGAGCCTTTAGAAAAGAAGGATAATTGTCAAAATCACATTTCAGAAAATTCTAGACATTTCAAAGACCAAATTACAAAGAATTTTGTATATTACAGAATACTTTCTACAGGACACCGGGCCACAACAGAAGATATTTTTTTGAGAGTTTTACTAACTTAAACAAGAAACGTATCAAAGCAAACATGAATGCATCCTCTCAAAACTCTAAGTCATACCTGGCTGGCAAGTTCTCGAGTTGGGGATATAACCAGGGCTCGAAAGCCTTTATTTGCAGGCTGTTTCAGCTGCATTAAAATGGGAATGCTAAAAGCCAGAGTCTTCCCAGATCCAGTAGGAGCAGAAGCCAGGAGTTCCCGACCCTAACAGAAGAGCACAGTAAGTACAGGACAAGTTCAACAAGTTTTCAGAGCCTGGTTAAACAACGTGAGCAGCCATGGAAGCAACAAATAAAACTGAATGAAATAAATCCAACTGTTCACACCCTACCCACCTCTCTACACACCCCCATCTATTGTTTTCAAACACCCCAGGCTTGCCACTGCTGCCCCAAGTGTTTCTGAACACTGCTACTAATGTACATTAGGACGATAAGCAGCAGGGACAACTAAAACCAAAGAGAAGCATAACTACTATTTCAAGTTTTCTTTCCATTAAACTCTGCTAGCAAAGCACATAACACAACTTTATCCCAGTATCTGTACTGTTAACTCTAGCACAATGAGTGAAGATTAGAATTGAAAAGTGGTTAATGACAAGAGTATTCACAGGTGACAGTCTTCAAAGGGGTCACTGTAATTCTTAAATCTTTAAGCTGAAATAATGGCAGAAATAATCTAAGAGGGAACTAAGTGCAAATTCAATAAATGTAAGTCTATAACAGCATTCAAATATGAGTATATTCCCATTTCAACACACAAAGCAACGTAAAGAACATAATGGGGTGAAAAGATAACACACATCTTTCATCTACCTTAAATGAAGGCCAAGTTCATTATTTTGTAAATGGGGAAGAGGAAAAGAGGGAGAGAAAATGGAGGAGAAAAGAAGGGAGAAAAGAGGGGGAGGAGAAATGGAGGGGAAGAGACAAAAAGAGGGAAGGAGAGAGAGGGAAGTAGGAAACTTTCACCATTTGTTTATTTGGTTGACTGGTTGATTTTTCAAGACGTAGTCCTGGAACTCACTCTGTAGACCAGGCTGGCCTAGAACTCAGAGATCCACCTGCTTTCACCTCCCAAGTGCTGGGATTAAAGGTATATACCACCACAACCCAGCTGTATGATTGGAGTTTTCTTGGGGGGAGGAGGAGTGGTTCAACACAGTTTCTCTACATTGATTGCTCTGGCTGTCCTGGAACTCACTCTGTAGACCAGGCTGGTCAGAGACCCACCTGCCTCTGCCTCCTGAAGGCTGTGATTAAAAGTGTGTGCCATCACTGCCCAGCTTCATTGTTTTTTAAAGCCATCAGAAAAATTTAGTTTCAAATAAAACTCAGCTAATTTACATATCTATTAATAAGCAATTTGATAAACACATTATTAATATATTCATACAACAGAATGCTATTCAGTAACAGATGTCTTACAAGTTTCAAAAACATTAAGTAGCTGGGCGGTGGTGGTGCATGCCTTTAATCCTAGCTCTTGGGAAGCAGAGGCAGGAGGATCTCTGAGTTTGAGGCCAGTCTGATCTACAAAAGCTAGTTCCACGGCAAGTTCCAAAGCTACAGAAAAACCTTATCTTGAAAAAGCAAAATAACAACAAAACAAAAACAAAAACCCCAAACAAACAAAAGCCCATTAAACAAAAGAAGTCCAGATTAGTGACAATCCCACTTGAAATCCTAGAAGCAAAACATAATATGGTAATCAAAATACTGTTTGGTTTTGCTTTTTCCCCCCTGGGTAGAGTAAGGAATGAATGGGCAGGGCACAGCCGAATTTTCTGAGGTACATAAGAATGTACATTTCCACTGGAGAACAATATATTACGTAGGTTTCACACTGTTCAGACTCATTAAACTAACTTAAACTCTATGTGCTTTATTGTATGTAAGGAATATTTCAATAATATAGAGTATTGGGGGAAAACTAAGTTGGATTATGCATAAGAACTTTCAAAAGCTAAGAATAAAAAGACAAAACACAATCTCCATGCTCTGAGAGTTTAAATACTTCCTGACAAAGAATACTGGAGTGTCAACCACAGTGGCAAATACCCAAAGTCCCAGTACTCGAGAGGCTAAGAGGACCATGGATTCGAGGCTATGTCTACACACACATAAAGGAAATGATCACATCCTGTGAGTGGATTTTATAAGGCACAGCACTTGAGGCACTTTCAAAGCAAATGAAGGACTTAAGGGGACTAAAGGTGGAAAGGATGTCAAGAACAGGAAGAGAATGAGGACACGGGAATGTTACAGACATCCTAAATCTTTGCACTCACATGCAGCATAACTGGAATGGCTTGCATCTGAATTGGCGTGGGCACTTGGAAGCCTGCATCTAGAATGTTCTGGAGCAATCGAGAACTGATTTTATACTCTTGTTCAAGCTGCTGAAATGTAGCAATTGGGTCAGGAAGATCAGTTCCTTGTACATGTATCTTGTGTTTGTTCCGAAAGAAGTTGATCTGAAAATTGAGACAAAGAAGCCACCATGGATATGGCCCAACAACAGTCTTTGATGTTTTAAAACAGAACAGCAGTAACAGTTCTGGGATAAGCTACAGTGAGACATGAAGCATCCTGCTTAAATTAAAACTCCAGTTAGCACAGACACTAGGTACATTTTGTGGTATTAACAGCTGGAAGACTCTCACCGATGATGGAACCCACCTATCTGTGCTTTCAAACTGAAGTTAAGAGATGTGTCATGTACTGTAAAACATTTGTCACACTTACAACTTATATGACTTTATAGAAACTTCTAGAAGGCAAGCACTGAAATTATGTTTTCTAACTTAGCATACAAATACCAGTGCTTTTTAGTATTTAAAAACAAAACAGCTAACCAGTCCTTGTATTTCTTAAACCTGAGTGCCAAGGGTAGAGTTTAGTAATACTGACTGGACCACTTCAGCCTCCAGTCCACAGACAGCCCCATTTTGGCTTCTGGGTTACTGAAACACAGCACAATAACCCCTGAAGGAAGCACTACAGTCTCCACTAGCAAAGCAGACGGACATAAGAAGCAACAGGGCTACAGTCATTGTTTTTTCATGTCCTATACCCTCACCACAAAGTACCCTCCTTAGGAATTTTAACCCTCCACATGTATAGTGGCACACACCTGTAATCCTGACAGTTGGGAGGTAGAGGCAGGAGAATCAGGAGATCCATGTAGGCCACATGAGATCCTATCTCAAACAAACAACAAAAAGAATTCTAACCCTGTAATCCCCACAGAAGAAAATACTTTTACACCAGTAAATTCAACACCAAAGAGAAAAGGAGTCAGATTTCATGCTTATCAAAAGAAGTTTAAATATTTGAATTGAAAAAATTATTGCCAGGTGATGATGGCGCACGCCTTTAATCCCAGGACTTGGGAGGCAAAGGCAGGTGGATCTCTGTGAGTTCAAAGCCATGTTGGTGTACAAAGCAAGTTCCAGGACAGCCAGGGCTATACAGAGAAACCCTATCTTGAAAAGTCAAAAAACCAAACAAATAAATAAAATTTATTTTATGTATATGAATGTTTTTGCTTGTATGTACGTATGAGCACCATCTGTGTGCTTGACACCTACAGAGATGACTGCAGAGGTCAGAACGGGGCATCAGATCCCCTGGAACTGGAGTTACAGATGGTTGTGAGCTGCCACATGGGTGCTGGGAACTGTACCTGGGTCCTCTGAAAGAGAAGCCAGTGTTCTAAACCATTGAGCCACCTCTCAAGACCAAAAAAATTTAAAATTTTTAATTCTAACAACACTATTACTCCTGAAACTTGAAGAGGTCAAAAACTGTTATATATATGCACTATACACCTAAAAACAACTGGAACTAAACTCTTTCTACCTGACCTATCTATAATCGTAACCAAACACTTCCAGCATTGCACAGATGGGTACGGAAACACTTCATTAAAGTAGAACCTAAACGAATGTAATTTGTCTTCCGTTTTAACAAAATAAATCCACAAAACAAAGTCCAGTGAAAACTCTATGTGTACTTTGGGAGGTCAAAAGATTTTTCAAACCTTTTCCTTTCTGAGATGTTCCAACTTTCCTGAAGTTAGTTTCTTTTCTTCTTTGGCTTTTTTCTCCTCTTGAATCTTTGCTTCCACAGAGGACGTCCACTGTATAGTAGTATCAAAGTCTTCTTGTGCAGTAATCTCTATAACATATTTTAAAATCAAAAGTTATCAAGTACAACTGTGTTAGGTTTGCCAAACTGGCTACACTTCACACTAAACCAGAAAATGTGAAGTATTAGCAGATCCAACTGGAAAGAAAGCACAGCGCACAGAGACCTGGAAACAGGAGTTAAACTCCTGGTGCAGGCAGAGCTCTGACGCTCACTCTTCCCCTGGTTGGTTGTTTCAGTTCTGGCCATCAAGACAACTGTATGCTTCAAACGAGAGATAAACTGAAAATTGCACAAATAATATGGCAGACAGCCTCTGTTTACAAAAAACAACAACAACAACAACAAAAAACCAAGATAGAAAGTATTATGATGAAAGAAAGATTTCAAGGGCAATAGCAATAAAACCATAATCCAACATTATAAAGACTGCGATTCTCTCTATATCTATGAAGAACAGTAACTCAATTAAAAGCAGACACAATTGTCTTAGAGATCAGATTAGCTTTTAATTTAATATTTTCATCGTTAAATTATAATAATTATAAATTAACATTAATCTTTAACATTTGTATGGTAGAACAAATATGTGAGAATTATCTAAAAAAATTTATTAGTAGTGAGCAAAGATCTTTACTAAATATCTTATGTTTTAAGAGTCTCATTTAACCCAGCCTGGCCTTGAACTTGCTATGTAAGACTCACTTTGAACTTCTGATCTTCATACCTCCACCTTCTAAATGATGAGATTATGGGTGAGTACCACTATGCCTGGATATCTAACTGATTTTTTTTTTTAATGTGTATGGGTATTTTGGCTGTGTACCTTGTATATGCCAGGTATTCAGGGAAGCCAAAAGAGGACATCAGATCCCCTGGAACTGGAGTTATAGGTAGTGAAAGGTGACTTGTGGGTGCCAGGAATTGAACCTGGATCCTCTAAACGAGCAGCGCTTTTAACTGCTAACCCACCTCTCCGGCTCCTCTATGGAATTGCAAAAGCACAATTTTTAACTTCACTGAGACATAACTGGCATTCAATAAAACTGTATATATTTTAAAGCATATATTGAGGATCAGATGTAGCTCAGAAGCAGAGTGCTTATCTAGCTTGTAAGTTGTCCTAGGTGGTCTCTAGCACACTAAACGTGTGTGTATGTGTGATAATATGCCTTTTCAATCTATCTGTTGTTCTGCTTTTTGTTTTGTTTTTAGATAAAATGTCACAACTAAAACCAAATGATACTGGTATGAGAACACAGGAATATATATCAATCGAATAGAACAGAGTCCACAGACAGTCTTGAACAAAAACTGGGAAATAAGTTTCCAATAAAAATTATATTTGAGCTGTATCTGACAGTGCATGCCTATAAACCCAGCAAAAGGCATGGAGACAGGATTTCAACTTCCGGGTCTACTAGCCTAAAAACAAACACATAGCTTTCTATGGAAAAGGAATTTGGTTCTCTGTTCACTCTTTTTTCTTTTCTTTGTTTCTTGTTTTTTAAGACAGGGTCTCACTATGTAGCCCTGGCTGACCCAGAACTTGCTATACAGATCATGCTCGCCACGAACTCAGAGACCGGCCCACCTCTGCCTCTCAAGCACTGAGATTGAAGGCCTGCACTACCACACCCATCTCATTTACTTTTTATAACAAACCAGCAGGATTGACGATATCAATGTTACAAAATGAAGCAACTGGTAGGAAAAGATAAGAGGATCTTTTACTCTGAGTTAATTTCCAAAATATATGAAGTTTATTAAACCAAGAAGAAATGGTTGAGTAACCTACCAACAAAGGACTGTGAACTATGAAGAGACAAATTTACAGAAAGAGGAAACTCCCGGCAGTTCTAGTAGGCATCGCAGGGAAGAACAGAGAGAGAGAGAGAGAGAGAGAGAGGACTCCTGCATCCAGCTTGTGGAGGACAACCACTTGTGCCTGCTGGCTAACAGCAGAGCTAATAACCCCAATCACCACTAATCCAGTCTTAACATTTCTAATTGAAAATAAATACACGTATTTTACTAGATTTACCAGCCTACATACATTTATTACTGAACAGTTACAGTATACATCTATGTATTTCTGATTGCCCAACATTTTAATCAGTTCTCTAAATTTGCTGAATTTCTTTTTTAACAGCAGGCAAAGGTTTCACCATCTTCCTTGAAGCTAGGGAAAAAGAAACTTTTACAATATAATAGCAGAAATATGGAAACATAGTAAATGTTCCTGACAAAGGCACTAGTCAAACCAGGTATGGCATACTAACTACCTAGTGTTAAAAAGAAGACACTCTGTCTGCTTCTGAGTGATATAATGTTTCAGGTCGATCATTCTACAACATCTAAATTTAAATCGACTGGCCAATTTTTTAATTCTAAGTTATCTGTTGGACAGACACAGTCATACAAACACACAAAGATAAGTACAACAACATTTTTTAACACTGCAACAGCAAAAGAAAGAAATAAACTAGGCTCGGTGGTGGTTGGCGCACACCTTTAATCCCAGCATTCAGGGGGCAGGAACAAGGGCATCTCTGTGAGTTCAAGGCCAGTCTACTCTACAGAGCAAGTTCCAGGACAGGTTACAAAGCTACAGAAAAACCCTGCCTCAAAAAACCAAATAAATACATAAATGAATGAATGAGCAAATAAATATATGCCAATCATAGATGACCTTGTAAAATCAATCTTAAGGGCTGGAGATGGCTTAGCAAGTAAAGGTATATTAACCCTCAAGCCTGACAACATGAGACTGATTCCCAGAATGTACATGATAGGAGACTAGGCTCCCACAGTATGTCCTCTGTCCTCCATATGTGCAGCATTATAGAAAAACACACATACACACAAATAGATAAACATTAAAAAAAACCTTAAACCAGCTGTGGAACATAATGGTATACTATGCTGTGTTAAAGAGAACAAATCAGTGAATTTCCTATTGATTCCGAACAATTCCAAGATGCCTTTAAGGGAAGGTGGGGGTGGAAGAGCAGTGGCAAAAGGATTGCTCTAAGTTTTTTCAGGGTTTCTTTGTGTAGCTTTGGTGCTTGTTCTGGAACTAGTTCTTGTAGACCAGGCTGGCCTCGAACTCACAGAGATATGCCTCCCGAGTGCTGGGATTAAAGGTGTGCATCACCACTGCCCAGCTCGATTGCCCTAAGTTTAAGGTATCTCAGTCTATACAGCCAGTTCCATGCTAGCCAGGACCATGCACGACCTTCTCACAAAAGGGGAGGAGGTAGGAGCCGAGAGGAAGGGAAAGGTTTATAACAGAAAGTATAGAGAGAATTTATATTTATAAAGTATATAAGCATATGAAAATAGCAAACCCATGTGTTTTGAAGAAAGACATAAATGAGTGTGAATACAGTAGCTCAAGAAAAATATAACAGAACTAGGGAACAGGACACAAAGATTGGAAAAGAAATTTACTCAGCATCATTGCATAATTTAGGTATTTATTTTATATAAAAAAGGTAAATGACTAGGAAACAACAGACATAATATATACATGCTCCTATAAAGCATTTTCTATACAGGAGGGAAAAAAACAAAGAAAAAAAACTATGAAAAGGAAGAGATAATTCACAAAAGCGGAAATGAAGTATCCATAAAGCACATAAAAAGATGTTCAAAGCCAGGTGTGGTGGTATTGGCCTTTAATCCCAGCCCTCAGAAGACAGAGGCAGGCAGATCTCTGAATTCTAGGGCAGCCTAGTCTACACAATGAGTTCCAAGACATCCAGAACTAAATAGAAACCCTGCTTCCAAATAAACAAACAAACAAAGAACTAAATAAATCGATGCTCAACCTCAATTATCAAGATAACACAAAATTAAAAAGGGAGGGCTACAATTCAGTGAGTAAAAGCAGAGTACTTGTCTAGTGTGTATAATGAAGCCCTAGGTTCAAACCTCAGCACAGCTTAAAACCAGGTGATGGATCTTATTTAAAGAGACAACAGAACTTGGGAGACGGAGGTAAAATGAGCAAGTGTTCAGGGTCACTCTTAACTAAAAGAGAAAGTTAAAAGGCAACCTAGGGTACAGACTTGTCTCAAAATAATAATAGTAATAATAATTAATAATAAAATCTAAATTAAAAGTTTCATTAAGTAGATTGGCAAAAAACATTAAGACAAATAATAATGCTAGGTCAGATGTGATACTCACTCATGCCTGTAATCCCAGCACTTGGTTGTAATGAAATGTATTTTTATTAGCGGGGGGGGGGGTTTGCCACAGCATGTGTGTAGAGATCAGAGGAAAACATTGTGGACTCAGTTCTATCCTTCCACCTTTATGTGGGTTCTGAGGATCAAACTCAGGTCACTAGGCTTCTGTGGCAATATCTGCTTTCCCACCTTGCTGGCCTCCAACCCCAGCACCTGGGAATCCTCGTCTCAAATCAAAAACTCGGTACTGACAAAGGTGTGGAAGTCATTTTGTGGTGTCTATTCAAAGCAAGTGTGCACACCCTTTCACAGAGTGCCTCCACTTGGGGAGACAGAAACACCTGTACAAAAGGTTATGCTATGCATGAGTATCATGGTAGCAATTAAAAGCCAGTACCTAGATATAATCCAAATGTCATCAACAGAGGAATAGGTATGTATTGTCTAATTTACAAGCTTGCACTATTCTGCAACTGAAAAACAACAACAACAGAAAGTCAACACTAACCTGAAATCATCTTCTTTCTCTTTTTCTTCCTGGGCTCCTTACTTTTCTCCAACAGATACCCCTCTGTCTTCTCCTCATTTTGGAGCTCCTGGTGTGTTTGTAATGTTCCACACTCATCTGAGACAGACTTCTTGTTTCCGAAGAAGTCCAGTCCTTGCAGTACCTCCGAAGAATCAGGATCACATTTCCTTTTTCCCACCTAAAAGCCCCCCCAAATTTTAAATGAGATCTACGGGCAGAATAGTGATGTTTTCATCCAACCATGACTATCAGTATGGAGGACATGGGTTCAGTAATTCATCATTTTAACTCTTTCGACCAAGAATCTGTTGTGTAGGGTGTTTAGGCAAATGGAATATAAATAAACAAAAACCACTACACCCTTTTCTATCCTCCTTATAGTAACAACAATGACAGCAAGAATTTATGCAATTTACTACATGTCAAACGTTTATTAGATATTAAACAACTTCATTCTCACACCAACAATTTAACCATAGCACTGCAGTTAGGATGAAGAAACACATCGCCCTTCAAAAAGGCTCTGTTCTTTTATATTAGGTTTATGTTCAAAATGTTCCACGAATGAGCCAACTCACTGCCCTTCGGGCTCACTACTTCTCTAAGACACTCCCCTCTCCACATCTCAACACCAGTCTTCTGGTTGGTTACTTAAAATGCCGCTGTCTGGAACGCTGAAAAGAACCGTGTCCAATACATTACAGTTATCTGCACGCTAAGTCAGACCTGGGTAGGCTACTGTTTTTGAAATTCCTTTCCTCTAGTTTCTGAGAAGGGGCCTTTGAAAGGATTCTAACTTTGTAAGTAAAGAAGCAGGGCAACAAATGTGTCCGTGCCAGGCTCAACTGAGTCGACCAGGGCTCGGAAAAGTCATTCGGAAGTCTAGGGTAGGTCTGAGGTCAAGCTGAACTCCAAAGAAGGGAAAGGTCCGGGGGTGGTCGGAGCCATGCCTCCGGGATCCAGCGCGCCCACTGCACCGCTGGCAGCGGTCTCATTCTACGGACCCCGCCCCTTCCCGGGTACTTGGCTCCCCGTGTACAATAAGCACCTGGAATCGAGCAGCGTCTGCCGAGAACCGCTTCACGTCGAACTTGGCGCCGGCTCCGAGCCGGCGAAATAGATCATAGGCATCCATTTTTACCCAGAGTGCCGCGCAGCCCCACAGCGCCTGTGCATACGACTTCCTGTCCGCGACTGCTTCCGGAGAGGCCGTAGGCGGAAGTATTTCCAGGAGGCGGAGCCTGGCTGCGCCAGGCATGGTGAAAGTTGGAGTTGTAAACTTGTTCACAGGATAGGCCATTCTTGTGCGTGGGAGTATTCTAGGCTTTTAGGGATAGTTTGGTGAGAAACACGCCAAGATTCTGCACTTAAGGTCACAGTCTAGCGGGAACAGAGATACTGTTAATCAACGTTACCGTAACTTAGGAAAATGAAAAGTGCTGAGAAGGAAATTAAAAGGTTTGATGGATAGTGACGGGGTGGAGGGTCAAGTTCAATCAAATGTTTGCACTGAGAAGGGGTCATTTTTCTTAGACATAGAAACAGCATTCCAGATAAGAGGAAAGCATTCTGAAGAAGGGAAAGGGTCTGAGACATTGTTAGAATGGAAGCCAGGATCTGAGTTGCTCTCCAAGTACCACAGAAAGAAGGAACAAGAAAAAAGAAAAAAAAAAGTGGGGGGTGAGGCAGAGGAAGAAAAGAAAATCGCTGGACTAGCTCAAACAAACCAGATCTCGAAACATTGTAACAAGATGAAGTACTTGGAATGAAGGTGAAAGCTGAAGAAACAAAATTGAGTCATCAAGATAAATAGTACAGTGCACATACTCAATGTTCATATATCATAAGTTCTGGTGAGACCTTCACACTCAAGCAGAGCAGGTTTGGAGTAAGCATGAGATGAGACTGGACGTTTCTTCTCTGATTCCTTCTTATAGCTTTCAGTGAAATATCTTGTTATTTTAAGTATATTTACTCTCCAAAAATAGGGCTTTGAGGGCGCTGGGAAGATGACTGAACAGGTAAAGACACTAACGCTGCAAGCTTAATGATCCTATTTTGATCCTGGGAACCCATGCAAAAGACCAGATAAAGTAGCGAAGAAGTTTGTAGCCTTTGGCTTAGACAAGGCCAAAGTTTATTCAAGTAAATACAGTGGAGGTTGTCTCTCCCCCTCCAGTTATAGCTACCTGGTATTGATGATTCACTAAAGATAATTCACCCCCCAGGAGCCGAGAAGGCAGAGGAAAGCCTTGCTTTCTAGGAAGTATTCAACATTATACCAATGACCCAACTCGTGTCCCTCCTTTCAGAGAATAGAGTTGTATAGCTCATTGAATTTGTGCTCTATATCCATTTCTTTAAAAGAATGGACTTGGAATTCAGTCTGAATCTCACAGAGATCCATGTACCTCTGCCTCCTAAGTGCTGGGGTCAAAGGCGTGCGCCACCATGCCTGGCCCATGTTCCTCTGTTTTAGGTATTTTCTTACTGCACTGCACTTATAGCTCCACATAAGCTCACATAAGTTTGTTCACAGTCTTTGCAGTTTCCAAGGCTGAAGCCATGTGCTATGTCTCTTCTTAATGTTTGCTAAGTGTGTAGTCTGGTTCACATTAAATGATCAATAACATTTTTTTGGTGTGTGTATGTGTGGGAGGGTGGGTATGCATGCATGCATGTGTGTGCACATAAATGTATGTGGTCAAAGACAGACATTAAGTGTGTCTCCTAAATTGCACTTCACCTTTATTTATTTATTTATTTTTAATAGATTATTTTTGTGTACATATATGCATGTGCTACAGCACGTGTGGAGGTCATAAGACAACTTGCAGGTGTTGGTTCTTTCTTTTCACCTTGTAGATACCTGGAATCGAACTCAGGACTTTAGGCTTGGCAGCAAGTACCTTTATTTGCTGAGCCATCTCTCTGACCCATCCACAGTCTTTTTTGATTTATTTATTTTATTTTAGTATTTGAGTGTCTTGATAGCATGTATGTATGGGCACCTATAGTGTGAATTCTAATTGGTCTTAATAATAAAAACCTGGAGTCAGATATTGGGGTGAATACCGACAGATCAGAGAGACAAAGAAGCAAGCCACAGCCACCAACTCCTCAGTCTAAAAGGGGGGCAACTCCCGTCTCCGCCCGCCTCATATTCTTCTCTCTGCCCAGCCATATCCCTTCCTATATCCTCCTCCCTAGTGTTGGGATTAAAGTTGTGTGCCACCACTGCCCAGCTTCTATGATTAACTAGTGGCTAGCTCTGCACTTTGATTTCCATGCAAGCTTGACTTCTTAGAGCACAAACAAAATATCACCACAGGCACCACATGTATGCTTGGTTCACCAAGGTCAGAAGAAGGCATCTAAGTCCCCTAGAACTGGAGTTAAAAGTGGTTGTGTGCCACTACGTGGATGTTGGGAACTGAACCTGGGGTCGCTGTAAGAGCAGTAAGTGCTCTTAACCACCGAGCCATCTTTCCAGCCCTCACATTCATCTATATAAACAAAATCGCTTATTAAGCCTGAAACTCATCCAATTGACAAGGCTTACAACCAACGAGCTTCCATAATCCATCTGTCTCCAAAGCCACCTCCCACCCCTGCTCCCTCAACCCCACAGTGCTAGGACTATGGGCACATGCCACTGTGCCTGGCTTTGTGTGCGGTGTCTCTGGTTCTGAACTCAGGTCCTCATGCTTATGTGGCTAGCCACTTGCCAACTGAGCCACCTTCCCAGTTCAGTAAGTCTGAGCTAAGGAAAGGGGATGAAACACACAAAGATCTCTCTGAACTTAGCAGTGGACCTGTTTCTTTAGGCTGGTGCTTTGGATTCTGGTTCTGGCAGACAGAAGAATGAAGTCAAATGAAGCAGACTTAGACTGCTGCCTGCCTCAACAATATCCAGCTGACTCATTGAGAAAGCACTTCCCCTTGGGGGAAAAAACAAAACAAAACTATTTAAAAGTATCGTCAATAAAAGTGGAGAGGAAATTGAATCATGGCTCTGTAGAACTGGAATTTCTCCAAAAACTAGTATGGTGTGATTGTTGGACACACATGGTTTCTCAGCTGTAGCCAGTGAACACCAAGTCTATATAACACCAAGGTGGCAGGTGCTTGGGGCAGCTTGTTGTTGTGAACAGAGTGACCACTCCATGGCCTGAAGGTGTGTTTGGGAATTTTTTTTTCTCTTACGCTCCCTCATCATTCGACCAGCTTCAGCGTGAGTGTAGTTTTTACAGCGTCACCCCGAGACCACAGCCTGGGCCTGCAGAGATGAACTAGACCGTCTTTGTTCTCATGGAGTAGAGTCTTGTAGGGATATAGAGCTCAAACAGAGTAAGAAAATGTTCTAGGACCAGCAGTAGATGATAGAGGGAGGGAAGGAGTTGTCACTGGTGGTGGGTGGGGGGTGGTGGCAGGGTGGGGGCACTGTCGAATACTTGGGTAGGTTTTGTAGAGAAGATGAGATTGGCATAGCAGGTTGAGGAGACAGCTCAGTTGGTAGGTTGGTTGCCTAGGATTCATAAAGTTCTAGGTTCAGTCCTCATTAACCAGTAAACTAGGCATGGTGGCACATGCCTACAATCCCAGAACAGGGAAAGTAGAGGCAGAGGGTCAGAAGTCCAAGGTATTTGAGCTGGTGAGATGGTTCAGCATGTAAAGGCACTTGCTGCCAAACCTGATTATCTCAGTTCCTGATTCCTGAGACCCCGCACGGTGGAAGAAGAGAGTAGATTCCCACAAGTTGTCCTCCGACTGCCACATGCATGCTATGGCATGCACACATTCACAATAAATACATTTCTAAAATGTAAATTCAAGGTCATCCTTGGCTGGCTAGCCAGTTGAAGGCTAGCCTAGACACTGCATGAGATGCTGTCTTAAACAGATGTGCTCCAATAGATGTGGTGGGTAAAGGTATTTAAATAGAGCAAACAGCTGTAATGCATGTACATTCACCAAAGCATCCCAGTGTGTTTGAGGGTCTAATAACGGTTCCAGAAAGATGGAATCAAGGATGCAGTAAGACTTGGAGCTGGACGGGGCTGTGGGTTCTTCGTAGTGAGGAGCCTCATACATGCTTGGAGTTCCTGACAGCCATTCAAGGATCTTAAGCCAATGATAGAAACACTTCACAATTTTAAGATTACAGCAGTGCTAACGAGGGGCAAGCCCAGGATCAAGGAAACCAAGGAAACTCATGGAAAGGAGTGGATTCAGAGCACTAAATACCAAGCATGGCAGCTCATGCCTGTAATCCCAGCACTCAGAATGCTACGGCAGGAGGATTGCTGTGAGTTCAAGGTCAGCTTAAGCTACGGAGTGAACCACAGCACTCACTTGGAAGTCCAAGGACAACTTTGGTGTCAGTCTTTCCCTTCCATCCTGCTTGCGACAGGGTCTCTTTGCTGGCCTGGGAGCTTCCAGGTATTCTCCTGCCTCCACCTCCTATTTCTCCAGAGATCCACTGGTTACAGATCCGTACTGCCACCCCTGGGTTCTGGGGCTTTCAGTGAAGGTCCTCCTGCTTGCATGGCAAGCGCTTTACTTACTAGGTCAGCTCCTATCCTGAGTGGAGTTTCTAATGGTCATTTGGAGAAAGGAATTGGTACTGATCTCCAAGGACAATAGAGACATCTGAACCATAGCTCTGGGACCTCAATTAAAATCTTGTTTATCAGAGGATAGTGAGTTATAGATAACAAACCCAGCAGCCATTGCACAGGGAGACCTCTCCTCATTTTCTTTGAAGCTAAGGTATTAATTCCAAATTCTCAAGACGCATCAAGACTTCACAATCCAGATAAAGCATTTTCTTTTTCCGTATTTGTTTTCTTTTCTTTACCGTAAGAGTAGACCGAAAACACTCCGCAGGTTTTACTGCAAACAGGATACAATAGAAAGCTGACTGCTCTGGTATTCCTGCCACTAGGAAAGAATTCAAAGAAATAGCACCTGCGCCAAAGCTGGCCTCACGGTGGCGCTCCAGTCTTGTCGGAGACAGACTCTAGCAGCTTCGTGAGAGGACCGTTCACAGTGGAGCGCTGACAGGACCTCTGCGCCCATAGATCTCACAGCCAAAGTTCCTGGTGTGAACTTACACATGAGGCTTATGCTGCTTTCAGACCAGTTTTGACCTACGACTGGACCAGCAACACAGTGCGTAGTTATGGCAGAATTAGTCTGTCTGGAAGAGAAATTACATCAGAGTTCAAAACTAATTAAAACAAATCTCTTCATAATTATTAATGGTTATCACTTATTGAGCATCTCCCATTTGGTGCAGTCCTGGGTACTTTTCAGATTATCTGAGCTCTCCAAGTTGTTATAACTATTTGTACCCTGCCCCTACCTCACCTCTCTCTCAAAGAAACCAGTGCTCAGAACCATCAAGTAGCTCGTCTCTCATTCCCATACATAGTAAGTAGCCACATTGGATATTGAACCCCATTTGGGTGATTTCCGGGCTTGAGCTCCTGGGACAGAGATGGTTAGTAATGTCACAATGGCTTCTTGGGTGCAGGACTTGGCATGACTTCATTTGCACACAATGGTATTTAAGGGGTCTTGTGAGATTCCTGTTGTTATCTCTGCATGAAACTTGGTCAAAATGAAAAGGGAAATATTTACATGGTCACAGAAGTATTTATTACCTTCAGAGAGAAAAATAAGGGAATTTACAGTGGAGAAGCCTGGTAGCCAACGACGTGAAGGAAATTATCCAACTATAAGGTGGCTAAGCAGATATGGTAAAGACGTATTATAGGGAGATTTTGTTTTTCTTTTACAGTGGGAAAGACAAAGGAGGATTTTTTCTTTTTCTTTTTCTTTTTTTCCTTTCTTTTTCTTTCTTTTCTTTTTTTAGACAAGGTTTCTCTGTAGCTTTGGAGCCTGTCCTGGAACTAGCTCTTGTAGCCCAGGCTGGCCTCGAACTCACGGAGATCCACCTGTCTCTGCCTCCCAAGTGCTGGGATTAAAGGTGTGCACCACCACTGCCCGGCTAGATTTTTTATTTCTTTTTTGCCATTGTTGGCCAGAAACGGAAGACATGAGCGATTCCTTTCTTTGCTCTCCAGCTGTGAAAACTCCAAATTCCAGAGTTTCCCAGATGGAATCTGTCTCCTTCAGGATAGATGGTCAGCGGAGCATCTCCTCCCTGCATAAGGGAATCTACCCAAAAGGAAGACACAAATAAAAAACCTGAGAATAATGTCACTGTACTGAGCACAGTCAGGCTGAGATGTAGCTACCCTTGATTCTCAGATGCCCAATTAAGAGTGTTCAATCATAACTATAAAGCATTTTTTAAATTATAATAAAAATAAAATTTAAAGCTGTGGTAATATTAGCCTAAGATAATTACCAATCTGTGTGTGAATACATACATGCATACATACATACATACATGTATATATATGCTCTTGTAGTGAGAAAGGAGATGTAGGAAAGCTTTTGGCTCAGCATGTCTATGTTTTGCACGATTTACAGTACAACTTGCCGGCTCTGTGATATCCTCCCAACAATTCCTTCACTATTCATCATGAGACTCCAGCTCTGTGCAAATGAAATACCTTCTTGGAGATGCAGAGCTATCCTGACGCAGCTCATTCCCACAGGCAGATGCCACCTGTCCTTACCTACCACTGTTTCTCTGATTTAAGGGAACCCCCACCCCAGTAGTTTTATGCAGTATTATTCTTGGAGTTAAACTAAAGGAAAATATATGAGTTTAAATCTGCTTAGGAAGGGTTTGTCAGCCAGTCATCATCAGAACATCTTTGTTAAGGTGTATCTGTGCCGTGTGAAAGACCTACAGTGGCTGGGTGTGGTGGCGAACCTTCTTCGCCCCGCGCTTCAGAGGCTAGCGCCAAGTGCATCCCAATTTCTTGAGTAGCCTGGACTATATAATGAGTGCCAGGCTGACCTGGGTGATATAGTTAAGTCCTTTCAGAAAAAAATACGGTATACAAGGGCCAGTGATTCAAACTCTTAAACAAAAGTGCCAATCTGGACAAATATAGAGTGAACATGATTAAAAAACTACTTTACATTTATTTAAAATGTCATTGTATAGATAAGCATACTTGGAAAATGTTGGCTTTCAGTAAGAACTTACCCTGACTAGATGCCTCCAGCAACGTGAAAACACATCCACGCACAAGGTTGTTTGTTGCAGTGCTTGTATTTATATTTGCAAAGTAATAAAGCCGACCTACGTAGCCCAAGTGAAGGCGTGTGTGAGAGGGGTGGTGAATGCATGATAGTGCAAGCACATCCTATACGTCTGTAGGAAAGAACCAGAAAGAGATGTGTAAGCCAATAGGGAAAGATTTCTAGAATATATGATTTGATGCAAAAGGAATATTTCTTGTAAGTTTCTATTGGGAAAAGTCAAACAAAATCAAAGTAAGAAAATGTGTGTGTGTGTGTGTGTGTGTGTCTGTCTGTCTGTCTGTCTGTCTGTCTGTCTGCTTTTGTCACCAAAACTTAAAATCTTGGAGGATGAATCAGAAAGGAATAAGATCAATTTCCTGAAAGAAGTGAGTGGTAAGAAAGTTTAAATAAATGAGGAGCTGGGCTGAATAGAGTGATGGCCATGACATTTCCCCCTTCTCCCTTCCCCTTACCCCTACTTCCTCCAACAACCCAGGTCTCAATAGAGTCTTGCTACATTGTCGAACTCTCTGTGCCAATGTGATCCTCCCGCCTCAGCCTCATAAGTAACTGGTACTAAAGGTATGGGTTACTGTTCCTGGCTTATGAATGCTTCTTTTTGTGTAATTCTGAGTTTTAGATGATACCCCCCTCCCTACTGAAATGGAATAGAAAGTGGATAGCATAATAATCACATGGAAAATAAACTATGTGTGTAGTGGGGATGAGGAATTTTATATACAACGTTGTTTGACTAAAGACTCTTAGAATAAATAAAAGGAAACTATAAAAATTAATCTTAAACTCTAATGTGTTTTCTCGCAATAGTGGGCCTCTTATTTTTGGCAGTGATTCATTCTGGGTATTCTGGCATTAGGTAAATAAGTAATATACTATAAATAATGAGGTTCAGTTTCCTAAGAGAGAGAAAAGAAAGTCACTGATCTGGAAAGATAGCGTAATAGAATTAATTCTATAATGGCAGTTAGAATTAGGCAGGACAGTTTAATTCATGGCTTAAAAAAATGTGTGTATGTATGTGTGTAGTGTATGTATGTGTGTATATGTGTATCTATGTGTGTATATGTATGTGTGCATATGTGTATGTCTGTGTGTGCATATGTGTGTGTTTGTATGTGTATCTATGTGTGTATATGTATGTGTGCATATGTGTATGTCTGTGTGTGCACATGTGTGTGTTTGTATGTGTATGTGTTTCTATTGCTGTGAAGAGTTATCATAACCACAACAACTCTTTTAAAGGAAAGCATTCAATTGAGGTGATGACTTACAGTCAGAGGTTCAGTCCATTATTATGGCAAGAAGCATGGCCGCATGCAGACAGATGTGATGCTGCAGGAGTAGCTGATAGTCCTACGTCTTGTAGGCAACAGGAAGTTGACTGAGACACTGGGTGTCCTTTCCTGAGCAAAGGAAACCGCAAAGCCCATCCCCACAGTGACACACTTCTTCCATCAAGGCCATAGCCACCCCAACAAAGTCATACGTCCTAATAGTGCCACTTCCTGTGAGATTATGGGGGCCAATTATATTCAAACTACCACAGTGTGTGTATTTCCTTACTCTTAGAAACAATACTCAAACCTTCCTCCCACATCTTGGCTTCAAAATTCCATTTGCTACTGAAAGGAATCGTAGCTCCTTGGCAAACTGGCTACAGCCTGGAAAGCAAAATATGGCCTTTGAACAATTGATTAAGCTAGTAAGTTAGGAAGTACTCAGAAAAAAAAATCAAGATGACCAAGAGAGTTATCCTGAAGAGATTCTGATTGGCCAAACCTGGGGTAATTGGTATAAAAATAGTGATAGTGATGAGTCACAATCCATTGAATAAGATATGCAGCTATACAAACAAGTAAATAAATGCGGGAGAGGGCAAGTGAGCCTTATCGTTAGATTGTCAAGGGGAGTGGGTGAAGGGTAAAGGGGCTTGCCGCCAAGCTGGATGACCTGAATTTGATCCTAGGGGATCCACATGGTGGAAGGAGAGAAACAACTCTGGCAAACTGTCCTCAGACAGACAGATCGACACACACACACACACACGATGAAACATTAATAACAAAGAATATTAATTAGTAAATGTAGAATAAGCTGGATATGGTAGCCCAAATCTGTAATCCCAGCACTCAGAGGATTGAGGCAGGAGAATCAGGAGTCCTAGGTCAGCATAGCAAGACCCTGTCTCTGAAGAACAGCAAATATATAAAATATAGAGAAATAGTTATGAAGTTAGAATTGGAAAATAATCTTCTGACACTCATCAGTAATGATACAGTCATCTATGGATGAGAAAACTGGTAGGTGAGATTCAGATGAAAAATAGGATTTCACATTGTCACAAAGTCTGTCCCGACAAGATTTCCATTCATTACAAAGAGGAAATTATGCTTAGAATACAGCTAGCCATCAGACACCACACTAGCGAAATGACCACAGCACAAATGTGAAAACAAATATGGGGCCAATATTTTAAAATTCTGGAGGAGGAGTACCCAGGGTTGGGTACTGTTTTTACACAAGTTTGAAGTAGGAGGTTCCATCAGAAGACATTGCTAAGCCACAACAAGACAAAGCCTGTGCTATAGGCAGTTATTTCTGCCCGCTTGCTCTGCCCAGCAGTAATGGAAGCCACAGTTGGACTTTGGGAGTTGGAAGAAAAGGAAAAACTTTATGCCTGGGGTCCATATGGCAGAAAGAGAGAAATGACCCTGCAAGTTGGGCTAAAATCTCTACATATGTTCCCTGAGATGCACACATTTGCACACATATGTGCACTCCCCCCATAAACGAACAAATGAATGAATACATAAATGAAAATATTTAAATTCCATATATTAAGTTATTAGGTCCAAATATCTCAACACAAGTTTATGATTTCATAGCTTAGTAGCCATTTAAAGACACAGCACATAATTACGAAGAAAACATATCTTAGTTTCATTTTAAAATATACTCACTTACTTGCTAGTGAGATGTATGAGTGTCTCGGCTGTTGAGCAGCCAGCTGGACAGTGCCATACTTGCCTATCATCCCATATTATAACCCATATAGTTCTTTCTCCTTACGCAGCCACAGACAACAAGGTTTACAAAGTTCCAAACATATTAAATGGAGAACAGTTGCTGGGTCTGTTGCCTTTAATGGCAGCACTCAGGAGGCAGAGGCAGCCTCTCGGTGGGACCAGCCTACTACAGAATGAGTTCCAGGACAGCCAGGGCTATATAGGGAGATCAAAACAAAACAAGATAAGCAAAAAAAAAATAAGTAAATAAATAAATATTAGAAATGGAGAGTAGCCAACCATGGAAGGACCTGTTTTCTCAGCCAGTGATTTATACCATTCTTAGTTGACTTTACTGTGGCATCACTGACAGATTTAAAGACACTTGGCTGCCACAGCGAACTCATTACTGTGGCAGCCCAGTGCATTTGGGGGCCACGATTATACAGTTACTGGGGACAAACTTCTGAGGGAAAAAAAATCCAAATCTGATCATCATATTTGATATTACATAATAATTAGCATTAACAAATGACTCAATACTTGTGAAATCTTTCACATGCAAGTCCTTTGTGCCATCTAATTACTTTTGGAAAGCCTGCTATTTTGTTGCAACAAAACGGAAATGGAAACATTTGGAAGGAATGATAAAATAGCATCCTGTAGCATCCTGTAGGTCCAAGGTAAATGCCTGCATACAAGGAGTATCTAACTTTTTTGAACTCATTATTTTCCAAATATCTCTTTTTAAGAGATGTGGCACTGGCTTAGTCCGTAAAATGCCTACTAAGCTTGGATCTTCAGCATTCATGTAAAAAGTGGTTCCTGGCAACACCACTCTATAACCTCAAAGTGGGGTAGAGACCGGCAGATCTTTGGAGTTCACTGGCCAGCCAGCCTAGCCATAATGAGCTCCAGGTTCAGTTAGACACCCTATCTCAGAGAACAAGGTGGGCAATGATTGAGGAAGACACTTAACATTGACCATTGGTGTCCACATGTGTACAGACACATGCATGTGTACACATGTGCTTGCACTGCCATATACACACGTGCAAACACACATGCACATACATACACACACACCTGAACACACACACACATCTCTTGACTGAATGTGGTAGTCCACCTGTGAGGCTGAGGCAGGAAGATTACAAGTGTAAGATCAACTTAGTCTACAGTCTGAGGACCACCATGTAAATATAAAGAGACCCAGCCTAAGTAGAAGAAAAAGAAGCAGGAGAAGGAGGAGGAAAAAGAGGAGGAAGAGGAAGAAAAAGTCTTGTTTGTGGTTCCATGGTGCATTTTGGGTTTTCTGTCCTTTAGAAAAGGAAGCAAACGTTCCCTCTGTGTGTGTATGAAGGGAAAACGAGGATGGGGTGAAGCAGTGGGTTCACTCGGCATCACTCAGTCTTCCGACTGATGTATCATCTACTTACTGGGTTACAAAAATTCAGGTAATTAATATCTGACAAATATAGACCTCTTTGCAATAAGGTGGTGACATGCACTAACCAATAAACAACTTCAAAGAGCCTGTTTTGACAAGTTCTTATATTAGCATTCAGCAGATGTAGCGCTTACCTGAGAATTTAAGTCAGCATGGGCGTTAACTATACAGTCAAGACAGTGGCAGCAGGTACAACGCTGTACGAGTGTCGTGTCTGAAAGAGGAGGGTGGGCTAAGGAGATGGCTCCATGGGCACAAGTCCTGCAGTGCAAAATGCCTGAAGACTTGAATTTGACTCCCTGATTCACACACATAAAAGCTGGACAAGTGCCGGGCGGTGGTAGCACACGCCTTTAATCCCAGCACTCGGGAGGCAGAGGCAGGCTGATCTCTGTGAGTTCGAGGCCAGCCTGGTCTACAAAGTTCCAGGACAGACTCCAAAGCTACAGAGAAACCCTGTCTCTACAAACAAAAGCACACAATGTTTTAAGCATCTGTAATCCCTGTGCTTCTATGGGGAGATGGGAAGCTGAGACAGGAGACACCCCGAAGCCAGGGACAGCCAGTTGTAGGGCACAGTGAAACAACAGTTCAGTCTGAAACAGTGGAAGACATGGACTGATACCCGAGGGGGTTCTTCTGACCTCCATACACACGTTGTGCAGGAACACGGCCGTGTTCACATACAGAGATGTAGACACACACATGCACGCATGCACGCACACACACACAGAGATTGAAAGAGAGAGAGCGCGCAAAAATGGAGGAAATGTTTATTTCTGTTTTACTCATATAGCCCCGACAAATGCTTTTTTGATCAGTTTACCATCTGTTTACATAATAGAAGGAAGCCTCAAAATGTTTCACTTTGAGTTGGGGGTGTGCTGTAACTTAGTGGAAGAGTGCTTGCCTAACATTCAGGAGGCTCTGAATTTGATCTCTGAAACTGAAAATAAAATTGATCCAACAGATCTGGAGTTCCCAGAACACTGAGTAAAATATAACTCTGGGATTTCTTTGCAAAGAGGTTTTGTTGCCTCACTGAAGCAACACAGTTGTACGGTCCCATGGACTCTGCTGTTGTAATTACAAGGCAGCTGCAGGCCTCAGCTTCCAGGCCCACTGACCGCGTGCTTCTCTTTCTCTTTTCATTGCTCTGGCTGTGCACTGGGTCTGGGGAACGCAGAGGGGTTTAAGATAACCCCAACAGAGAAGCGGTCTTTTTCTCTTTCAGGCAGGAGTGGTGTGAGCAATTGTCCTCAGGACTGTGAACCACAGTGCACCATCCGAAGTTGTGTTGAAATAGCGTGATGAATTAGCTGCAGAGTGGATGGAAAGGAATATGAAAAGATTTGTATAACAAAGCACCATAAATCATCTCGGGTACAGTGGGGCCCCCATCCTTCAGCCTGTGGGCTTGTCAGAGGAGCTGCAGGGAGGGAGAGAGAGAGATGAGGGAGAAAGAAAGGGGTCTTCGAGCTTTGGGCTTGAAGCATCCCCTAAGCCAGTGAGGCCACTAATCAAATCCTTCTCAAGGTACCCTTCACTTGCTCAGTTTGGAAATATCTATCAAGCGTCTTACTTGTGGATGGCTCTATTCTGGAGCTATTGGGGTGTGATGGATAAGGAAAAGGGAAGATAAAAATAGTGAGTCAGATCCAGTTCCTGCCACACTGTGCTTAGGCATGGTTATGACAAGGATCCAGCTTATTTCTCCAGCATCAGCACAGATACACAGTAGAATGTCCTTAACTTCAAGGAACAGATGCATTGCTAAGCTCTTCTGGCATTAAGGCGAACTGCGATCAAGTGAATGAATCTCTATATTCTTCATAAAGCTGTTCTTGCTACCCTTCATGGGAATTTACCTCCTCTGCCCCTCTGTTCCTGTTATCCTATGTGTATATGCTGTATTCTCCACAGGCCTTTTGGAGGCAATTTTTATGGAATAGGAATTGGAAGAAACAAAGGATGGTGGGAGGTCAAACAGATTCAAATTAGAATCTTGGTTCTTCTACTCAGTAGCTCTGTGTGGCCTGTGTTAGTTTCTTTTGAAGTTTTTATATTTTTAACTATGTGCCTATGTACACCTGTCTTTGTGAGGGTTTGCACATGTGAGTGCAGTACCCAGGGAGGCCAGGAGAGGGCAGAGATTTTTGCGTGTACTTGTGAACTGCCAGGGGTGGGGTCTGCAAATAGAACTCAGGTCCTCTGCAAGAACAGTACTTGATTTTTTTTTTCCAGCTAGGATGGCACTATCAGCATTTTTTTGTGTTTTTTTTTTGTTTGTTTGTTTGTGTGTGTGGTTTTTTGAGACAGGGTTTCTCTGTAGCTTTGGAGCCTGTCCTGGAACTAGTTCTTGTAGACCAGGTTGGCCTCGAACTCACAGAGATCCGCTTGCCTCTACCTCCCGAGTGCTGGGATAAAGGCGTGCACTGCCCGGTCATTATCAGCATCTTTTATGTCAAGCTAGAAGTCTGAGGGTTAGTAGATGCTTGAACACTTGAAAGGTTTTCTCGAGTGTAATGAAGTGAGTTGACTTTCTTGTTTTGATGATTGCTCTATGCTTATTCACAAACTACCTGCATATATGCGTAGTCTTGAACTTTTTAAATAACAATTATACATATATGAACATTATATATAAATAAATATATCCAACCTTCATAGAAGGCTAGCCAGGATTGCAAAGGAGCAATACTAGTGACTTCACCCAGATAGATACTTCAAAACATTTGTTTACAAAGAAATCATCGCCCCTTTGCCTCATCGCATTACAGCATTGCAAGGAATAGGATCAAAACTTGTTGGTGGAAAGAAATTCAAGGAACAAGGAAAAGCAAGAGGTGGCTCTCATCCTCACAGCAAGCCCTCCTTGGGACACAGCCTTTCTTCAACCCCAGGAGGGTCGAGCATAGGGTCAAGGAGTGGTGACCAGGTTAGCAACAAGGACAACAGAGGGTGGGGACAAAGGAGCCGAGAGTAGAAGCTGCATGCCCAATGCCTGAGCATGTTTCTCTGCTGCAAGAGAATGGCAGGACAACAGCTCAAACTGTGAGAGAGGAGGGTGCAAAGGGAAGGGGGCAACTAATGGATGAGGGGGCCCAGCAGGGGTCAGAGGTCATGAGGGCACCACAGTGAACTAATTGGCCTCTCTACATATTCACTTTCTGCTTCTAGCCTACAGCTGGGCCCTGAGAGAAAGGCCAGGGGAAAAGCTGGCTTTATTTATTTATGCTCCAGATGTGAGACCAACTCAGCTGGTGCTGAGCAACCGAAAGGGAAAAGGGAGGCAGGTACTCCTCCTCTCAGTACATGCCCTTCCGAGAGGGAGATGCTTCTCTCTCACTCCATCATCCATCCATCCATCATCATCATCATATGCCAGTTGGATGCCCCGAGAAACATGGTACATACCAGATAAGGGAACTGATCTTTTTGACTTGGACGCTACATTACCAGAGGTAAAACCTACTGGTTTTGACAACTTGTGCAAGCTGCTGTGGTCATCCTCTAGCTGAGAGAGCCTGAGCTGGAATGCCAGCTGCTAGCTCTGTGGCCTCAGACTAGTGCTTTAATTTTAGTTTTTCAAATACCAGATTTTCCCTACAGTTTGAAAAAAATGGGGTGGTTATGTGCATTAAGTGAGGTAAGTACATGTAAAGTTGAAACGCACTTCAGTGCGTGCTAACTCTCGCTATTGCTCTAGTCCAGTGGGATAAACATGTGGCACAGGGATATCCATTGTCTCGCCTTATGTTGTCTGTGAACTGCCCCTCCCAAGACAAAATCTCCGTTCCTCTTTCATAAGACTCCGGAGACTAGGAGGGAAGCCTCAGGTCCCTTCTAGGGTTTTATCTGAACTTCATAAAGATCAACTCACGTGGAACAGAACTTTATTTTTTAAATGAGGAATCATTACAAGTCAAGAACTTAAAACTGGGCAGGTAGCAATGAGGACCGGTGAGAAGTCCTTTGCCATTGCAGGGACTCACACATAAGGTCAGCTTACACTTAGCTAGGGAGGGAAAGAGATCCACAGGTCATATAGACAAGATATGACCCTGTCTGAGGACTTTCTAGCTGCTGTGTGACTTATAAAACAGACGACCCATCTCTTTACAGAGCCTACAAGGTCACTTGAGAACCACTGCCCATCAACCCTGGAATACAGAGATGGGACTAGAAGGCATGCCCGCATGGCCATGAGCACGGATCCCTGTGGATCTCCCACCTCGTTATCCTCCACCACGGACATCAGAGACTCACAGAGTGGAAATCCTGAGTTCCTACCGAACATTTAATTTGGAAGTTGCCTTTTGTCACGCATTCTTCCCATTTCCGTTTACTTAATCATTCACTCATCCCTCATTCATTTACTCTTGATGCCTAATTTATTTTTACTTTAAAAAATACTTATTAATTTTTTATCTATGTATATGAGTGTTTTGTCTGCATGTATGTGCTGGGGTCCATGGAGGCCAGAGGAAGGTGCTGGATCCCCTAGAACTGGAGTTATAGACAATTCGTGAACCACCATGTTGATGCTGGGTCCTCTGCAAGGGCAGCAGGTCCTCTTAACTACTGAGCCATCTCTCCAGCCTTCTTTTTACTTTTTAAAAAGATATCAGCCTTTATTAATTCTTTGAGAATTTCATACAATGTATTTTCATCATATTCACCCCCACTTTTTCTTCTAGCTCCTATAGTTACCCCTTCATCTCTCCATCTCTTCCCAATTTCCATAACCTCCTTTGTCTAATCGCTCTCTGAGTCCAATTTATGCTGTCTCTGTACTCATGTTCATAGGGCCATATACACTGAGTGTGGCTGACCTCATCTTTATGGGCTACACCCTTAAAGACAACTGATTCTGCCTCCTTCAGAAGTCATCAACTGTCACTAATTCCTCAGGAGTAGTGGCTGGGGAGCTCTTCCTCCTTCCGTATTAGAATGTTGACTGGCTTTATGGCTTTTTTTTAAAATTTTATTTCTGTGTGTCTGTGTATGTGCATGTGAATGCATGTATATGCACATATATCCATGTTTGTACCATAGCCCACGTGTGGGGAGGTCAATTCTTTTGAGTTAATTCTCTCCTGACACTGTATGGGATCCAGAGACTGAACTCAGGTCAAGGCAAGAGCAGCAAGTGCTCTTAGCCACTGAACTATCTCTCCAGCCCCTGTGTTTTAGGTAATATTATTCCTAGACATTTTCACATCATAAAGGCCATGTCATCTCCCTCCTTTCCCAAAAGTGCCTTTGTAATTCTTTTGATGTTATTTGAGAGAGTCTCACTATGTAGCTGGTTGGCCTGGAACTCATTCTGTAGACCAGGTTAGTCTCAACTCAGAGATCAAACTGCTTTTGCCTCTCTACCTCCCAAATGCTGAGATTTTTAAAAAAGATTTCTTTATTTATTATGTATACAACATTCTGTCTCCATGTATGCTCACATTCCAGAAGAGGGCACCAGATCTCTTATTCCAGATGGTTGTGAGCCACCATGTGGGTGCTGGGAATTGAACTCAGGACCTCTGGAAGAGCAGCCAGTGCTCTTAACCATCAAGCCATCTCTCCAGCTCCCAAATGCTGGGATTAAAGGGAGGTGCCACCTGCCTGGCTTGTCTTTAAAATTCTTGTTCCTTTTTCTATTTCATATTTTCATATTAACTTGTAAGTTTCCTATATACTAAAATCTCCAAACTTGGCCAGGGGCGCATGAGATTGAGGTTGCTGTTCTGGGGCTGAATAAACAGTCCTCCATTCTCAGAGCACCAGTTCTCTGGGGATTTTTACTGTGGAGTTGAAATTCAATTCCTTCCATGAAGTAATACCAAGTCTCACAATCTTGTCAAACCTTAATTGATGATGGACGAGCCCTAAGAAGGGACCGTAGAAGTCAGAGGGCTGTGTTTCCCTCAGCTCAGCTTAAGCATTCCTACTCGAGTGGGGTGGCTTTCTACCCTTCTCTGGGCTGGCGCAACTCAACTTCCAGATGTCTCTGACACCAAGTCTAGCTACTCCTAGCTTAACGACCCCTGCCCTTCTCACAAGTCACCCCTGCAGATCTAGGAACATTCCCCAGCTCTGACACATGTTCTCAACATTAGCCCAATGCAGGCAATTCTGCCTGTGCCCTGCAGTGTTTCTTCTACAAAGGCCTGGGGCTCTCTCAGTGCTGTCTTTTGGCACACTGAGGTGAAGGCACAGAGCTCAAGGGTTCTTCTTTAGGGAAAGATTACATCACGATAGTCATATAGCTGAATGCTAAGTCTAGAACTGTTTTCCTTCTTTCATTTTCTTGTGTGTGTACGTGTGTGCGTGCACACGTGTGTGTGTGTGTGTGTGTGTGTGTGTGTGTGTGTCATGTGCATAAATCCCCTGACCTCATAGGCAGTTGTGAATCATCCAGTGTGGGAGCTGGGAACCAAACAGGTCCTATGGAAGAGCAGCAAGAGCTCTTAACTGCTGAGCCATCTTTCCAGCCCCTAGGGCTGCTTTTCAGTCCTTAAAATAAGAGTTCCTGAAAGGGTGTGCTGTTTCATCAGCGGCCCAGAGGTAGCTGGAGGGTAAGTATGGCTCCTGCTTGCCCTAAAACACGTTTCTCCATCTTAAACACTGACAGGCATGCCTCTCTCTCTCTCTCTCTCTCTCTCTCTCTCTCTCTCTCTCCCTTTTCCTCCCTCCCTCCCTCTCTCTCCCTGCCCCTTTGAAAGTTTTATTATATGTATAATATGTACTATATGAGTTTATATGTGCCATATGAGCTCAGGGACTGGAGGCACAGGCTGCTGTAAACCGCCTGATATGGGAGCTGGCAATTGAACTCAGGTGTCCTCTGGAAGAGCAGTAAGTAACCACGGAGCCATCTCTCCAGGACCTGTTCTGCCGCACCTTTCTCTGGCCTTTGCTTTTTGATCAAGCATTAAGATTTGCTTTCAGAATAGAAGCACACACTGTTGGCCTCTGGGATGACTGGAATATGCAGGTTCTCACGCATGCTCACTGGTAGAGCTCACAGATACCTGGCACACACATTGCCATGTCCTGGGGAGCCCCTGCAAGCAAGGGATCAGCACGTGCATGTTGTGGTCACCATGTCTGGGTGTACTGGCAAGACCAGATACACCTTGCTTTGGAGGTAGGAGCAGCCTGTCCTCTCTGTCCTGAGCCCTGACTAGAGCCATCTTCACTAAGATGTGGAGTCCCATTTCCCATCAGGCCTGTCTCACACATTCCCCTGTCCTTGGATCAGCAGTGCAGCCTACAGGGAATGCTACCTCGGAGCAGGATTCCATGCTCGGGTCTGGCCTCCTGGCCAGCACTCCTCCAGCCATGATGCCAGGGATGCTTTCTCAGGTCAAAAGGGAAAGCTTTGTTGCTGCACTGTGGCCAGGCAAACACATGGCTGGCTTTGAAGTCTCAGGGAGGATTTGCTCAGGCTGGAGTTGGGAATCTGAAGGAGAGGCCTTGCTGTGTTTGTTAACTCCAACAACACGTGGGGCCTAGTGTGTTTGATGTCTCCGAAGAGCAGG
The DNA here is from genome assembly GCF_982192425.1 of Myodes glareolus. Taxonomy (NCBI): domain Eukaryota; kingdom Metazoa; phylum Chordata; class Mammalia; order Rodentia; family Cricetidae; genus Myodes; species Myodes glareolus. The sequence goes on from NC_142034.1 coordinate 38,754,536, forward strand.
AGGAGGGAGGTACACCCTGGGGGTCCTCTTAGAGGACAGTCCCCTTGTGCTGAGCCTGCAGTCCCACCTAGGCCTGGGACACAGAGGAGGCCCAAGTTCAGAAGGGCTAATGGCAGGCCTTTACTAGAAGAAATAATGGTTCTCTTCCTTCAAGTTGGTCTGTGGGAGTGTGGCTCAAGGCAGATGGCTGCTTTCCTTGGGCTCTGGAGACAGGAAGTGAGGATGAGAAAGAAGGGAAGATGGCCTCAGGCAGCAGCGGGGGCGGTCAGGGGGCAGACAGGTGTCTGCTTTGCTGGGAGCCTCCACTTTCAACCTCCTCTTCCTTCCCACCCTCTATCATTAGCCTCTCTGACTGCAGTCAGGGCCCTGCTCCCTCTCTGCCATCGTGGTTGCAGCATAAGTGGGGAGTTCACTTTCCAGGGTCTGTCTGCTGTATTCCTAGTCCATACCTGGTCCTAGGTAATGACCAGAAGCACAGCTAACAGCATTTAAATCAACAATTGTGTAGGGGCCAGGCTAAGACAAGGCTCCCACGGCTGGCTCTCAAGGCTTCTCCTAGGATTTCACCAGGTGCCAAAGCTTGTTTACCACCTTGGCTGGTGGGAATGGGGCGAGAAGGAAAGCGTTGTTATTAACGAGTTCAATGTCCCATGGAACAATTGAGCCAGGAATATCTCCACCCCACCTCCGACTCTCCCACCTGTGCATCCTAACCGTACACACTGCTACCAGAGTTTCCCCCCCTCCCCACCCCCATTTCCAGGCTGCTCCGGCCTGCCTACCCCTTTACCCAGATGCTGCAATCGAGAAAGGCTTGTTTACAATAAGGCCTTGAAATCAGGAGTTATAAATCCTGCCCAGGACAGCTGCCCTATCTCTGTACTAAGTTGTGCCAAAAGGAGGCTCACCTGCTTGTGACCCATTCCCTGTTACCATCCCCGTTCCCCCCCCCTCCCACCCCAGCTCCCTGCAGCTCCTCTGCAAACACAGGACAATGGGCAAATGGGAGTTACCTGTCTTAACAGGTGTCATCTGGGCCTCACTTTCCTACAGGGTGATGGGAGGGTCATCCTCAGCCCACCCACCGTGGGCATTCCTGTGATTGTGAAGATCTATCTTTGAGCACGACCTTTCTTTATGCTCGGTATCTTTAACTGCAGGAGACTGAGCCCACCTCAAAAGAGTTAAGGACTCTCACTTTGGCTGCTTAATCCGAATGAGCAGACAGCTACTGTACTGTTTGTTTCAGAAGCACCTCTGCTGTGGCACATTCACAAGGGGCACTGGGTAGTGCCCACGATGGTGCCCATTTTCTGTATTAGCCTTCCCTAGTAAGATACAAGTTCCCTGAAGACAGCAAGTTCAGTGTGTGTGTGTGTGTGTGTGTGTGTGTGTGTGTGTGCATGTTTGCGTGTGCATGTGTGTGTGTTGCTGGGGTCAAACCCAGGATCTTGAGCATGCTAAACAAGTGCTCTACCTCCGAACCATAACCCCCCAGCCTTAGACTATTTCTTATTCATCACTGACTCCCTCTGCCCAGTGGACTGCATAGAATATAATTATATCAATATTTAGGGCCAGGAGAATGCTGTTGTCTCATTGCCTGCAATTGCTTGCTGAGGGCATCTTCTGTGTAGTGAGTGATTCCACTGGGCAGTAGGGGCACACAGGTTAAGGAGACCCAGTGGCACTTTACCTGCCTGAAGAGGAGGGAACTGCCTGGGGATGGGGAACCCAGGGAATCTGCTGTGATGGTCAGAAGCCTGGAGACTTGAGAACATTTGCCTTAGAGAGAACTAACTGAGTGATGCCCCCGAGCCAGAGACGGCATGTCTACTCATCCCCAACCTCAGAGCATTCCAGAGTAGAGCTGATTTCAATATCATCGTTCAAAAGTGTGCACAAAAGCCATTTCTAGGGAGAGAAAAATGGCTCAGTGGTAAGAGCACTTTCTCTGCACTAGGGAGCAGAGACACACAGATCCTGGAGCTCCCCCTAGCTAGTCTGGATGAGCCCCAGGTTTAGTGAGATAGGGTGTTTCAAGGGAATACAGTGGAGGGAGACAGAGGAAGGCACTCAACACCCTCCTCTGGCCTCTGCACGCGCGCGCGCGCGCGCACACACACACACACACACACACACACACATGCAGAATCATTTCTAATGTTACTACTTGGGAAGAAATTGTCCAGTCTTTTCATCTAAAACCAAAATAAGTGACAGCCTGGTCTCTATAGTGAGTTCCAGGCCAGCCAGTCCTATAGAGTGGGACCTTGTCTCAAACATCAGCAGCAACAACAAAAACAACTGAACACTGCCCCCCAAAACACATACACACAAACAAAAAACCCTAATTAAGTTAAATTTGCTCCCCTGGGCCATGTTGCCACTGTTCCTGTCATTTGTGTCCATGTTGCTTTGTTTCCTCCCACTTGGAGACCTCAGGAAGAAGAAAGGGGGCAGTGTATGTCTGGAGCTCAGGACATCCCAAGGCACGTGTGTGTCATCCATGTGGAGAATATCTATGTCCATTGAGCACAGGTACTAACAACTGTATGTGACGCTGCACCCGAGAAACTGGGAAGAAAAGGAAAGCAATGATCAGCTCAGAAGACGGATGACTGTCGCTGGACCAATGCCCTCACTGCCCTGAGGGGACCTTTACAGTGGGAGGTGGAGCCTAGTGGTAGATCACTTTCTCTGTGTGGCTCCTTTGAGCCAGGGCTCCTGAGAGAATGCCTACTTCTCCATGGATCTAGACTCTAGGCTTTGGAAAAACTACAAACAAAATTCCTTTGAAGCTTCGTGATTAATTGTAAAGTGAATTTAAACTTTGTATCTTCTATCGTAATCTATCAGCTTGCTTTACTTAAAAAATACAGTGATTACTTCGCTCTGGATCGAATGGATGCCCCAGGAAGAAAAGCTGTTTTCCCTGTGGCTTCTTTGTTGTTTGTTTGATTTTTGTTTTATTTTTGAGACAGGGTCTTTCTGTGTTGCCCTAGCTGTCCTGGAACTTACTCTGTAGACCAGGCTGGCCTCAAACTCAGAGATCAACCTGCCTCTGCCTCCTGAGTGCTGGGATCAATTCCTGTGGCTTCTTGGAGCCCTTGGCTCACTGCCCTGTGCCCAAGCTTGAGAAACATGACATTAGGCCAAGCCACATGTACTACGTGCAGGAGTGGTGCTCTCACATGAGCCCCTAACAACCAGCACAGTCTGCACCTTTGCCCTCAGACCACTCTGTGGCTTGGCCTGGGCCATCATGGTCACACACACACCCAGCTGAAAACGACAAGATTGCTCCTCTACCTATGGGCTGATCTTGGTACATTTAGCAGGGCATAGGAATCACGTGGCCTGGAACTCTATTCTCTAAGTGCCTGGGACAGTTGCTCTAATCCTTTTGGCCGGCTGGGCATGGTGGCACATGCCCATAATCCCATCTATGCAGGAAGCTAAGACAGGAGGATCTCTTGAGCTCAAGAGTTCAGCACCATCTTAGGCAAAATATGAGACCTACCTCAATACATGATGAACAGATGAATGAATGAATGAATGAATGAACCTTTTCGTGGGGTCCTTTACAGGGAATGAACAGAGCAGATCAACAGCAAGTATGAGATCCAGAGGCGAATTGCAGCAACTAAAGTGGATTCTGAATGAAATAATTATCAAAAATTATCCTTGGGCTAGGGATGCTTGTTGTTGCTGTGTCTTGTGTTGTTCTGAGTTTTGAGAGAGGCTTCTCTGTGTAGCCTCTGCCTCTCCAGTGCTGGGATTAGAGGTACATTGCCACCTTGCCTGGCTCTGCGGTAGGCTTCTTAATGCACCAGTTTATTTTCCTTGACATGACAGCTTTATATATTGAAGGAAATTAGGAATCCAAGCAGCCTGCTTTAAGTTTGCTATAAATTTAGTGTATCAGTGCTTTAAAATATTAAATATACATTACCTTATTTATTCATGCCTTAATGAATATGCCTATCCACTCGACAATTCTTCACAGGGAACCTACTCTGCAGCAGGCAGCATGAGGTTGAAGAGGGAGTAAAAACGGCATACTGTGGGGCTGGAGAGATGGCTCAGCGGTTTGAGCACTTGTTCCTCTTGCAGAGGACCCAGGTTCAATACCCAGTACCCACATGGTGGCTCACAGCTATCCCTAATTCCAGTTTCAGGGGAATCTATTGGCTTCCTCTGACTGTAGTAGATACCAGGTACACATGTGGTACATATACATATCTGTGGGCAAAACACGCATACACAGAAAATAAAAATAAGTAATTCTGAGAAAAAGGGTATGGTCTATACTCCCTTATAACTTGCAAGGGAGAGGCAGAATGAGAAGGGTGGTCTCCAGGGAAATAGTCAAAGCTTCAGTTGGGACCAGCTCAAGGCCTTCTTCAAGCAACTGCTGCTGCCCCTGGGTATTCTGCTCAATAGCAGGAGTGTGCAGAGTGTAGATCCCAGGCTAAGTCAGCGGTAGTGATAAGTTGTCCATGATTAACCGTACAAAGATAAAAAAAAGGAAAATCTCCCTCCAAGTTGCTCTGCCTCTCCAGCCGTCCCAAAGACCCTCAGTGTGTGTACACCCTTACAAATGAGACTTGTCTTTCCATCTCATTCTCTGTTAGATCTGGGAGGCACAGCAGTCCTGCTGCATTGTACATACAGAGTACAGAGCCCGAGAGACAGGAGGCACACAGCTGTATCTCAGAGCCCGAATAGGACAGAGCTAGGGTCTGCAAACAAGGGGAGGTGGAGGGGGTGAGGACGTGAGTCTTGATTCTCCAGAAGGGTGCTGGGCTTCAGATTGCCGAGGACTTGCCAGACAGACCCCCGTGGTTCTGGAGACTCCAGCCACCGTCTCTTATCTCTCCTTCCTAGAGCGTGTGCAGACTGGACATCTTCAGGTGGTGAAATCTCTGGACTCTAGAACTCAGCTATGGGCTTGCAAGGCCAACGGGACAATGGAAACAGGGGCTTTGAACCATTTCCAAACAATCCACACCCCGTCCCCCATTTCCCGCAACTACCAAGCTGACCAGTAACCTCCAAACCTGGGACTGGTATGGCTTTTGTGTCTGCCTGACAAAGGATTGTCCACTCTGACACAGTTTACTCTCATCTAAGTCCCCACTGCACTAAAGGGAAATGTGACTGAATTTGGATTGAGTTTGGTTGTGTGGCTATTAGGTGGAGAGTCACCTTCCTATGACATTAAGGCCTCCAGGAGGGCCACTACAGTCCGTGCAGTCTGCTAATTCTACTGCAAGCAAGGAATGTGTTTATTCTTCCAAGGGGAAAAGATTCCCCCACTCAAAATGACGCTGCCACATTGTGCAACCAGGAACACTGGCTGTTGCTGATGTAAACAAGTGACCAGGGCAGGCTCACCCGGGGTTGGGTTCTACTTTTCCCAGAGGTGTTTCTTATGAATGGCTGTGCCCAGTGAAGCAATTTCCTGCCTTGTAAACTTCTGCCCACCAAACCACATCTCCTATCTATCACTGCCTGGCTCAGGGTCATAAAACAATTCCCCTCAAACCAATCAGAGGTTGATCGAGAGTCCTTGAGCAGCAGGAAAATTACCTCTCCCTCTGGATGGGCAACGGCACTTTGCAACCGAGTGGCTCTGCAGTTTCTGAATGTAAACATCCATGCACCTTACCGCACGCCCTGCCTCTGCTCATTTGAGATGTGGGGCCCCTGGGCCTGATTCTCAGCCCTTGGGTTCACTCCACCAAGGCACCGGCTGGCTAGTGACCCATTCATTACCTTGACCTGAGGACCCCACAGCTGGGACAACACATTTCGCTGTGTCAGATCATGATTTACAAGAGAAGTTCATACAGGGCTACCAGATCCATGGGGGAAGGTGTCAATATGGACCTAAGAAAACAGGTCAAAACAATTTCAGGAGGCCCTTTGGTTTGGGCGTGCACTTTGTAGGCTGTGACTTCTCAAGCTGGAATGCCCCTTGTCTTCCTGGTGGACTGCCACTCACTCTTCATGACACAATCCATAATCTACCAAGGCACATTTTCTGCTCCCCCCCTGAGGCAGGGCGCCCTCCACTACTCCGTCACTGTACTTTCTGAGGCCTACACCTGCCTCGTCTGCCTCTCTAGCCAGGCTGGAATCTCCTTCAGAGCATCTTGGACTCCGCGGCTTCTACTGCGGTGCCTATCTGGCTCAAAGTGAGTGGGCACCAGAGGGTCACTGAACGAGGGGGTGAATGAGCACCTACTGCACACCTATGGCCCTGCCACACCTAGGTCATCTGCGGACTGAAACGGTATAGAGAATACGCTGTAGTCAGGGAATTAAGACCTGGGTTAGGCTCGTCAACAAGGCATGACAGGGTCTCTGTCTTTAGGAAATCTGAGATCTAGGTGTTGAAGATGTGGCTCAGTAGTTAGGAGTACTTGTTGCTCTTCCAGAGGACCTGAGTTTGGGGGCTCACTTTCTAATGCACATTTAAACAGGCAGGCAAAACACTCATATATAGATAAGATAAAATAAATATCTTCAAAAAAACATTTTTAAAAGACCCAGTCATCTTTCTGTAAACGGTAGTAATATGGTAGGAAGGTGGAATTCAGAGTGGATCTGAGAGTAGGTGGGGTCCTCCTCCCCCTCCTCCCCCTCCTCCCCCTCCTTCCGCTCTTCCCCTTCCTCCTCTGAATTGCTGAACCTCAGGCTTAGAAGCTGATACGGATCTGAAAGAGCCCATTTTTCTCTTTGGTTCTCTGTGGTTTTGACTTTCACTTTGGGAATGTTCTAAGTGAGTCACGGTTGTTACAATACTACAGTCGTCAGCAGGCATCACCCAGAGCCACCATTTTCCTCTCTCCTGTCTCCTCATCCACGTCTACAGAGGTAACCAGTGACTGGCTCCTTGCTTCGACTCTCAGAAGCCTCCAGAGATTAGGGATGATGATGGCGGCACATGTGTATTTGAGTCAAACGCCACAACACAGACACACACACACACACACACACACACACACACACACATTCAAAAGGTTATTCCTGAGAGCCTACTATGTTCCAGGTGCCAGGTGCTAGTGACGAAACTGAACAAAACACCACGTCTCTGCCTCACTGAGCTTGCACTGGCAGAGGTGGGGATGGGGCAAGTAGGGCCTTGCTATCACAGTACCTCCCTTGCTCCTCCAACTGCAGCAAGACGCAAGAGCATATTGCATGGCACTCTCCTGTGAGCCTGGAAATGAGTTTTATGCACTTGTATCTCATTTAATCTGCAGCCAAATCCGTTTCCAGATGTTCAACTGCCATCCAACGATCCCTCAGCTAAGGAGTGATAGAGCCCAGGTTGAGAAACTCCCTAGCCTAAGATTGTATAATTATATCTTTAGAAGTGTTGAAGATCAGACCCAGGGTCTAGTGCACATTAGACCAGCACCAACCACTGGGCTACTCCAGAACGAGACTCACTCTATGTGGCAGCGGGAAATGTTTACTAGAGGAACAAATGAGATGAATGGTTAACCCTAACTACTGCGGCTGCCTGTTGCTCTGTCTCCATGATGCAAACATGAGCCATGTCCTCTAGTTTCTCATTTACTTACTGATTTGAGGCACTCGAGTATTTTGACTCCTGAAGAGTTTTATAAAGATAAAGAGACAAGCATTTTTCTTGTTATCAACCATGTTTTCTGAGAGAGAGAGAAAAAAAAGAATGAATCATAAAATGTTGTGCTAAAGAAATGAGCACCTTAGATTCTCTTTCTGAGTTTGGAATTAAAGTGTTTGAATGTGACTGAAAGGTGACCCCAAATCAATGGCTTGTAAACTTGGGACCTTCTTAAGTGCTAAGAAGAAAAAGGGTCTTTGTAAATGTGGTTAAGGAAGCTTATCGCAAATAACACTACAGATCCCAAATATACAGATGTATATATTTAAAACATGGAAGGAGAGAGACTTGACACAGAGAAGAAGGCAAGGCAATCACAGTGGGGTACTGGAGTTATGTGACTGCAAACCAAGGAATGCCAACAAGTCACTAGGCCCTGGAAGAGCGTGGAATGGCAGCTTGCTTTGAGAGCCTCTGGAGGGAGGGGTGCAGTCCCGCTGACATCCTGATGTGGGCTCAGCAGCACTGATGGTGGACTTTCTGTCTCCATCAAGCTCCCTCACTGAGAGATGTGGGCACCTGGTGCAAGTTTGTAATCCCAGCTGCTCAGGAGGCGGAGGCAGTAAGACCACTAATTCAGATGACACATGGAGACTTCATCTCAGCAACAATAACAAAACCCCCAAGCTTCCGGGCTGGGGATATAATTCAGCACAGAGTGTTTGCCTGGAGTGCACAGGGCCCTAGGTTGGAGTCCCCACAGAGCATCCCTTCTGCCTAAAATGATCTTCCCCAAAATGTGCAAGTAAAATTCTCTCTCTCTCTCTCTCTCTCTCTCTCTCTCTCTCTGTATGTGTGTATGTGTGTCTCTCTCTGTCTCTTCCCCCTCTTCCCCCCTCTTTTTTCTTTTCTTTTCTTTTTTTTCAAGCCATCATTCCACCTTTTGTCTGAAGTCATCATTCTAGCCCCTCAGAGGAGAAAGTGGCAGGGGACTCAGCAGCCCCCTCAGGTGATCCTTTAATATTATTTAATTTATCCATTATTGCATGGGCATGCATAATGGCCAGAGGAAAACTTTCAAGAGTTGGTTCTATCCGTCAGCCAGGTGGGTTCCAGGGGACTGAACTAAGGTCATCAGACTTGGCAGCAAGCACCCTTACTGGCTGGACCATCTCACCAGCTACACAAGTGATTCTGAAATACACACAGAAATCTCTGTCTGGTTGGATGGCCACTGAAGCCTATGTTGGAAGACAGAGGTAAAGAGAGCCACCTTCAGAAATGGATTACTCCCTTTTCTTTCTCAGCCTCCTTTCTTCTTTCAAGTTGCATTGCTGCTTGGTATGTTCACTCATTTCATATGTATTTATTATGTTGATTATTCGGTTATTGTTGCCTCCATCCCAGTCAAATGGAAGCTCCAGGGAGAAGTGGCCTATGAGTGTGTTTGCACGGACACACATGCAGGTGCTGGAGGTTGACATTCAGTGTTTGCCCCATCCCTCCTCCTCCTCCTCCTCCTCCTCCTCCTCCTCCTCCTTCTTCTTCTTCTTCCTCTTCCTCTTCTTCTTCTTTTTTTTTTTTTTGAGTCAGGGTCTCTTTTATAGCCTCGACTGTTCTGTAACTCACTATGTAGACCAGAGTGGCTTCAAACTCAGAGATCTACCTACCTCTGCCTCCCACATGTTTGGATTAAAGGTGTGCACCACCAGTTGGGTGGTGGTGGCACACGCCTTTAATCCCAGCACTCAGAAGGTAGAGGCAGGCAGATCTCTGTGACTTCGAGGCCAGCCTGGTCTACAAGAGCTGGGTCCAGGACAGGCTCGATAGCTACAGCAAAACCCTGTCTCAAAAAAATAAACTTAAGTTGGGCAGTGCTGGTGCACGCCTTTAATCCCAGCACTTGGGAGGCAGAGGCAGGCAGGTCTCTGAGTTTGAGGCCAGCCTGGTCTACAGAGCAAGTTGCATGACACAGAGAAATCTTGTCTCAAAAAACAAAAACAACTACAAAAAGCAAAACAACAAAAGACCAACAAACAAACAAAACCAAAACAAAACCCCCTCGAACTTTGTATATCATTTCATAACAAATCCAGAACAATTTGTATTGTTTTATTACTGCTGTCAAGACAATAGGACACAGGAAAGAAATCTTCCTTTGGGAATTTAATATATATTCAGTGAGAAAAGAAAATACAAAAGAAACATCTTCAACTTTCTTCTGTGGTGTGTTGGCATAAATACACACATACAAGCCTTAGTCATCCAGAGTCACTTGGGTGACTCTGCTTTTGACAAAGTCCTCTCTGTGTTTGCTCTCCCTTAGAAAGTGGTTTGGTTTTTTTTTTTTTTTTTTTTTATCTCTTTCTACACCCAGGCAAGAGTTCATCCAGGTGTGTGTGTGAAGTCCTGCACACATCAAGGATTCAGCTATAAAGCAGTTCTGCTGTAAGTCTCAGCAGACAATTCAGTATTTGCACAGTGGAATGACCCCTGCATGGAGGAAGAAGAGGAGGGGAAAAGAGAGAGGGAGAGACAGAGAGGGGGAAGGGAGGAGACAGAAGAGAGAGGGAGAGACACAGAAGGGGAGGGAGGAGACAGAGAGGTAGTTAGTTCAGCTGATTGCTATTTGTTCTGAATGGTAGCCCTGTGATGGGTTGGGAGAAACTGTGTCTCCGCCATGCTCCCTGATAGTCTGCTGTTGACAGTTTTCCAGAGGTTTTGATGAATTCAATCCCCAATTCAAAGGGAGCTATCAGCCAGCTTTTCCTCCAGCACAGCTGGCTCCTGTCTCCTCCTGACTTTGCCCTTTCCTGGCTCCCAGAGTCTTCCTGGGACCCCTGTTCCCTGCCCCCAACCCCCTAGGGCTCTCCAAACCCCCCCTCAGGTCCCATTTTATCTTCTTTCCCTGCGGGAGATGAAGCCTCTCCAGTCAAGCCCTCCCTCTTTAGATTTGCTCTTTCTAAGCCTCAGTTTACCACTCCATTTGCCTTGTACCGTAGGAACAAAAGCATTTTAACCAAATACCCAGCACCACACAGGTGATAAGGAAATCTTGATTGACATGCGGAAGCATCAGCCCAGCCCAGGAAATTCTATGAAGAAAAAACGCATACCAATACAGTGTGCGCAGGTTTCAGTCTCAAGCCCTTGACGTTAACCTCAAAGGACCGTAGAAATAAGGTACGATTACTACCATAGCAGTTTTATATATCACCGCGGTGCTGATCCTAATCAAGTTATCCAGACTCCAAAAAGTCTATCAAAGGCTTGCCCCCAACTGTGAGTGAAGGGCTCAGAATCTCAACTACATTGTATTCTTATCCACCTGGATTCCGCAGCAAACAGGACAAGCTGTCTGTACCTTAGGAGGGGAGACGCCACCACCGCTGGGCTCAGAACAGTTTAGTGCACTTTGAGGCAGGTTTCACTAAGGATTTCATTTTCTGCCCATGGATGTTAAAATGAAGAGGGTCTAATCCAGGATGCTCTCCCTAGAACATGAGTGGGTCCTGGGAGAAAGAGAAGCATCTGTTAGTTTGTGCTTGGTGGGTAACGAAGGAGCTTGAAGAATGTTGGTACATAAGGGAGGAATGGGTGAGGCTTCTTCAAATCTTCAGAATGGACAGTTTCCACCTGGAGTCCCATACACTGGGTGCCTCTCTCCCTCCTTCAGCTGATGAAGGGATGTTAGGAAGAGCCTGCTAGTGTTGAGGGAACTGTCAGTTTCCTGCCTATATATCTTCATTCAAACAGGGTTTTGTTAAGAAAAGTTAAGACTGTACCTAACTAAACTCCCTCCCTCTCCTTGTAGAGATGGCCTCCTGAGTCAATAGAACTCAAGGTTCTCAGGGTTACTGCAACCATGCCAAACAATCTAAACTGCCAAATGTAGACATTTGCTGGTCCCCCAACAGTGTGATCTGGCTCTAGCCAAGCTTTGTGCCTTTACTCTCTGGCTTTTTCTGGAACTGGACATGCCCTCTAAAAACTTTTTAACAAGCTTTTATCTATGTGTGCATGCCTGCTTGTCTGTATGTGCATGCCATGCCCTCTGAGACAAGAAGAGCGTGTGGGGGCCCCTGGAATTGTAGTTACAGGTGGTTATGAGCAACTTGATGTGGGCTAGGAACGAAAGCTGGGCCCTCTGCATGAGCAACAAGTGCTCTTAACAGCTGAGCCATCTCTTCGGACCCTGGACTTGGCCTTTTAGATTACCTCGAGTAGTGCAAGGGGATCATTGCTATCTATGTGTGTATAGGGCTTGCCCTTGTCCTGGCTTCATCTCAACAGAACTATGAACTTCCTCTTAACTTCATCAACCCCAAATCACAGTCCTGGCAACCCGGAAACCAGTAAGGGACCAGTATTTTATATCTGCCCCTGCTACGAGCACACAGTAGATCCTCAGCAAGTTTTCCCAGTTCTCTGAGAACGGCCATCTCCCACCATATTGGGATATATGAAAACCCTGCCACCCAGGGGCTTGTTTTCTTGCCGATACTTTCTCTGGGAAATACTTCGTTGGAAAGTAGAAAAAGCACAGGCCAGCAGGATTTGCTATAGAAGAGGTGGCAGAACCAAGGCCAGGGCATCGTTCCTCCCATGTCAGCATTAAATTCATTAGTATCTTCAATAGAGAGAAGAACAAGCAGGTGTTGACATCCACAAAAGCCCCTTCTCTGGGCCCAGACAGTCCTATGGGAGGCCAAGAAGGCAGGAAGAAGCCTGGAATTAATGCTTAAAATGAGATTTTAGAAATTTTCCTACCACATTTTTCTCCCCTATACTTTTTGTCTTTAGGACCACGGGTGACCCAGACTTGGCTCTATGACCTTGTCGCTGTGATGTCTGATGGTGCAATAACTGTTTCCCACATGAAGTGTGAGAAAGCTAACACGAACACTCGAGGAAGATGACCCGAGTGCAGGCCAGCCCAGCGGACACACAGTGTTTTCAGTGGACTCACTGGGGAATCTCAGAGACCAGGCCAGGGGGTTTTGGTGAAGCCATAGCAGGGGAAGAGGTATGAGAAACACGAGACTCTGCACAGTGACAAAATAAATTGCTTTAATGGGAGGCTTCCTGAGATGGCTGTCAGCCAGACGGCGTCCCTTGTCCTGGGATTTCTTGGAAGATCCACTGGCTGAGCCCCAGGCCTGCAGGAAGCTAGGGCATCAGGCTGCCACTGTGTCTCACTCCTCTAGAGATCCAGAGGTGTGTCTTAACATCAGCAGAGCAGAGCAAGCTGGCAGCCGATCCACAGTATGCCATCCCTGTGGCCGGAGGGGTGGTGAAGAGATTCATTTCCCACTGCAGGTGTTTTCCCATGGGGAGGGGGAAGGGAACAAGTTACTCTTGGAATTCCAACTCTGACCTTTACAAAGAAAAGTGATAGACACTTTAGTATTATATACAGGGTGGGGGAGATACCTGGAAGGGAAATTGCACTTAATTACAATAGTTTATAGTTTACACGCATTGGACAAATTTACTTCTTTAGAAGAAATCTCGAGATCATCTGGGATGGGGGAGGGAGTCTGTCCGTATTTACAGGGTCTGGCTCAGTTCAATAGCACACGTCCTCCTCGGTCCTCCTCGTCATTTCAGTAACAGATTCAAGTTTTTGCATCAGTTTGTTCGACGGATTGCAGCGTAGACTCCATGGTTTTCTCGCTTCCTGTTGCACCGTGGTGCACCAGCCAACTCTGGGAGAAACGAGCACTCGGGAGGCGGCAAGACAATACTGCGGAGAAGGGAATCAGGGCTTCAGGCTGCACCCCGAGAGAGCAGGCTGTTCAAGGTGTCTGTAGGGTGTCAGGTAAGCAGGAACCTCTCCTGGGCTCCCGGGTGCTCGTCGGGTCACTCAGTTTTTCTAGGATAGCTGCCCAGAGAGACCTGATGGTGTGGAAAGTGGGGTCCTCGCTGCTGCACACAAAGTGGGTGGTTATGTAGGTATCACCAGGCTTGCAGTGGGCACTGCAAGGGAAGAGAGAGAGGAGAAAGGGGTTAGCCGTGTGCACGCAGGCCATCAGTTTAGCTTCTCCAAAGGAGTGGACACACAACTCAGCCAGCAAAGGACCTGGAGGTGGGGGGCTGGAATGGGGTTGCTGAAACACACTCTCTGCGGGAAAGCTTTTCCCTGGCACTTCTGAGGAAAGAAGCGCATTGCTGGAGACCCTGAAACAGTCCTGATTTGCTGACCTTACCCATGAAGTGGGGTTTTGTGACAATGACATTTACACAGTGCTCAGGGAGATCACACAGCAGCAGGGTTGGGAGCTCATGGCCTCTTGTGGAAGTCTTCCTAAGACGGCTAACAGAAACAGCACCCTGAACCACTGTTTCCCAAACTTGGATGGAACAACCAGGAAAAGGATCCTGTGAAAACACTGATCCATTTCCAATTCTTAGGCCTAGGACTTTGCACTTGTAGTTTGAAAATCCTTTCCATTGATTTATTTGTGTGTGCAGGCACTCACAGTGCACATGTGGAGGCCAGAGGACAACTCCCCTTCGAATATATGAGTTCCAGGATCAAACTCAGGTTGATGGACTTGGCCGCAAGCTCCTTCACCAGCTGAACCACCTTGCCAGCCCCAGGAGTGTGTATGTCTAAGAACTCCACAGGCTCTGCCACACTGCTGAGCTACCAGAAGCCACAAGGCCATAACGGGTGAGAAAATGTCCCTCTGCTCAAAGTTTCCACCAGGGAGAGGGCTTTGAAAATCCTAAGAACTTTCTAGGATGGGGCTAGAGAGATGGTTGAGCAGTTAAGAGCACTGGCTGCTCTTCCAGAGAACTTGGGTTCAACTCCCAGCACCCACATGGCAGCTCATAACTGCCTGTAGCTCCAGATTCAGGTGATCCGAAACGTCACACAGACATACAGGCAGGCAAATGAGGCCATGCGAAATAAAAATAAATTAATTAAAATAGAAAGAACCTTTAAGGGCTGTTACCATTAGGAAAAGAAGTCAAGGGCTGATGGTGTTTGATGCCACACATCTGGAAGAGCCAGGGAAGGAGACCTCAAAATGTCTGGAGCCACCCTCTGGGAGGAGCCACAGGACCCATGTGAGGCAGCCTCCCCTTCCAGAGCCCAGGGCTCCCCTGCGATTATTTCAGAAAAGCAGGGCTCCTCTTTCAGACTCATGTTTCTCCTCCCTTTCCTTCCCACCCTTTTACTTTTGTTAGCATTGAAGGTTTCCTTTCGGCCTAGTGGCTTGTTTTCGTAAGATGCTCCCTTCAAACATACACGCATCACACCCGTGAACCCATATAAACACAGCCCTTTATTTTCTTACTAATATCCCTTTATTTTCTTACTAATCAGGGCTCTCAGCTATGGCCCCATGAGGTCATCGCAATGTCATGACAGATTTAGAAAAATCAAGGTTCAGTGTAAGCTGGACTGGCCCAGTGGTTCAGAACCGGGAAGACTGGAACCAAGCCTCAGGTTGGTTTTGAGTGACCTCCAGCATGTGTCGGGAGCTAAGAGCATTCTTTCTGCTTAGCCTTTGTTCTCAGTCAGATTAGTCTTTGTGCTTCAGTTTCTTCCTCTATAGAAGGAAAGCTACAGTGGGCTTGGTTGCATTAGTACAGGTGATGTTGCCTCCATGGTGTTTGTGTGGTCATTATTAATAACGTCCAGGATGGGCCCCTTCCTCTACTTTTGCTGCTCTTGAGGGCTCCTAAGAGTGGGCCTGAGCTATGCATTTGCGTCAGGAGCTGGGTTTCTGGTCTTCCCACATTCTTGAGGCCTCGGTTAGGATCCCACCGATACCCTTCGCCTCCTCTTCTTGCCTCTGCCCACCCCCACTCTCGAGTCTCTTTACTTCCCAATATCAGCCCCTCCCCTTTTCCTTCCAATTTTCAGATTTCAGGTGGAAGAGAGAGAAAATGGCTCGTGACCTCGCAGGTTTCAGCAGAAGAGCAAACAAGAAGAGCAGATAAGGAGACGCCAGTGAGACCCTATGGCCTGTCATTAGGGTGGACTTCCCAGCTATCAGATGTTTGCTCACATAATAAAATGGTGGCAGAGCCCTAAATGTTGTCAAGGGAACTGGAATTATTTGCTCCCCTCGGAGTCTAAACATAAACATCTGATAAGGTGTGCGCTGGGGTCCTAGCACACCCAGTTTCATGGGGGGCTCCCGGCTCAGAGGATCACTGTATGGCCCTCTGTCTGAAAGGTGTGGTGGCTGAGACTTCATTCCCTGAGGCTTTGTTACATAATGGCGGTAGCTAAAGCATGCTGCAGTTCCACTGTGTGCAGACACTGCTTAGGCTTTGCTTACACAGCCTTCTATCTTGCATCAGTTTTTAGCATTCATTTACGGCAAGGGCACAGGCTTGCACATGCCACAGCTTGTGTGTGGAGGTCAGAGGATGCCTTGCAAAAGTCAGTTCTCCCTGTCCGCCGCACAGGTGCTGGGGATCTACTCAGATCACTTGTCTTTACCTGCTGAGCCATCCTGCTGGCTCTGTCTATGCTCTGAAGTAGGTGGCTGTTATTTATCCATTCAATCCATTTGCTGAGTGCCTGCTGTGTGTCCAGGGTGTGCAACTGTGAACAGGACCGGCCTAGCATCTCATACAGGTTACATTCTAGTGAGTTTGAACAATATGCCACTAAAGTCACCAGCTCTTAGGTGGAGAGGAATACTCTTCCGAAAACAAGCCTGGTAAGTTAGGCTGACTTGAGGGAAAGGAGGACTCATTGAGGGAGGCGGTGACACATGAACTGAATTAAATGAAAGAACAAGCATGTCAAGTCCCACAAAGTGTGTTCCAGGCAGATGAGGACAAATGCACAATACTGAGTGTGATCACTTGTTGACTGTTGTGAGTCCCTTGTTTCAGTGAACAAAGGAGGAGCCAGAAGAAGTATGGAGATGATAGCAGCAGCAGCAACAGCAGCAGCAGCAGCAGCAGCAACAGCAGCAGACTGATCACACAGAGCTTGTACCTCTCCTCTTCATTTGGTTGCTATGGAAAGCTATTGGGGAGCTTTGACAGGGGAGGCACAAGCTTGATTTTTCTCTTGAAGGGATCACTCTGGCTGCTGCAGTCAAACCACAGTGTTGTGTGGAAGAGCAGAAGTGGCAGTCAAGGGCCATTGAAAGAGATCAGCTAGAGACACGAGAAGCCTGAGCTTGGGCTAAGTTGGCACCCATGGGAGTGGTGCAGAGCATCAGCTTCAGAGGTTAGGAGCACTTGCTGCTCTTACAAAGGACTGGAGTTCAGTTCCCAGCACCCGTATGGCATGGCACTTAGGGCTCCAGTCCCAGGGAACTCAACACCTCTTTCTGGTGTCCTTGGGCACTACATGTACATGGAGCACAGATACACATAGGCAAAACACTAACACATAAAACAAAAATAGATACAGCTTTATGAAAAAAATCTGAGTGAGACTATAGGGGAAAATAATTGTTCTTGGTCATTTGTAAACCTCTTTCTGATGCTCTGAATCAGAAAGATTCCATGGACTGAATGTTCCCTTGGGTCAAACACAGAGGGATATATTCTACTGGAGACTTCTTGCAATCAGCCCTTGCAATGATCCCATGAAAGAGATTTCATTGTATACAGAAGGAAACTGAGGCTTGGCATATTCCCCAAGGGCATATGGATAGAAGGTAGAGTTTTGAGTCTTGGTGTGGCCAGGTCCCAGGCTTAGCATTGCTAGCCATCAGACCATCTTGCTTTCCTCACCCCAATGATGAAGAATGACTGACAAGAAGAGTCAGCTGCAGAGGACTCAACATGAAGCAGCAGCCCACTTTCTCTTGTCAGCACCTCCCGGGCTTCTCTTGACCTCTCCGTAAACTAGGAAGTGAAAGGATGGGTGGAGAGAGCTAAGGGAGCAGGAGTCAGCTCACAGCCCGCACACTCTGGTTGTGACTGAAGTCATTTCTTGTGTAGTTTCTGCTATACAGGAGCCCAGACACAAACCCTCTCAGAACATAACTCACAACACCCGACAGGTGAAGAGGAAGAGACAAATTCTCTGGGAAGGACAAATGGCAGGAGCTACAGAAGGACTCGTGGCAGCCAATGATTCCTGAAACTCCATCCTGGAGGACCCCGAGGCAGGTCTGTAGTACCAACAGTAAGTACCAGAATCTGACAGCTACAAGTTCACAGTCTAGATTTAGCCTTCCTTGCACATGCACAACCCTGCACCATTAGTATGGTGCTCAAGCATGCATAGCTATCAGAAGCCAAGTACGGCAGCACATGGTTGTAAACAGCATTTGGGAAGCAGAGGAAGGAATATCACCGCAAAACTGATGCCAGGCTTGTTTATGCAGTGAGTTTCAAGCCAACCAAAGATCCTTCCCCTTGGATCTGGGTTCCCGATCACTGTTCCCCTTCTGCTAACACGGAAACATGCTCTTTTCCATCTTCCAGGGAAGCAGCAATTGCTTCAGAGGCTACCCAAAGCACTCAAATCATCAACTCAAAAGGAAGGAAGGAGGGAAGGAAGAGAGAGAGAGAGAGAGAAAGAGAGAGAGAGAGAGAGAGAGAGAGAGAGAGAGAGAGAGAGAGATCGTGGGAGGTGAGAGCTGTGGAGTTTACAATTGTGTGACATTATTCATCTCCCTCTTCATCTTTGAGCCTTGGATTTCTGCATAAAAATATCTACCTGGCAGGAGTAGGAGAGTTAGGCAGATAATATGTGAACATTATTAGGTAGAACAGTAGCTTGAATGTTTGTTGGAAATTGAAGGTACTAAAAAGTACCAGTTCTAAATCCATCCCCTCATTTATCGATTGATCCATCTATCCACTGAACATGCACCATGGCCCAATTTAGCAGCAAGGAAAACTGATCTGGAGCCTAGACCCAAGACAATGAGCCTTCGGGACAGAGGTGCCAGAGCCTCCTATAACCACACAGAGACCAAACACTGAGGAGGATGCTGAAGAAGTCAGAAGGGAGAGACAATGGGTTCATAAAGGAGCACAGACAGAAGAAGGACAGAAAGGGAGCTTCCCTTTGCTCTTGACTATGCCCTGACACCCTGTTAGGCACTTGTGAGACAGGGTAGAGCGTCCCCATTTATAAAGCAAGCAACAGTCTTAGCAGTCTTAGTGGGGGAAAGCTGCCCAAGCTCGCACGGTGGGGTTGGTGGAGTCTGAATTAACTCAGGTGTCCTGGCTTTTCCTGCCACCATACAATGCCTGTAAAACAGCACGGTCCAGGGTGTATCTCCATGGCCCAGCCACGGCAGGCACTAGTTGCTGGTTCCACACACATACCAGCACGTGGACTGTTCTGAGAAGCCCTTCCCAGCAGGCTCTGTTTAAACTGGCGTCCCTGGAACATACTTGGCCCAGGACCCATTTTCTCCCACCTATCTCACATGCTCTAACACCTAGCAATGGTTTTGAAGCCATCTCTCTCCTTCTATAGTCCTTCTTCTGTCAGCGCTCCCTGACGAGAACGCTGACTGCTCACAGAGAAAGAACAAAAGCTGCCCGTGTCCCTGGTGCCTCGGGAAGAGGGGTGTGGCTTCAGTCTACCCTCTTCTGTTCTTCCTGCTGCTTTGGTTCTAAGGAAGTTTTCTGTTTGGAACTTAGCACACATGCTTCGTTTTCCCCCTGGTTCTACACTTACAACAACAAAAGCATTGACGACTGCCATGCAGGAGAGAGTGTAGGCGTTTAAATAGAAAGAGTTCAGGATTTGGGATCAAAACCTGAAGTCTGGGGGCTAAGTTCATCTGCATGACCTTGGGCAGGTCACTTTCCACTCTGGGTTTCAGCATATGTCTCTGAACTCAGAAGACCACAATTGGACGAAAATGATGATATTCACCAGAGAGAGGTATAAACTATAAAGCATTACATTTTTCTTTTGAGACAATGCTCCTCTTGCCTCAGCTTCCTGTGTCCTGCTATTACAAGCATGTACCATCATGGCCACCTGGGAATTTTTAAATAATTCTTATTAGTATTATAAGCATCTTCAGTGATGCAGAGATGAGGGTGTGGCCACTTGTGAGACATTCTGGACTATAGAGACAACTTCATAATAGATCAAGGAAGCTGCTCAGGCAGCTTCAAGGTTGACTAGCCACTCTGCCCAGTGTAGGGCAGAAGTCACGTGGGGGTGATGGCAGCATCTCTGGGAGCTTCTTGAAGCAGGTTAAGAGACTATTTCCTGAATCCAGAGGACTCGTTACAACAAGCAAGCATCAAAGTCAATGTGGGAAAGACAGGGATAACTAATTACCGCCCTGTCTAGGGCTGCCCAAGCGGTAGATGGATGGATAACCCTTTAAAAGAGGAAGGCATTCCCAAGGAGGGCTGCTGCGCCTGGCTGCCCCCCGATGGGATTGGTGAGCACAGATAAATGTTCTCCCTGATGGCTACAAAGAGTGGGAAATGGCACGGGAGTCAAGAGTCGAAGGGCAGGGCAGCGGAGGGTTGTCTTTTAATCGTCTATTAGGTGAGAGAAGAGTGGTAGAGAGGGTCCCACACACCTCTCCTTCTACTTCCAATTTTGGAGCCCAGCAACCCAAACCATGTGTTTGGCGTTCAAGATATGCCAGGCACTTAATATACACGACCTCTCCAAATCCTTGAAACAAGTAGAAGGCACAACTGTCATTTTCAAGATGAAGAAATTAAAGCTCAAATAAAGCAGTAGAGCCTGCCCTATTTCACTCTGGGGCAGTGGTTCCCAACTTTCCTATTGCCATGACCCTTTACTACAATTCCTCATATTATAGTGACCCCCCCAACCATAAGATTATTTCATTACTACTTCGTAACTAACTTTGCTACTGTTATGAATCGTCATGTAAATATCTGAGATGCGGGATATCTGATAAGCAGTCCCTGTGAAAAGAATCCTTATCCTCCAAAAGGGTTGTGACCCACAGATTGAGAACCACTGCTCTAGGGCCAGAAGAAGATGAGTCAAGACTCCTGAGCCCATGAAAGAATCTGATCGGGAGCTTGTAGCAGTGGGTGAGGTGTGACTCAGGGATGGGGGAAGCCGATCAACAAGATCAAACCTTGATGGGTGCTTCTGACATGAAGTTCAAGGTTGTCATCTCCTTATCTAGCAATCGATAGAGGCCACACAGTTCCCACAGTACATAGATCCTGGCTGCTGAAAGGTCTTATTGTGTTACTCTGGAATCCACAACTGTGTTCAGACATCTTGTCCTGTTTTCTGGTTCTCAGTGTCCTGTCCAGTTGTCTGAGTGACAGCCCTCCCTGTTGGCTCGCTGTCTGTATTACTCTGTCCCCTCTTTGGGAGGTGGGGATTACTCATCCTCTGAGGCAGTGACTAAGCTGCCAGATCTCCCCACTTTCTGTGCACCAGGAAGTTGAATTTGAGTTTCTTAATAAACCATGGAATGGGCACAGACCTCTGAAAAAGTCACACTGTCTACTGGGGAGTTCTCAAAGGGTGGCACAATTAGGTTAGTCCTGGGGCTTATAGCCTGGGGGCAGTATGGGTCCTAGACCAAGAGAATCAGCCCCAAGGCCCCATCCACCTTTCTCTTTTCCCATTGATCATCTCTGCAAAGCTGGTAACTCACAGACATCCTGACCTTCCCATCCCCTCCTGGAAAAACCCTTTCTATGGACCATCAACCATCCCAGTCAGGAATGCTCAATTCCAGTGTCTAACAGCACTATGTCATCCGGACTCCACTGACTCATCCCACTCCAGTCTTCCTTTAATACTCTTGTTGGGGAGCAATAAGCCTTTTTGACCTGGGGCCCATCTGTTTTGCCCTCTGACCTCTGGGGTTCTCTTTAGCAGGTGACTGAAGAAGAATCTCACAAGAATGAAACCGTGACTGAGTATATACTCACTCCATTGGTACCTTGACAGTCATAGTCATCATATGAACACACACACACACGCACACCCTGGCACCATCCTGTTGGCATTACCTGTTTACTGGAAGACATGCTGGTGAGGGTATTGATGCTACTGGTATCTGTGACCACCATCGCAGATGGAAACCGGGAGGTGTGGGAATACTGAGGGGGTTCCTGTTTATGGGCGTACACTGGAGAGACAGAGAGAAGACAAAGTCAATGTAGCCACACAGTCACGATACCACCATAAGCCACACTGTACCTCCTGTCTCTCCTATGGAGAAATCCTGATTCTTTATTCAAGGTACTTAATCTCAGCTTGGTCTCCTCCCTTAGAAGATAAGGACGACATCTATTGTAGGAAAATAATCATATTTAGGCTGCCTTGAGCTAAATATATACCTTGTGCACACTTCTGTTTCCCTGACTTTGGGTAAACTATTCGGCACCTAAGCATCAACAAGCGACCTTGGACACATGGAGTACACCTCCTGGATAACATGAAGCAACTGCCTAGGTGTGCACTTACTGTTTCTGCACAATTCAAATTTCAGGCTTCCTCCCCGAGCTGAAGACTGATTAACAACAGTAATTAGATGCACGTGTGATTAACGGTATCCTTCTGAGCTATTCCTGTTTCATTGCAAGGATATCAAAGCCTTATGACATCACAGAAATATGAAGGATAAACAAAGAGAGACGACTCAAATAAGACCTCCAGGAGCACGTGACTCACCATTTAGCTGTTTTAGTACTGACTACCACGTGTGGAACCTCGTGCTGCATGCTAGCTATCCATAAGAATCACGTCGCTCCTAGGTCACCTGACTAGCTAATGAAAGCAGGTGGGTGCTTGGCCACGTGGGAGGGACTAGCATGTTCCCAAAACATGAACCCTACTAAGGAGGCCTCCAGTGTGAAATGGAGGTGAAGGTCACTGTTTTCTGGTTATTTCCTGGTCTAGTCCCCCTGAGCTCGTCCTATGGCTAGTCAGGTACTGGTTCTGAGCGACCCCATGGGTCATGGTGACCACCCAGGCCACATAGTGCCAGACCCTAGAGGAAGGCAAATGAGGCACATCTGAGTCCCAGACTCCACTGCAGGCTGTGGCAGAGTTCTAAAAGTCAAAGACATGTGATTGGAATGTGGGGTGCTATTTAAAAACCAGCCCTGCAGGACTGAGCCCCAAGGAGAGAAGGCTGAGCCACGTCGTCCGTTCAACTTCAGACCTGCCGTGTGTCCACAGCAGCTGGAGGAACAACTCAGATCCCCTTTGCCCTCCTTGCCTCTTAAGAGTGACTTAGTAAACACGTGTTTCTGCAACACTTTATGCTTATGAAAGGCAGGTCATCCATATTTTTATTTCATGTTCATAATTACTCCATAACCACACTATTTCTTCCTTTATTTCTCTCTCTCTCTCATTCTCTCTCTCTCTCTCTCTCTCTCTCTCTCTCTCTCTCTCTCTCTCTCTTTATTTGGTTTTTCGAGACAGGCTTTTTCTGTAGCTTTGGATCCTGTCCTGGAACTAGGTCTTGTAGACCAGGTTGGCCTCAGACTCACAGAGATCTGCCTGCCTCTGCCTCCTGAGTGCTGGGATTAAAGACATGTGCCACTACAGACTGGCCACTATTTCTGTTTTATGCACAAAGAAAATGAGAGTCAGAGTAGCCGGTGGCTACATAGCTCTTTAAGACTAGTCTAGTGTAGATACTTCCTGAAACAGGCAAGATGTCCATCCCTTCTTTAATGCCCTCCTTAACTTGAAAATTGGTGCTATAGCCAGACTTGGCCAGAATAGTGGAAGGCCTGGGGTCAGGATGAAAGACACGGATAGGTAAATACAGGAAAGCATAAAAGCTGAATGTGGGGACCCCCATGCAAAGGGTAGAGACTCTGGTGCTCCTTGACTTGGTAGAGAACAGGTGATATTTTCCATGTTTGGTTTTTATGTTGTATACACGTTCATGTATGCGTAGGTACACATGAATATATGGGTGTGTGTGCCTACCTGCATGCATGTATATGTAGGTCAGAGGATGATCTTAGTTGTTGCTCCTCTGGTGTGATCTGTGCTGTTTTTTGAGACAGGATCTTCCACTGGCCTGAATTCATCAAGTATGCTAAACTGTTGGCCAGCGAGCCCCCAGAGATCTATCTGTCCCCACCCCCTGGAGCTGGGACTGGAGGCCCATGTCACCACATCCAGATTTTTGATGTGGGTCCTAGAAATCCAAGCTCAGATTCTCATGCTCGTTCAACAAGTGCTTTACTGACTGCGCTGTCTCTCTAGCCCTTGTCTGTTTTGTCCTCAGTGCAGGGATTGAACTGAGAGCCTCATGCCTGTTAGGTGCATGCTCTAGCACCAAACTTTATCTCCACCCCAAGCTTCATGGCTTTCCATTAGAGATTTCCAGAGTTTGTAGGCTATGGGCACTTAAGACTCCAGAAAATTCATCTGTTTCAGAGAGGCAAATAGATCACAAGTTGCAGGCTGACTGTGACCATCAAGGGACGGCAGCAAAGGTGATGCTTAGAAAGCGTGCTGAGGCTGATTGGTGAGATTTCTCAAGGGGCTGGGATGGGAAACTATTCCACGTGCTTTGCCAATGCCCCTTTGATGGTTTTCCTCTGCAAACTTCCCCCACTTGGAGTCTTGGGGCCAGGAAAGAGGGCAGAAAAGCAAGAACGACACCCCAAAAGCTGAGCCAGTAATCCTCCAAGAAACTTCCAACCCCGGCACGCTTGTGTCCTTACTGTGCGAGTTCTGTAGCTGAGTCACCGCAGCCATGAAGGGCTGCTGGGACATGTGGCTGCCTGGGCTCTGCTGCATGAGAGGCTGCTGGTGAGGGCTGTGCAGCTGTTGGGAGAACTGAACAGGCTGGAGGGCTGCCAGGCTGCTGGCCACACTGTTGATGACTGGAACACTCTGGGCTTGGGAGGTGTTGAGGCCTGCAGGAGCAAGGGAGAAGAGTCAGAGTGGTACACCAGGGATGAACAGATGTGATGACGGGGCCTCGCCCTGCTCAGTGTGCATGTCACTGGGCGGAGCCTGTGAAGGAAGAGACTGCACGGAAAATGACTTTACAAACAAGGGAGCCGAGACCCAAAAGATAGAAGCTTCGAAAACCTGAGGGTCTCTCCAAATCACCGGATGACCTCCCAAATTCAGCTCCTTTGAGGTCACCAGAATCCCGGGAGAGCTGACTTTGTTTGCCGGCTCCATCCATGCTGGACTATGAGAAGTCTGCCCTGGTGTCCTCTGGCATAGTTAAGGATGTCTACTTTTGGGTATGGCTTATCACCCAGACCTGTCCTTCCAATAGGGGGCAGCAGTATGCAGCAGCCCCTTCTGCCTCCACGGATCCCCCTTCCCATTCCCCTCCTCCACTCCCACAACCTCAGGTTTCCACAGGCCCAGAAGGACTGAGTCTGAGGATGCACAACAGAGCCCGCAAGGCCCCTGGAAGAGGTTGAACTGGCTCTGTTGACAGTCGCAGAGAGAGGAAGAACACAAAAGAACGCAGCCTGACTGTGAAGTAGAGCTAGAGCTTTTGGTACCCAAAGAACTAGGTTGGAGAAGGAAGCAGTAAGTCAACGATGTGACAGTAGGGCTGGCCTTCTTTCTGTTCTGGGGACAGGGGGACCACCTCTATGTTCTGATATCAGGCCCGCATCCCAAGACTTCCTTTGAACCCCAGCCACCACTGCAAGGCCTGGGTCTCCTTGTCTCCATGCTCTAGTTGCTACCTGGTCTGACCCTGGGGAAGATGAGATAGGATCAGAGTAGAGGCCAGAGGATGAGCAGAGACGATCCCCTAGTCTCTGTTCATGAGTGGCCAATGTCCCTTAGTCCTTGCTTTCTGGGATTCAGGGGTGGGGGATGTGATAAAGAGGGGATCCAGAAGAGGGCCGGTTGTAGGTAAGTGCAGAGGGGAGATCTGGAGAGCTTTCCTGCAAGGGAGAACACTCTGAGAGTGTAAGCAAGCGGTATTGTGGGAAGTCCTCTAGGGAGACAGCACAAAGTCTTCAACAATTGCCCACTTGGAGCTCTAGCAGATACTGTTATCAGAAAGTTAAAGGGCAAGACCCTTGAGCAGAAAGGAAGAACAGATAACCCTCTTCCTGGCTCCCCTGGGTGGGACTTGACGGGTGGGGGGCTTCTGATCAGCCTTAGACTATCACTAGAATGTTACCTCCTTGGGGGACTCAGCTTTTCCCTAAGTGTGCATCTCGCCTGACATCCCGATACTCTATTTCAATTTTCCTCCTCTTACTGATGGCCTACTGATGTCTTCCAGGAAATCCTATGAATTCTGTTTATCCAGGATCCCATGCCCACTACTCTCATAGAGAAATCTCTGCCCAGAAAAGAATATTAACCCATCTAGACTGGATGGCATTGGAGAGCACAGTTCAGATACACGCCTGAGCCTCAGACCCACCCAGGAAGACCTCTTCAAGAAATAAACATTCTTGAGCCCCATCAAAACCTGCAGAGGTGGGGTCCAAGAATCTCATTTTCGACAGACAGTCTGAGATCCCATTGTATTTCTGGTCCAGGTCCGAGAACCTCTGTGTCATCCTAGCTCACCCATTGTGCATGACTCGTGGCCATTTTCATCCAGAAGGAGCAAAGATGAGGATTTGGCGGTGACAAGCCACTTGTCCAGAGTCCCTCAGTGCTAAGAGAGCCCCCACCACTACCGGTACACACGAGAAAACAAGAAACCGCTCTCTGATTGACTGGGTCTCAGCCAAACTTCCTGGCAATCCTCACCCTTCTTTATGCTCTGTCAAGCCCAGTGCACATGCGCACCTGTACCTGAGGTCAGTGTGCACCCTGTCCGCATGCTGCAGGAGACACTGTGAGGAGGTTGAGATGCATGGGTGCACAGGATGGGGAGAACAAATGTGGAAAATTCAGCATGGCCCTAGGCAAAGCTGTAGTTCAGACAACACCTAAGTTAATACAGTTGAGGGTGTGTCTTAGTCAATGCTTGGTATGGGAAGAAAGGAAGTGGGGCAATTTGTGTATTATTTCGTTTGAAGAAATACAGAAAAGGGTAGCTCACCCACAGGCCTTTTTCCTTTTGTAGTGTGTGTGTGTGTGTGTGTGTGTGTGTGTGCGCACGCGTGTGTGTACAGGCATGTACCTGTATAGGTCAGAGGACAACTTGCAGGAGTCGGTTCTCTCTTTCCACCTTTAGGTGGGTTCTGGGGATTAAACTCAGGTCACCAGACTTGGTGGCATACAAGCACTTTTACCTGCTGAGTCATCTCCCCCAACCCCATGAACTCTTCAGGAAGATAAGTGAGCTGGGTTTAGGCATCTCATTCCCCAGCTCCCTGCTGAGACAGGGTTTCTCTGTGTAGCTTTGGAGCCTGTCCTGGAACTAGCTCTTGTAGATCAGTCTGACCTGGAACTCACAGAGATCCACTTGCCTCTGCCTCCAAGTGCTGGGATTAAAGACATGCGCCACCACCACCCAGCCAGAATCTCATTCTTCATCCAAGTCCTGGTGTTAGTCTGGTTGCTGTAGTAGCCCATGTACCAGAGGGCCAGCGAAATGGAAGTGACTCTGAAGTAACTTGTAACTTCATAAATCCCCTAAAGATTTCTTTATTCCCATTTCCTTTCTGCAAAAGGAAATGCTGAGTGTAGTTCTTTCCAGCAGCTAAGGACAGGGTGAGAGCTCCACAAAGTCATTCAATAAATTCCTGTGCTTTCAATGGTCCCTGCCATCTCTGCCCTCAGAGGAGGCCTAAGCCATTCTCTTATACCATTCCAGTTCTTAGGAGACAGGAAGGGAGGGAAGCAAAATGCAGGAACAAGACAAGGAAGCAATCCGCATGGGGCCCTGGACCACGGGGCAGTGCAAAGTTGAAAAATTAACCAACATGCCACCTTCAGGAATCTCTGGATCCATCTGAGGAAGAGCTCAGGTCACAACGATGATTCTGAGAAACAGTGGCTTTGCCTGAGTGGTCACAGTGAAGCAGAAAAATGTTTAAACCTTCAGATATTCAGTGACAGTGAAGCTGAAAAACGTCCAAAACCTCTAAGACAGCCTGCCTTCCCACAGCCGGCGATGGCTCACCTCTGAGGGAGTAAGGCTGGGTGCAGAACAGAGCCTCCTGGAGCTAAAGGGACCTCACCCACCACCCACCTTCAGGCATGTGTTAAACAATCTACTTCTCTTTAAAATTTAGAAAGCTCAGTCAGTGACCCTTTTTGGGTCCTCTGTATTTTTACAGGACTTGTCTATGACATGAAAGGACTTCTTCAGAAACCCATCAAAGCCTTGCTCCATCTTCACCAACCCCACAAGACAATACACAGGGTTAGGAA
The DNA here is from genome assembly GCF_982192425.1 of Myodes glareolus. NCBI lineage: Eukaryota > Metazoa > Chordata > Mammalia > Rodentia > Cricetidae > Myodes > Myodes glareolus. The sequence continues at coordinate 38,782,348 of NC_142034.1, forward strand.
TGAACAGAAAACAAACGTTCAAGCCAAAGTTATGAGAGGTCTTGCTTTCTAGATTTACAAGCGTGTCTATATTCCTTATCACTGCATAATGCTAACAACTCATTTTATAGATGAGGAACTCCAACCCCAGAAAGTATAGCAATTTGAACTAACTGCACAACTAGTAAAATGTGACCTGGATTCAAAGCCATTAAAAAATATCTCTTGTAGGATAAATGTACGATAGATATGGTAGAGGAGAGAGAAAGGAGTCAAAAAATAAAATCCAATCTACAAGTGTGCTGAGTACAACTGAGCATGTCTGTGACCCCAGTCATGAGGCAAAGGCAGGAAGATGGCTGCAGGTCGAAGGCCAGCTTGATAGTGACACCTGTCTCAGCCACCCTACCCTGAAATATCCTCTAGGGGAGGGGGTGGGGTCTCACAGGAGCCCTTTGTGTCTGTTTCTGTTGTTCTGATTTGCTTTTCATTTTTCTCCCTGCCCGTTGGTTTATTGACAAAGAGTGGAACTTACTCTGTGCAATGGCCATGACTCCAGACAAGGGGGTCATGATGAGGTTCTGAGATTGCTGGGGATTGTGATGGGAGAGGCTGTGGATATTCGTCAAGGTGCTGACGGGGGGCAGTCCTCCTCCTGAGACAGTGATCTGCTGGAGAAGAAAGAAAGGCAGCATGAGTGGGGTTAAGCCACAAAGGGGAGGGCTGTTTCCAGAATGCTACCACTCAGCAACTGATCCATTCACCTAACAAGCAAAGTTAAACAGTGGGGCAGACTCCGTCCTAGAAGTGGAGGGGAGGACAGTAACAGTCGGGGCTCTGTCCTCATGGCCATGGTATCTGTCCATTCTTTGAGGTGCCAGCTTGATTGACAAGTCCTTCTGTTCATGTGTTACATGACTGTCACCTGCTCACTATTCAGGTGCCCTCCGTCCTGATGTCCTTCCTTTTATGTGATTGATGCTAGAGATAGGTGACTGCTAAAAATAAAAAAGGCAATGCCCCAGGACTCCCCAGTGAGGGTAGACTAGGAACCAGGAAGGAGCACAGAGTGCTCCCTGGTCATACATCAGCTCACTGCAGTCCTAAGAGTTCTGACATGCCCATTTCCCAAATGAAAAACTGAGACCAAGAGTAGATATGCATCCTGTCTGAGACCCTGAAGCTCGGAAATGGTACGCCCACCTGTTCTTCAAGTAGGGTCAGTCTACCCTGCGAACCATTTTTAACCTATTTTATACGAGAATCTCCTTCTGCCTCTTAGTAACTAATTACTAAGAGTATGAGGAGTTAAGATTTTTCTTTTCCCCCCAAATCTTCACCATACTTGAAAATTGCTCCCCCTCCTTCCTCCCTCCTCCTCCGTCTTCAATCAAAGCGCTGACGCGACTAAGGACAACTAAACCCATCTCCTCTGTGTTTCACCATCACATTTTAACGGCAGATTCATAGGTGAAGCGGGCCAGTTCTTGCATGTGTATTTGTCTATGACTGCAGTATTTAATTCTTTTATTTGTCCCGGCTAATCTCTTTTCCTATTTTTCATCTTTCCTGGTGTATAGTTGTAAAAATGTATCAAATCCTACCCCGGGCTCACCCTTGCTTTAACAATGGTGTCTATTAGCCCACTGGCTGGAACTTTCTCAATAGTACTAAATAAAAACCACTGTGAAAAATGTGTTGTTTTGATCCTGATATTAATCAAAAATATTTCGAATGTCCTCTCCTCTTATAATCACACATAAAAATCAGCTTGATATGCAGACTTTTTCAAAGTAATTTACCATTCATAGTTTTGAAATAACTTCTAATTTTTGTACTTTTGAGACAAGGTTTTTCTGCATAGTCCTGGTTGTCCTGGAACTCACTCTGTACACCAGACTGGCCCTCAAACTCACAGAGATCTGCTTGCCTCT